>NC_134277.1:49625559-50241631 GCF_949628215.1 Phalacrocorax aristotelis | reverse complement strand
TAAATTTTACTGTCTAGGTTATCAGTTGTAATCATCTTTTTCTAAGGAAGTTTAATCAAAGAGCACAAGATTGATACTACTCTGGTGTGAAAATAGAATTAACAGGATTTTTTTTTTACTGTCATGTTTATAGTGCCATTGTGTGTGTGTATATATACATATATATGAAACAGAGTTTTAAAAAAGAAATGGTTGCATACCATTCCAAAACCCTTTTCATAAATTATGGGAGCTAACATGTCAGCTTCATGTCAGCATTACTTAATGAAACATGTCCTGCATAAATGCATACTTACACTATTTCCAGGCCCGAGGGAGTGATTTTGATGCAATATATGTACAACATATGAGCACTTTAAATAATGATCAGACATGATGTCTGAGCTGTACTACTTCAATTTGAAGGCATGTTTGATTAATTTGGAGCCATTGGATTTAATAATTTAATTGCAAGGGAGACCTACAGTTTTACAGATGTATAAAGAAAAACCTTTAATTCAGGTTCTCAAAGGCCTCTTAAATATTGCACCTAGAAGAAGAAGTGATTTTCTTAAGCGCCTTGCATTGTTCTACCAGATCAAACACAGATGGGAACTGCAGCATTGTTAAAATCTGTTTTAAGTTGTTGCACGATTCCTTTACGTCTGATACTTCTCTTGGGAAAAGAAACCTCAGTTACCTAAACCTATTCTTTTTTTAAATACCAGTTGCTAAAATCTGCAGATTACGGGGGGAAAGAAAAACTTCATTTGAATTATCTGTAAACCATGGACACTTATCCACCATATTTCTGTCTTTCACTGTCTTTCCCGTTGGTTGCTCTGATTCTAATGGCAAGTTAGAAAGTTGCCTTTCTGTGCTGAGTTTACAAGCAAGACGGTTCCTTGTCTTGCTTAGGACAGGTTATCTTATGTAAGAGCCTTTTGTTTGCAGGAGCAAGTTTCCTATCTGTGGTTCTTATTTCCTATGAAAGGTTTTACAGTCTGCTGCCCTCATGGGTGTTGCACTTAATTTTATTGGAAGCGTACAGCAGAACAGCTATGGGTAGCTATTACACAGGACTTAGTGGAAAGTATTCAAATTTACAGCTTCCTGCATGTGTTCTCTTCTAGTAGAAGAACAGACAGTTGTGAACATCTTTTTAACAATTTCCTGTGATACTGGTCAAAACAGTTCTCCAGGTAGAAAGGAGTATACTGACCTATGTTAAAAAAGTGTTGGAATTAGTACTATGAAATCTTAATCCAAATTTTTCCTGTGTTGCTGTCAGATTAGGTTTGTGCCTAGAGTAACTGCATTTTTGTTTTGCTGGAAACTGTTATTCCAACAGAGCCCTGCGTACCCAGAGATCCTGAGGAAGTATCATTTTATGTAAGCAAGTATGCCTGCTCCCATGCTTACTCTCCTAATAAACTAGCCACAGTAGTCTGCTCTGTAGTGTAAGAGAACCAAAATTCAGTTGTTTGGGATTTTTTTGTGGTAAGTCTCTTACTTGCTTTCTGTGGTTACACAACAATATTGACCTGAAAGTGGCAAATTTTCAGGATGTGAACTATACTGAACTAAAATCCATGTGTAACTTAAGTACATGGTGGACTTCAGAGCATGCAGAAGAGAAACTACAACTTCAGTCTTCTTACTTTAATGCTGATCTGTGGTATGAACTTAAGCTGTTTCAGAAATCCTAATTTTTTAAAGCTTGCCACCTTACTAGCTGTTTTTCAATTTTTGCTTCAGTCACTACATAAATTTCCTGAGCTTGCTTTCTTTAACTCTAGTTTGACAATGTTGTGTTCTGAAATACCGCTGTGCTGTAAGGAATAAACGGGAAGCTGGGGTTGCCATAGCCACAGGTTTTAGTGTCTGACTGTTGAATCTTAAGACCAGTTCCTATACCAACACTGTCATCATAATAAAGTAGTCAGTATTTTAGCTTGTCAGGTGCATTATTTTTAAATATAGTCAGGTTTTTTGAGGGAAAAAAACCAAAGTCCTTCAGGTAGAGGGATCTTCTTTCTGCTGCTGTCAAACAAAGTTCACCTATGAATCCTGGGGATTTGCTTGTAGATGTTGGTCTCAGATAATGTCCAAACAAGAAATGAGAGCGCATAACTGTTTGGGTTGCTGTGGTAGTAGGAAGTCCCACATCCCTTCTCTGGTCTCCCCATACTAATTCTCAAACCCTTGAAACTGCTCTTTCAGAACTGTATTTCAGAACTGCAGGGGTTCTAAGTAATTATATAAGTATTGCTTTTAAGTTAATAGAACTAATTTCTCTAAAACCTTATCAGGTCCTTTGTATACATTTAGGAATTTTAATGTCTTTAATTTTAAAAAGTACAGTCAAGCATAGCTGCAGAACTTATATTCAGAAATACTGAGTATGGAGTGGGTGGCTACACACAGAGTAAATTTATTTTTTCCAGTAAAGTGAATCTTTTAAATCCTCTTGCTGATTTAAATCAGAAGAGGATTCTCATGAAAGAAGTTGCAACTGGTGATGCTTATTCTATTATTATTTTCTAATAGCACCCATGAACTAATAGGTATTACCCAAATATATGGAAAGACATCATTCTTCCTCAAAATACAGAGCAGCCTATGCATACAATTCTGTAAAATCTTTATAGAATAGAATAATATAATTATTAAGCTTGAAAAAGATCTTTAGGATCATCAAGTCCAACTGTCAACCCAACACTACCATGTCTCCTAAACCATGCCCCAAAGTGCCATGTCTACACATTTTTCAAACACCTCCAAGGACGGCGACTCCACCACTTCCCTGGGCAGCCTGTTCCAATGCCTGGCCACTCTTTTGGTGAAGAAGTTTTTCCTAATATCCAATCTAAACCTCCCCTGACACAACTTGAGGCCATTTCCTCTCATACTATTGCAAGTTACTTGGGAGAAGAGACCAACCCACCTCACTAAAACCTCCTTTCAGGTGGTTATAGAGAGGAATAAGGTCTCCCCTCAGCCTTCTTCAGGCTAAACAACCCCAATCTGTATCTCATCTGTATTGTTACATTTTGTATTGTATTGTATTCTATTCTATTCTATTCTATTATATTATCTGTAGCTCATTTCATTTAAGAAATTATACTCAATCATATGCATAATTGTTTTGTATAATTGAACTTCTGTGTCTTCCTGTATTATTGAAAAGGACTCCGTTCCCAGATAGTATTGGAAACGTGGATATGTGGAATTATGAAACTGTTTCTGCCATCTGCCTTCAAGTATTTTTTGTATTTGGATATCTGAGAAGTAGATAGAGAGAAATCCAGATTACAGACATCTAGAATTACTAGTTTCTCAATCAAGTCAGTCTAGGAATTGTGAAATTTTTACTAGTTCAGAAAAATAGTTTTCTTGCTTCTCTCTTGGGAAAAAGGGTAAGTGCTAAATATCTTTATTTACTACTGTAAATAAAGCTTAATTAAGCTTATTGCTTAAGGAAGTTACAATGCTTTTAACATTTGTAAATCAAGTATTTAAGGTATTTTCCTTCCTTCACTTGAAGTATGGTATTCTGCATTTTGGTTTCTGAATGTGAGTCTGTATCTTTCCTATAATAATAGTAGATTACAATATCTTTATAAATTGCATTGTTTCACTCATTTCACAAATTTCACTGGCTTTTGTGCCAGACATGATTGCATCTGTTAAAGTAGTA
Organism: Phalacrocorax aristotelis; assembly: GCF_949628215.1. Taxonomy (NCBI): domain Eukaryota; kingdom Metazoa; phylum Chordata; class Aves; order Suliformes; family Phalacrocoracidae; genus Phalacrocorax; species Phalacrocorax aristotelis. Next base: position 50,237,952 of record NC_134277.1, on the reverse strand, counting down.
ATCTCTGCTTTCTATAATGAAGTCAATTACATATTTGCCTTCAATTTGAGATAATTTCTGCATTTTGACTTTTAGTGGGAGTAAGGTGAATGAGTGCCATTCACATGCCAAAAGGTCAGAAGTGGTGGAATATGCACAGTAGCTATCAGAAGGACACAAGATATAAAGGTGAATTAGCACTGCTTATTAAGGAATTAATTACTTGTCACACTTAAGTCTTAAGACTAGCATTAAATTCTTTAATTTTGTGTGATCTGCTGGTGGCAGAAGCACACCAAGAAACTATGGTGAAGCATTTGTATACACCTGCACTGACTGTAGTTCGGTTGATTGCAAGCAAGCTATGCTGTTTGTATACTGAAGCACCGGCAAATCACAGAATCGCTGAGGTTGGAAGCAACCTGTTGGGTCATCTTGTCCAGACCCACTGCTCAAGCAGAGTCAGCCAGAGCAAGTTTTTCAGGAACATATCCTGTCAAGTTTTTAATATCTCCAAGGGTGGAGACTCTGTAATCTCTCTGGGCAACCTGTTCTACTATTTTACCACCCTTGAAGTGGAAAAACAAGTGTTTTCCTGCAACTAGATAGAATTTTGTGTTTTCATTTCTTTCCATTGTCTCTTGTCCTGTCACTGGGTATTGCTGAGCGGCTTCTGGTTCCCTCTTTCATTCTCTCCCATCAAATGTTTGTACACATTGATAAGAACTCCCAAAGCTTTTCTCCAGCACAGAGTCGCAGCTCTCCCAGCCTCTCCTCATCCCCTCATGTGTTTAAAAACATAACAAAGAATTGTATATGGTTTTGTTCTGAAATGAATGGAATAAAATATTGATGCACTTGGAATAAGTTGTCCTTGTATCAGAACACAGGTAATCGAATTCCTCCTCCTCTTCCATGAGGACAGCACATGTGGCTGTTCTTCCTGCAGAGGCCTCCACGTACCATGTCATGTGCTCATAAAGGTTTTCTGAAAACCACTTCAGGTACACATTGGTGGAAGCCTTGTTTTGCATTTGTGATGCCTGAAGTAACACTGGTGCTGCCTTTACAGACATAGACATAGGTCTTTTGGAAAACTTTACTGCATTTTAAAGTGACATTTAAGGGGTATGAAAACCTGTGCTTTAAAAAGACAAGTGCCCTGCAGCTTGGAGTGGTGTATGGAGAAGCCAGGATATTAATCAGTCATCAGCAATAGTCCATGTTTGGCAGTGCCAAGTTCTACACAGGAGAACCTGCCAGGTTGAGAGCTACTACAGACATCCTCTTGTGCTATTAACCCTTCTGCAGGGCCAGACCCTTTCTCCATTCCTAATGGCATCTGCCATTAGCTGCATTCGCTGACTGCACTTCTTGTCCAGGGTTTGCTCTGGTAAAGGCATAGATGCTGAGCGCCTTCAAAACTGCAGTAACCCTTGTCTTTAGTGGCAGAGGAGTAGCTGGTAATCAGGATGTGCTCTCCAGACCCTGTGTCTGAGGGCCTGGCTTCCTTCTCTTAGCAAAAGTTCTCCATGTTATTGTTTCTAAAAGTGCTGTGTGGCCTCGGTTACAGCAGCTCAGTACAGAGACGTTGCCATCATGCTTTGTTTTTAAAAACGACAGCAACAAAACAGAAGTACCCATTTAAAGTCACATCCACCATGGGAGATTCAGTCTAGTGGAGAGAACAATGGGCTGACAATCAAAGGGGGTCAGCCTCTATTTTTGGTTTGCTCTCCGACTGGCTGTGTGGCCTTGGGCAAATTGCTTTCACCTCTCTGTGCTTCTGCTTCCCCTCCTACTCCCTGCCTGTCTTTTTCATTTAGATGATTAGCTCCCCTAGGCAAGGAATGCCTCTTGTTTGTACAGTTCCCTGGGTTTAGTTTGAGGCCTTGGGGTCTACAGCCCTGTAACAATAGTGATTCACATCAGTTTTACCACTTATCTCTGATATACAGATCTGAGGAGTCTAATCTTCACAAAGGGATGGATGTTCCTGGCCCTTATGTTAATAATGTACAACAGGGAGCAATAACCACAAGGCTCTTCTCTTTTTGATGCGTCAGACCCATCACATCTCCAGGGCTTAGATCAGGACTCATACAAGTGTTGTTCAAAGTGCTGATTTTCCCAATCCTGACTTGCTAGAGGTCTCTGCATTCAGCCTTGAGAGAGTGCTCTTCTGAAAGTTTTTCAGCAATTGTGTTTGCCTTTTTGACACAGCTCTCACCAGAGCAGGCACTGTCAGTGCAATACATACGGCACAGCCTGTTGGGCTGTCATTTGCGTCTCCCTCCCTTCACAAGCACGAGCCCCTTCCCCTTTCCCATCCAGAAGTGTCCCAGCTGGGCTCTGTCATACGCTAACATGGCACTCATGGTCTAGCTTGCGTTCTTTGCTGTTACTTCCTGGTATGTTGTCAGCAGTTTGTGTCTAGTGGCAACATGATGTTGTTAAGGGGTTTCTTCTTTGCATGCTGTGTGAAATTGCTGGCAGCCGTGATTTTATTATGGATCTTGTCGTGATCTCCCTTAAAGCTTCAGTTTCCACAGTGATGGAAAGCTCAGGCTTCCCTTTTAAAAATAGTTGTGATGCTTGGCTATTTAGAACAGAAAATATGAATCTTAAAGGCTAGAATACTGAAGCAATAAATAAAAATGCATCAGTTTGTTCTATTTCTCAAACTCTGAGTTTTTAAAAGGCTGTGACTGACAGTACTAATTACATAATGTAGGAAAGAAATGATAACCTGCTGCCACCCACTGTCCATGCCATTTTAGTGATAGTGAACACCCACCTCCCAGACTGGAGGATACACTCCCATGATGGATCCGTATCTCATCTCTTGTCGTAGCAACAATGCAGGCTGGAACGTGTTCTTCTTCCAAAGCGTAGTATGAGTGCGATGATTTCACCAAACACATGTACAAAATGGGCAAGTATTATAATAGGATGTGTCAGTGGGTTCTTAATTTGCACAGGAATTAGCATATATAAACCACATGGGGATGAAAATTCTCCCAGAGAGAAACTTCTCTGAGCTATTATTACTACAGTGTAGTCCTTACTATATCACTGTGAATACTATTAACAGAACAATGCTTTTTTAAAAAAACTAATTGTAAATAATGTTGTTTTAAAATGGTGAGTGAGGGAGAACTTGGTTCATATCACTTAGAGCTGATAATTAAAGTCAGCAAGGACAAGAGGCTGTAGTAATTTAAGAGTTAGAATTCTTTAAAGACAAAAAATCTGCCGTCTGTTAGCAGTATACGTATGAGAGCAAGCATTTCAGCTGCTGTTGTTTAATGCAAAAGGTGCCATTTGCAGTCACGTGCTGGGAGCTAACTGTGAGAGTACATGCAGAGGATGCCTAGGATCCAGCCCCAGGAAAGTGGCATGCAGGGCCAGGGGCAAGTGCCAGTGCTGCACACTGAACGTCAGCTCAGCTGCTGGAGCTGCCAGGGAGCTGCAGGAGGGGACACCGGATGAGTAGCCCTCGTGCACAAAGCGTGAGGCTCAGCAGGTCTTTTACACTTCTGTTGCATGATGGCTGGATGGGCTTTACGCAGATCTGAAAAACATTGGATTTTTCTATTTCTAGCATGTGCGCTGTGTAGATTTGCAGTGGTTTGTACATGCAAAATAGTTTTTCACCTGTATGGTCACTTAAGTTACTCTCCAGCAGTGGGCTGTAAGCTGTCTAAGTGCCTGCAAGGGTTAACGTTTTAGTTGTTTGTTCACCATCAGAGGAGAGAAAATATTAAAGAATACAGTGGGAAAAATGGCATCTGTAAAAGCAAACAAAATTTAAACAGTGGCAAATGAGTGTTGAGGAGGGGTAGTAGAGCAAGACTGATTTTGCAGTTCTGCAAGATCTCAGGCCGAAGATGATGTATCACACAATATTGCTGTTTGTCTCAAAATGTACACCACATTACAGGAGCTACAACAGGGGTGTGTTGATGTTGCTATTGGAAACTTAATATTTTGCATTCCCTAACCTTGGTTATTTTAGCCAACGGTCTGTGTTTGATCTCACATTGCATCTCAGAGCCTTAAAATATTTGGTGTGCCTATCCTCACAAGACCCCAGTGAAAGAGGGACATACAGCACGCATTAGCTGAAGAGAGAAGCAGCTTCCCAAGCATTTTCTCTCCTTGCTTACTCTCACACCCCCTCCTTCGCTTACACTAGCACTTGAGAAATTCTCTTGTTATTCTACTGCAGGCTGTTCCACCGTGAGCGCGCTGCATTTGCTGGGGAGAGAAGCGCTGCTGAGAGGAGCTGCATACATTGCGCCTTCCCTTCAGCAGAATCCTGCTGCCCACCTGCATAAGAGTTCAGTTGCGAGAGCCAGGAATTGGGGGGATTTCTGTTCCCCCTGCCCTGTGCCTTCCATCTGAAAACCTTACAGTTCTTCACTAAATAATGAAGAACACATATGTCATGAATAAAATATTAGCATAAAGTGGAAAATATACTTTAGGGGTGTTTATCTTGACAGGAGTATGAAACAGATCAGGAATAGAACACAGTAACTACTCCAGGTAAATCTCCTTATTGCTTTATTTCTTATCATTTGTAATGATGGTACCCATATCTTTGTCATGCATGATATTACAATGAGATGACTTAATTCCTTGTGCTGTGCATCACTGCCCTTGCAATGCAGTTCTTTCAGTTCATAACATTAGTGTGTGATTTGATCATAGGGTTGGGAGTTCCTTTCAATATTGGATGCTGAGAAGCAGTGAGCATGACAAAAATTTTAAGTTTCAGTTTTTTGAACTTGTGACAAATGTATCTCTGCACAATATTTATATGGATTAGTTAGGGCGAGCTTTGTTTTTCCTAAAGATATTTTGATTCATCCTTAGTTTTATAATGACTTTAAAAGATGTTTTGAACTAGTTTAGTCTCAAAATGCAGACTTAAAAAATGAAATTGGGCAATGGAGAGACTTGCATGAATAAAATAGTTTTACTTGTTAAATTTGTGAGTAAATACAAATGTTTACTCAATGTTTACTGGCACTGCTGAAATCCCAAGCAATGCAGCGCTGCGTGGCTGCATATGAAAATGGACACAACCGTAGCAGTAGTTTTCCTTGGACAGACAGATATGCTGAGAGCTCACTGATGCAAAACAAACTACTGATTGATTTAACTATCTGCTTTGATGATCAATAGTGTTCTTTATAACCGAGATAGGACACATTTCCTTCAGCATTGCATATATTTTTTTTGTCTTGACTGTTTTGACAAAGATTCTGTAGTGCTCCTACAGATGTTCTCTCTTAATGCCTTTTAACTGTATTCCAGGAAAGCAGCATTAACATTAAACACTGTTTTCTATGCTGCAGTCATAACATGGGATTTACAAGCATCAGTGTGAAGTCTTACCAGATGCATCACAGCATCTGTGTTGTGATGAAGGAGCAGTGATAATGTTATCCCAGTAATGTAGGGGGAATCACAACTTCTGAAGTGAGCAGAAGCTGAAACTATTACACTGCATATACTTAGGCATAGGTAATGGGAGGATAATTCTCTCTTCTGTGTTCTGTCTTGCCACCTGCAGCAGATTCAAAATCTTGGATATTTATTTTTGTTGTAGGATGAAAAGCAAAAAAAAGAAGTTAGGCATGCTCCAGTAACCGACTGTTTTGGGTCATTGTGAAACATATTTCTGCTTTTCTATAAACACAGCTTTAAAGGATGTAATGTCTCTGTTGCAAGTATAATCAACTAAAACCGATACAGGACATGCCATTAGAGACTGTGCCTTGAGCTCGTTGTTGCTGAGTTGTTCTCATCTTTTCTGTCTGTGCTATGGAGATGATCTTCTGTCTGTGCCCATCAATCTCTTTGTACTGTTCATAGAAAATAGGGCTCTGTGAATAACTGGTAGGTAGTTGTAATTCTGGAGGCAAAAGACAGCGTAGCTCTGGCTGTCGGTAGAAAAAGTAGCTGCAAAGATCTCTTGGTATTAAAGAGACCTTATCCCTGGGATTTTTGTGGAGTTTCCTCCCTTGATATCCGGTTTGGGAAAACAATTCTGGCCTCATTCCCTCCTTTGCCAGGAGGCTAATGAGAAATTTCTCCCATCCCTGCTAATGCTTCTGCAATTAGAAGGGAAGGCCCTTGTAATGGAAAAATATGCATGAGCTGCTAGAGAGACTACAAAACCAGCTGTATCTTTGCATGTCCAGGTTAGCAGCGGACAGGCTGTTCAAAGGGACGTGAGGTCCGCTTGTTTGTCCATATTAATTTTCAGCTGCTGGGTGGGAGCCGCAGGCAAGGTATGGGATTTTGGAACAACCTGCCAGCCAGCAACTCCTTCCTCACCCTCTTCCCCAAGTTTTTAGTAAAATAATACTTAGCACGCCCACCAGAGCATTGCTCTGACTTTTGTGGCTCACACAATATGTGGTTGGGTATCGAAAGTCTCTCTCTCAAACAAGAAACTAAATACAAGGTTGCAGCAGCAGGTAAAACTAAAAATGTTGTCTTTGTTGCACTTTTACGAGTACCTTTGCGGGTGCAGGGCAACATGCACACCAGATTTCAGATATTTTAACTGCACTTGTTGACGTGCTTTCTGAGTATCTGAGTTGTCAGGAGAACGTTAGATGCTATAACGAACAAAAGGGGGTGCCCAGTGCTATGGGGAGGAGGCAAAGATAAAGCAGCATAATATGGAAAACGAAGGGGCCAGATTCAATTTTTGGTAAGTTACAAGCATGGATTTACCCTCGAAACGCCTTGGAAGTTCCCTGTGGTGTAGGGCATTGGCAGGGCTCTTTGGGGCCCAGCTCTGCCATGTGCTGAGCACTCCTTTCCACACACTCCTTTCTTCCCCTCTCAGTGTCTGTGTGGCCGTTCAGTGGCTTTTATGTGCCTGTCCTTCACGTTCAGTCGCATGCAAAGCATAACAGCCCTGTGGTCAGTAGCCAGGTCCGTCAGGTCTCTGTTGCCATGCTCTTCTCCACCACCTTCTGAGGGGTGGTAGAACCTGGCCTCTGTTTCCCGATAAAGCTTTCCTTGCTAAGCCTTCACCCTTGGGGAGCCTTAAAGATCTTGGCAGGTTTCTGGCTATAATTTCTGAAGAAGGCCAGTGAGGAGAGAGAAAGACTACAGGGTCTTCAGTTCCAAGTGCTGACATTTCCCTGCAGAGGGGAATCTGGCCTTCTGGCCCTGCTCCTACTCTGCCTTCAACAGGAGGAAGGTGAAGTCTGTAATTACAGACTCTCAGAAGTTACTCATTACAATTAGTTTCCCAATAGCAGTCTCTGTTATCAGTGATCATCATAATATTATCAGGGAACTAAAAAAACTAAAGGTGGGTTTGTGGCTTGTGCATTGATTTAGGAAAAAATTCATTTGAGTCTAAAGAAATCTTAAAATTGACACAAAATTACCCCATCCTGGAATTATACTTCAAAGGCAGTTACTGATATGAATAATCTTTGAATACTGGTAAAATAGCAAATGACAGAGGTGCTTTTTTAAAGATACTGAATTAGAAGTGATGTTTGAACAGATTGCTGTTATCTGGAAAGAAATACCAGAAATATTTTGGGGTTTTCTTATGCCCTCCCATTCAGGAAAGTACTGAATAACCAAAAGCCTTGGTACGTAAAATTGTAGAAGGCCATATCCCAGTGTGTGCCTTTATAAACTGATGGATTCTTGTCAAAAACAAAATATTTATATGATGGCAAAAAAAAAAAAAAATTTTCTATTCTACTTTCAGTGGGGTTCTCCAGTATGTCTCCAACTGATAAAACAAGTTAAAAAATACAATAATAACTTTTTACATATATTAAAAGATGCTCATTTTCCATTCATCCAAAAAGCAGACTATTTTGTGTGTGTTCATACAGTGAAGTACAACTCATGCCTACTTTTACCTCTTCTTATATATATATACACACACATATATATATGAATGAGAAAAAGACACAGAATTGCAGTCATTCTGATGGTGCAAAATGTAGAACAACCCATCCAGCTGGCTAGATATGAAATCTTATTTCATGTATTATAGCCTTTTCCCAGTAGTTGACAAGATGAAAACATGTTAATTAATTTCATTTATAAGAGCTGGATAATAAATTTGAAGAAATGGAGAATAAGCAGTTTCTCAGCACTCACTGAAGAACGATGCCAAGAATATAATGAGCTTTGTTGCATTGCTCCAGTTAAGTTTATTAATGATACAGAACACGAAGGTCCCTCCTGCACAGATCTTGGGTGCGATATAACTTACTGATTGGTCACAAACTCATTTTGACAATGCCTTGATGTATTGCAATACCATTTCACAATATAAGAAGAGCTGATCATAAACAGAGAGTCAAAAATACTTCTGTCATTTTACTGAATACTGTTAGGATGAGGTTGATGACAGCCAGAAATGTGCCATTGTATCTGACATTCCTATTAATGGCTTCATTATATACCATCACAGTCCATAGCAAAACTCCACCACGTTCAGAAGTGCAAATGTTTACCATTTGCACAGTGAAGTGCCTGTTGAGGGCTGTATTCCAACTGCAACATGTGGCTAGGTAGATGAAAAGGTATAAAAATACATAATGGAATGACATGAAAATGGATTTTCATTTTGCAGTCTCAATGACCCTGCTGACATTACCTTCACTTTAGCAGAATAACTAGGCTGAATATTTTTAGGCACTATGTTTCTAGTCACTCCAGTACCTCTAATGATCTTTCCTTTGGTAAATGGAGGGATTTTGGTTTTGCTTGTTTGTTTTTTCCAGGCAGTTTTGGGGTGAACAGGAAATAACAATGAGCTGTTAATTTCCTGTGGACACTGAAAAAATTAATTCTGTAGGAGTTAATGATTTTTATCACAAGCATAGTTCAGAAGTCTCTGTTGCTATACAAGGCTCCTGAGCAGGAAACAAGTACCATAGAATTGCATGTCCTCAGTATTAAGGAAAACAAGGATTCATTACAATAAAAATGTACAGTTCTTTCAATTACTAAGGCAGAGTAAAAAAATCTGGGCAAAATATGGCACTAATTAACATCAGTCTTGAATTTTTCCAATATCCTCTGACCATGAAACATGTGTAAAGCAGTAGCAGTTCTGTTCAAGGAAAAAATATCTCTTTCCAATTATAAAGATTTGTGGATATTCAGTTTTCATTTTTTAATTAAAGAGCCCAGCTAGATTAAAATCACAATTAACATAAAGCATTAAAAAATATTAGGAAGCAACTTGGTAGAGCTGATAACAGGCTGCTAAACAGGGTCTGTTAATTTTGTGATTGTAAAGTCTTGCTTGCATCCACTTTAGCCCCCTGTGTCCTGATTTCCCCACTTGTAAAACTGGGTAACAGTAATCTCCACCATTGCAATGTGGGTTGGGCTTCCCTGGAAGAAATCATTGTTCAGAATTAGAGATAATGCTGCCTTTTCATGCCTGATGCTGCCTGCATGTAATTCAGGCTACTTTCCTGACACAAGCTTCATCCAACTCATTAAATTGACCCTAGCTTATTCCTGCCGAGGTTCTGGTTGGTAATATCCAAAGTGTCAAATATTACTGCTTCATCCTACTTTAAATGCAGCCTATGTTTTCCTGCCCCTTCCCCCAACCCCTGGTTTATCAACACAGAAATTTTGCCTTTAAATTTGTATGAACTGTTTTAACAAGCACAAAAAAAAAAAAGATTAACTGCATTTTATTAGATTTATCTTTTTAATGAAAGCAGCTACATATGTCTGATTACAATTATTGAATTCTCCAACCTCCACTTTGGCCTACAAAATTTTAAATATTCTAATGATAAATTATTATTCTCTCAGAAAAATAATAAATACCCTTGAAGTCTGTCACTTGTTAATTGTCTACAACTTAACTAAATGAAGTTTACATTTGAGATACGGACAGCTGAAATTATTACAGTGCTGGGATTTGGTCAATGTGCCAACTCTGCAGAAAACTACCAAAAAAAATTTTAAATACTTTTTAAAAAAAAAAAAAAAAAAGGCAGACTAAATCCTGCAGCTGCCTCTTGGTGCTCAGGTCCTACCCTGCCCTCGAACTGTTGGGAACAAACTAACCTCTGCAGTGGATCTGCTTTTTTATGCTTTTTAGCCTAATCTAAAAATCTCTCATTCCCTTAAGATGTAAAAGGCAACCGGTCACACCTTGGCAAGTGGCTGTTGCCTTTTGACACAGTGTCTTGCTCCTTCCTCGCTGACATTCAGCGCTGCCTTGGGGAGCTCGCTGTCGTGGCCCTGGCCGTGTTCCTCCATGGGGCTGGCCCCAGCCTGGTTGGGCTTTCCAGGCTTCCCCTCTCTCGGAGACTAGGACCAACCACCACCACATCAACAAACTCATCCTACAGCACCGTTGCCAGTTAATAGTCTTCAGGCTGTGAAACACTACTGTCTCTAGACTATGGGCTTGTTGGAGTCCAAGTATCTCATGCAAGCGTGGTTCTTTTTATTACCTGTGCAGCTCTCTCTATGAACTTCTGGCTGCTTCGAGCTTTGTGGCAAAAAAATCCTTCCACATGCTAAGTGTGTTCTTCATCAAAAGTCTTCAGGCTGACACGTGTGGGTTTTTGGCAAAATGGCAAAATTTACCATTCTGTTTCACAGATAATTGTAGTGGATTTATCTGTAGCTTTTTCAGAGGATAAAGTTTGCCCATTCTACCATCTCAGTGACATGCATAACTTTCCTTTTTAGTAGTTCTCATTATCCATCAGTGCAAGGTAAGAGCTGGTCCACTTCTCACTGTCTCTCTCTATAGGCCTGTTGTGACTTGGATTGCTTTAGACACCTGGATAAGATCTCTTCAGTTTCTAAATACATTTCTGATTTATATCAACTCTATGTATGAAGGTATTATTTGTGTGCATGTATATGCACATTTTATTCATTTACATTCATATAAACATATTTAGATCTTTTCATAATATTGGCTATGCATAGTTATCTGTTCTGATTATTTTGTCCAGAACTATGAAAACCGAACAATGTTTTAAATGATGGCATACCAGTTACACGTGGGACTGATTTTATATTTCCATTTGTTCTCTTCAACTTTTTTGCAATTCTGTTACCCACTGACCAGAGTTTTTTCATAGAGTATTGAATGTGATGGTTTTGTTTGGGGAGTTGGTTTGGTTTGGGTTTTTTTGTAATTTGGACACATTTAATTCAGAGCTTGGTGGTCTGTATGAGCAATTCAAAATTACTTCTTTCAGTGTGCCATTTTCCCCTTTGCAGCCACAAAGCTCAGCTCCCCTCACACTCACCCTTCTGTTCATTTCTGATCAGTCACCCTGAAGAATACGGTCTGCTCTGGCCAACACCTGAATGGAGCTGCTCAGATACGACATTGTACAATACGACAAGACACTAATGTTTCTTGGTGCTGGCTGTTACCAAGTTACCCTGCAGATGACAGTCTCCAGTTGCCTCCTGAATGGTTAATCCACAAGTTGCTGCTGCTGTCCATCCTTAGGGTCCCATCTAGTTCCTACTAAGGTCACTTAGTCAAAGTGATCGTAGTCATGTTCATGCAGGCTGTTGGGGTATTTGAAAAATGGTCTGATCTCTTAATGGAAGCAAACTGCCCTAGAATGCAACTGACTGTGTGAAAGAATTGAGTTTGAGTCCTCCTAAAGCTGAATTTTTAGCTTCTGTAGAGGGTAATGCAAACTCACCAAACTCTTCATCCAGGGACTAAAAGAAGGTGTGTGATTTTGCTGGGTCCTGAAAAGAGATTAAAAATAATAGGTCTGAAGTAGTCAGGGCTTACAAGTAGGGTTTGAATTTCAAAGGGAAGGCTCAGCAGCTACTGTCCATTAATCTCCCAGGAAGCCTGTCTGGAGCAAATGATGGGAAATGTGTCTGACACACCTGTAGCCAAATGCTATAAGTGTCTGAAAAGTCAGTGACTACTGGAAAGGCTTTTGTTTCCCTGAAAAACCACAAGGAATTTGTTGTGACACTATTTTATCATGGCTTATAGTTTACTTACCTTCTGCTCAAAGATTCTAAAAAAATAAAAGGTGGGGGGCGGGGAGAGTGGCAGGGGGCAGAGAGAGTGAGTGTTTGGAAATGTTAAAATGCAGATCTTCAACTGCAAAGTTAAAAGAAACCTGAGGAGGCTATAGTAGGAAATTCTGTTGTTACTTCACTTACCTACAAAACACATTTTTGAGAACAACTGAGCAGTATGTACCTTTCATGAAGCAGAAGTCACAGCTGTGCTTTTGAAGTGAAAACCTAATTGCAGAAAACTGGACAACTGAGAGAACCTTCAGAATGCAAGGAGATTTGGAAAGGCATTTGCCCTTTGCTTCCTCACTTTTCTGATAGCATAGGAGTAACGTGGTAAAAATAGGGCATCAGAAGAAATGGTAGAAGAGGAAAGGTTCAATAAGAAAGAACTGAACCAACACAGAAACCCTAAAGCACTTGACAATAATAACAAATTATTCTTTTTCAATACTTGAAATATATTTTTTTTGCGTTTTAAAAATTAGTAGCTAAAAAAGCTTTCCTAATTGAATCGAAATATAAGGTGACCATTTTGGAATCCCAGTAAGGAAGAAAACTTAATAATTTCAAATAAAAAGTAGAATTTGTCCAAAGGAAAGTTTATTTAGAGGTTGTTTCTAAATTTCCCATGCCGGTATATACTTTTCTATAGATTTTTGCATTATTAATGCCTATAGGCATTTCAACTCAGGGTATGAACTCATCATACTGACAAAGATGAGTGAGTGTGATCTGATGCATTAATCTGAAGGTCTCTGGAATGTGGTTTGTGGATTCACAATTTTTTTTCTTGAGGTTGAGAAGAACCAGTATCCCAGTTTTGATAAGGGAAATAGCCTATTACATGTGTTGGTGTTCTTCTGTGACTTTCTGTAGTATTATGTCAGTGTGCTATGATTATAGTACTTTTCCTTGGTGATAGCTCAGGAGAGAGAAAGTTGGGGGGTTTTTGGGTAACACTTTGCTAGAGGAAGGGATTTCAAAAATTGCTTTAGCAACAGCTTCCAATTTTGCTGGATGCAGAGGCTAGTGAACTCTACAGCATAATTCAGAGAAGGAAGAGTTAGTTACTGATAAAAGTTATGTTTGTTCTGTGAAACAGTTTACAAGCACATATGCTTTCTGGAAACATAGGTTAATACCCTTTAAATATGCCTGAGAATAAATCATTCTAAAGAGAGACAGAAGCGATTAAACATGAGGAATGAAGGAAGTGTGAAGTGAAGCAAACAAAGCCTCAAGCTAGTCCTGTGCTTTGTATCATGAACATTGCTTCAAATGCACTTAAGTTGCATGAAGTTTCGAAGTGATCTTGAACAGACCCTTGTGGTGTTTCACAGCACTCTTATGAGGTGTTCGCGTAATTCAGAAGAAATCCTGACCTGCTACGTAGCGCTTGTGAGATCAGAGGACCCATTTGTAACTCCTGAACAGATCCAGTGTGGGAATAGTCTAACATGTTGATTGAGTTTAAAACACGTATGGGAACTGGTGAGGTATTTCTGTCTGCTTTCCTGCTCAGTTTCCAAGATTTAGCTTTCTACAGATATTGTGGAGCTAATGATCCTACTTGATCCACAGAGTTACGGTAACTCAACCAGACTGGAAGTGTTACGGGAGCAGTAAGACAGCTCAGGCCAATTGTGTAGCAAACAAGCAGGTTCTGGGAGAAAGCTGAGGCTGAGATTTTTGTGCTACTAATAATGTTGGCTACAAAACCAAATCATGAAACAAGATTTCAAGAGAAGTTGGAGTGAATACAGATTCTGTTTCAGATATTTGTGTGGCCTCTGTATCACATTATTCTATAACCTTTTATGTAATTCATGTAAGAAGAAAGAAGTGGTGGTGGTGGTGTTTTAATTAGCCCCAGTTAGAAGAGAGGGCATGGTCTAGAAATTCCATCTGCTGGGTCAGACTCTAAGCCTGGGGGTGTTTTTTGGCAGGGAGGAGTGTTGCTGTTTTTAATATCACATTAGGGATGGACACTAAGATTTGCAGTTCATAAGCAAATGTGATTCTGTCATTAGGCCAGAGAAAAGTGTTATTTTTAGTTTTCTTACAATAATGCTTCTAATGAGCTTTGCATACTTGTTGCCTTTTCAATATCATTCAAGCTGCTGTTATAGCTTTTGCCCTACTTCGGCTGTCATCTTTTCTTAATGAAAAGAAACGTAGCATCTCTTTTGGGGAAGAGTGTCTTAGAAAACTTATCAGTTTAGACTCATTAAATAACAAATTAATCACAAACGTTTTATGAAAAAGAATCTCTATCTAAATGTATGAAGCCAGATGAGAACAATATTTTGGTAAACAGTCTATCGGATCTTAGGTTTCCGTTCTGTTATCTGGAGTACAATGAAGAGATTAAGAAAGCCTAAATTAGAGGAGGTGTTTAGCTAGACAAAATGGAGTTAAACAGACTTTTAGCAATGACCAAGAGATCCCTATCGGCTAAAAGTGCTCATGAAGTTTATAAAAAAAGTTACCTTTTGGGGGAAAGGTTAAGGCATCCATTTAGTGTCGTCTCATACTAGAAAATACTAAATCTACCAGTATTTTACTGGTGTAACATATAGTTCATTAGAATTCTTGCATTCAAAGCATTGTTATTCCTGGGGTTTTCCCATGGAGGAGTTCATGCAAAGTAAGCTAGGAAAATGGGTGCACGTAAAAGCCTCCCTTCCTTCCTGACTTCTGATGGAGAATCAAGGTCAGTGAAAGTAGCACCATCCATTCCTGAAGCGGTTCCCATCCAGAGGCAAAGTAGGTGCCACAGTTTTTATGTATGTCAGTGACTCACGGTGCTGCTGCTTCGTAGGGCTTGTTCTGTTCCATGTTGGACGATGGTAATGTCAGCCCACTGCTCACCTGGGTCATCTTTTAATTTGAACTATTTATCATTTGTTCCCTATCCCTTGTCACTCAATGTGTTTATCACTTGACTCTAAATGGTTTTGAATTTGAAGTAACTTGGTTTTGTCAGACATGAGAAATGCAAGGCAAGTGGACCGACAGCTGATGTGTATTGAAATCCTGAGGGTTTATGGTGACTTTATTCCTTTGATGTGACCAGTGAGTGACCATTTCACTTGCATGCTCCATGCTCAAGTGATTTTAACTACCACTGAAACACTGTTCTCTGTGCCTAGCACTCTTTTATCCCATCTGTAAAATGGAGGTAAGATCTTGGACACTTGTACAGCAAGCTTCTGGATCTGCAGATAGATTAAAAAGTGCTGCAAAAGCCTTGGGCATTGTCAGTATTAGTGTTCTCCTGGCGTAGAGACTGGGTGATGTTCTGGGATGTCAAACAGCCCCTAAATCCTGGTGCCAGACTCCAGGACTTCAGCCCATTTAGCTGTTGCACTGTTAGGAGGAATAATAGTGATTTAGGTTTGTGCAACCTCGGGGGTCTGTGCAAAGTACTGGCCTGGATTTCGGTTGATGTTTGTGCTAGCCCATGTCTGGCTGATGGAGAAAGATGCTCCATAGTGTCAGGTGATGCATGTGTGGCTTTGAGGAGCTATGCTTCCAGACAGCCTTAGTCATGCAGAAAACTTCTCCATTTCTCCAGGGGAATAAGCAGTACCACTAGAAGAATGAGCCCCATTTGACAAGACTTTAGCAATCAGTGTGTTTCCATTTCTCTGAGGGAAAAAAAAAGTGCAAAAAAAAAAAAAAAAATTAACTTCGTTTCTTTCCCAGCTGTTTCATGTCACTTTTTGTCTCTGGCTCAGTTTGTCTCTGGAAGCATCCTCTAAATAGTATTGCAGGCAGTGAGATAGGAATCGTACATTGTCAATAGTTTTCAGTTCATTTGCTTCTTGCGTCACTGGGGAACACAAGTCATATGAATGGCCTCACGCAACAGTGTCTGTACTTTCATAATCACTGTTATTCACTTTTTATTCTGAGTCATTTGATAAAGACTCTGACTCATTAGTGGATTTGCTTGTCTGCCCCCTCCTTCCCCTGTTACGCCAGCAGTAATACAGAGCTGGTGAATGACTTGGCCAGGCTCCCGCAGAGGTGACACGTTGTTTGTGAGACAGAGGGTCACATGTGGGTACAGGCTTCTCTGCGTCTTCCCTCTGTTAGCACCTGCTGGGACACTTCTTTTGGCAAATGCTGGATGACTGGGTAATAGATGGAAGAAGGGGTAATAGATGGGAGGAATGTGGGTTTCCTTCTACCTGTGTAGTGGTGACCCATGGCGCCGCTGCAGTCGGCAGCATGTTGTCCTGTTTGGCACAGATGTGTAGATGTGACAGATGTCTCCATATCCCTTTCAGCTTCATATCCACACACTTATAAGTCTACTACATTAGCAGAGTTACAACGAATGTTCTTGTGCATGTCAATGCACAAGTCAAGAAACTGAGATGAGATTAGTCCTAACAGGGCAAGTTTCCCCCTGTGCTGATGTTGCTAATCTCATAGAAAACCCTCTTCCACTCTAAGTATCAGTCAATAGAGTTACAGGAGATTTAGGGTCCAGTTCCCCTGAATTTGGACCTTTTTGTGCATCATTTTTGGAGGACACTGGTGAATATAAACTTAAATGTTTATTACCTTTCAACATTTCTGTCTTTTAAATATTTCTGTTGGATTTAAGTGTGAGTCCTGGACAACACCGTCCATTTGGTACCAGTTGTGTTGATGCTGCTGAAGCACTATGTATGTCTTGGAGGCTAAAAAAGCATGCAGTTGATTTATCTGCTACTTTTCCTAGAAATTAGACAGTGAGTGTACCTGTGCTGTACTCCACACTGCTCAGTATCACAGTGTTTGTAACCCAGAATCTCTTCTCTCTCATGACTTTATGGGAACTCTGGCTCCTGATGTCCCGTAGTACAAAATATACCTCTATGCTCTCTATGTGAAAGCGTTCATATTTTTTGTTTTTGTAGTAACAGTCCTCCACAAACAACAATAGCAATGTTAAAGTACTACAGCCGAAAGCTTGCTGGACAAGCTGAGCTACTAGCTTTTATATCTGAAAGAACACATGCTTAAGTTATGGCCTCTCGATGGGCAGCGTGAGCAAAGTTAAAACAAAGAACCTGTTGTTTGTGTCGTCTCCCCCTGGTACTCAACGTCTGGAGAGTGTTTGTTAAGGGGAAGAAAATATCTGCTGAAGCACTTCTGTTTTATCCTGGTGGAATTTGCAGACTGGCTGGCATCTTTCCCTGGTTTGGGCCAGGTGGTGTGTTGGCAGCACTGAGGGTGCCTGATCATCAGTGATTCCAGGGGCTGTGCATCAGCCGTGTCTAGTGGGTGAGTTTTCTGAAGTCAGAGATGCCACTGCATCTGCAAGCCTTGGGCTAGTTTGCTTCTAGCACAGAGGTGCCCAGGTACATGGTCAGCAGCCTGTTCTGTGTTGGGCTGGCTGGTAACTGCAGTGAACAGGGTCCTCAGGGGAACTCAGGTCTAGTGGTTGTAAAAGAGAAATGGAGCAAAAGAGAAGAATAAGCAAGCCTGAAGCTAAAAGGGAGAAGAAACAGTGCACCTGAGACCAAGAGAGAACAAGTGTCATCGCTTTGGTACAAAGGCAACTTCATTTGAAAAAGAAAAGTAATCTTAAAACGCTCCAGTGTTCATGTTGCCTATCTCATCCCCAGGTTGAAAATTAGTGTCACTGTTAGTGAAGACTTTGTAAATGGATATTTCTCACAGTAAATAAACACGCTGTGCTAAATGATAAAGAATTCATTAGATCTTGTTGTTCTGAAAGCTAAGGACAGCCATCACCCATATTTCTGGGTTACTGATATTACTATAAAGAGTAATAATAGCCCTGTACCTCCATTGCTGGTCTAAGTGCCTTTCTGAGTAGTTGCTGCCACCCGACATAGATTTCAACATGTTTTTTGGAGAAAGTTCCTCTCTGGGACTTGCATTACTGCAGCCTTTGGAATTTGTGATTTGGTGTTTACTTTTCCCTTCCTGTGCAACAGTTTTTTGTGTGTTATTATTAATCAAAGACTCCAATAAAAGTCTAAGTGAATTTTACACCTCCGGCAGCATCTTCTCACAGCTACTGAGGCAGGGGAATATCATGCAGTTCCAGGAATCCAGTTCTGATCATAAATACTCCAAGATAAATCTGAAATAGTGTCAGTGATAACAAAGACATTAATGTAGAATAAAGAGGATAAATATGTATGTATATGTAACTTTTTTTTTATTGGAGCATTTCTTCATCCCAACATTCCATGGTACTTTCTAATGAAGAAAAGTACCTGCTTGTTTTGGACATAAATCCTAAGGATTCTAGAAGCCAGCTATATCCAAAAATAAAACTGATCCATCTACTTCAATTAGCCAAGCTTTGTGAATAGCAAGACATGAACAAATTTGATATTGGAAATATCTTTTAATCAAAACACTTTAAGGACATTCTTTTTCTTCTGTAGAAATCTTGTAGGTTCGTTTCTGAATGTGTCTTGTCCCTTATACAACAGAGATTTGTACCTGTTGTAAGAAGTATTTTCAGGACAAATGCTTTGAAAATTTTCTTCAGTAGTGCAGTTGTCCTACTTCAAATTCATTGTTTCATTTTTGCCTAGATATAATTTCCGTAAACTGGCAAACTCTTAAATTCTGATAGCAAAGGAGTAGAGAAAGACTACATAACATCAAGTTGTCAGGTATACTTCTCTCACAAAACTTTGATTAATCCTTCTTTTTTTCCTTATATCTGGTACTGAATTAGTCTGAAAAAGCATTCTAGGGTTAACTCAAATATGCAAGTAGTAGGCACGTGCAATCTTGTGGTCATGTTTCTTAATCCTAAGGTACATGTTAAGCATAAAACCCTTTAATGTTACCTTTTACATATATTTGAAGTCTTTTGGTGTCTGGGGCAGAGGGCTGTCTCTAACACAGAACGTTTCTAGTTTTACATACTGCATATTTATGCCTCATTAAGCTTCCTTGGGCCTGCTTATAAACAAGAATGCCAGTTTGTATCTTAAGGTCCAGCCACTGTACCTTTGGTTTATCTATTAAAACCAAAAGTTTATTGAACCACAAGTGCCTGACAAATTATACAAGTGAGTCAGCTGAGAATTTAGAAATTAATTTCAGAAGCTGCTGCTACAAACCACTTCCTATCAAGTATCATGAAATAATAATGGTCCTAATGCTATTCTGAACTGTCTGGCTGAACTTTGACATTTAACGAACTAAGGCAATCATTAACCTATCTGCCACTGTGATACTCCTCTCTGCCTTCTCATTTAACTAAATAGACATGCACATTGTTTCCCACAATAGTTCTCCTCCTGCAAGTATTCATAGGGTACATATATGTAAAGAGCTTCTCAAAGATGCTAATTCTATGTAACTTTCTGAAATACTTTAATCCACATAAATCTGCAGGTTATATAATGTTTCGAATGTGTTATTGTTGGCAGATTCAGTGCTGTACCAAGTGCAGTCCATCCACCTTTCACTCAAAGTTTTCGGTGGCTTTTTACCCTTTCAGCTCTCCTGACCATTTTAACTTGGCACACTGTTGGACTACACTTATATAAAATCTATTTTGTTCTTTGCTACCTGCACTAGATATTTTTTTTTCCTGCATTTCTCAAGATCCCTACCAACATGCTGAAAGTCGGGGGCATTCTGTTCCAGCAGGCACATTAGGCAGTCTGATGTGGGCAGTGGGCGGCTGGTTTCCTTGGCCACCACCCTCGGTTAACTGTCATGCCAGCATACCAAGTGTCAACAGCAAGCTGCTCATTATTCTCTGAGACCTTAAGTCTTAGGTGGAAAAATTTAGGCGGGTCCTTAAGTGGAGGAAACTTTTTGGAATCAGGTAATCTTTGCATTTTTAAATTTGCTTTGAAATTTGATAGGTAAGCAGAGTATCAGTAAATGCAAAGCGAGAGCCAGGCAGACACAGAAGAATCAGCTGTTGAAGCCAAGGTGGGAGGCGGCATTTAATTATACTAGGGTTTGCTAGGCTTGGGTGTTGGTGGGCTGAAGTGTTGATGTGAATTTGGCATAGTGGGTGTAACGCACAGAAATAAGACTTCAAATTGGGATTTTTCTTTGAGGGAGGATTTGGGATTTTTGGACACCCCTTTCTGAGCTTAACTGCAAAAGAATTAGATCAAGGATGGTGAGGGTATGGAGGAAGAAGTGGAGCACAAGTGAACCTCAACCTCTTTCCTAGCACCTCTGACACTTCGTCTCTGGAAGCTGTATTACACTTTTACAACAATACCTGCCAATCAGTGACAGCGTGTTAGTCTTACTGACAGGACTGGAACTAGGTCCAAGCAGAAGCATCAACCATTGTGAGCTGGGCCTTTAAGGAAACCCCAGGTCTTCAAGTGTGTTTTTTCACCCCTTGAGACAGACTTTTAGATCTTGTATAGTGAACCCATTTTCCTTATCACCCAAAGAAAGCTAAGGTTTTCACATAGTACCAGAGCTTTTAGAACAGGCAGGCAGAGGCATGCAAAATTTCCAGACTCAGGTGATTGTTAGTGACACTCGCTGTGTTTTCTCCCTAGGGGAAGGGATGTTTGTTATATTCCCATCTTTTGCAATAGCTCTAATACATCACAGTAGCTTGTGGTGACACTGACGAATAGTAAAAATGTACAGCTTGGTTTGCCCTAAATCTCTTAGAGCAGGGATTAACAAGCAAAAGCAAGCTAGTTTGGGTTGCATCTATCGCTCTTCCCTATGTTTATACCTCAAATACTGCCTTGGGGCCTTCTATCTTCTACCCACCACAATACCACAGCTCTTGCTGTGTTTGTAACCCATTTGGCTGGCAGACTCAGCAAGAGCTGTTGAGCATATTGGACTCAAGTCTAGACTTGATGGCCAAAATGGACAGCCTGCCTGTTTACATGGACCATCTGATCACTGTATAGTAACCATACGCTGGCCAGCCACTGCCTATCACCTGCTGGGCATGCGAAAAATCTGTGAACTAGTCCAAGAGGTGCAGTTGCGCTGGCCAGCAGATGCACTAGCCTGTGCCTGCCTGAAGTGCTACCCTGTGCTGCTTGGGCTATTGCCCTAAGAGGAATATTAGGAGAGGGCAAAGGGAAACGTTACAAGGAAAGAGAAACTCTGCACTCGGTAATTGTGTAGTCTCTTTAATTGCTCAAGATTTGTGAGTGTTCTGTATCAAATCCTACTGTGACCATGTGAATTTGAAAGTTTCAATATAAATATCATGCCCCTTGGGGGAAGTCTTTCTTCCTGAAAGAGACACAAATGAATTAGCAGCCAAATACTCATGCTTAACTGTCCTGAGTTAGTGTTTCAAAATCAAATGTCATCTCTCACTAGGAATTTACAATATTTTCAAAATACAAACTTGAACCGTTACTATGAAGAGAATAATTAATCTTCTTGTTACTTGTGTATTCTCTGCGGTTTTTAATGTGCTCATCAGTGCCGTGTGAGCACTCTCATGCCTCTCTGTGGCATTTTAATGGCAATTCTCACCAAAGCCATTGCAAATCTTCAGCTGACACTCCTTTTCTTTTAAAGGCAGCTATTTAAGATACACCTGCTTTTGTTGAAGAAATGATGAAAAATTGCTCCAGC
This sequence comes from Phalacrocorax aristotelis, assembly GCF_949628215.1. Lineage (NCBI taxonomy): Eukaryota > Metazoa > Chordata > Aves > Suliformes > Phalacrocoracidae > Phalacrocorax > Phalacrocorax aristotelis. The sequence goes on along the minus strand of NC_134277.1, from coordinate 50,216,334 downwards.
AGGGATGGTTTGTCTCATACCCACCTGTGCCACTGAAATCCTCTGTATTCACAAGCCAGCAACAGCTGTGATGGCAGCTGTCTTTACTGAAAACAAAAACCATGAGTTTTGAGAGAAGAGGAAAAACAGTGGCTGTTTTTCTATTTATATTTTTGTATGCGTCAGAGTGGTGTGGGATTAGACAGGGAAGACAGCAAGAAGGAAGAGTTGAAGGGCATTGGGGAAAGTGTAGATGTCAGTATTGACCATGATGATGATGATCAGAAACTCTTTTGGTTTGGATGTTTATACCAAAGTGCTTTATGCATCTCTCTTAGGTGCATTGATTCATAGTTCTGGGATTGCCACCCCACACCCCCATCATCTGTAAAGGGAAGAGAGGTTGCCGAATGCACTTCAAAAACACCTGAAAGAATTATTCCTTTTGCGTTCTTTCATATAAGGCACATGCTACCTATGATACATACAGGAGAGGGGAGGCTGCTTTTCCCTAACACCATGGCTCTGTGGCCATAGCTCACAAAGGGAAGTGGTACCCAGATCTTGCACCTGAAGACTCAAAGAGAGGCAGGAGCATCCATGGAGGTGGCTGCTACTCCCGCAGTGAAATGCTGCCTAAGCCCAGGCAGGGCTTGGGGAAGGCCTCAGGGGAGAGTCGTAGCTGCAAGCAGAAAGTTAATTTCACTGAAGTAAAGGCCAGCTGAGCATCTTACATGACTTCGTCTTTTTCTTTCCTTTCAGCCCAAACTAGCTGTTTGCAGGCAGTGTGAGTCCCTGCGTCCAGCTATATGGCTGAAGAGAACTGATGAACTATCAGTTTTCTGGCTGTGGGAAAAATTAATTTCTCCAATGGGGAGAAATAGGGCAAAAGGGCCCAAAAGACCTATTTGTGAAGGAAAGGCTTATGGATAGTGTATAGCAAACCCCAGAAAAGATTGCATCTACTGCTGTGACTTTGTCTAAGAGTCCCTGAAAGTGGGCTTGGTACGAGGGAAAAAAATGCAGTCACGCTTCTTGTCTTTTTGTTGCTTAATCATCACAGTCTTTTCTCTTTTGCCATTTATTTTCTTGGCCTAAAAAAATTAATCTGTCAAAATCTGTGTGATCCTAGGGATACTTGGTGTAAATGCTTTGGTGGTTCAAGTCAGAGACCGTAGTAACAAATGTGGTCGTTCACTTGAGAGAATATAGTGGCTGTGCAAGTATCTTTTATGGTTATTTAGTGTGTTGACACCACCAGTTTGTTTCATGTGTCACTAGAAAAAAAGGTGAAAATCCTAGAATTTGAGGGGTTTTTAGAGCAGCAAACTGAATATCCTGAAACTTGGTGAGCTTGAATTTGATCTGTGTTGAAAGCCATATTGCATAGCTGGCTTACACATGGTAGTGTTCTCCCAGTGCTTTTTGGGAATAAATAATTTGCACATACCGAGGCCTGTTGCTATTAAGTTGAAACATAAGGTACAAAAGATAGTAAGAAAAAAAAAACCTAGGTGTTCCTTGACACCTGGTTTCACCTGCTAGGCTGCACATTGGAGTCCACCCAGGAAATCACAAGTGACATTTACACCGAAATGTCGTATTTACCCAACCAGAGTCAAATATAACGTGAACTACTCACACCCATGGCTGGTTTTGAAGAAACAGCTGGATGCAGCCTCTGTTCAGCTACATTAAAAAAAGAAGAAAAAAAAGTGTGTGTCCCACTATAGTAGCTGGCACTGCACTCAATTTTTTATTTCTTTTTTCTTCTTAGTCTATTCCCAGATCACTAATTAGAATCAACAAATTGGCTGTAGAATACAACAAGATATTGTGCAGTCTGCCAAAAGAAGTGGCTGGCATCCGTACAAATTAGGTTATGATGTGTTTGAAGACTTAATGTTGAAAAAAGCTTTCAATATTCTCTTCATCTTCCCTGTCCTCCTACTGAAGTGACTCAGTTCCAATGGCAGCAACATATTGCTCCTTTGCTATCAGAGGTTTGGTTAACAGAAATAAGCTTCTTCATGAAAAACATGGTCCTCTACCAATTAAGTTTCATCATTGTGCTAAGTGACCAGTAAGTGGGAACCCAAAGTGATGGGTAATTTGGACATAACCCAGCTGAAGTGGTGTGTTAATAGTTGCAGGAGTTTGGCTTGGCAAGCAGAGGAGTCTTGAGTACAAGGCTTCTGTAGCTCCGAAGCAGTCTAAGTAGACCTACTGAAGTCCTGTGGTTCTGTGCAGCAAACGCTCGCGTGTTGTGCCGTGTGGCTGTATGCCCCCTCCCTGTGCCTTGTAGCATAGATATGGGTGCCTGAAAAAGATTGTTTAGAGTGGAGGTGGATATGCCAATCTCTTTCTGTGCTGGACGGCCCAATATGACAGTGTCTGTACCACCATTTGCTTTTTCTTGGTGGCCTTGCTATCCTCATAGCCCCATGTATTGACCAGTGGCTTACAGTGACTGATTTATTCTGAATTTGTATGATAATTTGAAGGTTAAATTGGAGTCCTGAAGTTAATTTCCTGAGTATGTTTTTACTGATATAGGCAGAGGATGCATTTGGCTGTCAAGGATATGCAGCAATTTGTGCATGTAGTATTTTCTAATAGGATCAAAGACTGTTATGAAAAGTTTTACCCAAAATAACCTGCTGCAGGTGGATTCAGAGGTGACACTGGCTCTGTGAGAGATGTCAGGAAGCAATTCCTTTTTCTTGTGCAATCTCCTACTTTGTGGAACTTTCCCCTTAGCCTAGATTTCAATAGCTTTCAATAAGACCAAACTTGGAGTGATGGTCCTGTTTGTAAAACACAGGGAATATAACTAAAAGCATTCAGCTAGGCTGACCCGACTCCTGCTGCTGTGATGTCTCCATAAATGTGGAGCATTTTTTATTATACTGGCCAAAAATATTTCTAAAAGATGTTGCCCTGTTGATAATTCAGCTCTTGAGCAATGATGGTCTTTTCTGAATGAGGCAGCCTGAGAAACCAGGAAGAAGCCCATAGGTGTGGGCGTGTTTCTGTGTCATGCTAAATCCTCTGAGAAAAAAGTCTGCATTTGGGCCATGGGGAGTGCAGGCTTGCACAAAGGGATTTGTACAGCAGGGGTTGACTGAGATACATGATGTGTGTTTGTGCCTTTTTGGCTGTAAAGTGTGAATGTCTTATTTCTCTGATACATTTCTGAGCAAAGCGGTGTAGCGGTTGTAGTAGAAGCACTGCTAAATAGACTCAATGCAGATGATCACTTTTCAAGATTTGCATCTGTTGTCATGTATTCAGCTATTTCTAATTCTTGCTGTATATCGTAACAAAACAATCTTCAAAATCCTTGGCTACAGGCTGTTTCCAAGTTCAGATATGCTGCTTGTCTAGTGGATTTGGAAGAGGACTGCATGCATTGTCACACTGCCTTATTTGACCCTTTGATCTCGCTTACAGTTCTTCATGCGTAAAGATTTTGAGAGTGCTGGTTTCCTTTTCTCTTTGACACAAGTAGTTCATCTAAAATATTTAATCTGAACAAATTACAGGTGTGAAAACAGAGCTTTGAGGCAAATGTTTAATGCCTCAGAGGGGAGGAGGGGTCAGCTTGAGTTGAAAACACAGGCTTTAGAGTCAAGATATCTGAATTCCTTTCTCAACATGCTAGATTTCCAAAGTAACTAGAAGCAAGTCTTTTGGTGCCTCGGTTTTTCACCTGTAAAATGGATTTAAAGGATATTTGGCCACTTCTTTTATTTACTTGCTGAGATTTTAGTCAGCTTCCTTTCAAAGACCTTAATTGCGTTAGGATAATGGTATTATTGTCAATGAGCTAGTAAGTTTGAAATAACTGTGATAAATGGTATATACTTACTGATTTTAAGGAATGGTAAAAATCCATATAAAAATGAAGTATGAAATAGGATATATACAAAATATTTTTATTAGCTTCTTTATCTACTGTAGAATTATGGCACTTTGTCCCTTAAAAATTTAATCTGTCAGAAAATCAGGATTAGATTGTGTCACAGGATTGGTAGTTGGCTGTGATCTGAAAAATATTTCTGTTACTATTTATTAAAGAAGTTTGTGTTTTTAACTCTGTTTCTAGACATTTTCTGGAAAATCTCTTTTCACTACCTGTGATTTTATTTTAGATATACTCAAAAAATAATCCCATTGTTGCAGCTTGCTGAGTATTTAATATTATCATCTCAGGTTGTCTTATTTAACTAATACTGTAGATGGATTAGATGTATAAAACCCAAATATTATAAAGCAGCAGTACTAACCTGTCATTATTCAGGGTATGATTCATCCTAGGAGACACATGTCCATGAATGTAGATCCTTTTTTTATTTTCCTTAATATGCTGAAAGTAAGTAGATATCCTTAATGCTTTCTGTTGGTACAACCTCGTACTTTTGGGGACTGGGAGGGAAGATTTTTTTCCCCATCTTGAAACTCAAGTTTTTTTTTTTTCTGATTAATGTTTGTTTTCCCTTCTTCCCTGGTGTTTCTGCTCCTGGGGTCTCTATTCCTTTTCAAAAATGAACTTCTGAAGAAAATTAGAGTATTTTTTAAATGAAAGTTCATCATAACTAAAAAAAAAGTTGAGGGTAAACACCCTGGAGTAGTCAGTGTACATTTTTTTTGTTTCATATCAAGAGAGAATAGCTTTTATCATTCTACTTTCCATTACGCAATTACCAGATTTAATGTATCCGCCTGACTCCATATAGACTAATCTGTCTTCTTGGAGACTAATCTGTTCTGTGTCTCAATTACGTGATTTGTCTAATGTTTTTCTGGGTCTGAAATAATTTTTACTTATTTTGGTTGAAGATATGTTTGTGCTATCCATAACACCACCCTTAAAAAATGGTCATTAAATTTTTTTCCCATGCTTATGTATGTAATGGAAATTACTTTAGCACCTGCGTTATCTTTGTAACAGGGCAAATACAGAATTGCACAGACTATGTGGTAATATTTTAGCATTATATGTAATAGACTTTTTTCATATCCCTGGATCTGCTGGACAAGGACTGGCAATTTCTTGTAGTCTGACCTTGTAGACGAAGGTCAGTACGTTAATGGAGCAGCACATGCACCGAGGACATTGTTAACGCACTGCTTTCTACTCCCTGCCTGCCTCAGTATTCTCCAAATTTGTCTTCAGCAATACAAGCAAATAATTTATCCCACTTTCATGTTTTTGTAAGGAAAATGAAGAACACAAAAAAGAATGGCAAGAAAGAGGGGCAGAGGCAGCATGAGAGTTACCTAGAGCCCGCTGACAAAAGTACTGTGTATGTGCAGAGGGAAAGAACATTTTAATTTGCTCTTTAAGACATCTACCTTAGATGCACAAGATAGAGAGACACATTTTCCCCTCTCTGTCTCCGATCCACTAAGGCTCAGTAGTCATTTGGCAGCCTGCACCACAAGCTGTATTAGGAGCCTGCTCAGCTGGAAATCCTAGTAGCTGGAATTACTTCCCCAAAATGTTATCAAGTTTTTCTTCTTTATGGAAGGAGTTCTGCTTGAGAAGAGACCTACATTCCCTCCCCTTTGGTGAGAGGTGAGAGTACTACCTTAAAATATTAGACATGGACCTGTTGGAGCAGGGCCAGAGGAGGGCCACAAAAATGATCCGAGGGCTGGAGCACCTCTCCTATGAGGACAGGATGAGAGAGTTGGGGTTGTTCAGCCTGGAGCAGAGAAGGCGCCAAGGAGACCTTATTGTGGCCTTCCAGTACTTAAAGGGGGCTAAGAAAGACGAGGACAGATTTTTTAGCAGGGCCTGTTGCAACAGGACAAGGGGTAATGGTTTTAAACTTAAAAGGGGGTAGATTCAGACTAGATAAAAGGAAGACATTTTTTATGATGAGGGTGGTGAAACACTGGAACAGATTGCCCGGAGAGGTGGTAGGTGCCCCATCCCTAGATGTGTTCAAGATCAGGCTGGATGGGGTTTTGAGCAACCTGATCTAGTTGAAGATGTCCCTGCTCATTGCTGCGGTGTTGGACTAGATGACATTTAAACGTCCCTTCCAACCCAAACTATTCTATGATGATTCTATGATAAGCAACGTCTCAAAAATGACAAACAGCTCCTGTTGGCCCCACCTCTCCCTGTGGTCACCACACACAGGAGCGATGCCTGAATAAAGATGCCTTCTGGTATTGCAATGGGACCTTCTCTGCCACTGTCAGAGTGACATACAAGAGTGTATGCAGTGGGTCTGCATGAATCCCTTTATTCCCTTAGGGCCCAAGCAGCATGGTTGGAGAAATGTTAGATAGAACTTGATTTCTTTATTCTTGAAAAATTGCCTCTGTGGGTCTGCCTTAACCAAACATGTAATGCTGTGGCAGTGAAACCTCATGCAATTACTGCAGGAAGAGGCATCTTGGTCAAGTAACATCCATCTTCATCCAAGTTTAACGGGAACTTGAAAATCCTCAGTATGGATTTCTTCTGTGAGTGAAGTGAGGGCTCTTCTCGAATTAGCATTGTGGACGTAGCTGCGAAGGGCTGCAATGTTTGCACTCCACTCACTGTCAGCAGTTGAAAGCTAGCGCTGAGGGTCTCAAAGACCCATTGCACACTATCCTCTCTGTGTGCATGACCAGGTCGCTTTGCAGCTCTCCCTGGTTTTGCTCCTCCTGTTCATACACTGTTTCTTCCAGTTCCTCCCATTTTTCTTGACTGCTCTTGGTCAAACTTGCTGATATTGCGCATGCATGCATCTTATCTCAGCTGGGTGGCCCTGTGAGGATACGCTCTCCCTTTTGCAGATGAGAATAAGCTTGTCCCAGAGAAGACAGGAGGATTGTGTGGCTTTGAAGCTTTCAGTTTGTTAGAGAAGTGAATCCTCCTCTGTGCAGCAGATCAATTTTACCCAACAGCTCTGCCCAGGACCAGTTTTGAGAAACAGCTGTATTTCTCTGACAGTCTGGCTAATCTGTGCTTGCAGGACTGTTTTGTTTTTATTATTGTGATACAAGTGTTTACAAAAATAGAGGGGTTTTTTTTTCTATTTTTCATTTTTCAAATAGCTGAAAATCCATATGAAAAGTACATTTGTATGTGTGCCCAGATGTAGAGCCCCCGTTAGTGAGGCCAGCTGGGATTAAAGTCTCATTTGTATAATTTGTAAAGGCTTTGGAATTTTTCCTACAGTTTTCAGCTGTAAGCTGGAATTTAGCTTTTGTCAGACGGCTGGACAGCTTGTACAATAAAGCTTCTGACTAAAAATATTTCCTGTGCAATAGGGAAAACCCCACCAGGGAAAAATGTGCATTTTAAATGCAGTGACTACAAAGTTGGTTTGAAAAAACAAATTACTAAAAAAAGAAGGGAAAAAAAAAAAGGATGTCCTGTGTATTTTAAAGGCTTAATCAAAGAGAGCTCCACTCACATGTAGCGCAGCATACAGAAGGCTCATTTTCTGAAAAAGCAGAAATAGGATGGTAAGAAACTTAAGAAGCGCACACTGTGTGCTCAGGATTGTCACTTGCACACAGCAGTAACGTTGCACAGCATCAGATACCCTCACCCAGTCCTTATTTGCCCTTGCTCTGTGCTGGGAAGAGCTGCTGAGGTGCTGTGGTTGACTGAGCTGACATGGGGCTGGCCAGCTATTTACCACCTTGCCCATTTTCAGCTGTCATTCAAAGAAGTCTTGCTTTAACTGCTGGATAAATGTCACAACGATGTCCAGGTAGTTTGCTGTCTGGGGAGTGCAGCGTCCGTCTCGCTCCTCCTCCTACCATGACGGATGGGTGGGTGGCAAGGAAATACTTTCCTTACACCTCCCAGCTAGGGACCTGCATGGGACTTGGATTTGTAGGTGTCATCCTCCTGCTAGATAACACTCCGGTGCCTCCAGCTGAACAACATGTTTCTTAAGCTGTTCTGTGGCTCGTGGAGTCGCAAAGCTACAAAAACGTGTCATCTCGGAAAGGGGGTGGTGGAGTCGCTGCGTGCACAGCTCCCAGAAGAAAACAGTGCAGCCTAGTTTAGCAGAAGTTGGGCTGATGGGTTGAGATAACCAGTATGAAACATGGGAACTGAAATGACATCTCTTCACTTCCCAGCAAAGATTTAAGGGTTTTGGCTTGTTTGAATTATTTTTTTTCCCCCCTTTCTTTTTTTTTTAAATAATCTTGAAATGAGCCAAACTTTCTCTTTGACTGTACGTGGTGATGATTCTTCTCGTCTTTACTGGCATTTCACAGCTGTTTGTTCACAGTTTTCTCACAATACAAGAATAGAAACAGACCTTAAAGCAGAGGATTGTTGTCTTTTGGGCATTCTTGAGCTCTATATTAAAAGCCCTGCATATTTTTTTAATCAGGATTACAGAATTAATTTGCATGGTTTATCCTCTGGTATTTTTTCCTGATGGAGCAGAGTTTTTGTCTCTTTTGTGAAAATTTATATGCTTCAAAGACCTTGCTTTTTGTTGTTGTTGTTCAGCTGTTTTTCAAGAATCTGTGAATTAAGAATGAAGTTACCAGAAACAAAAGCCTTCACTTAGGTAATTTGAATAACTAATTAAAGTGGTTTAATGTTCTGTTGTTTCATTTGGTATCTGCTATGATAATGGAAAACATTTCTCATGTGGGTGAACAGTGCGTTTATTTGTAGCCGTTTATGTTCAGTTGTATTTTGACTGCGAATGCTTCTGTTTCATTAACATGAATGCAAAGTTCAATGACCAAATGTTCCTGCGAGTGGTTTGATCTTGCTCTCTGCATTCTGCAGTTTATTTACATGAGGTTTCTGTATGAATCTTCCTTCACTTCAGTGGGTGGGTACAAAGGATAAATTCATAGTAATAGCACAGCAGGAAATGAATGCCTCTCCAAATGAGAATTTATGAATATCTCTTGCTGTTGTTGTTTCTTAAGAAAAACAGCAGGATGTATTCATTTTGAGGTACTGTCAGTGTGAATTTTTGTTCTTTTTGCCCGTCTTCTTTCAGAATCTGAAATAAAAATTACATTGATGTATTCTAGCAAGTAGAAACAAATATGACAGTAGAAGACAGTGTATCTGTGCTCAGTGTAGCTATAATAACTTGCTTTGATTCATGTTTGTGTTTTGCTTCAGCATGTTGTGCGCACGTGAGTGTCATTAAATTTACTAATGATGCAGTATCAATTAATTCTTATGGTTTGCCTGAAAAACTATCTAGTACCAAATGGCCAGAGTATGGAAATTCTTTTGTTTGAAAAAATATTGAGATACTGAAAATGTATTTTACTGCAAATCAAAATAGAAAAAGAAAAAACCAAAAAAACCCAAAATTTTACATTAAATGAAATTTCTGGGGAAAAGGGTATTCAGATAAAGTGACATAGTTACTTTTCCTTAAGGGGGAAAATTTTGTTATAGTGGTGATATTTTTATTTGTATATGTATGATTTTTATGTCTTAAAATAAATTCTATAGATAATATACAAATGTCATAAATGTATCCTGAAATTAAAAATATGCTCATGAAAAGCACTTTGAAGTGAACATGTGGAATGTTCCAATTCGGGAATATGTGAGTATTCCAGCTTCTACATAGGCATTTGGACTGGGACTTGTTTCAGTTTGGTTTCAAATATCCAATGGCTGTTTATTTCATTTTCATCTGGGTTGACAGGTAGTATTAATCAGCTGTGCAAAAGATAAGCATTTTAATGAAAGGCTTAAGAGGGAAATACTTGGCAGCGTGGTGGGGAAGTGATCTCCAGGCATTAAATGAAGTACCTTAGAAGGGTTGAGAAAAGAGGTTGCAAGTTCTTGGGCTCCATTTATGCCATTGAGGTGAGGACTACAGACCATTTTTGGCCACTGAATGATCCACAGTGACTGCAGTAACATCTGGGGCTTGTTACATACCAACCTAGACATGAAAGCAGGAGTAGAATTGAGAGAGATGGGCTTTTTGTGCAGGTGGGGTAGAATTGGTACAGACAGGACCATAAGGCTTCTTGAGAATGACAGGATTCAGGGTTTTCTCCTCCAGGAGAGTTATTTGCTATTTGATAAGGAGGTGTAACAGCTGAGGGCCTGGATTTCTCCCACAAGTGAAATTTTAGCCCATTGGTATATCTGCTAGCTAGTGGGGAGAGACACTTTAAACCTCATTTCTGAAAGTGGCATCCATGTAATTGTCCGTTTAAAGAAAATGTGAAGATAGCCTTGACTTAGTTCAACAGGATCCTTCTTTTTGAAGAGGTGGCAGTTTCTATGCTGCAAATCTCAGCAAGGCTTTGACAGATGTGTGACTCACAGCACTGCATAGCGCACATTCAATATTACCATGGCATATCTGGTGCTCTTGGTAGGATCTCATCCATTGGGTCCGCATTGTGCTAAATCATATCCTGACAGCTACTTTTAGTTTTCTTGAAAGAGTACTGGTAAGGCCTCAGATGACCAGTTCTGGGATCTGTATTTAAATGAAGTCATAGACTACTTGGGTGTTTTATTCTGTCCAGGAAAAAAACAGTGGGCATGATCAGATGGTTAGAAAACATGATCCGGGATAAAGCAGGATTCTATAGCCTGTTAAAAAAAAAAAAAAAAAAAAAGCAAACATCTTAAATCGTCTTGTTTAAACAGAAACAGGGAAGATTCAGCTTAAATGTTAAGAAAACCTTTCAATATTTGGGTAGGAAAGCACTGGAGTGGATGGCTGGGGGAGCTCTGCAGCATCGGCAGCCATTAAGAACAGACTAGCTGTATATCTGCTGTGAGTGATATAGGTATTGCTCATCATGTGTGGGGGCAAGGGGAATACCTATGTGATCCCATTTCTTTCATGGCCTAAGGCTCTGCCAGAGTACCTTGAAAGCAGCAGTAACTTGTACTGCAAGCTCTCTGCAAGCTCCCCTGCAATGCAGCCTTTTAAACTTTTAGGTTCAGAAATCAGCTCTGAATAAAAAAGCATCAGTCAACTGATGCTCGCTTTACAAAGCAAAAGTGGAGAAAGAATATTCACTAATGGCTGTAAGACATGCCAAACATAAACACGTTGTTATGGCAAAAGCTTATTAGCTCTTGCTGAGATACTGTCAGGAGCTGTATTAGATATGGCTTCTCACCTCTTTTACTGGTAGATGCCTGAAGAGAGGTCCTGCCCCTTCTTAGGTCATTGCTTTAACTGCTGTTAACTCTCCACAGTTGTGATTTTGCCCCTGGTGTTTATAGTCAGCTGAATTACAGTGGAGAACTGGGTTTGAAAACCCTCTTCTTTTTAAAAATTTATTTTTATAACTGCTGCAAAATCCCTATTTCCACTTGAGATACCCTAAAAAAACACAACACGCTTCCTGGGGGCAGCAGGTCAGGTTAATATGCAAAATATGCATTCATCTGTGAGCCAGAGGTTCCTGACATACAGCCTCATAAGGAAAATACAGGAAAAAGTAGCTCAGTTAAATTCTGAGATGTTCTACTCTTATGTGTGTTTTCCTACTGGAGGATCAAACCATAACTTCAGTTATACATGGTGTTGTCTCAGTGTTTTCCTCACCTGCTGCAGGACACTTCTCTGTGGAGGACAGACCTGAAAATGATCCTCACCAAACTCACAGCCTTCATTCACAAACCAGAATGATGGACTTGTGCCCAACTTAAGCCAGAAGACTTTTTTAGCCTGCCCATTTTCATATGAGAAGATTAACTCGGGACAATGTGCAAAAACCACTGAACCTGAGCTATGTCCAACGTCCAGCCAACATGTGTTCAAATCTTACCCTTTGCAGAACTTGTAAAAGGGAGGTGTCTTGTTGCAGTAAGCCTCTGTCAAAGGCACCTCTTTAATTCTGGGGTAATTTAATTGGGAGACTATAAAATTCAGGGAAGACCCAAATAGCTTTATAGGAAAAGTAAGTCAAGTATGTAGATGACTGCCAAAAAGGAAGGAGGGTGTGGTGATGGAGGAGTATGCACATAGTGATGGGTAAGTGAAAATCTGTTGTTAGATGGTAGCATGGGTGAGTATAAATGGAAAAAGGGTGTAAATCTGAACCGAAGATGTTATGTCAGGTCTGGCATTTCTCAGGGAGGGTTTGAGGGCGTAAATGCTCTGGCTGGGTTACGGGAACCGTCAGTGGTGCATCAACTGAGTTTACAGGTATGTTCACCTCAGGTCTAGACCTCTTGTGCGTCATGGGCTTGACTTTGCCTGAACTCGTCGGTTCTGGAAGATCACAATATACCACTGAGCAAACCCAATCCATACCCACCAAGTTATTTGTCACTGCATATGGCCAATATTTAATCATTCCATGTAATGTTTGTCAGCAAATGTATGCAAACATTCATCTGCAGTCTAGATATGATCTCCAAGGAATGTTGCTTTGTTAGTAGAGAGGTTAAAATGGCAACTAAGCCTTCTTTTTTTTTCTTTTTTCTTTTTTTTTTTTTAAATAAAGCACCAGTTAAGCATGTTATTTTCTTAAGAGGGACACCTGTACCTTCTCCATTCTCATTTGCAGAAAGGCTGTTAGAGGCAGATGGTTTAGTCCTGATTTCTTACATACTAATTACTTTCCAATAATTAAATTATATGTTTAAAGATCAGCAATTTCATGGTTTGTTTTAATGTTGGTGAGATCAGTAAGCAACCACAGGGAGTGTGGGTCACAAATGCATCTGTGTGGCATGTAGCTGTAGACTCTATGTCAGAGAGCTTTGAGAAGGCCAAAAGTATGCTTAGATTTATGTTAGGTATAGCCAAATTTATGGAAGATGAGTCTGTCAAAGACTGTCTTTGGAGGGTGGTCTGTTGTAGTGTCAAACACAGACTCCAGAACTGACAAGTGCAGAGTGTGTCGAAGGCAGGGTCACTCCACAGTTGCACCTTTGCTGTCATCTCTTCCCTAGCATCTGCTGATGGCCAAAGAGGCTAGGTGATCCTTTATTTGAACTAGTATGGCCCATGATTTTATTTTTATGAGCCAGTAAAATGTTTTAAGGGAGGGTTATGATCACTCACTGTGGCCTGCTGCATAATGCTGCAAGTGATTCCTGTGCTTTGGCACATGCTGCAGTGAGCAATCCTTGGCATCTCCCTTTGGAAAGTCACCGACGCTTGGTTTAAAGGGCCCAGGTGGTAGACGCTTTAGTACTTCTCTCAACAGCCAGAATCAGGTAAACTTGTTACAAGTTTTGATCTTTCTTCCTTTCATAAAGTATATCTAGGTTTTCTGTACAAAACCTGCTCTGTCTTCCTCCCATATCTGACTTCTTGACTGCTGATTTCAAAAGCAAAGGAGACAGAGTAAGCGAATTCAAGGGTTGCACATAGAGCTGTCTTTTGGGAAAAAAAAGAAATTCCTTTTTTTTTCCTCTGTGCTAACCTTAGTTTATTATTTCCTGTATGTTGCTCCATGTTGGAATTCAAAGGCCAAAACTGGTGCAGTGAATTTCTCAGTGAATGGTTGGGAGGGTGCATATTTTTAGGAAATGCCTTACATAGTACAATACTGTAGGTTGAGCTCTCTGAATAATTAACATACTGTAGACTGCAGTGCAGTTACTGGGCCAGGTTCATTTCTGCTGGCACAGGAAATCATGGTTTCACTGTGAGAGACACAAAGTTGTTTTGTTCCACTTGTGGGAAAGACAGATGGTGTTTTCAGTGGGTTGGACAGTTTTCATTTTGGGGTAGGTGCTTTGACTTGAGACGGTCTCTCCTCTGCTATTACTTGGACTTTGCTGACCGGTGAGCATAGCATTCATCATGCAGTGCTGTAGCCTGTCCTGTGATGTACCTGCATGGGTTAGTGTGCCATGCTTTCACGTGTCATGGTGTAAGCTGGGTGCAGTCTTGTGCTGTGGATAATTGGAGGAAGAAGTTTTCTGGAGCAGCACTTCTTAAGTGATGGGTGATCTGCAGAATGCCATCAGAGGAAGATAAATAGAATTTCTACCTAAAGCTTGGCAAGGAAGTGTGGTGAAGAGTTAACAGTGGCCTTTTGGGCTAAATGTTTATGAGCAATTGTTCTTCGGGCATGAACAGCTGCCTTTCACAGGCAGGGGATATGTGCAATAAAATCAGAGAAATATAAGTCCCATATTGGAATGACATGAGCTTGGCCAAAGCTTCATGTACAAAAGTTCCTGTTCAGGGCTTCATAGGGGCTGAACTTTCTGAATTTAGGGTTTTATTAAGTCTGATATTTAGCAAACTGAGCATTGGCAAGATATTAATGTGTGCAGTGCTTGTGTGCTATAAGTAACGATTTATCCTGAAGGGGAATGAAGGTGAAGTCACATTCTTGAACCTGGGAGTATGTTTGATTTCAGTGAAACTGAAAGGAACTGCAATACTTTAATTCAACAATTTATAAGGAACCGTATGTTACAAGCTCTAAAACATCAGCCCAAGGGAAAAAGCAAATATTGCTGTTGGCAGAGGAAGAATATTTCAGGATGCTGAGTTCGAAGCACTTTTACTCTAAAACTGAGTAAATAAGAAGTGACAAGCTAAATCCTAATTGTTTCTCTGGGCATGAGGCTGAGGCCACTCGGTGCCTGGGAAATGGAAACAAGGGCCTTGAGCTTTGTATTCTGTGTAAGGCCAATATGGGGTGAGAGCCTTTGTCAGGGGGCCTGTGACAGACAGTGTGCCTGAGATGGCATAATCTGGATTAGCTGGAGTTTCCCAGAGAACTGATGTGTCATGTGGTGCCAAAGTAATCAGGGGATGATGGACGTGCAGCTCCCCAGGAGCGGCAGGGCTTCAAGGATGTCAGTCCTACAGCACCACTCACCAGCCTGTGGGGAAACATCATGGTTAAAGACAAGAATATTTAACTGCAGCATGCCTCTGCCTCCTGCCCAGCAGCATGGCTAAGGTAGTTGGCTTTGGAGGCGTCCTGTCTACTGGTGTTCCAGCTCTGGCATAGCTCAGCAGGCAGTCTTCCCCTGGCTCCCAACCCCTCCACCTCTTCACTCATGGCTTAGTCTCCAGGCAGTTCAAGGAGCCTTGGGAGTTTATCTAGCCAATTGCCAATTGTTGTGGTTTAGCCGGTAACTCAGCCCCACACAGCCACTCACTCACACCCCTACCGGCGGGATGGGGGACAGAATCAGAAGGGTAATGGTTGTGGGTTGCAATAAGAACAGTTGTTAATAATTAAAATAAAACTATAACAACAGCAACAATAATGCAGTGAAAAGGAAAACAGTGAGAGAGGCGTGAAACCCGGCCAGGGGGAAGGGGGAAATGAACAACCAAAACAACCTGCACGTGACGCAGCCGCTCACCGCCCGTCGACCTGACGCCTCCAGTCCCCGAGCTGCACCAGCACCCCCCATGCGCCAACTGCCCCGGTTAATGCACTGGTCATGGTGTCACATGGTATGGCATCAACATCCCATTGGCCAGTCGGGGTCAGCTGCCCTGGCTGTGGCCCCGCCCCTCCCAGCCTCTTGCCCACGTGGCAGAGCTTGGGAAGCTGGAAAGGTCCCTAACTACTAGAGGCACTACAATGAAGAGAATTAACTCTTTCTCAGACAAAACCAGCACATTCTCCACCCCTCATTCCATACCATTTACACCATGCCCAGGTCCCATACAATCCAATACAACCTTACCAACCACCACCCCTCCCCATCCATCCCATCCTTTGACATAATACACAGACATCATTCCCTTAGTTTATGGACCTTCCCTGTAAAATATCCATTAAAATGTCCATTGAGTTTGCCCAGTCCTTGACTCCGGGCTCATATCAGTCTTTCAGGGCAGGAGAGATGGTGTGTGTGGTGTTGGGTTGCTGCATACCAAGTCAGTCTTTGTTCCATCACTGCTGCACTTTGCTTGTTTCATCAAAGTTCATCTTCCATGGATTGGGAGATTTGTACTATGATATCACTGTTATGGCGTATAGCAACCACAGAAGAGATGACATACAATATTACATAGCAGTTTGCATTATGCCATTCGGTTCATTGGCTGTTTTCACCCAAGATCAAATCCTCTTGTGGGACACATCGGACTTCTCCATCCTCCCACATCAACCACCAAGTCCACCCACATCCTTGAGCAAAAGCAGTCCCACGAGTAGGTTTGCCTTTGCCTGAGGCAGGAAAAACCCAGGCCGTCTTCCCCAGCATATTTTTTACATGCACTACAGGGACTCTATCCCCTTCCACAGTACGTAGGATTTCTGACTGGGCAGGGCCAGCTGAACTGGCAGATCCCCTCATGTTAACTAACCAGATGGCTTTTGCTAAATGTGTATCCCAGTGTTTGAATGTTCCACCCCTCCATTGCTCTCAGTGTTGTTTTTAACAGTCCATCGTACCATTCAATTTTTCCAGAGGCTGGTGCATGATAGGGGATGTGGTACACCCACTTAATGCCGTGATTCTTGGCCCAGCTGTCTATGAGGTTATTTCGGAATTGAGTCCCATTGTCTGACTCAATCCTCTCTGGGGTGCCATGTCGCCACAGGACTTGTTTTTCAAGACCCAGGATAGTGTTCTGGGCAGTGGCATCAGGCACGGGATACATTTCCAGCCAGCCAGTGGTTGTTTCCACCATTGTCAGTGCATGGCACTGCCTTGGCAGGTTTGTGGGAGTGTGATATAGTCCATTTGCCAGGCCTCTCCATATTTATATTTCTGCCATCGTCCCCCATACCACAGAGGCTTTACCCGCTTCGCTTGCTTGATTGCAGCGCATGTGTCACATTTGTGGATAACCTGCGCAATAACATCCGTGGTCAAGTCCACCCCTTGATCATGAGCCCATCTGTATGTTGCATCTCTCCCTTGATGGCCTGAGGTGTCATGGGCCCACCGAGCTAGAAATAATTCACCCTTATGTTGCCAGTCCAGATCCACCTCAGCCACTTCAATCTTGGCAGCCTGATCTACCTGCTGGTTGTTCCGATGTTCTTCAGTGGCCCAATTCTTGGGGACGTGAGCATCCACATGACGTACTTTCACAACCAGGTCCTCTACCCGGGCAGCAATATCTTGCCACAATGTGACAGCCCAGATGGGTTTGCCTCTGCGCTGCCAGTTGCTCTGCTTCCACTGCTGTAGCCACCCCCACAGGGCATTTGCCACCATCCAGGAGTCAGTATAGAGATAGAGCACTGGCCACTTTTCCTGTTTAGCAATGTCTAAGGCCAGCTGGATGGCCTTTACCTCTGCAAACTGGCTCGATTCACCTTCTCCTTCAGCAGTTTCTGTGACTTGTCCTGTAGGAATCCATGCAGCAGCCTTCCATCTGCGGTGCTTTCCCACAAGGCGACAGGACCCATCAGTGAACAGGGCATACTGCTTTTCATCTTCTGACAGTTTGTTATAGAGTGGGGCTTCTTCAGCACGTATCACATCCTCCTCTGGTGATAATCCAAAATCTTTGCCTTCTGGCCAGTCCATGGTCACTTCCAAGATTCCTGGGTGACTGGGGTTTCGTACTCAAGCCCGCTGGGTGATCAGTGCAACCCATTTACTCCACATAGCATCAGTTGCATGGTGTGTAGAGGGGACGTTTCCTTTGAACATCCAGGCCAGCACTGGTGGTCGGGTGCCAGGAGCAACTGTGCTTCAGTACCAACCACTTCTGAAGCAGCTCGAACCCCTTCATATGCTGCCGATATCTCTTTTTCAGTCGGAGTATAGTGGGCTTCAGACCCTCTGTATCCACGACTCCAAAACCGTAGGGGTCGACCTTGGGTCTCCCCATGTGCTTTCTGCCAGAGGCTCCAGGTAGGGCCATTCTCCCCGGCTGCAGTGTAGAGCACATTTTTTACATCTTGTCCTGCCCAGACTGGCCCAAGGGCTACTGCATGAACTATCTCCTGTTTAATCTGTTCAAAGGCCTGTTGTTGCTCAGGGCCCCATTTGAAATCATTCTTCTTCTGGGTCACTTGATAGAGAGGGCTTACAATCAGACTGTAATCTGGAATATGTATTCTCCAAAAAGCCACAACACCTAAAAAAGCTCGTGTTTCCTTTTTGCTAGTTGGTGGAGACATGGCTGTTATTTTGTTGATCACATCCATTGGGATCTGACGACGACCATCTTGCCATTTGATTCCTAAGAACTGGATCTCTTGTGCGGGTCCCTTCACCTTACTTTGTTTTATGGCAAAACCAGCCTTCAGAAGGATTTGGACTGTTTTCTTTCCTTTCTCAAAAACTTCTTCCGCTGTGTTGCCCCACACGATGATGTCATCAATGTATTGAAGGTCTTCTGGAGCTTCTCCCTGTTCCAGTACAGTCTGAATCAGTCCATGGCAAATGGTAGGACTGTGTTTCCACCCCTGGGGCAGTCGATTCCAGGTGTACTGGGCGCCCCTCCATGTGAAAGCAAACTGTGGCCTGCACTCTGCTGCCAGAGGGATTGAGAAGAATGCATTAGCAATATCAATTGTGGCATACCACTTGGCCACCTTTGACAGAACCAGCACAAGATCTTAACTGACCTGAGGCTGGATGTCACTCTAGGGCATGGGCAGAGCAGGAGAAGCACAGGGTAACAATTTTTAAAGCCCTATTTTTCTTCTTCTTTTCCTCAGATAAAAAGTTTTTTTCAGCAACTGTTTTATTTTGTTTCTAGTGAGCTTGATTGGTTGTTAGCTGATCATCTGTTGTCTGAGAAATTGCTGCTGTGTTTCAGGGCTGAGTAGTGCTGATGCCCATTCAAGAATATTAAGCAGCTGTTTAATGAAGACCTTTTTTGTGATGGACATTACTTTAGTGGGTACTACTGGGTCCTTTTTATTTTTTCCTGTTTTACAAAGTAAGAACTATGGGGAACATCTCACAAGTAAGTTATAAAACCCTGAAAAACTGAGTTTATAATGAAAGTTACACCCATCCCGTAAGTGTGCTACTAGTAAACGCAGTGGTAATGCTGAACTAGTTGGGGGGAGGAAGTGAGTTTAACACATTTAAAAACAATAGATGAATATTTGAAGAAGCACCTTTTACTGTCAAAAGGAAGTATAAAAATTATATTTAAAGGTATTACTCTGTGATTATTACACTGTCATTAAATACCTAAGGGTCATAAGCTCAGATTTGCAATATCTTAACGTGCTCTGGAACATTGACAGAATCAGTGGGGCTGCAGGGAGGCAATAGATAGTGTCATTTAGCCTATAGTGTGATTCCCATTGTTCCAGTAGAAAGATGGCAAAGATCATGGATGAGGGGAAAGGAATCAGGCTCAAGAGGCTCAGCTGGCAGCTGGGGCTTTAGGGGACACCTCCACCTTGAGCGCACATAAGAAGCTCTAGCAAGGTGGTATCAAACTCATGTTTAACATTTCACAATACATATATGGATGTGAGCTCGGAAATAAAAAATTGCTTGGCATAACCTTTTGTATAAACAGTTGTTGATGTGCAGGTGAAGTTTGTGGCTCTGGTTTTGGAGTGAGATTGAGGGCTACAAGAGTTTACTGGCCTGGCTGTTGGCACAAAGTGACGGAAGATGCGCTGAGATAGGAGTGGGAAGCCAAAAAGTAGTCTTCACTTTCCAGTGCAAGTCAACAGCAAGAAAACTCCAAGCGCTTATGTATTCACTCTGACATTTAAATAACCTAAGTTTTGATTTCCAGCCACATCTCCTCACTTACTGAGCTGCAGTCTAGTTTCTGTAAGTGACAAGTTCTTCTTGTGGGAGAAAAGATCTCACAGAGTTCATGGAAAAATGTTGTTATAAATGCTTTCCTTGTAGTTCAACTTGTGTTATGAGTAGAGATTAAGGTCACTAACATTAAGTTGGTACTACCTTTTAGAGAAAATTCATTGCAGAAGCTTCATATTGCCTTTAGACCAAGTAAAACCTCACAACTTTTTAGAAGAAATAGAAATTAAAGTGCTAAATCAGTTACTAAACAACCTTCTCTGTTTTGAGTATTTAATACTTGACATCATGCATAAGTGGTGTCTTTCACATGATCTTCTTGTCATCATTGCTAATAATGAGAGAGATGGTTCATGTTCCCACTCCCCAGCACAGCTGGTGTACTTTTTTTTTCCTCAGGAGAAGGCTAAAGATTGAGTATTTGGGTGCAGCAGGAGAGAAGTGCACTGAAAACCGCTTGTAAAGATTTTAATGGGCTTATCCATTGCTCTTACGGTGCTACTTGATTAAAGCAAACACATTGCTGCACTAAAAATACTGGGGCTTTATAATATTTGTTCAAGTTTTAATTTTATTAAACAGAAACTGTCTGCCTAGCTTTCACAGTTTCTAGTAAGGCAGATTTTAAAAATCACAGTATTCTCCTCTGCCAAAAGCACATCAAAATGCTCAAACTCAACTCCATGGCAGTATTATATAACATAAATAATGTCCTTAGTGTTTAAGGCTACTTGGCAATAAAGACATAGCAGTTTTTATGGCACAGAGCATTCCTGCTTCTTTAAAATGCATACCACTAATATCCTTTAAGTGTGAACTTTCTTTTCATGGGGAGAACTTGCACACTTTCTGTTAGAGGTAATAAGGGAAATGTTTAATTTTAAGAATTGAATGCTAGCGCTGTCATGGTCTTTCATTATTCTGGACTCATGAACTGCTTTTGCAGAATACAGCTTTAAAATACAGGTCAACATTAAAGGATTTTGAGGCAAAAGGATAAGGCAAAAATGCTCTTAATTCTCTTTTGAGTGGGTCCTTTATTTTAGTATCTGTAAGAGAACTACTCTCTTCTCCAAATCCCTTCTCCCCAGGAGGAATCAACAGCGACATTGTGACTTATTTGAAAGTTAAGAGGCTGAAAAGCTTTAGAGGAGGCATTGTAATCTGCTATAAAATGTGTGCGGGACAAAGGCACAGATTTGGGGTTGTTGGTAGCTCTCCAATGCAGGAGAGAAGCATGAGATGATTAGATGACTCACAAAGTGTTAATCCTGCAGCAAAAAGGAAACTGAAAAAAAAATCCCAATCCCTGTGTTTACACCAGATTAGCTACTACAAAGAAGCAAGCATCTCTTTTTTCGTTGTTGCTTTGAGATGTATAATCTATCCTTTTGACTCTCCCAAAGTTCACATATGGAAAATACTATCATTACAAATATGAAGCCTGTCTCTAAAATTGTGTTAGTTGCAAAGCAATGTCTCACCACATTAAAAAACCAGTGCTGTTAGCGTTCTGTTTTTACAGAAACAATATTTATCAGATCCAGAAAAACATGGTTACATGTGGAAAAAGATGGGGAAGCAGGCTTGCAGTGGGTCCCATCTCTCGTTTTTCCCAAGTTGCCAGGTCAGCATTCATAAATTACTATCTTAACTCATACAGTTTGTACAATGAGACAGGTGACTTTCTCCTTTTGGTACCTTGTTACTGTGAATATTAAGAACTGGGTCTGGTTAGCTTCCAGGAAGATGACAAGTTTAGCATTTTGACCTAGTGGAGCTGAGGTGCTTGGTAGACATGCTAAGGTAGTTGGTAGGGATCTTGAAAACCCTAAAGCAGTGTACTTGAGGACAGTGCTGAGAGTCCACCAGCAGTGATAGTGCTATTTTGTGGACAGTGTGGAGAATACTGTGTTCACTGGGCAGAATAGCATCCTTCCTGGCCAATGCCTTCTGCTAAGCCGCTTCCAACCCAGTCATGCAGACTTAATTTTGTCTATCATAATGATTGTGACTCCGTGCTATTGACTGAAATCTTACAGCCCCAGCACCTATAGAAACTCAGCAGACAAAAGTGAATCAAATTCAGCAAGCAGAAGACATAGTGTTTGTTCCTTTCTGATGCCGTTTCCATGAGAGCAAATGGTTCCTGCCCACAAAGGCGGCAGGTTCTCAAAACGCCAAAGAATTGCAGGTTTGGGAGAGACATTTGCCTTCATTCACAGAGCCATCACATCACTGTGCCAGCAGCCAAGCCCTGGTCAGTGGGTCAGGACTTGGACAGGCATCATAACAGATTTCTCAGTGGCAGCATTATCAGAACTCAGAAATCCTGTACTTCACAGACAGGCCTAGGCATGCTTCCCGTTGCTCATGCTCTATCACCAGCCACTTGTGCTTCATCAGATGCCAGTCATCTGTGCACCATGTGAAAGGATATTTTCCAGGAAAAAAACAATTTTTGCCCTTGTCACATGTAAATGATACGGTGAATATTGGAGCTAGTCAGCCTCACGGGAACCACAGTTAGGCTTGGGATATTACTGTGCAAACAGTAAAGGGCTAATACTCTTACATTATCTGTAAACATCTCTCCTTCATCTAATTGCTGGCACAGCATACAGAAAACATATGCTTCTGTTACATTATGTGCTTTTTCTTCAGTTTTTGTCTTCACTAGAGCAACTAACGTAACTTTCAGAGTTCACAGTTTGAATATGATACGCTTTACTGATTTTTAGTTTTAATTTCCCACTGCTGGTGTTTGCTACTAAACACTCTCCAGTGGTGACAGAGAAGTGGACTATATCATGATGTTCTGCTTTATGTGAAGTGGATATTCCTTTTTTAGCAATATATTGAAACTCAAAATCAGGAGCAGGACTAGAAGCATTTAGTTGAAACCCTAGGCTGAGCATATTTGTTATCAAGTATCTCTCGACATTCAGTGCCAAGTAAGAACTACATTGCTAGTCTCTCAATAGGTGAGATTTTATTTGCTTATTAAATGGTGTGTGTTAAACAAAAATTGTCAGTTGTGACTTGCTTTGCACTTCATAAAGAAAACTCCAGAGTATCTGAAGGAAAATCTAAAGGTTACAGTGGGGATTTAATTTTGTTTTTCATCCACAACCCCAGATTTAAAAAACTGAATGAAATTATCTGACATCTGGAAGTGCTGAAAGTCCAGCACTCCTGATAGCAACATTTCTTTAGGGACACCGGACACTAACTGTAATCTTTTGTTTTCTAAAATCTTAGTGTTAAGAATCATCTCTTTGGAGCTTGTTACATAATTAAGCATAGGGCCTCTAGTTCCAAGACCCCAATTTTCATAATTATTACAAAGGGGACATTATGTTTTCAGTCTATATTAAAGACTCTTTTATATGAAATGTTTTCATGTCCCATAAAAATATCTTGGTTCCTGCAATGTAAGTGCAGTAAGTTAATGAAAGATAAACTACTGTGGCAATGTGCAAAGGAACAAATGAGCTCAAACAGGGAAGCAAGCACTCAGACTTATTTCTCCTTCATGGAGTCTTTTGGGTAAGTCAGCTTTAATTTATAGGTGGACCCCTAGGATCCCCCTCTCCAGCGACGCCTCTGGTAGGAAATGTACGGGTCTGCCGTGGGTTACCCTGCAGTAACCTGTGTTTGTGGTTGTATGGTGCAGGTTATCTACCACCCACTACTGAAGTAGCAGGTAGGGCAAAAGCCCTCTGCCATGTGGAAAGAATACAGAGCTTGACAATATCTTATGGCTTTATAAAAGTATGTGAGCTCTGGGGACAAATCTGTTAGGTTGAATTATGGACAACAGTGATGCTTACTGTTTAAAGTAGGAAACCAAACTGCAGTTGTGAGTCCTTCCCTCCAGAAAAGGTTGTCTGCCTACCCTTCCTTGCTCATTCTGCTTTGAGGTCCTTTAATTAGGCTTTGTCTTCTTTATTGGTTGCTCAAATGAAAGCAGTGATATATTTTTATGAAAATGTTATTTTTCGTCGTGCATTAATGGGCTAATGTTCATACATTATCTGTAAATCTGTGTAAATAAAGGCTATTTTAAAAACCTGCCTGTGCCTTTCCAAGACCTGTTTATATTTTTCAAAATGGCTGTAGTGTTAGCATTATAATGTAAAAGGGAAGAGTGTCTCGTTTGCGATGACAGTAGGAAAACCAAATAAAACCTTGAGTAATGTGAAGCAGTTATTTGTTCATAAGTTACCTTTTTCTTTTCCTCCCCTCAGTATACCAGCCACTTGCAAAGTACAAATACTAAAGGATTATGCAGAAATCAGTATGTTTATGCTCTGAGGCCTAAAAGATCCTTTTTTACATAAAAGGATGGTAAATAGTTTTCATTTATTTGTTGAAGAATCATTCCAAATATGTAGTTTATTTTTCTGTTTTAGGCTCCTAAGGACCCAATCTCTGGATTGGTACTATAATAATGTCAAAAGCCGCTTTAAGTGTTTCGGAAGTGCCAAAGTCCTGAAGAACTTATACAAGAAGCATAGACTGGAGAGTGGAGTTTGTCCTGATGTAACAGGTAAGAACAGTTGTGTTGATTTCTTATTAGTTTACCTACTTTAACACACAAGCTGAGACAATGGAAATTCTGAGATTATTTTTAAAAAGGGTTTTTTAAGGCTATTTTTTTTAAATAAATACTTCAGTGGAGATAAAAAAAAAGAGGTGAAGTGTCTTAAAGAGCTGTTTAAGAATTCAAAAAATGTTTAATCATATCTTCAGTTCGTAACGTAAATTGCAGTCTGTATTCTAGCCCATGTTCCAAAAAGTAACACAATTTTGAGTAGTTAATGAATGAGAAAATTTTACATTCAGCATTTGGCCTTGGAGCATATTTCCGTGGCGTTTGAAGCAAAATCTGGTTAATATGGGATACATTCAGTATCCAAGTTGACCAAAACTTAGGTTGTCCTCACTTAGAGTTTTGCATGCTTAAGGATCTGAAACTGGCCACATCTTATTTTTGTGCTGATGTTTGTTAATGATTAAAAGATGGCAATTAAGTATTGGCGTTGCCCTTTTAAATGAGAAGACACAATTCTCACTTAACTATGGTATCACAATGCATCACCCCATAAAAAGAGTAACTGGAGATATAAAATGAGTTAGAAGACGTGCCATTTGGTGTCAACTTTAGCAAACTACTGAAAACACAGCTAGCTGAATGTCTGACATTTCACTGGGTTTATTATACCAGATACTTTCCTAAAGTAATTCTTTTGAAATTTGTTCAAAGAGTGTAATTTTTTTCTATAGTCTTTACTTTGTCTGTTCCTGAAATTATATATGATGATAAGCGGACTGTAGTCCTGAGTGAAAATTTTAGATGTTTCTTGTGAATATTGGCATAAAAGCTTCTAGGGAGAAGCAACCTATGCATTAAATTCTGATCTATTATTCTTTTTGCTTTCTCTGGATCAAATTCATTTTTCTAGAGAAGATTCCTTAACAGTTGATAATAAATATGTATGAAGACAAGAAAACCCAAGTCAGTGAGGGCAGAAGTGGGACACCGGAATTAAAAACTGTGGGGATGGATCCTTCAGAACTGTACTATGATGGCCTTTACTTAAGCCGTAGTCTCACTGAATTTTGTCCTTGAATCGAAGTGTGAACAATGCAATGAGGAGTTGCAGTGGCATGTGCCCTCTCTGTGAGACCTTTCTAAGGAAGGCCTTTGAGTCTAAATGTCACTGCTAACTTTCTTCTACTTTCCATATGACTGTTAGGTAAACCTTTTGTTCCATTTGAAGATAAATGCTAGTATGCATGTCTGGGTTTTGGCTTATTTATACAGCATTGCCCTTTAAAATGCAGAATCTATTTCAACCCCAAATGTCATATTAAAGGCAAATTCCCTGTACTGAACTTCTACCATGTAAGTTTTATACCTAGTCGCTTCTTCCTCTCTCTCTTTTACTGCACAAATAGTTTTCTCCATCCAAAATGAATGAGAGGTTTTTCGTATAAAAGCAGTCATGTTTTGTACAAAAGCTGCTGCAGTCATGGTTTATACAAAAGGTAGGAGAAATTTTGTGGTTATCCCTCTTTGTGTGCAGTGCCACTGTACCTTGAGTGAATATTCTCATCTAATAATGCCTCTGCTGTTAATGGGTTCTTCCTGTACTAATGCACGGTACTGTCTTTTTTGAGCAGAAGGAGGTTTCTTTGAAGGAAGCTTTGAAAATGAAGGGAGCATTTGTGGCAGTGACTCTACATTCTACCGACAGACAGAAGGTATGCTGCTAAAAACTCGTTTGATTAAAACACAGTCCACTTTGAATTACTGGATAAAATAGCCTAGAGTGCTGGTAAGTCTTGTTCACAGATCCAACAATCTTTTAGCTGAAACATTTAGCAAGATACTAAAAATCCTTTCTGTACCATGCTGGGATATCTTGCTTCAGGATTACAGCTAATACGTGCTTATTCTAGTGTGATTTTTCTTTATGTTCAGTTTTTCTTTCTTCTCTCCCATTTCCTTTATAACGTTTATATTTTTTTTTTCCATTCTCTTTCTTATATTCTGTTGGTGTTTATAGGAAGTTTACAAATTTTCTTCCTATGATTTCCTCCTAACTCTTTTGCTGGATTCTAAAATAAGCAACATAAAAATACTGTGTTTTACAGTATTTAATATTTACATTTAAGAAGTAACATAGAGATTGAGACAAATTTCTCTGTCTTAATGTGTTTATTTTATGGTGCATAATTATGGATTGAGGAAATTAACTTTATCATGAACAACCTAAGTTTTTAATATATGTACAGATTATGAGTCTGAATTTTGGAGTTCACTATGCAAAATGTAGATTTATAAAGTACATGGTGGGTTTTCTTATTCTTTACCTAGGACACAGCATGATGGATACCCTTGCTGTGGCCTTACGTGTTGCAGAGGAAGCAGTGGAAGAAGCTATTTCTAAAGCAGAGACCTACAGTGACAGCCTGGTAACATTTTCAAAAAAAACATTGTATTAATTTAAGTCGAACAATAATGTTTCTTTTAATTTGGGTAGTGGTACAAAACCAAGTAGATACAAAAGCAAACACAGAGGTAGTGACTATCTCATGCTGTACCTAAAGAGTTGGGTATGGGTTTTATGAACTTGTATCAAAGATGCATGTTGCATTTCAGAAGGTGACATGCAATGTAAACACCTGTAATTTCTTCCCACAGTGCCAACAGGGCATATTATCCATTTCCTGATCTATGCAATTTCTGTGGAAAGGCTGTTTTTATATGATTTTAGCAACTACAGATATCCATTTTCATGCAGGACAAGCAGAACGAGGCTTGTTACTTGCAGGAACACAAGGAGGACCTCATAGAAGAGCTTGCCACAACCATTGTGCAGAAGGTATGACATGCTTTTTTTTCCCTAGCTTGTTTAATAGCCAAACACAATCCTTTAGTCCAATCAGCTTCGACTCTGCTAACAGCAAAAGGGAGGACACCAGTGTAGAAAGTAGAGTGAATGACAAGTTGGAACTTCAGCTATCACAGTATAGGCTTAATCAGCTACAGCTGAGAGAGAGATCAATTTACAAGTAAGCATAATCCAGTGCCTAAACTGATGGTCTACACCCTCAGACCTGAGAATTACCACTCCCTCAAGTCTGTGATATCCATGCTTGGAAGAGGTTGCCCCTGCTCGATGGAATTTTACATTTGTGCTTAGCTTCCCAAAACTCACAAAGTTTTCCAGCTTGAGGAAATGTGGCTCTTGACCATACCAACACTACTGAGCCCTGCATCTGCAACATATAGAATCAAAACATTGATCACTAAAATAGAACCCTGTTAATGATGCTGTGAGAGAAACACTCAAAAAATCACAGAACCCTCTGTGTGTCTGATTTATGTGGCTTTTTCTGGAAAGCTAATTCTTCCTGCAAAGCTCACAGTTGGCACTGACGCAGCACAGAAATGGAGGGCTGGTGGGAACAAACACCCCTTGGGTTTGTCTGGACAGTCTGGAGCAAGGCAAGATAAGCATGAACAGAGTGCTGCTGAGCTCCCGTGATCAGTAAAGCAACCACTCTGCTAAGTTAGTCTCCTTCCATGTCAACTAAGCTAATTGCCACATGTGTGTATGGGGTATGGCATTGTAACAACGTATGGATCACACACCAGAGGAGGAACATGTTTATAAGGCTATCAAGAAAAGACAGAAGAGCAGCCGCTCAATGGAAAATAATCTGCCTTCTTTTTTAATAGGGATGTTAGAAGATTAATTCTGCTTATTGGATCTTTGATAGTCCATAGCCTATTGCAGCCAAGCTTGAATTGCTACCACTTTTGTCAAAAGCTGCCTAACAAGATCTTTTTATGCCATAGAATAATATTCTCTAGATATTTTAAATTGGAGTCAGAAAAGTTGTGGAAATTAAGTATAGCAAGATATAATCTGTCAGTGTAGGGAGACGGGTAGTCTATATGATCTTCTCTCTCTCTTAAGATGGTGTAGATTTTCAAAAACAAAAATAGTGCCTAGACACCTAAGACCTCTTTGTTTTCAGCAGAAATGTGTCCAGAAGTCACAGGAGCCTTTGAAATTCCCCTCATATATTGTATTTTATGTTTCTTTGCAAAAATTCTTGTCTGAGAAAATACTTGACACTTAGATGCTGCTAACATTTAAAGTGTTACTGTAGGAACAGGTTTCCATGTTTATTTAATTCACCTCTGATGTTCCTACATGCATTGATTATGATTTATTGTATCGATGCTTATGTGCTTGCAAGTGTTATGACTTCAGATGAGAAGAAATGCGTGCAAGTTGTCAGAATCATCCTTGCATGAACTGGAGCAAAAGCAAAGGGAAACTCAAATGTTCTTCATAGGCAGTTTGCCTTGAGACAGGGTTAATGTAGTTTTTCTCCGTATGGCTCAGACAGTATTTTCCAAGCACCTTTTTATTCTCCTCTCCCTTACAGATTATAAAGAAGCAGAAAAGCAAAACTGAGCCGGCTGAGGCTGACTTTGAATGGCCTCCTTCCAGGAGCAGTGGCCTGGCATCTGTTGCTGTCTCAGATCAGAGTATGCTGACTTTTCCAGGGAGCCGCAGGGGGTCCTACACATTATGGGTGAGTGACAACTATTGATGTTTTCTGCTGCACAAAACTGCAAGATTGAAATAACAGATAAATATATTTACTGCCTGGAACAGTACATAGAGACTTGCAGAGAGCAAGCATTAAACCTGTGTTTGGACAAACTGTCCCTCAGTTGCATGCTTTACTAACACATCATGGTCATAGAATTACATCACAGACACTGTGTTGTATTAGTGAGTGTGTTGGGGAGGACTAAGTTTGTGATATGAGCAATCTTCCTGCTCGATTTGAATGTTGACAGGACTCAATGCCTTAGTGTTTATTCCTTAAAACAGTTTTTATGCTCACTTAGCTCTTATTTGGATTTTTGCTGAATGTTATGTTTTCTTTTGTACAATGTTAGATTTCTGTAATGTTTTTTCTCCGTAGTCATCTCAAAGAAAATAGCCACCACCAGCAACAAAAAAAGTAAATCCAACCGTAGAGCACCATTTATGTCTTACACTAAAGAGTATTTCCTCCTCCTTCTACTTGTTTCTCAGCACAGTGCCTTAAGCTCCTGCTATAAAGCTTAAGAAAATCTGACAAGCTGCATTAGTAACATTTTAAGAAGAGCAGCAAGGGAAAAGAAGTGAAAATAAGCTCTAGGCTTGGATAGGCTGTGTCATAGTTGGAGGGTGAGGACAATGACAGATAAGTTCCAGTGCATTTTGATACAGCAGTTTAAGCTGCTGCTCCCGAATGTCCTGCTACTGTGCCAGTAACCACATCTCTCCCCCACTGGGCAAAGCCACCAGAACTGAACGTGTGCTGTGCCTTAGTTCCCACCTGAGTCTGCTAGCTTACACTGCAAGTGAAGATAGATTTATTCCACAGTGTAAGGCTGTGGGCCAGAATCGCTGAGATAACAGATTCACATTCTCGTCCCCCACCCATTTCAAATTGAAGGAGCAATGCCTTTAAGCTGCTGCTGTTGACCCAGCGATCATAAGGCAGGGTGAACGTGTTTAAGTACTTTGCTTTGTAGCTCTAAGGCAGCTTGATTGTGGAACATAAGAGCCAGGAGAGGGAGAGTTAATTTTGTGTTTGAGTCAACTAGTTTTCTTTCTGGAGTTTAAGGACAGGACCTAGGGGAACAGCTGTTCAAATCCTCATTTATTACAGCAGAAACCTGTTGTTGTTCTGCATTTGGAGAGTTAAGCTTGAACTCAATAAATTTTGAAATTCTGTTCTGAAGTAACAAGTTTAAGCCCCAGATTTTCACCAGAGGGAGCCTCATTGGTTTGAGAAATAGTAGACTTCATCGAAAATACTGGAGTAGCAGAAATGTCACGCTAAGGTGAGAACAGCAGCAACATACAGCTTCAGAACTTCTGCTGCCATCAGTCAGTACTAGAGATACAGATGTGTACAGTGCTTTGTAAGGACTTTCTACCTCTTTAAAGGGTCTTTCATCACATTTGTCACTATTTGGTCCAATTGTCTTCCCACAGCATGTTAAGGAACACAAATGAATTTGGCCATCTGGTATGGGATTCTCCTACCCCTCCCATAAATTCAGTTTCTGTCTTTTGCTTTGCTAGGGTTGTTTTATTGTTTTCTTTTGTCCTTTGAAGTGTGCATGTCTTTATTTTTGCTTTGCTTTGAATAGAGGAGAATTTTCTTAGTATAACCAGAGACCCTTGGAAAGGTAGCGTAGATCTAGTTGCTCCCGTAGCTAATATAGTTGCAGTTATGTTAGTCTATTAGGCTAACAGAAATAAAGTCACAGAAGCTCTAACAAAGGGTCTACTGGAAAGCGTGCTGAAAGGCAATTTGTGCAGAGCAAATGCAGAGCAAGCTTGTCTTCTGTGTGGAAGATAATATGTGCAGTTTCGCTAGCACAATAAAGCCAGTAACATTCAGTTACTTAAGGCAGTTGCATGCTATAACACTGGCCTTTAGAAACACATGTTTATTATTGCATTGCATTTTACTACCAAAGTCACTTGCTTACAGTGTGGGGGGAAGCTATAATAATCCCAGATATAATTGTGCGGTTACACCTGCCAAGCAATTTTTATTTTAATCGCAGCTATTTGTGTGTAGCTCATCCATAGCAGCCAGAAACTTCCAGTGGGCTCTGGAAGCCCTGCATTACCTCTCTGCTCAGGCCTCTTTGTAGTATGAAGTAAATGCTGTGTGCAGAGGGCTTGAGCTATGTAAGCTGGAGACAACACAGTGCTGAGACCAACAGCATGAGACCTGCTTATTGGAGAAAAATCTATTGACCTTCACATTAAGGAACACACACACACACACACATACATGGTATCTCCCTGAAATACATTATTGTTTAACTGCAGTACTATGGTGTGGTAGTAGCTACAGGTATTGCCTTTTCTTTCTTTTCCTCCTAGATTTCTCTGACATCCCTTGCCCATGCTAAAAATAGTGATACAAGGCTGAATATTTTATTTCCCCATCTCATAAAAAGAGATGGATGGCACCATCTGTTTCTCATTACCAATAAGCAAAGGCTGTACAGTGTTGGGATAGGAGGAGCTTAGAGCAATGGGCGGATGCTTTTCTGCTCTCTCAGTCCATTTCCCTCCCATACATCACTGCCAGTGAGAGCAAACGACCAGTTGGCGTATTATACCCATTTAAACACTGATGGAGTGCAGGTATCCTGGTGTGTTCTAAATGCTGTATTAGTGGTCTTTATTCTACAGCTAAAAGATTGCATAAACAGAAGCTCATCCATAATTTATAATATATAAAACAGCTAGGGATGTAGGGAAAAGGAGGATATCATTAAATACACATTATGATGCACCTCGGGGAAAACAGTAATTTACTGGTTAAGCTAATTATAAGGTCCACAGTGTACTGACAGTTGTTTGGGTTTTGGGGTTTGTTTTTTTTTTCCTTTGATATGTTTTAAAGAGAAGGTTCCACAAGCCTGAGGTCCAACAGTGCTTTGGAAATCCGTGGAGGTTTTGCAGGTGCTCCATATCTTTGTAGGTTTGTCCCAAACAAATATTTGAAGAAAATCTTTTTGAGGAGGAATCCTGTTCAGCAGCCACACAACACAGTGGGAGAGCTGCTTCACATAAGGGAGGCGTAGCACTGTAAGAAGTTGATGCCAGCTGACATCTGTTCTTACCTGTCAACAGTTCTGTATCAGAAACATCATATTTATATCTAATTAATAAATATGTCACGTCATAGGGAAGATGGAGCTTTTAGCTTTTATACATGAGCTGGAATCAGAAGGTTGCACGGAGTGTGTTGCTAGGACCTACTTCCAATGAGGCAGGTGTGCATTTATCCAGAAGCCCATCAGCTGGATCCTGATGGGTTATTTACTGTCTTGTATCCTTCCAGAAGCAGCCAACCACAACAGAATCTTCTCTGCACAGACTGGGAAAGAACAGTACACTTTGAGATAGAAAATAATGGGTCTTTTTAAATTCATATTTATTATAAGAAGTCCCAACTTTCTCTAAGTACTTTGCAGGTTACAAATCTTACTGTCATCTGCTGAGTTTGCAGGTGTAACGTTGTAGTCTCACTGCAAAAGTGATCTGGAGTTACCTGGCCATATGACACTTCATGCATTTCAGATCAAAACGGCCCTGTCCATAAAAATCTGATTGATTTCCCTCCTTCCTCTGCAGCAGAAGGATAGGATACAACTACTTTTGCAATTCTGACGCAGCAATTAGTACCACTTTTTAAGGTTTCAGGTGGCTAAATAATCAGCACAAGGCTAAACGTGACAGCATTGTCCACATAAAGTTGTTTGTATGGTTTGAATTTGTTTGAGATGTATCTCTAGCAGAAGATTACTGATTCTTGGTTTCATAGTACTATTCATGCACTTGGCAAACATCCAAGAAGACCGTTTTGGATGTTAGATATGTGATCAAGCCCATACAGGGCTAAATTCAGCTGAATTACACTTACTGCCAGCAAGCCAGGATAGGTTTTAAGGCATGAAGGGAAATAGGGGAGAAAACAGAGAAGGATGGTCATTCTATAATGTTATTTTCCAAAGAATGTAGGTCATATGCTCTTTCAGCTTTTGTTTCAAAGATGCTATCTAAATAAATACACTGCTGGGTATCACAAAGCTTTAAGGTCTAAGTTAAAACCTGTGGTGCTCAGAGATAGGCTGCCTGACAAATCTTACTTTATTTTTAGCGAAATCAGGGTGTATATTGTCACAGCAAGAAGCAAATAAACACAGAACACTTAAGGCTTCCTCTGTCAAGTGGGTGTTTGAGTAGGAGATGCAGTGATTCACTCTGATGGGTGAGTGCACGGCTGAGCACAACGTTGTAGATGAGGGTCAGAATGGGACGTGAAATGTTGCATGGGGCACTGAGCAATATAGAAATTAATGAAAACAGTAATCATGTTCAGTAAAGAGTATTCTCTTGAAAAAAAAAGTGAGTTTATATGTGAGGCTGCAATTAGACTTGAGATAAAAATGCCCGTTCACCTCCTTCCCCTACCCCTTCAGACACATGCACTCTCCCAGAGGGGGTACAGTAGTAGCAACATAGAATCATGTTGCCCTACACCAGAACAGGGATCTGGCCTTTGTAGTGGCTCAGCTGCCTCGTCTGTAAATAATATAGTAACACTGCCAACACAGGATACTAGCTGAGCTCTCAGTATCTTCAAATGGAAGGTGTTACACAACTGGGAAGCATCTCCCCTCTTTGGTTTTTGTTATTTTTTCAAAGAGATGTAATAGAATATTTGGAGTTCATGAGGAGGAAAAAATAACAGGCCATGAGGGAACACGTGAGAAATAGTAACAGCTAAATGAGCAAGGGTACGTGTAAAGCCACTTCTTGGATTACAGTTGCATTCGTCTATCTGCCCTCTATTCCGGTCAAAGCACGGAACGATTGATTTACCACAAACTTCTATAGACTTGTTCAAATAAATCCATTGCATTGTTTGAACTATGCTATCTTATGCTCCTAGCACTTTCCTAAATTGTTAGCCCCATAAGTACAAGAAAAGGATGTTTATACTCATCTTCTGGAACCAATATTTAAATATCACTTATTACTAGCTTACAAATTCCTTGCAAATCCCTTGCATCCAAAGCAATAGCATTTTTACATGTGGGCCTGCATATTATTTAGGGGTGGGAGGAAAAGTCCCTCAAATGCTATGGATTATATTTCTGTGTGGTGATGTGTACTTGCATGCTCAGCAGCAAGGGGTTTGCTGGGGACTAACCTCCTGCCTGTCTCCCTTGCAACCCATCTCCAGATTCTCAGGGTCAGCTAATCCAAACCAAACCAAAATAAATGCACGCCCAAATGTGGGTCTACATGTTATTACACTGCTGTGCGATTCATACTGCTGACAGACCCATTCGTGATTAACTGAGTGTTATCTTTGTACTACTTTTAAAGGAACAGTGCTTTTAAGGGGCATTTTAAGGCTGGTAGAAGGATGGCAAACCCACCTAAAGTGCAGCTGGTCTACGTCTGTGTCACAGGTGAACAAGCAGCCAACTTGGGCAGACACTGGAAGCTCTCAGACTGTTGCAGGAGAGGGAGTAGTCATCCTTCTTTTCTCCCAGTCTGTTTTTCAAGGGTTTGCCCTGTTGGCTGGGATATCCTAACCAGGGGTGAGGTCAGGGCATGAAGAGGGGAGTTTTCTTTCAATTGAGTGTGAAAATCTCCCATTCATCTGCCTGTTCTTGCCCTTTTTCAGAAGTCATAGGGTTGTTAACAGATACTTTGCCACATACAAGATTAACTGAGGAACAGATGCTTCAAACCCTTGGTATTTAACTCCCACTGCTAAATGTCTGGACTGCATACATTTGAGCAGAGAGAAAATAACTTCCAGGGATAAATAAGCTGTGGCAGAATGGCACTGTACGCAAGCTCGTACTGTCTCCTTGCCGGTGTGGGAGTTCACTTACCAAAGGATGCATTTGCTGTTAATGCTTAGGGTTTGCTACTGTATTTGCTCAGGTGGGTGGGACCTGCTGGTTCTGTCTGTGCATTAATTGTATTCATAGAGCACAGATGAGAAGGCCAGGGTTTTTGCTGCATCGCTGGCAGGCATAGCCGTAGAATTTGCGGGTGAGGAGGGGGGTACGGTTAAGGTTGCGTCTAAGTCATTTGTGTTTGTGCTGTCAGTTCTAGGCTGCTTCCCTGAATAAACAAGGTAATCTTCAAAACTCAGAATAACAGCTGCCCCACAGGTCAGATCCTGCACAGCACAGGACTCTGCTGCCCAGATCCAGAGGTGCCCTCCCTGCCCTCAGCCCCGGTGTTGAGGTCCCAGTGCCTGCAAGGGCTCCTGCCATGGTGACACTGCAGCAGCTTTACCCTTGTGGCACCTGGGGTTCTCAGTCCCTCCTGAAACCAGGAGAGTTCTTGATCTACTCTACATAAATTCAGAATAAATTACAGTTTTAATAGTTAAACAAGACCGAAAAATAGGGTGAAATAGGAGGTAATTGAGGAGAAAAACATGCGTGATCCAGAATATCCTTTGTAGAGTTCAGTCAGTTGCTTTTGGGATCTATTTTGAATTACCACTTTGGCTTCTCTTTAGAAGAAAGAGGAATTACCCATACTCTTTCATCTTTTGAGGAAGAATGTAGAGCAAATTATGTATATTGTCTCTCTAAACAGTATGTGTACATTTAGGAGAGTTATGCAATGTAAAGAATCCATAGTTTATCAATATTCACAAGAGTGTTTTATGAAGAGTTTTTTATAAAGAGCTTTTTTTTATTTGTTCTGTTTTTATTTATTCAGTGTTCAGAAGCATGGACTGGCAAAATTGTTATAGACAGAAGATGGAATATTTGTATTTATTAAGTAATAGGAGATATTGTACGTGCTTACTTTTTATTCACTCCTTCCTTCTTTAATCTTCAGAAACCACATTGGTTGTGGTTGGTTTTTTTTGAAGGCTAGCAATGAAACAGGACCGTACATGCAAAAATTATTCCTGTTAGTGCTAGCCCAGTACAAGATGAAAGCTGAGTTCTCTCCATCCAGACATTGTCACTATGCAGCAGAAATCACCTGAAAAGGGGTTAAAAAAAAAGAGAATAATAATGTGTCTGGATTTTATTTTTTGAAACAAACATCTCACAGCAGATGCCAGTAGGCAGGATTTGGTGGGGAACTCATCTAACTAAAGTGTTTGGAAATGCCTGTCAATACTGTAACTATGTTTTGCAAGCTGTGCTGTTCCGCACAGCAATCCTGTATGCGGCACATGCCTCCGAGGAGTGTGTGCGGTGAACGTAGTAAATGGCCTGTTGGGTTGCAGTGCCATCTGCTGATGTACTAATTTATTGCAGAAACTAACAGTTCAGTACCTTAGTGTCTGACTGCAAACATACAGGGCAGCCTTGTAATTAATCACAGATAAATACACCTAAAATAGCACCTGGCTGGTTTGGTGGTTTTTTTTTTTTATTTGTGGGTTGTTTTTTTTTCTGCAGAACGAGAACTTCTGTTTAGAAAAGGTGCCAGTAGCTTTAGCTGGGAGGGAAGGGTCTTCTTGACCTGTCGTGTTGTTGTTAAATCGGGATCAAAGCTCCTACATTCCTGTCTCCTTTTGAAAATCATGTTCAGGCTGCATACTTTTTGGAAATACATTGGATTGCTGGTTCTGCCCTGAGATCTTGTTACCGTCCAAGTGTGTAGGCAATTGGTAAAGATTCAGGGCTGTGACTCCTCCATTTGGTCAGTAAATATCCCTTGTTCCAATGTGAACCTATCAGGGTAGGTTCCAAGAGCCTATTAGGATAGCTGGCCTTACCTCCAGGACTTCCCTGCATCCGTGCACTGGAGCACCAGCCCCCAGTTAGGCTTCTCAATCCTGTTCCCTTATGTTCAGTGTTTTGCTTCCTATGCAAATGTCTGCAAGGGAAAAATGTCCCCTGTGGATCTAAAGATGGGCAGTTATGTCTGTGATGAAGGGAGGCACAAATGCAGCACAGTAATGTGTACTTCTGCTGCCTGCCACAGGTAAGCGTGGCACTGAAGTCGGCAGCATGGGCAGGCGTGTACATAGGGTTGTAGCCCATGCTGTAGCTGTAGGGCTGTTGAATTAGTTGTGCCAGCCGAGTTGAAGTTGATGCAAACGCGCCAATCAAGGTTAGAGTTTTTGCTGTGTAACCTACACCAAATAACTAACTTTCTAGTTTAGTCTTAATTGCAAAAGCAACAAAAGGAGGTCTTGAGTCATTTGTTTTTCAGAGAGAGTCATCAGTCAGGCTGGTAATTGATTGGAGATATACTTGTGGACAAGCATTTGATTTTGTGCTCTGAAAAAATGGCCATGTTTTTGCCAGTGTAGACTGATTTGTTCTCATGCCAGGGTATGCTTCTGTCTTATTCTGACACCAGGCTTCGCTATTGACGCTCCTCGTTATCGGTGTTACCAGTGACTCGAACTGCTGTCAGGGATGAATATTTATACTTCTTTCCACCCAGACTTGTCTGAATAAAACACAATTCTACTATCTGTCCTTCCATCCCTATCCAAAGTTAGTTTAGGGAGCAATAAATAACCTAATCCTCTACCTTTATTTATTCTTCTTAACTGGAGCTTATTAGAACACTGACAGTTATTTATCATTTAAACCTCTCCAGATACAAGAACTACAGAGAACTACAAAAGCAGTAGTGAAGAGTGCTACTTCAACAGCCTCTTCCAGTAGCATCATTTCATCCTTTTTCAGGATCTGAATGCAGGGGTGCAGTCAAGCTATTTTAGCTTGGCATTACTTTTCTCTCCTTGAGCTTTCCAAGGCATTGAACCATCTTCCATGAGAAGAGGTGGTACTTCTAGCAGAGCAGTCTGAGGCAGATTTTATGAAAAATTCACATAAAGTGTAGGAAAACGATGACGATGGCCTTGAGCCAAGCTTTGGAGGCACCAAAAGCTCTTTCCCTTGCTGCATTTGGAGGGATTTTCCTGGGAATTAGCAGTAGTTCCTGCATAATACCAATTTCCCGCTTTCCACAGAAAGTTGGCAGAAACTGTGGATAGCTATTTCCCTCCGACCTAACCCAAAAGTTTCACACACAATTTAAAAGAATCAGCTTGGTTTAGGTAAAGCTGGTTTGGATAAGCTTATTTGAGATCTTAAGCCGCTATACCACATGGGACTGTGTCTACTTTATTTTCTGTGCTTCCTTATTTTTCAGTGCTTTTTGTCCATCATGCCCTTCATGCTCCTCTTCTCCTTTTCAAATCCTTCAAGCTGTTGTGTATCTTCTAGTCCTTCTGAAAGCTGTATCTGCGCTATAGTGTAGACGCACCTGAGCTAGCTTTAAATTGCACAGGCAGTGCTGGTAGCAGTGTTGCTGTGGCAGCGTGGGTCTGAGGGCAGGATTGCTGAGCTCCTTCAGCAGGTTTC
This sequence comes from Phalacrocorax aristotelis, assembly GCF_949628215.1. Taxonomy (NCBI): domain Eukaryota; kingdom Metazoa; phylum Chordata; class Aves; order Suliformes; family Phalacrocoracidae; genus Phalacrocorax; species Phalacrocorax aristotelis. Next base: position 50,178,220 of record NC_134277.1, on the reverse strand, counting down.
ACAGCCTGTGCCAAGTTCTGCGTTGCCAGGGCTAAGCTGCTGGACGGTCTCGAGTTAGTTGAGAGCTAAGTGCAGACACTGCTGTCGCTGTGATGCAGCCTTTACTGTGATGTTTATCAAACAGTGAGTAGGCAGGCGAGAAGCTGCCATTTAAACAAAACACCAGAAAAGTTGTCAAACCTACAGATTTTACGTAATAAGAAAGGACATGTTATTTCCCTTATGTGAGCCTCGGTTAGCATTAAACAGACTACTTTATTTTTTCCTTATTTTTTTTTCTCCTTCTTATGATTCAGTTCTTTAAGTAATAAGGGAAAATAGATATTAGTGATTAAGCTATAGGATATTGCTGCTTCTGGGTGCTTTGGCATCTCTTATCTCTCTGTGCTGCCATATACATGGAAAAAGAATGTGGCCTCAGGGATTATTCTTGGTACTGTGAAAACAGTGACAGCCACAGCTTGCTGCTTTCAGTATGTAACAACTTCAACACAAAGATGTCAGAGGATATGCCAGATGTGAGCTGGACCTAATTTATTGTAAGAATGGGAAGTTTGGTAGTTCTTGCTTTACAACGAAGTGAAGTGAGCCACAGCACAGTTAAAAATTGTCATAGTTCATGCTGCAAATTTGTGGCAGAATTGTTTATATTGTCCATACATCCTGGCAGGATAAAATCAAAGTTAATAAGCAAATTCCTATAGCAAAACAAGTTTTGTGCCTGTCTCTATTGTGTTAAATTATTAACCCTTTTACAGGGTTAAGGAGTTAAGTAGGGTTCAGATGATCTTGATCAGTTGAATATAGCTGGTTTGTGAAAGTGACTCATCTCAAAGTTTCCCTATAATCAAATTATACAGGACTATGAGATTGTTTTTAGTAATTTGTGTCACTGAATTTGAAAGGAAACGCTCCAGTGCATCACGTTAGGACCTGTGTCTTTGCATGGACAGGACTAACCAACTTATGTGGTCATTGCAGTTACAGAAAATATTTTATTCTAGGGCAATAATTCTGGCTTTTTCTCCAGAGTTCAGAAGCCAAACTAAACCTTGGTCCTTGGTTGTGTTTCTTTTTACTGAATCTGTTATGAAATCATACTGCTGAGCCAAGGATACAGGAAGATTTGCAGTTAATTAAATCTTCTCGCATGGTACATGGGTCCCACACAGGATTACAGATGAGAGGAGGTGCAGCCAGAAAAGTGGTGTAAGTGTTGCTTTCAAGCCAGCAGGACTCCCAGCAATGTTTATGCTGACCTGGGAATTGAAGGGACTTGAAAATAGCTGAAAGTCAGGTTATCCTTTTCCTCATCTGCACCAGTACAAAGCAGAGCTCTGATGCAGGCAAAGACTGGCCCTATTGAGATAAACATTTTTAGTTAATTATTTGTAATTTGAGCACCAGTTAAAATGTACAAAGTTTTGAGAGTGCTAACTTGGCTTGTGTAAAGAAGCTGAGCCACTTGAAAGCCTACTTCTTAATGAAACCCTGGCGTATACATGCAGTCTTTTACCGACTCTGTTGTGAAGGCCAAGGCAGAGGGTTTGAGTGGTAAGAAGTTATGGGGAAAGAAACTAATTGTCATTTGAAAAAGTGATCTCTTGCCGTTCAAGCTGCCCGAGTACATATTGTCATCAAAAGCAAAGTTATTAATAAAAAAAAGTGCTGCAGCAAACTAGGGTCAGCCAGATGTTAAAAATTTACTCGAGCCGCTGTAGTCTTGTTTATAGAGTTACATACATGATTTGATATGTAAAAGTGAGTTCTCCTGAAATCAGCAGGACACTGCCAGCTTTCACCATTATTTTTTTAAAAGCTGGCCAAATTTAAATGAGACTCCTGTAACTGGCCCCAGTGCCTAAGTCAAAACTAAAATGTCTGATGTATTTATGTAGATCCAAAGGAAGGCACCTTCCCCTCAGTAGTAGTTAGGGCTAATTAACAATCACAACAGTATTGTACCTCATTTTGACTTGAAAAGTGACCCTCCTAGGAACAAGTAGATGTGCAGTTGTAGGCCCTGTTGACTTCATTAGCAAGACTGCATAAAACTGCCCAGCATATTGTGTGATACAAATGTCCGAGCAAACAAAAGAATTCTGCATTAAAATCAGTTGTTTTGCACATCTATTTCTGGGGAACCGGCTGTTTGTTTTCCTTTTTTAAAATTTTAAACTTCTGCAAATTATTACAGCAGATGGCCTGTTGAGCCAACAATAGATCATCATGTCTCACCACAACGGGATCTCTTTCTGGCTAGCTTGAGCTGAAGCAGTTAGATACCTGTCCTCACCAAGCACATTCCTAACAACTTCTCACCTTAATTATTTCTTTCCATCTGGTCCGTGGTAGTATAAACAATGTCCTGCCTCCTCGCAGAGCATCAGAAAGGCACATAAATAAGCAATCTAGTGCTGAAATAATTCTTTTGAACACATTAAATTCCATTTCTGGAAGCAAGCAGATTCCACGCTTCTATGGGTAACTGAATACTCATACTGATTACAGTAAACATTTTGATAATTAAGTATTTCTATTTTTTAATTATGCTCTTTGATTTTTATTCCCACAGAGGTCTCAGTCTGCATTCTCTCTGGCTAGTGAAGATATGCCCAGTAAAGGACTAGACCCTGCATCATCTGTGACTGAGGCTCTTTGGAGGCAGCAGAAAGGACAATTCAGGAACCACAAGGAACGCAAGCTCTCTGCATTACCCAGCTGGAAAAGTGTGGACAGGCTAAATGAAACAAGTAAATATTTCTAGTACGAATATGATTCTTTTTTTGGTTCTCACTCATGTGTGGAATAAATGTGACTTAAAGCAAGGACCTTCTCCAGGAAATTTCTGCTGATCTCTGCTTGCAGGGGGTCATGTGTAAAAATGTCTATTTAGTGATGCTGCGTGTCGTGATTTCACTGGGCTGTGTCATTGCTTATCTTACCTTCCCTCCCCCCCCCTCCCCCCCCAAGAAAAGAGTCAAAATTTGGGCCTTTGGGGAGTTGATATTGAACTGTTAGGAAACATTAGGCATCTAATTTGGAGACATTTCAGAGCTTCTAAGACATAAGGGCCCAAGGGCCGTCCTTTGTCACCTGGTTATCTGTCCTCTAGTTCAAGGAGTTTGCAGCTGCCCATAGTTTCCTTCTGGTGCACAAGTTAACTGTTCATGAGGTTACATGGTGAAATAAACAGTGAAACAATTCACATTTAGGATTCACCCTTGCACCTTTATTTTCAACTCCAAAGAATTCACCAGTGCAGTGTTCTGTGCAGCCTGACTAACTGCTGCTTCCATACAAGTTTGAGGAAGCTGTTTGAGTAGGAATTTCACAGACCAGCAAGTTTCCCTAGATCTGTGTCTTCTCTCTTTCCATGGATTAGGTATGGATGTGAGTATGGATGGTGAGTAGCAACCTAAGTCAGCCCCATTCCTGAATCGGCACCCTGGGATTGAATGCAATTCCCTGCTTACTTCAGGATGACATAAGTACAGGTTGTCTTGAAGAAGGTGGTTTCTGCTCTTGAGGGGGTCGCATTTCCACTGCCTCTCTTGGTCTTTGAGGGTACAAGAGTGTAGCACCAGGCAACTGCTGCACGGAAGAGATGGTTAGTTTTCATCCCCACAGCTGCGCAAGGGGAAGGGCTGAACTGCTCACTGCAGCAGCAGCCCCTGGCTCTAGGTGACAGGAAACAGCAAAGCTAACATATCTGCTGCTGTTGTCCTCCCATGACAGAGTCTGCTTGTTCCTGCATCTTCTCTTGTAACGGCTGTAGAGCCCATCTGACCCCTGTAGCAGATTGGTCTGTGAAGCTAAACAAGCAGAAAACTTCTCTTTTGTAGGGTGAGTTTACTGGTGCCATAACTCCCACAGCTGGCTCACTAGGCACTGGCAAGCAGAAGCAGCGGAAATACGTGTTTGGGTGTGGGGGGACCAGGGATGGGGGCTGCCCATCAATTCAATTCGTTTATCTGTAATGCCAGTTGATGACCTGGGATACTGAAAATTAGACAGTATCAATACCCCTCCTCCCCCCAAAAAGAAAGTGGTAGTTAAGTAGTACTAAAATCTGACTTAAATAAGTATGCATTACTTTCAACTGCTCATTCAACCCCCTTTCGGAAGTGTTGTTTACCTGGGCATTTTAGTGGAATGTCTATTTTCAGGAAGGCAGTTAATTGTGTGCTTAAATTTAAGATCCCACTTCAATCCCATTGAATTCAACTGTTGAGCAATTTAGTACTTAACAATTGCTTAACCGTAGCAGAGCAAGGAATTGACCCAGTTTCCTTTTAGGTGCTCTACTCAGAAGGTTTGTTCTGCTTCTTTCATCTAAGAACCACATTTGCGATGAAATTAGGTTGCCTATTGAGCTTACAGTAAATACCTGATTGTGCTCATTTGTCTAAATAGGTTCTCACCTATGCAGTAGTAAGCAGCTCTGTATTAGGATACAGAAAACAAAAGAAATCTCAACCAAGAGTCTGGAGTGGTAAAATCAGTGGGCTTTTTAGTCATGTAGCCCAAAAGCAGTTCACAATTCATTTTGATTACAGTTTACACTAGTTTAAATGATGATTCAAGAGACCAATCACCAACTAGTGCTTTTTCCCCTTTACCAATAGTTTCACAATGAGACTTCTCAAGTCTGTTTTCATTTTCACATGAATAAATTATAGTGTATACCAAAAGAATTGTGTGTAAAATCCATTCTTTCAGGTAAGGTGCTTTGTTTTGGAAAATCAGGAAGGCAGCAGCTGACATTACTTGAAGTTGGGATAAAATTGAGCCAGCTTTCTGAATATAAAGTTTTCAGTGGCTTTCCTTTCCACTCTGCTTAGCCTCTAAGATATAATCAGTTACTATCCTGTCCTTTACTTCAGTTAATTGAGGATGTTCAGCAGGTTCTTACCAGTGAACAGAATAAGGGGATATGATTTGGGAGAGAAAAAAGTATACTGATGTGGCACTCCACTGCATTATGTTTGTGTAATGTGGCGCAGCTGAATTCAATTCCTGTTGGGGACTTGTATCTTGCAGAGCTGTTTGCTTTGTTTGAAGGAACAATGTTTTTAAAGAAAGGTCCTCTTCCTCTCAAGAAAATCCTAAACTTAGATTAGTGACCATAGTTGGAATAAGCGAACAAGCAGAAGTTCCTTATGCTTGATAGCTTGTATTCTTTTTTCCTCCAAAATCAGCTGTTACAATAATTATTAGTTCTCCCTATAAATCTGACTTCAGTTATACCCTCAGCTGGTCACTGCTACAAGAAAACTATTACTATATTGATTTCCTTTTAAGAAGGACTAAGAATTACTTCAGTGGTGTATTTTCTCAAGTTCTCTGAATTGGAGTGAAATTTAGGAAGTGAAAACAGGCCAAAAGGACTCAAATGAGTAACAAATACAAAAGCCATTCTAAATCTTGCATAGCTCCTAAGTTTAATAACCATTTAATTATTGGTTAGGTTTTTTTGTGGGGGTGTTTTGTTGGTGTTAGTGCACCACAGACCTTTGTTTTTTTAAACTGAGCACACCACCTTACTGCATACTTATGTTCTTTATGAACAATTCCAGGGACGAAGTCATCTTTTTGAGCTCCAAGTATTTGTAATGATGTAATGCAAGATGCTTGAGTATCATCTACAACACTATCCAGATTTTACTTCTTCCACTTTTAGTGATGTTCTGTTTACAGTTTTAGAAAACTAATAGTTTATAATAAGTATTTCTACAGTTTTCTGGCAATGGCAGATTTGAACCCAGAGAAGGAATCTGTAAGGCTGAAAAGTTCATTCAGTAGGCTGAGATTACTGTGTAAATATATGGCATTATATATTTATTCAAATGCTGTGGGAGGTAGAGTCACCACACATTCACATTTCCCATGAAGGGACTTTTCAAGTTTGGAAATAGAATGTAAATTTAGAAGAAATGCAATTCTATGAGTTATACAATACTTTTTACCGAATTTGTGGCTTTTTTTTTTCCTGTCGGAGTTGTAAAACATACTCTGAAAAAGTGTAAGAATACAAGAGCAGCAACAGTGACCATAAGCAACAGCCTAGGAAAGATTAGGAGGAAGCAAGTATTTTTCATGCTGTCTCTGAGTAGGCTCTGAACCTCCAGGACATTCAGCCTAATGACTACCTCTGCTAGAAGTATTTTTCTCTATTTAGTAAACCTCTGTGGATTTCTCTTCCGTGTCCAGACCCACCTCTGTTTTATCCCAGATTAATTTCTAGCATCCGTAACACCCTTAGGCAAGAAGTTCCACAGGTCTGATACGCACTGCATCCCACTTCTTTCTTCTGTTTGTTTTGAACCTTTATTTCACTAGTTTCACTCGATGTCCTCTAGTAGTTAGGTTGGAAGACACTCCCCTCTCTTTTAGTGTGCATCCTCAATCTTCTCCAGACAGCAGAGCTTTGGCTTACTTAATCATTCCTCGAAGGGAAGCTGTTTCAGAACCTTGTGCAACTTCTGTTGCTGTTCTCTGATCCTTTTTCCATCTTTCCTTTTCAAGATGGGGGAACAGAACCGCACACAGAATCAAAGACATTTGCAAAACACAAGATTTAGACAAGTCTGTGTCCTGATGTTCCCTCAGCCTTTCCTAATAATTCGTTTAGAAAAAAGCCTTGGTCCAACACATTTTAAATAGTCATCACCATGACTTTAAGTGGTGGCTTCTGATTAAAAGTACAGCAGCATGGCTCACAACATGAGAGAATTCATGTAGCAGCAACACTTGCAATTGTTCATTAGTTTTGTTGAACCCTCCAGTTTGTGGCCAGTCGATCGCAAACTGGCAAGTAAAATGAGCCTTATCACGTAGTGATAATTGTTCTTGTTTTGTTTTCATAGATCCACCTTCTGTTTTTCAAAGCACTGACGGAAACTGGGTAGCTTTGCAGAACGTCACTTTGCCTCGTCCTCGAATGCTCGCCAAACCAAAGAGTCAAGTATTCAAAGCTTTGGAGAATGAATCCAACATTGTGTCCGCCTATGACGAGATGGGCTCAGACAGCGAGGATGACTACGACTGGAATGTGGCCTTGAACAAGCTGCGCCGGAGACCTCGGCAATTACCAGACGATTTCTATTATACCAATTCCCAGTATGGTACTGAATGGGTTTATGGCAATGATCAGTACCAGGCAGTGACCTCTCCTTCCTCTGGCTTATACACCAATACTGAGACACTTTTCTCCGATTCTGAAACATCTTCAGTAAACTCTTCCCAGGAAGCCAAAGGACCTAGCAAACTTCTCTGGTTACAAAGCAGAACTCAAAGTGATATGCCCAGAATGGAAAAAAAACATTTCCATGGAGAACTGGATGTAAATTTCAATCCACAGGCAACCAGTTTGGAGTATTCGGACAGCAGTGAGACGGAAGAACTTAATTATGATTTGGAAAAGAGATCAAGAAGGTGGAGAAAGAACAAAGCAATTTCTGAAGAATTATGTGAAGGAAAAAATCGCACAAAAACCAACAAGATGAATTTAAGTCAGGTAATTGTGAGCTTACCAAATGTAATCTCAAAAAGAGCTGGCTAAAACTAATTAAGCTATACTGGCAATAACGTGCATCCTGAGTGGGGAGGTGGAGCGTTCTTGCAAGGTTTATCCTCCTCATGCCTCATAACTGAGAAGAAGCAAAGGTCAAGTGTTGCATATACCATGAGCAGGCTTTGCCTCTTTCTCAGAAATGCTGCTTCCATCTGATCAATGACATTGTTAATGCTGAAAAATACAGTGCTCTTAAGGAGAAAAAAAAAAAAAAAGTCAGGATTTGCCAACAGGTAACAAATGTTGACTAATCGCCTGGTCTGTTGCATTGGGTTTTTTTTTTTTTAACAGCTTTGTTCTTGGAATAAGAAATAACTCTTATGCCTAGGAATCTTGTGTGTGCTGCTTGCAAATGTCCTAATAAGGGATAAAGCTAATGAGCAGCAGAAATTCCGAAAGGACTGGTTTTGAAATATGGTCCAAGTGATGTCTGCCTTTAATTGGTCACTTGGTTATGAGTTCTGGTGTGTTAGGGTGTTTACAAATGACTTCCATATAAATAATTTGTCATTTGATTAAAAAAAGAAAACCAAAACAAATGTTAGCAGATTAAACTTGGAATAACTGATCATACAACCTGAAGACAGCAAAGCACTCCACCCACAAACGTTTCTTTAAAACAACAAGTATGGGATAACCAGAAAGAAAAGAAGTCCATCTGGAGTTTTTCCAGGCCTGGGACTGATATTATGTAAGGAATCCAGTTGTCCCCCAAAATTTTTTTTACAGTACAAGCACACTTCTATCTAATTACCCAGCTGGATAAGGAGAATACTGACCCCTTGCCCAGTTCTCTTTCCCGTGTACTACCACTCTTAAATCCTGTAGCTGCATCATTGCTGCGCTAGAGTAATGGTAAGCCTGAAGCAAGGAGCTAAGTCCTGTCTTCTCCCTGTGCCTCTGACTACAAGCAACCTGATCCTGTCTTTAAAGACATCTGAGCAATTTTAGGATGCCTGGAATTGTTTTTCTTTGCTTATGCTACTAGCCTATATTTCCCATAGAAAGACATCAATACATCTGATCATAAGTCAAGATTAGGATTCTAAGATTTCAGCAGGTTTTTCATGGCGGGTAAACTATTGTTAATTCCATATCTATTCCATCTGCTTTTAGGAGACAGGTGTGGGTGTTTTGTACTGACTCCATTATACTTATGCCCATTTATCATCTACAGTTGTTGAAGGGGAGATATGTATGGTAACGTGCTCTAACACATCAGCAGCCATTAATGACTTCTTAGAGCATTGGGCAGAATTACAGGAATTTCCAGGGACTGCACAAAGACCATATTTTGTGCACAGACTTCCACATTTCCCTTTCTGGCTTTATGTATTTGCGCACATTCTGTGTGTGTCCATATTCATATTGTGGCTTTCTAGTTATGACTGCTCTGCAGAATATAGAAGATTGGTGCTCACAGGGAAGGTCCTGGAGATGTTATAGAATCACAGACTCATTTAGGTTGGAAAAGACCCTTAAGATTATCGAGTCCAATGATAAACCTAACCCTGCCAAGTCCACCACTAAGCCGTGTCCCTAAGCACTACATCTACACGGCTTTTAAATACCTCCAGAGATGGTGAGTCAACCACTTCCCTGGGCAGCCTGTTTGAATGCTTGACAACCCTTTCGGTGAAGAAATGTTTCCTCATATCCAGTCTAAACATTCTCCATGTTCATCCAGTGGAAGTCAGAAAGGTAGGGTGCTTCCAGACATACGCGATGGCATCTTTCAGCAGCTTAGTGTGTGCTTCAAAGTGCAAGCTGGTGTGGGAAATGGTTGCTCTTTCCAACTCACAAGAGAGTTGCTTTGTCTCTTAAGTGGTGCTTCTACCTCTCTGTTGTGCTCAAAATGCAAGGTTTAGGATTCTGACCTGCTTTCCTCTTCAGTTTACCTTTTAGGCTAAAAGAGGCTGTTCTTGCTCTCCTGCTCCCTCAGCCATAGGGAGGCAGGCAGAGGCACACTGCCTCCAGATCATGCTATTGTTTTTAAAGCAATGAAATTCTCACTTAGAAGTTAATGTATGGGTGTGTTTGCATGCATTTAGTTTGTGTTTGGACACACGCGCACACCCCGGTGGCTGATTTGACAGCTGGTACCCACGTTTGGAGAACTGTTGCTCCAGCCTCTGGTACATAAGCAATGTTGGGAGCACGAATGGACTGGCTACTACAATTTATAGCAAGGCTGTTGCGCAGGTGAACAATTCCAGGAAGCAATTAAAACAATGATGAGCATAAGGGATACGATTTGAGGTGTGAAAATAAATTAGCCAGACATCATTTATATTGCTTAGAAGAATGAGATTAAAGGGATGTCAGGGTTTCATATAATCCCCAAAGTAATGTATTGATCTTGGTAAAATGGTTGAGGCTGCGGCAGAGCGCACCCTACCTGTAAATAGTTTGTAGAAAATTATAGTGTAGGTACATGGAGAACTGCAGAGAGTGTAAACTTAAGGAAGCTTCATTGTGGGGTCTTAAATCAGTCACAGATTTTCACATGCTGAGGTTGTACAGAATTTACAGAAACCATAAAAAATGCCTTTCTAAACCATGTTGCATCTGGGCATTAGACACTGAACAACTGACCATATGTAAATTGCAGTGAAGAAACATACTTTTTCCTGATTTTATTGCATTGTAATAATAACCTTATTTTACTGCATTATAATAACAACATGCAAATTTGTTAACCATTATGTTTTCATCAGCACTGCAGAACAGAATTTCGGTTTAGCAGTCTAAAAGTCAAGTTTTCTTTTTTAGTTTTCAAATAGTGCAGGTAGTTTTCTTGTTTGCTGCTCTTGAAGACTCATAGCAAAATGAAAACAGGCCCTTTCATCTCTTCCTGCTGCAAGTCTAGAAAATTGTAAGCAGTAACATTCTGGAACAATTGCAGTCATTTCATAACTCACAACTGAATTTCTATTAAAAATTAGGTATTTTTAAATCAAGGTCGAATACCTAGACTAGGATAATGCTGTGGCAGTTTTTTAAAACTGATTTTAGACTCAGCACTGGAATGTTGACTTTGTGACTGAGAGAGGATTCATTGTATGAAGTCTGGAGTGACTTAAAAAGGGAAACCCGAAAATGGGTATCAAGATGTACTGTATTTGGGGAGATTTTTTGCCACTTTATGATACATAAAAGAGCAGCCTGCTTCACTGGGTTGCCTGTAGAAATGCTGTAAGCATGGTCATGAAGCAAGTACAGAGGGACATAAAAATTGTCCTGATAAAACTGATGTCCTACTGTAATACATTTCTGATAACCAGATTGCTTACGGAAGAGTTATATTCCGGGAGAACCTGAACTGGGAAGTGCAACCTTGCTTTTAATGGTAATTATTTTTCAAATTGTAACTTTTTACAAGAAATTGCCACTCAAACCATGATTCTCTGTCTAATTATTATTAATAGTCATTATTAATACCATTGATATATTGGCTTTCATTATCTTTCTGAGAGGAGGAGATACTGCTTAGTGTAGCTGCAATTATTACATTTCTGATGGAAAGTGGAGCGGCTTAATTGCTTCAAGTGAAGAAAGTGCCCTCATTATGAGCTTGCTTCTTTGATCAAGAGACCCCTCCTTCCCTGCAGCCAGGTACAGCGTGAGCGCTGCCGGGCTGCCTGTCCCCATGGCATGGTGCTTGGGATGTATTTATTGAAAAGAGCTGCACTAAAATTACACGAGCTCTCGCTGAGAAACTGCCTGCAAACCTCACAATTTGTGTCTTCTCCTAAAAACTGTAGTTTTTGATTTTTGGTTTCCTATATGAATGGAGCTTTCTCTCAAGAGTTTATACTATAACATGGATTTGGTTCTGGGTCCTCCAAGCCAGTACTTTGCTTGCTTGCTTTATTTTGGGGTTTTTGTTTGCTAGGATTACATTGGGTTATCAGCCACTTGCATGCAAGGATTTGGGTAGTGTGTATGAAGAAAGGTGTATTTCCTGGTTCACTGTCTGCTAAAGGACTTACACCTGCATTAGAAACACTTGATTTTCTTCTAGTGAGACTGGGTTTGTGGCTGTGTTAGTCTGCCAGGCCCTCACTGAAGCTGTGTTTTCAGATAAAGTGGTGGCCCTTTATTCTTGTTTGCAGATGTTAGTATTACATGTTGCTGATAGATGCAGATGGCAATTTGCACCGTTATTTATATGAACACAAATATGTCATTAAACTTATTAGATAGACCCAAAGTGTGAACAGTAAAGAAAAATTAAGTTTAAGATAGCATCTATTAATTAAATAATAATAGTACCTTTCAATGTGTTTATTATTTTTTATTGTTGTCATGGCTTCTAATGCATTTTTAATGTTAATCCATGAAAGAGGTATTATCTCCTCACAAATAGTTCACTGCCACCATCTGAAAAGCTCAACACACAAGCCAAGCAGCCTACCAGTAACAGACGTCATAAAGTATAGCACTATAGGATATCATTAGCTCTGCATGTAAGCAGGAATTAACAACTCTTGCAAATATAGATACTCCACCTGCTCATTGTAAGGAGATTGGAAAGCAGAAGCGTGGATAATAGACATACCTGAATCCAGCTGTAGTAAAATCAGTACCCCCAAGGCAAGTCCTGCCCCAGGAAAGGATGTGTATTCATAACAAAAATTCAGCTAACGTGGAATAAAGCCCTAGGGATGCCAAGGCAGCTCATGGCTTTCACCTGTGCTGGCAAACGCAGCAAAAAGCTCTTTCAGTTTCCCAGCTAATGAGTTAGGAAAATTCTTTTATACATGTTAAAGCATAATCTAGAATTGAGAACGTTTCAATAACGGTATGATGTGTGGCTAAGGTAACATAGCAGCTTGCTGCTGCCAAAAGAGGAATAACTCCTTCCTGTCTGCCTTCCTGCCTTCACTCCACCTTCCTCCAGCATGGTCCAGTATGTCTCCCTTGTCAGCCCAAGCACACATTTGGACCTCTTTACAAAGCCTATGCAACTCATTACAACTGAGTACAGGACAGGAAGGTGCAGGATGACTCTCAGCAGGACTAGGGTGTTACATTAGCTCACCTTGTTTCATAAAACTACATCCTCAATTTTTTTATCCTGCTGAATGCTGGGCAATTTAGCAATGTTGTCCTGCCAGGCCTTCCTCCAAAATACATGGGAAGTCAGCTGGAGGGCTCTGCAGGATTTGACTGAGCTTTGGATAGAGACAGTAGGTGCTGCCATGTGTGATGCTAGGAAGACTGGTATTTTTTCAGGATCAAGAGTTGTGATTCTGCTGTTGTCACTGTGGACTTTTTAAATTAACTAGTGGTGCTTTCCACAAGGGTATGTGTGTATTGCTACTGTGATATAGCTGCCAAGCTGTTAGAGCCTAAGCAGTTCTATGTAGAAAGCCCCCAGAGGATTCATACATGTCTTGCTGCACGATGAAGTCTGTCAGTATTTCATGGTACAGCAATAAGGCGGAAACATGGGAAAACCTGCCCCTCTGGACTGCCAGCCTCCCTCACTGCTCCACTAGATTTTATATACATATTTGTCAGCTTATTTAAACAAGAATAGCAAACTTTTGTCTTTACAAGCTTGATCTGCTCAAATCTTTGCAGAGAATGGTATTTTCTTCTCTTCTTTACAGACTCAGCCTCAAGGTAAACCATACTTTTCCTGCCTAGGCACTGCTAGAGGAAGCCCACACCCCTGGTGCAGTAATCCTAAACCACATGTTTTGGTAGACAAGAGTAGGTTTTTGAAGGGATTTATTAAATAAGTGGAAGTAGCTCAAATAAAGAGGGATTCTAGCAATTAGCTCAAGCTTAATGAGATGTATCTCCACTGAACTGTATTCTCCTAAAATACAAGTGCACAGTTTAGCTGTGCTTTCTATCCTGTAAATCCCATAAATTATGATTGTTTCTCTCCTGGGTACAAATTGATGAACTGATTGATTCAGCAACAGTTCTCAGATTTTTTTATAGTAGTTCAGTGATATGTGAGTATTTTTCATTAGCAGATTGCTGGGATGAGGTTGTAATGAGTTGTTGAATGACATGCAGGATATGTCTGAAAAAATCTTATCATTTCAGAGGGTACCATTATGATAAATACAGATTTTTAATTTAAAAAGTAAAATGGCACAGTATTCTAAATGTATATAAAAGATTTTCATAGCATATTATAAAACTAAAGTGGAAACATACTCATGTTAAATCTTGTTTTCTTGATCTTATTCAGAACAGCTTGGGAGTTCATTTGGCAGAAAAGACTTTTTATTCTGCAAAAGCTTACTGTTTGGGAAAATAATAAATTTAAGCATAAGCCTGTGGTTCCCCTTCTATTGTAGCTAGTCATGTACTTTCAAATCCTGGTTTTCTAAAAGGGCCTTCTGCATCCTGAAGGAGAGCTAGAAAACAATAATTTAGTTTTGTAATTGGTTCACAGGTAACTGCAGACAGAAAAATTGTCCAGAAAGCTGTAAAAGTGCTAGACACTACAGTACAGTTTACTGTATGAGAGATGAGGACTGACATTACAAACATAACGTGTCAATCCATTAAGAGCAGTTTGGCAGTTAGGGTTTGTGAGGGAGTTGTCAGAGTTGACGTTTCCTGTGAGAACTGGAGGTAATTGATCCACCCATAAATACTGCTTCTGCAGCTGCAGAGAGTAGCTGTTCAAAGCAAATCTCCTGTTTATATATTTCCAAATGAATGGTAGAGAGAACACGGCTTTTGGTCTCTCTAGAAGTGTCTGGTTCTGTCACAGTAGGGGAGAGCATAAGGCAAATAGGAATAATTTCCTATCTGAGAATTGCTCCAAATCATCCTCTTAGGCCCCGCTGCAATGTGCCTACCGCTTCTGGGCCCCAGGCTGCATTCTTTATAGCTTCCTTCTGAGTGGTTTTGTCATGATTATGCTCCATTTCAAAGAATTCATCACTTCTAAAACCACCTTACTTTATGCACTTGGCTGAAGCACTAAAAGCGTCTAATTATTCTAAGCTCTCTTTTAGCAGTCAGCAGGGAGATAAGAGCATTTTCAGAAGGAAGTTAATGCTATAGGTGGAGTGGGTTGCTCTGGGAGGTGGACTGTAGAGCAAACCAGGGGAAATTGGGTCCTAATCAGGCAGCACCGATCCAGAAAATAAGCTGGTATTTATCTGGATGTTAATTTTTGGCATAAGCATCAGATATTTTCAGAATTCCTGCAAGAGCTCTCAAAACAAACCAAAAAAGGCCCCTTTCTGCATTATGAAATGTTGGGCAGGCACCCAGGCAAAAGGATTTTGCTTTTCTCCTGTTCACCCTCCAAAGTAAGGAACTTGTCATGGTCAAGTCTCTAACACCCACCATACTTAACTAAGCCTCTGAGGACTTCCCGCCTATAAGGATTAAAGAGTAAAAAAAGAAGGTGCTCCCAAAGATTAAACATGTTCCAAGGAGGTTGGCATATGGAAAATAATCATCGCTGTAGATAACGTAAATAATCACTGGGAAAGCTGAAAATCTTAAGCACCATCAAATAATAAAAGAGATTTTTTAAAATTTGTTTCCAGTAGTCTTTAAGAAAAACACAGAGAATGCTCAAGACCAGCAGTCAGCGAACTCGAACGTGGCTTTCAGCTGAAAGCTGGACACAACTGCCAGGTCACAAGTTTTTTCATTCCCACACTTCTCTTTCTTTACCTGCACCATGCCTGAGAGTGATGGCAGTGCAGTGCTGTGCTGGGAATGGGAAATTTGACGGTTGGACTTGACAGTCTTAGAGGTCTTTTCCAACCTTAATGATTCTATGATTTTAATAATAATGATTCTAAATGCCATTTGGGCTTTTATTTCATTAGTTGCACAGAGATACATAATAATTTTGATAGTTCCTTTTTACATAATATAAAAGTAAGCAGGAATTATAAACACAATCCAACAGGTGTGGGTTTACTGGCATTCCTCTGTAAAGACATGGTATTTTTTTATGAGCACACTTTCTGTCTAGCTTGTCTGCAGAGTAATCATACTATACTTTTCTAGGTAGCTATTAATTTTCCTTTCTGTAGCTATACAGTAATTATACTGTTCTAATTTTTTTTAGGATTTTGATGATTTATCAGAAACTGATATAAGCAGTGAGGATCAGCATCATAACATCAAGCCTGACCTTGTGGAAGAGGAGCTTAAATCCAGGTTATTTCAGCTTGCTGCTAAAATGAGTGACAAGGAAACAGATTCTGGTGAAGAACAAGAGTCAGAACCTACAACAGACCATGAAAACCAAAAGGAGAGTTTGTCCTCAGAGGAAAATGGCAGAAGTATTCAGGAAGAGTTAAAGAAGGTAAGCACTCATTGTAGAGCAGTGGGGCTAATATTGTAAAAGTTGCAATCCAGAAAGAGATACTTTTGGTTAGAAAATTAAACATAGTTGCTTAAAAAAATCCAAGGTTCTTTACACTGGGTCTGAGCCTGCAGACCTTGTGCAGGTAAAACTTCAGTTAAGGTGTGTGTTCCTTCCTGTGAGCCTACAGCATCAATTCAAAGCAGTGAACTTAGCTTGTGTAATAAACCTGTGACTGATTTTAATGGAATTATGTCAGTTTATACTGACTGAGAATTGGCTTCTGTGTTGTTATTTAAAAAGATATCCAGTTATCCTTTTTTCCTCCTTGCTAACCAGCTGGTTTAAGTGGGTTCTTTCAGTCCTTCTATTTGCTCCCATTTTGAGTATCAAGTAGTTCATTCTGATGTCATAGATTCTTCTTACGCCTCTCTATGGGAATATTTTGTGCTTCTTTAAAGCTTTCCTACCCTGTTACTCTACCAGCTAATAGGCCTCTGTGAGTAGTAACATATTCTAGTGAAACTGAAACCCAGTGTCAGTTCTGATAATGTATGAGTTCTTCAGTTCATGCCCTTAGAATGAGATGTCTGATTTCAATATCACTCCACAGGGCTCACCACCTGCATTCTTCCCTTTCTACCTCTGAACTTTTCTTCAGATCATGTGGTGTGCTCAAATTTTGGTGCTGTAGAAGTCCAGCACTGCCCCTTGCCAGTCAAGGACTCTTATCCCTTAGATCCACTTAGGCTCATTCTTGTTTGTTTTGTGTCTTGACTCACCTTTTGGGGTCTTGTCTGCACAGCAGCTCGGCTTTGACAGGCAGCGTGGACAACGATCTAAAGGAAATCTATTCTTCATCATTTGAAAGATGCTTTGTTCAAATGCTATAAAGCATTAATACACTGGGAAGTGGAAGCAGGGTCAAGTGACCCAGGTGGACAATAGGACGCTGTCCAAGTGTGCAGGAATGGCATCAGGAAAGCCAAGGCCCGCTTGGAGTTGAATCTGGTGAGGGACACAAAGGGAAATAAGAAAGGCTTCTACAGAAGTATCAGCAGCAAAAGGCAGATGAGGGAAAGCGGGGCGTACTACTGCAGTGACCTGGTGATACAGGACATGGAAAAGGCTGAGTTGTACAACATTGTTTTCACCTCAGTTTACAGGTAAGGTTTGCCCTCAAGAATCCCAGGCCCCTGAGACCTATGGGAGAGTCTGGAGCAGTGAAGACTTACCCTTGGTAGAGGAGGATCAGGTTAGCAAATATTTCAACAAACGGGACGTACACACGTGCATGGCACCCAATGGAGATGTATTTACAAGAGCTGAGGGATCTGGTCCATGTCATTGTAAGGCCACTCTTGTTCATCTTTGAAAGATCACCGTAACCTGAGGCATTGAGAGCACTGAATATTGTTTATTTTGACTTTAACAAGGCTTTTAACACTGCCTCACATAACATTCTGACAAACAAACTGAGCAAGTAAGGTCTGGATAAGTAGACAATAACATGTATTGAAAACTACCTCAATTGCTGGGCCAAAAGGGTTGTGATCAGAGGCTCAAAATCTAGCTGTAGGCCAGTCACTAGTGGTGTACCCCAGTGGTCAGTACTGGGACCAGTACTGTTTAACATCTTCAGTATTGACAGAGTCAATGAGTGTACGCTAAATTTGGAGGACCGGTTGATACATGAGATGGTTCTGTTGTCAATTCAGAGGATCTTGACGGGCTGGAGAAGTAGGCCAACAGAACCTCATGAAGTTCAAAAAAGGGTACGTCCAAATCAAAATTTGACTGGACACAGCCCTCGGCAAACTGATCTAGTTGACCCTGCTGTGAGCAGAACGGTTTGACTAGGCAATCTCTGGAGGTCCTTTTCAAGTGTATTCTGTTACTCTGATTCTGAGTTGTTTAGCCATAGACCACACAGCAGAGTAAGTACCTTCATTGTCATGTATGCAAATATCTCTGTGATGAACACACAACCTTCTAAGGAAATAAAATAAAAGCTTTATCACCACTGCTTGTTAGCAGCATTCAATTTAGCTTGTCTTTGGTTTACAAAGGCAAACCAGCAATATCAAATTATTCAACAGGATATATAGGCTGGCTAGCATATAACATGATGCAATTAAAGTCCAGAATTAAATAGGACTTTGTGAAATGCTTCTATATGGTGAACTGAGCACAGAAAATGGCAGACATATGTTTTGTGGTGTACTTATTCATGTGCATGTGTCTACAAAGTAATGCTAGTTGGTTTTTCCTCTAATTTTATTATTTCTTTAACATTTGTATGTCAGCTATTTACAACAATAATAAAGATTAATATTTTTTTCCTCAGTAAAATTTACTTAAGTTAAAAAAAAAAAAGAGACATACCATGTTCAGCAAAAGGGAATGCTTGTTGTTCCTAATTCTTTATTGGTTTTGGATGGAAAAAAAGTCTTAGTCATTCATGGTCGCAGTATATATTTTTTTCTGTCTATAATAAAGAAACCAAAATATCCTAGTACTATTCATGGCCATGACTTCAGTGGAATTGATAGCGGAACTTGCTCCAGCTGTAGAGAAAGAAGCAGGCTGCTTTCATTCTTATTCTTGACAGTTGTCCTTAAAGGTAATTTAAAATCTTCTGACGCGTGCCTTCTCTTTGGAAAGGTGGCTGACCAATATCTTACAATGAAATACTGAAGCTGACAGCGTATAATACCTCTTGTGGCTATGGTAACCTAAAATACAAAGACCTAGCTAAACTCATAAAGCATGCAATAACTTTAAGATGAGTAGATGGCATGTCTCAGTGGAGACAAGCATAGAAAATGTATTTTCAGGGAACCAGTAATTTTAGATGCCTTAAAAGTCAGATGCCCCAATATGCTGTCTCTAAGAAGCCTGATTTTTGGAGAACCAAGGCTTACAGATCTTTTAGACTGGCACTTATCATTCTCAGCCAAAGACCCAGACTTCGGACCTGGGCATCAAGTTTCAAATTAGCTATACGGAACCACTAATTCTGGGCTATTGAAATGACAGCTCGAATGCCTACAATTTGCTTTGAGCTCCTATACACAAATTCAAGTATGTATTTTAGCCATCTTGCTTATATTTTAGCCGTCTTGCTTTGTTAGCCTTTAGTTTTCTATTCTCAAGCTTATTCTGGAACACATCAGCAACCTTAAATCACAGGGAATTTCTGGTTACAGTACACCTAACCATAGAATAAGATTTTAAAAAACATATATTGTTTATTGAATCAGTGGAAATTAAGTACCTGGTGCTCATGAAAATCTGACTTTTGCACGTCTGCACCTTTCAAAATCTGGACTTCTGTTTTTAATGGAGGCTGGGAAGCTCATATAATCACCTGTTGAGCTGATGCTTTAAAAATGGTATTTAGTATATGCAGATCTGTAGCAATGGCAAGAATTGGCATGTCTTGAGTGGGGATTTAGCTGAAGTTGGTCTTTTGCGTGTTCTCGGTTCTCACCTCAAGCTAAGCTCTTGAGTTGTATGACTGCCTTAAAGATACAAGTTTGAAAATGCTAAACTTGGAGTTAATAATTTAGTTCATGTGGGATACTTGAGTATTGAGGTGGGTATTAATTAACACAGGTTAATTTTATGCCTTAGACTTAAATCCTCTTACACCTTCAGCACAATCATGTTTAACATTTCTAAGTTTGTCATTGCCTAAAATGGTCTTGTGGAGATTCACAGCTCTTTAAAACAAACATAATCCTACAGCAGGTTTGTTTTTATAGGCAACATTTTGTGCTTACTAAGCTACAGAAGTAGTTCATGGTTTTTCAAGGATATGCAGACCCCTGAAAAGCCTGCTCATCTCAGTAGTGCAGTGAAAGGCCATGGAGTCGTCTATGCTCAGGGTAGATTTAGCCTTCAGCCCCTCTAGGCTTCAGGTGTGAACAAACCAAAAATCACATTCTGCAACTGTTGTGTTAGTGAAGCTTCTTGTAATAGCACAGTGATTTGCACAGTTCTTTCTGCCTTGCGCTTTTTTTTTTTTTTTGCTCTACCCCCCAAACCCTAACTAAATACCTTAAAGAAAAAAGCAAAATGTAAATCCCCTTGGGAGTATCTTAATGACACTGATCCTGAGAATGGCAAGTGTGATAAATGGGTTGTGTTTAGCTCTTGCTTTCCCCTCTCCTCTCTTTTAATGCTTTCATGAAAATGAATAGGCCAGGTCTATATTTTATGGTATACCCCAGAATTATATTCTAGAAGGCAATTTCAGCAGTGCCTAATGAGACTGCATTTTGAATGCAGTCTATCACTGTGACCACTTAATCAGAAACTATAGAGTTACTGTTTAAAAAACAGGATAGCCCCTGCCACTTTTGCAAATAGCCCCACAGAGCATAAAAACTGAAATAGTTGTTAAAACCTTGTGTCTCTTTTTTTGTATCCTTCTACTTCGTAGTCCTCCTTGATATCCTTGTACTCTTCCCTGAGATATGCAAATGAGCAAGTGAGTTAAACTTCAGCAGTTGAGTTTCTCTCCTCTTTGGTTTAGCTTGATGCAACATGCTGTGTACTAAAGGGATTTCTTTTAATCACTTTGTGCATTTGCTTCCGCCCAGAGAATCTTACAACCAAGGCTTAGTAACTTTGTTTAAATCCTTCTGTTTTCTGTTGACATTATTACATGACTAGGCACTCAATAGCTCTTTTCTGAATGAAAACCTGTAAGTAACTTTGTGAAATAGCACAGTGGGATCATGTTCCCCAAGTGAAACCTCCCAAGTTCCTTGACAGTATGAATAACGGCATAAACATTCTTTCTATAAAACACTTATGCCTTCATTCTCTGGAAACATTTTATTCATCTTGGGTTTTATAAAGCTTTATGTTGGGGAAAGTATGTACTACCAGCATCATCTTCATGTATATTTGTGCCAGAGGCCTATATTTTTTGTTTCAAGAGAGTACATCTTGCATTTTTCACCACGTAAATTAGCACTTTTTGACTACTGGTATAATGAGATTGACACTTCTTAGAAAATCTGCCCGGCACCTCTGTTTAGTGACAAGAATAGCCAGTAGCTGTGGATGTGGGTGCATGTTACCACAGCAGAAGAGACAGCCAGCTCCCTGCTGTGGTGTATGCTGGTGTCTATGCCTGGGACTGGCCACGGAGAAGGTGGCCAGGGCTCAGTGAGGGAAGTCAGGCAAGGGAGGGTTCATGGGACTTGTTCGCTGGAGAGAAATATGCTCATGACCTTGATGGAGCTGGAGAACGGCATTGGGTACGCACGTGGTAGTGAATCCCTCCTGTGTATCACAGCCTGTTAAAGTGTCACGGTAGGAATGGCTGTGATGTTATAACAGCAGTGCTATAATAAGAAAAGAGATCCTCTGTCTCCTGGTGGCTGAGGCTTCTGTTAATCATTTGTGCTGGTATGTGCACTGTCCTCACAGAAGATGATGTAGTAGTTTTTGTGACTGTTATCTTGCAACTTCGTGAACTGAAGATGTTGCTGAGGAACTCCTGGGTATTTTGGCTGGTGTGTTGGTTCAGGCAGGGATTAATAGGAAACTGCCATCCAGCTTCGTTTGCCTGAAGACTTTAGAAATGACCGAGTAAAAGTTTCTGAAGGAGCTAGAACCCCATGGCTCACTTCGCAAGAAAATGTAATAGTGTAAGTAGCTTTACTATGTTGCTACTACGCTAATAAAACTGGACAGTGTAATACAACGGCATCTTCCTGGGTTACCAACTCAGAAGATATTTGTGAGTCTGTTGTTTCACACTTCTGTATGCAAGGTGCTTGGAATAATTCTTGTGTTTTGGTGGATCACAGCTTTTATTACAATGTTAATTATCTGGGCAGTCTTCCAGAGTCCAGGATTGAAACTGAATATGGGCAGCATTGTAGAAAGTGATCTTTAAGGTTTACGAACTGCAGAAAATCTATGCATGGGATTTTGAATGACAGTGGAGAAAAAAGATTTTGCTTAAGGAAGGTGAAACAGTGGCTTTTTCTTCTAAAAGAGGTATGAGACTTTAATCTTCACATTGGGCTAATGGATCTAAAGTTTGACATTCTCAATTCAACGGAAGTCAAGTATATATTCAGTTTTAAACTGAGGATTAAGTAGTTTGCTGGACAAAAATCCCATTCAGGAGATTTCTCCCATGTATTTAGTATTTTTTATTGGTCTTTAGTATAGAAAATTAAGTTGGTCCTAAGTTTGTTTCGTCAAAATCTGAGTCTTCAGTTTCAGGCAAAATAGTTTCTTCAAGACCATAAACATTTATTTTTAAAAAGTTTTCAAAAGTGGGCAGTGATGTTTGTGTTCCTCCAGTTATGACACTTCCTGGGGTCAATACAGTTGTGTAAGTATGGATATAGGTAGATCCCACCCACCCTAGGGTATCCCACAGGGCCTTAACTGCTAGTCCAGAGGAAACATGCATCTCCCTGGTCCATGTCATATCTGACAGCATTGTTTGAGAATCCTCAGATACTTCAACCTGTTTCAAATTGCACCTCTTCTGCCTGTGTTAAAGCAACTGAATCAAAGCCCTGTTGAATCTGCCTGGAGAAGTGCAGAATAGGTGAGATCTCAGCTGGCTCCACATGTGGAATGCAGCACCTTTGTAAACAAGATTCTCCTAGTCTCAGGTTTGATACTTATGTGCATGTACACCCAAGCCAGCTCTGTCCAGCGTGCGTGTAATATGAATCCCCTTCAGTTGTATGATCACCAAAGATTTATTTACTTAGGAAGAAAATGTGAAAGCCATTTTACAGATACAGTTATAGAAAATCAGTGAAGATTAGTGTAAGCATTTGGAAAAAAATGGGGGGAAAATAGTCTGTAACAAAAAGGTTACTATTTTCTTGTCTTCTTTTGTAAGCAGCCCAGAGACTTGGCAGTGACAGATGAGCTCTTTCAGATCTAGCTGGAAGAGTTTCAAGCAAACACTGCTCCTCAGCTGGATGGTACTTCTGTCACAGCACAGCCAACAGGGTAACTGTGGTTGTGTCATTACTTCAAGGCAAAAGCAGTCAGTTTAGTTTAAATAGACCTAAGTAAATTAGGGGGATTAAGGTAGGCCTACCAACTTGACACTGGAGAGTGGTAGTATGAAGGATTTTGTTCATTTTGGGACAGTGAAGTCCAGGAGAGGGACAGCAGCAAAGGTGTTTCAGACATGAGCATCTGACTGTGGCATAAGTGAGGTACAGACCCTTTGGTAACTAGAAACACACACAGTGGTGAAACTGCAATTGTGTAGACCCAAAAATTGAAGATAGCTGACCTTTCTTTAATACTGCTGCAAAAGTCTTTTTCTATTGCTACTGAGAGTTTGTTTTGTGATGGTGGAAATCAGGATTTCCCATCTGTTTCATCTCATAAAAAAGATGTGTCATTTGCAATATCTGTCTTAATGAGATCTGTTATTCTAAATCCCACAAACAAAAATAAATTAGGCATTGGTCTATTTTAAATATTTTAGCAATAAATGTAAAAATCTAAATCTTATGGTATATTTGCTATTTTCTTTATTCTTGCAGTTCATCCTAAAGCTCTCTCTAAGTTTGAACCTATATAAACGTTAACCTCTGTAGCTGTTAACGTAACTTTTCTGCCTTTTTATTTAACTGCTTCCCCACTATCTAGGAAAAACAAAAGGCTTTTGATCTTCATTTAAAGTTGCAGTTTTTATCCACTGTATTGCAGCAGGTGAGAATGCTTTGTTTTATCTGTGTCGTCTTACATCTCTTACATAGTAAGAGATGCTGTAAAGTGATATTGAGGGTTTCCACATTTCTCAAGCAAAATTCTCAACCTCAAAATGTTTTCAAGGAAATATCAGCTCTGAAGAATCATACTTTTTGGCCAAAATCAATAATCATTGCAGAAAAGTATTTAATAATCACAGCTAGCCCTGAGTTATGATGGGAGTGATGAGCATGAAGTAGACACGTGGAATAGGCTGGTTCTCTTATTTGGCTTTGTGCTGAGAATTTGGTTTTATTGGTAAAGAACAGAAGACAAAGATAAGGTGTGTAATCTTCCTGTTCTGATGTGCTCACCTATATTCATAAATTTGGAAGGAAAAAAATTAAATTCTATTTGAGCAATGAGATTTTTAGCAATTTCTGACCATAGTGGTCTTCAAAAACCTTTCTAAGCTCCCAATTTAAAAAACAAACAAAACCCTTAATTCATTGTAGATGTTGTACACAGTGAGTAGGCACTTTCTCACATTGCTGCTAGTGTCTATCGCTTATCATTTTTCTAGATGGAAAGAGGTTTCATATTCTGTACTATTTGAGTCTCAGCTTATGAGAACCAGATATTAAAAGAGATTTTCATTTTATTCCTTGAGAAAATATATACTTATCTCATATTTTAATATACATGCTATTTTTAGTATGTCATGTATAGTGATAAGCAAATTAGTTCTGTAGCATTCTCTCAGTCATAAAATAAGAATCACTTTTTTTGTGTCAAAAGTTGATGCTTAATTCAGCAAAACACTCCTCCTCTCAACTTTTTATTTTTTCCTTACTCTCAGAGTTAAATTTTGTGCTATGAATTTTAATCACCTTTTAATCATCTTGGTTTTCTTTAGTAAAAATCCCAAGGACGATTTTAAAGAAAAAATGTTTTCCCATTTGTGCAATGTCACCAGCCTGTGTCCATTATAGGTACTCTTACAGAATCCTGTGCAGATTTTAAGGTTTCAGTATTTCCATTTCCAACTTGCACCATAATATTTCACCTCTTGGAAAATCACTTCCTTTCTCATTATTGTAGTCAACTTGTCTCTAGAAATGAGGCATTACAAATTGTTATGAATAACACCTGTAACCATCTTAGGACAGTGGATTGAATTTGTTAGTAAAATTCTAATATTCAGAATTACCTAGCACAATCAAAAAGAGAGACTGTATTTCTTTGTTATTCTTTGGACAATGTCAGTAGAATAATAGCGCTCTCTGTAAGCTAATTTAGCTTTCTTTTTCTAAATGAGTGCCCATAAATGAAAGCATTGATATTAAGGTCAAGGCAGGAAGTCTTAAACTTGCACAGAAGAGTAATTCCTTAATACCATGGTTTGTCATAGTATACTTGTCTTCCATCAAATATCAAGGCAAATTTTAGCTTGCTTTCCCAGTCTTGTGGTAATGAGTGGTTAGGGCTCACTTTTAGGCCAAAAGATCTTTTGAAGGTCAGGACTGACGACTGCCATTGATGGTTGGGCATTGATGGCTCCATTCCTCCCACACTGTGACTTGGCCAGTGTCCCAAATATCGCTTGCCTGTGAAGGAGATGGGCTTTTGCTGGGCTTTTCAGGGCCTTCTGAAAGCTGTACAACGAAGTCCCATGGGGTGGGGAGATGAGGAGGCAGGTTTGGGTTTTGGTTATGTTTTCATCAAGTTTGGATTTAGTCAGGTTACTCTGAAAAGATGAATCAGTCAGTGGCAAAGCAAAACTTGTCTTCTGCCCAGCCCACCTTAAGTGCCTACAAAAAAATGAGGGTATTGTTGGAGAAACAGGCATGCGACTGGGGGTGTGATAGAAAAGCTTGGGACCAGAGCTAAAAATGATTGCACTACAAGTCATTGCAGACACGGTCAATTGTGCCAGGGCTGCAAGTTTCCCTTGCTCTATTTCTTGATCTAACTATTGATGTTAACTGTTCTCTATTGAATTGCAAGTCACTGCCTCGCATGCCAGTTTCATAGAGCCTAGCAATGGCATAACATCATAACAGCAAAAAGAGAAAATGGTAATGGCAGAGTATACATCATGGAGAAGAGATCAGTTCAAGTGATGGAGAACTTAACTGCTTTAGGAGCATTAAAACTAAAAGCAATAATGTTCATGCAGAGGAAACTTGATGTGGAGATGTCATAGGCTGCTGAGATGCATGCAAGGACTTAACACTCACCTATTCTTGACAGTTTGGACTCTTACGTTACTTCAGTTTTATCACCCTGCTGTACTTCCGTTACCTTGTGCAAGGATGCAAATACTGTTCCATAAAGCACCTTCCAGTGCAGCATCCTTAAGTAAAAAAAACAAAGGCAACATCTGTAGCATCAGCAGGGTAAGGAAAGAGACAGCAGAAGAGGGGGAAATGGCTACCTGCCAGCAAGAGCTAGCTTAGACCACTGAAACCATATCTTCAGCAAGACAGGAATCCTTTCCATCTGTCCAACCACACATAGAAATGACAGTAAAGAAGTTTTATGAGATGCTTTTTGTTATATTCAGTACACACAGGCACACGTAAATGTATACGTGTTCACATACACTCACTTTTTTAGTATTTCATTGGTTTGCAAACTCTTCCACAAAGAACTCGGGAAATTGAGCATCTCCTTTTGACTGTGTCTTTGACGCATTTGTGAGCATAGACATTAATTATCATAAAAAGGATAAATGCATGTTTTCTTCATTCCATTTACCCCTTAATCTCATATTCAGTAAAAAATGAGATTCTTATAACCAGTACAAACATTCAAATTTGGATCAGCTGCATCAGTTTCATTTGGGAGGAGTGGTGTTAATCCAGAAGTAGGGAAGCACAGTTGAAATCAGAATGCATCCCGGTGTTTTAAGAAGAATGGTTGCACTTAGTGTTTCTGTGCTAGATATTTGTAATAGAGATTGCTTTCTGCATCTATCACATCTATATTAGTTCTTTGACTATCTTGACAAGACAGGTGGGAGAGACTTCATCATGGCATGATAGCTGTCTCTTTGAATCACTTCCAGGTGTTAACAATGACCATTCCTGCAAGGGCAAGATAAATTAGACAAGAGCTCTTTATAGCAGTTTGCAATGTCCAGCTACCAGGATGATCTTGGTGCATGTGTGTCTGTGAATTTTAGGTGATTTTTATAGAACCTCATAACTCCTGAGTTTGATGTGGGTGGTCAGGGAGGGGAGAGGGCTGTGAAGCACTAAAACTCCAGGACTCCCCACGTGTTGATTTTATATCTCCCTTAGGCACACATTAATCTCTTCTTACTTCTCTGTAAAATGCAGCCCAGGGCAAAGCTGATCTCTAAACATCCTTTAGCAGAAAATCTTCAAAAAGTTTAGATTTAAATACATGGAAATATTGCTTGTGCTCTTAGGTTTTGGGAGATCAACTCTTCAGATGTGCTCTAAGGAAAGTCACTTTTGCTTGCCATTCATTTCTTCACAGTATTTAAACTCTAGTGCGGTATCCTTGTTATACTATTAAAGCAAATGTTTCACAAGCTTAAAGAAAAGCTTTAATATTGTGACTCCTGTGTCTAGCTATATACCTGCAGGCTAGGACCAAGGTATGTTCACTGACGCAAACACTTTATGAACATCCATCTAGCTGCCTTACACAATATTTAATGTGAAGCAAACCTTTGGTTTTAAAAGTCAAACAGCGTCTGCCACTATAAGAACTTACCTCAAAATTCTAGAAAAGCTGAAAATCACATCTCTTCTTTGTTGAACTTTTCTTCCCCTACTGAGGGGGGGAGTTTCTTCCGGTACTGAGAAGGTAGGGTATTTTACTCAAAATCTTGATTTCCTAAAGCTTCCTATCACAGAATACTTTACTAGGAAAACAAAAACCAAAAACCCTGTGTTGCAGTAATTGGACTGTAATAAAGGCCAATATGGATTGTCATATTCTGCTATAAGAATACCTTTTTTCTAATTTAATTTAATCTTTTTTGGAAGTCCATCATTAGCTACAAAGGGTAATAAAAAAATTAAGAAATCGTGAACACTGAAGTGAGGCTACAGTTCTTGAAATGGAGAACATACATCAGTGAAGATGATGAAGAAAATGTAGTGTCTGGCCTTTATCCTTTTTTGTTTGGTACTCATAGACTAGAATAAGAATTGGGTACTTGTAAAAGCAAATAATAAAACAAAGTAACATTGATTTCCTCTTCTGTCTTATAAAATTATTGATCTGTTTTTAACCTAATTGGCACTTGTGAAAATAAATGGAAAAAACAGTAGGCTCTTTATGGGGTTCAAGTATTTGTTCTCAGTAAGAGTGTCCTAGGCCTACTTGTTTGGGACTGTGTTGGCTATCCTAACAAGCTAAAGATCTGTGTGCTGTAGCATACTGTATTTGCTTTGTTCTTCTCTTTAATCTCATGTATCCAATTATTTTTTGTAATTTGGAGAAGTAACAGTGCTAAAGATGCCTTAATGTATTGATGTACAACAATTGACTGCATACTGCTAAAAAAGTCGTTTTTCAGTAAAAGTCTTATCTAACATAAAAATGAACAGCTAATTACAGGAAAAGGATAATAAAAGATGTTTTCCAGTTAAACCCACCAGTTCATGTGAAGCAAAGGAACATTTTTTCTCCGATATCCTGCCTAGGAGGCCAGCTGACATCGATTAATACAATGTTTGCATAACATACAGACATTTTTAATCAGTTATACTTTTCTGTACTATAGAATTTACTATATAGAATCCAAAGGCCGTCTGTTTTCTCAGTTTTGATCCTCAGATATTGTTTGTGGAGAAATTTACAGATGGGTGGGCCCCTAATTTACATGCCTAAATATTTGCAGGTTTTAGGAATGAATTACATTTAGGTCTAAACTTCCCACACTTTCTTTTAGGCAAAGCAACACTAAAGGTATTGCACATAAATTCAGTGACAGTATTTGTATTGGTTTCAACAAGCTTTGGCTCAATCTCCAGGCTGTAGAATTTGGATGTTGAGCTTGAGGGTACGTCAGGTGAAATTTTATTGCCATCAAAGGAGTTATCCTGAAGCCTGAAGCTCTGTGAGAATCATCAAAATCAGCGTATTTAATTACAAATTGCAAATCACAAATAAGTAACACTGATAAAAAGGCTTGCAGTTGTTTAAAAAAAAAAAAAATAAAACTATGCTTTTCCATGTTATTTGATATAATTTATTTAATAAATATTAAAAAAAGGTAAATTTAAATTTTAAAAAAATCAGGATACAAGTGTTCACACACTTGTAGCTGAACCTTTGGTTTTTGGGGCTATCATATAAATCATAGCAAACATCTTTATAAACTGCCATCCTGATAGGGCTGCTGATTATTGCTCTCCCCTGTTTGCAGCTGCAATGCAATGGCTCCTGTGGATACGGAGACAGATGATTCCTCATCCATTTGCCAGTACCCAAAAAGGAAGGCTGTGTTTTAAAATGCTATTGCAAAAATAGGCTTATCTAGCTCACTCGGATTTTAAATCTGGATATTTGTGTGATAAGGTTTGGACCATCCCTCCAGTAAAAATCATGTTGTGGAAGAAGTGTGTGTGTATTTTATTTTGTATGTTGTATCAGTGCACATATGTGAGAAAGGGATGGAGAAAAAGAGAAGCAGGTTCCAATTTCATCACACAGTTCTTGTGTCTGTTCACAGCAGTTAGCCAGGTATATTGTTTTAGCACGGCTAAATGTACATCTATTAGCAAGGTGATTTTACATATTATCTCTCTGTGCTAATTTAATGCTGTTGTTTTCTCTGTCTACTCTTGTAACAAAACAGAAGTACTCTGCTGTCTCTCTCTGCAACATATCTACAGAGGTCCTGAAAGTCATCAATGCCACTGAAGAGCTGATAGCAGAATCCACTGGTCCCTGCGATTTCCCAGCTGACATTCAGGACAGAGGAAGAGGGACGTTCCCACTGGGGACAGACCCCATCAAACTCGATGAGCAGCTCACCACACTGGAAGAAAACGTAAGAATATGAATCAGATGTGGAAGTGGCATGTTTGTGAGTGAGTGCACCTATGTGTGTGTGCCAACTGGAAAGGGAAAGTGCGTCGGCAGCATCAGTGGATGTTCAGAATTAATTTTGGGTTATTGAACAAATACACAAAACAGAATAAAAATCCTATTTCAAAGGGGTACTCAGCTGTGTTGGGTTTTTTTTTTTTAATGTGTGCTTTGAAACATTTGGGGGAGGGGGTGAGTTGGCTGTGTTGGGTTTTACAACTAATTTTAGAATCCCTGCTTCAAAAATTAACTTAAGCCATCCAAACCTCTGTGGCTGCACAGCTGTGCCATGCCTTGCTGACACCACATGTCTCCAAGTCCCAGCACAGCCTCATTATTGTAAGGACAGGTAAGGGAAAGCATGTCCCCAGTCACACAGAGGAAAATTGGAGGAGCTGTTCCTCCACCCACACTTCCCCAGCATACCGTGCTGAGCACCCAGGGAGCCAGAGTTGCCTGCTCCACTCATAAAAAGAGCAGTCTGGAGAAGCTGAATTAAACAAACCTTTCTGCTTGGCTACATCCAAATCACCTGTCCTTTTTCATGAGTACCTGTCAACTGCAAGGAAATGTGTAATGCTGAATCACAGAGGGAAGTCACTACTCACTGGAAATTTTTATGCATCCACTTAATGGAGTCGGTATTCTTGTAACTTCTGATTTTCCTCTTCTTCCCACATTTAACTGATTACATTTCAGTGATTTTTCCCTTCATTAGGAGCTCTTAAAGATCTCGCAGCAATCTGGGCTGTCCCATTGTAACATCCTGATCAATTCAAGAAAATAGATCCTGGTTTTCTTTAGCCCAGGAAAACTTTCAGACAGAATCTCTTCTTGGGGGATAAAATCAGTTTCCTCCACAGAAACATACTTCCACAGCAGCCGCAGGCTAGGGATGGAGGAGGAGATAATCCATGGCAATAACAGCCAGTCCTGGGCCTGTCCTACTCCAGAGCCCTCCCACTAGTCCCACAACTCCCCTGTACCTCTCACCACACCTTTTTTGAGCTCAAATCTCCCAGCCCTACTTTGGTTTGAAGGTTCCCAAGCTAGATCCTACCCCTCCTAACATCATCTACTCCACAACCTTTTCCATCTCAGAGCTTTCCCCCTGCCCACACCAACAAGATGCCCTCCAACCCGCCCCAGAGCACCGTCGCTCCCCCCCAACCAGCTCACAATCATAACCGGACCTCCAAACTTCTCCTTCCCACCTCTCTTCAGCCTTCCCAGGCATCCGGCTGTGTGTGCTCCTCCTTGCTTCCACACACTGTGCTGGTTGCAGGCATCTTCTGCCCTCCCTCATGGGGCACCGCAGCCACCCGCGCCTGCCCTGCCATGGAGTTCTCCACATGGAGGCCATGCTCCCAGCTCCTCTTTGGTAGGGGAACTCAAAACAAACAAGCAAAATAGGCTTGGGAGTCCTCCCCAGCAGAGCTGGGAGGACAGGACAGTAGGATGCGTCCAGGAGATGCTGGATGTGTGACAGCTCAGATATGGCCCTCCGCAGAATAGTAAAGGCTTCCCAGAGCAGTTGCTGCTCTGGTGCCTGGAGAAGGGTATAACTTGAGTTTGTGGCGAGCAAAGTGCCTTCCTCGTGCCACCCACCATGGTATCCATTTCATTCTTACATGACAGATGCACCCCCACAACAACTTCTAGTTGAGTTTGATAAATTTTTTTCAGACTGATAGAAGTAGGTAGATGGAGATTTTGTCCCCTATGAAATACTGAAGCATCCTAGCTCCACACACCACAGAATGTCAGGGTGAATACAGAACAAAAATCCAAGTCCAGGCTGGACCACATCTTTAGAAAAACTAAGAAATACCTTTGGAGGACCCAGAGCAATTTGGGGAGAGTTCCTTCCACAGTTTTCTGTGGAGAACTGTGTTGTAAACTATCTGGGGTGTGTTTTTTTTACCCAATTACACTCTGACAATCTCTCCCATCTTTGTGGAGCTTTGGCATATGTGGTGCCATGGCCCCTTGTCATTAAATCAGGCCAAGCATTTCTTACTAAGCAGAGGCTGGGCACTGAGGCAGAGCATTTCCTGCTGTGGCATTGTCCTCCTTGTAGCATATATAGAGGTTTAGCTTCTCTCAATTCCCTGTATAATTCATAAGGTATCCAGCTGAGCCTTGCAGTGTCCCCACGCTACATCTTTCTCTGCCCCACACAGGATTTGGAGTAGATGGCAGAGCTTCATGGTTTCAAGATTTCACCACCACACTCCATAGCAGAGTTAAAGAGCCTTTAGAAATCCAGGAATCCATAACTTTTCCCAGTGCAGATGGGAGCGTATCTGCATGCAGCACATCCTCTTTGCAGCAATTTTGGAAGAGGATCTGGGTATATATAGGCGCTTTGTTCATTTGTGCTTTCTGTAGCATTTTGGGGACTGCGCATGCATCAGTGGGGGGAATGTGGAGCCACTTTAACCGGCACAAGGTCAGGTGGGGTTTTGTGGAAGCCGTGCATACCTAAATGGTAGTAAAATAAGTCTTCACAATCTGAATATGCATGTATGCAGAAGGGCATAATATAATGGAGACCTGCAAGTACCCTTTTGCTGCTTGGAAGCATGATTGTTCAGGTAAAGAGAATATTCTTCAGAAAAATATTTTATTTAGATCTAGATGGAAAATGTTCAATAAAATTAAAATTTAGCAAATGTAGGAGCTAATTCAGTTACAAAAACATTGATGACCTTCCCTTCCCACGTTTTTCTATCAGTCCTATTTTCTTTAGATTTTTTTTTCCCCCCCTTGAAAAGTACAACTTATTGTGCAGAGAATTATGGCACAGCATTTAAATGCATCCTTTCTTTAAGTTTCTACAGATGTTTCTGTTCATATTGTTCATTTTTCTTCTTTCTCTGAGCTTTTAGACATAACAGGGAAATAAAAAAAAAAGATCGCCTTTTAATCTGAAGTGGCTGTGGTATGTCGCACCAAAGATGTATCATTTAAATGAATGGAAGGAATAATTAAACCCCACAAAAGCAGGAACATTTCTATTTAAATCAGCATGATAACTTTATGGCCCGCCTGTGTCTCCAAATACTTCAGCAAAGATGTTAAATAAGATCGCTTATTTGTTCTAGGTATATTTTTCAAAGATTTCATGCCTGCAGTTAGTCTGTGGTCTTACAAGATGCAGATCATACAAGATGTAGTGAGTTTGTTTCTTAGCAAAGTCATATACGTGAAAAAAATGTATATACATTTATGCTTTGTAATAACATGCAAAGGAAAAAAAACCCTATTGCAAGCAATGAAGAAACTAAAATAAAAAATAATGGAAAGTAAACACTTAAATCTTAATCTAGTCATTCTCTACCACTTTTGATCCATAAAGTCACAGCATGGCCAGAAATTATTTGACTGAATGATCTAGGAATTGCGGGCAGGTGACCTGAGTGGAAAAGAGGTATGAAGTGAAGGTATCTGCTCAAGGATCTGGTTCAGATCCTGTTTTCTTGCCTCTTAAACCATGAAGTCGGCCACAGAATATGTTTAATTCATGTTAGCTTTCTAGCACCCTCGTCTTTACTGCTATTAGAGTGAGGCTGCCAATGGGGCAAATCAGAATAT
Organism: Phalacrocorax aristotelis; assembly: GCF_949628215.1. NCBI lineage: Eukaryota > Metazoa > Chordata > Aves > Suliformes > Phalacrocoracidae > Phalacrocorax > Phalacrocorax aristotelis. Next base: position 50,144,966 of record NC_134277.1, on the reverse strand, counting down.
ATATTTCATTTCCACTGGGCTGTTACCAGCCTCACGGAAACAGTCTCTTGGCTGTCTACTAAGTAGGCAAAAGGTGCAGTATTTTTGCATGGGTCTGCACAGTTTTAAGCACAGATGTCAAAAGCTAATGCTTGAAAATTACCCTTTTTTATAAACCAGAGACCTCCATCTGGCCATGTACCTTAGATTTCTTTGTGAAATAAAAGAAACAATTAGAACACAATGTATTTTATTAGTTATTGCTCCAAGGAGCTGAATGGGAAATGAAACCTTTACCTGCAGTTATCAGAGATATCGTAGGTGGGTCAAAATATTAAAAGTTATTTGATTTTAGGGAATATCTCTAAATGACAAAGTCTGTTATTCTCTCTTATGTGGCCCAGCTAAGTCTATTGACCCTCCACAGATTCACTCCAAAGGGCCAGGAGGCGAGAAGATTTTGGCTGCTGTATATTTGGGTGAGAGCAGGATGGGATGGAAAACTCTGTTACACATGTAAGCGCAGCTACTCGATAAGAAGTTAATAACCATACATTGCTGAACAGTTATTCTTACAGAGTTTTGATTACCAGAAGTTATTAGGCGTGTTTCAGTAATCACAGTTTTATATGAGGTGTGATCTGTTGGCTTCCCCTTGTAGACTTCAGGGTTTTTGCTTTGCAATTAAATATCAAAAATAAAAAAGTAAACTTTTCAGGGTTTTTTTTTTTTTGTTTTGTTTGTTTGTTTTTCTGGTGAATCTGGAACAAATGTGTTTTGGAATATCATTGTAGCACCTATGAAATTTGGAGTTCAGCCACCTCACACCTCGCTCCTCTCTGTGAATGTGTGTTTTCAGATTAATCCCCCATTGCTTTCCTCTGCCAATTAAGTCTTCCTGTAGTGGGTTAGCAAGGAGGGAAGCTCAAAAGCATCGTGGAAGATGCAGTCTGCTCAAACCTCTGTGCCCACAAAACAGAAATCCCTGACACCTCTCCCTGCCTTGGCCCTGCAGGTGTACTTGACAGCTGGCACGGTGTATGGGCTGGAGGGGCAGCTGACCAACCTGGAGGATGCCGCACGCAAGATCAACAGTGTTACTGCAGAATCTGAGCTGGCCGATCTGGAGGATCAGGTGGCCACAGCAGCCGCCCAGGTTCATCACGCGGAGCTTCAGGTGAGGAGAGCGGCTCCTCCCTACCTGCAGGTTTCACACTGCCTTGCCTAGCACTTACCTTTTGTCCATGCACACTTACTTTCAATATCCTTTTGTACCGTAGTGGATTGATGATCCAAGGATGCTGAGTGCATCACAGGAGCTGGGCAAAGCTTAACTGAGATGCATAACTCAGACCTGCCAGATACACTGTATTTGCTTGTTTCTTCCCCCAGCTTGTTTTCAGACATGGGAGCGTAACAGCCTGTTACTGCAATACTGGTACTGAACCTGCTCCTTGCTGCCAGGCGGCTCACATGGTACACTCTGTGTCTGATCAGCAAATTGTAAAGCACTTTGTAGAAGCCAGTGTGAGTACTGTTCTCCCAAAAAAGGCCAAGGGCAGCCAGCCGCTGAGCCAAGCACAGAGCCTAGCACTTGCAAGCCTGCCTCGGGATTTAGTTGCACACATCCCAGCCAAAAGGCGATTGCTCTTGTGGGCTGTGAACTAGTGTCTCTCTAGTGGGCTCCAGAAAGTCTGGGGCTCAGAAGAGAACATTGTGACCTGGTGCTAAAAGCTGAATGAGGTAACGCTGCCAGACCTCAAGGGGATAACACTGCTAGCAGCTCACTGCCAATGATTTCACTGACCAGTCTGTACAAAGCAAGGCACTCTGACCTGCCTGTGCTAGGCTTTAATGGGAAGTACCTGTTTTTCACTCAGCAGCAGCATGCTCAATTTAGGACTGAGCAAAGATCTGAGAGTCTGACGTCTCTCTGATGTCAGAAGTGCACTGCTGCGCTAGATGGTGAACTGGCAGTGACATTTTGTTAGCTTTGGTCATTATTTTACGGTAAATATGTTAATGGGAGTGATACTTGAGGAGGAGAGAGGCCTAAGATAGGCAAGGAGGGTGAGAAAGAGGCTAACTGAAGGTCTTCTGTAGAGAACAGCTTCAGGGGTCATCATGAATCAGGAGTCGGATTATATGTCTGACTTCTCTGACACTTCTTTCCCTTGTAGCAACATACGTTTCTGCTAGTCTCAACATCAGCCTACTTTCCCCCAGATGTTTCCTTTCTTGGACTTTTGTTCCTCCTAGCAATTTGTTTGCCACTGAGTATTTTTTATATAGTGTATACCTGCATTTATGCATGTTAGTGCTTAACATATATATACACTTAAATTATAAATATTTAAGGTCAAATGTTTAGATTTTGTGAAAGAGGATGTAGTTTGCATGTGCATGAAATTAATTTTGAACTAGAAAATATGTCTCACAAAGTCATTCTTTGAATGTAGTCTTGAAAAACACAGCTTGAATGAATTTGGGTTTATGCAGCTAAAGGTAACTGGGAGATTGCAGATGGGGGTTTTCTCTCCTCCTTTCTTTTTTTCCTCAAAAGGAGTAAAATGCCTCTTCCTTGGAGTAGGACATGGTAGTTTGGATTGTTCTTTTGCTGCATCTTTACTAACAAAGTCCCTTTTAGCGTCAGGACTAAAGAATACAGAAAAGTGTCAGAATTGCGAAGAAGTTAGTTAGCCATCTGTTTATATTTTTTGGTTAAAGAGAATTTGACTGGGGGAGGGATGTATTTTAGTAGTGGCATCCACAGTAATTTTAAAACTTCTTTTTCCCCCTCCCCATCTGTCTATCTCTCTCTTTTATTTTCTTTGAAGATTTCAGATATTGAGAGCAGAATATCAGCTCTCACTGTTGCAGGCTTGAATGTGGCTCCATGTGTTCGCCTGACAAGGAAACGGGATCAAAAGCAAGCAAACCAGGTGCCAGAACATTATGTAGTATTCAAAAATGCATTGGGGAAATCTTGCCTCTTTATGTAGTGGAGTTGAGTAACGCGTATGTGTTATTTACAGATGCATACAATAGACACATCAAGACAGCAGAGGAGAAAACTTCCAGCTCCACCAATAAAAGGTGCGCTTCAGTTGTTTACATACATTATAGAGAGAGAGTCTGTCCTTATGAGGTTCAATATAATGTGCAGTTCAGCAAAGTAGGGGGAAGATTAAGTTATAAAATGAACAGAGAAAGCCTAAATATGTCCACCCTCCTCATTTCCCATTCTACTTGCATTACATAAAATACCCATTTGTCACATTAAAAAGCATCACCACTTTCTCTTTCCATGGAAGTTGTGACAGTGGCAAATTAATAGGAGCGGAAGCAGAAGGCTGGGAGAAGCAAATGAGAAATGCTGAATACTTGTCCTGCAGCTGGGATGCTGCTACTCTGGCATGCCTGGGGTTAGGCTGTGAGACTCAAACAGTCGCAGTGTTTAATTACAACAGCCAGTTGCCACCGTCCACAATCCTGTTGCTTTTCTTAAAGCCATATGATGTGTCTCAGCGATGTTGCTGGTATGTTAGGGTATGGCTGTGAATTAGCTTTATAAAATAAAGTGGTTTTTTCTTTCATGTTTTCCCTTTTTTTTAAACCCTGCAGTGCATTAGCTCTGACAATTTTAGGGCCTGCTTCACCTTGCATTGCTCTTGTTTGACACTTGTGTAATTCCACTGATTGACATGGCCTCAAACTTTAATAAATTTGGAGTATCACAGCCTGCTGTTTTTCATTTAAATTAAAGCCAGCTTTCCTCATACGTCTTAGGGGAAGTTTTCTCCCTCTGGAAGCTGTGACTCTTCAGGAGTATCGTTACATCTTCTTCAATGTGCTATGTGAAAGATCTCCCTCTTTGTATTTTTCCCAGGTGAAAAAATAGATGGTTCTCCAGTTACCACTGTCAGAACGTTTAACAGAAACTTCATGCTTCAAGGATCTCTAACACAAAGAGCTAAAGAGAGGAAAAGCACTGCCAAGGACTTAATGGTAAACTCATAACAAATGTTTTTAAAGCTGCTGTTAAAAGCAGTAAATAGAGAGATAGCGATATCTGTGTAGGCAGCTATATTTCAGTATCTCCACAAAACTTCTTTTAATAGTTTGAAGAAAAAGAATAGAGACCACTGAGGCAGCTCTGAACAAATACAACCAGTGTCATTGCAAGCTGTATGACTATATGCCACAGTATAGCAGCTGTGCAGTCCTGAATGTCGGCCTGTGAGAATGTATTCTGGCTGTCAGGTCTCTGGGAATGTGCTACCCTTATTTAAAAGAAAAAAAAAAAGAATTAGTGGTCCCCTGCGATTCAGACTTCTGAACCAGCCCCTCACAGAGCCACCTGCGCACTGTAACTCAGCAGGTGAGAGTCACCTTGAATCTCACTAATTCTTGAGAAATGTTCAAAGGCTACCTAAGTGGCATTCAAGGCCACGCATTGGCTCTGCAGGGTTTGAACAAATAGGCTTCACCATACAGCTGTCAATCATTTCTTCTAGAGCAGCTGTAGAAGGGTAAGGAAAAAAGCTGACTCTCCTGAAGGAATCTGCCACTAGATATGTGGAAAATAGGCAGGGAGGGGAGAAGGGGAAGGACCTGGCCCCCTAGAAGCTTCAGCAAGCTTGCTTTCTGTTTTGCTCATGTTTATTTTTTTTCCTGTCCCTCTCTGTTCTAGGAACCTGCTATAGGATCTGCTGTGATGTACTAAACTTACACTTCCCTACTGCCAATAACACACTGCCTAAGGCTGTACACTAGAGTGCCTTTACTTAACAGCCATTGTGTATGTCCAGCTGAAAATGGACCCTCAAGAACCCACAATGCCTCAGTTATAGGGCTTCGTTTGGATACCTCACTGAGAAAGCTGTCCAAGTCTTCAGCATTGTGGTCTGCTAAAGGAAACTCTGCCTTAAAGTTCTCATAAGACTCTAGAAAGGATGCTGAGTTTCAAAAGCAAGGCTCCACATTTTAAGATGCACTTTTGCTCCCCATTGATTGTACTAAAGTATGTCGTCTTTAAACTGCAGTATGTTTTTGTAGATGCAATCATAATTATAGGCCAATATTTCATATAAAAAGAAAGAACAAAGCAGACCCGTGATCCATATTTGCTGGCCTCTTACTATTCACCTAGGCATCCATCTTGTCAAGCAATAAGAACAACTCTGTGCAGCATCTGCTGCTTTTCAGCTGCGTGGTGGGCGTGGAGAATCAGTGTACCTAGCTCTGCTCCCAGTGAGTCAGTGGAACTTTTGTCCAGGTTTGTAGAAGGCGATGTGATGCGCAAAGACTCCTCTGTTCACTGAGGGTACACTTGGCAGAGTTTAATGTTCTAGCCCCAGAGCTAGGGCTTTTGCTCTTGGCAGCAGGGGAAACACAGATGTCATGTTGAACTGTGAATTGGTGGCAGCACATATGGACAACGTGTCTGTTGAGTTACGATCCTGGCGTCTGGAAATACCTGAACACTGCTGTGAAACCCATACCTTCGTATGTTTCATTCTTCTTGGTAGCATTGTCTGCTTGGTGGTGTCCAACCATGCTGTAGTTCAGAATAAATTCTGACTAAATCTTTAAGACTGGAAAAAGAAAGTAAAAGCATTGTGGATGAGACCTCTGCTGACTGGCTGGTGGTAGTAGGATGGCTGCAACCTTCTGCAGTTTCCTCATTCTGAGGCGGGGGAAAATGTAGCCCGGATGGCTCTTCCTTTACTAGTCTGTAGCCAATGTGGAGTAGCTGGGGCCCGTCACTGGTGCCATATGCACCCCACTACCATTGGGCCCCTCTGAATTGGACTGTGAATAGTTAAATTTCTCTCATTTCTTGAGACCTTTGAAAGGTGAGCCAAACTGGAAGGCCCTTGAGCAGATGTCCAGGAGGGAAGATGCTGCTTACAGGGTGTGCCTCGCACCTTTTTTAGGGAGGACCATGCCAATTTGTGGTACTTTTTGCTCTGAGAAATACAAAGGGGAGGTAGTTAGAGGAGGTGATAGGCCAGTGAATCCCTTATCTTCCACACAAAGTGCAGAGCAGGTACCCAAATGCAGACTGGGTTGATGTGAAATGTGCTGTGAAGGAGGGTATGGGCTGGCAAGTTCCCCCTCAGCGTTAAGGAGCGGTGAGCTCTCCCGAGAGCAGCGGGTGCCAGGGACCGGGGAGAGCTGCTGCTTTCCCTGTGCTCCCAGCGAACACCCGCTGGCAGAGTGCTGCACGTTACCTACCATGCGGCAGGAAAGCAGTCCTCTGGGACACCAGGCCGTGAAGCGTCTGTGGTTGTGCAAATATGAGCAAAACTGGGCAAATTTCCTGGCTAGGCTGGATTTAGGGGGGCAGGTGGGGAAGGTAAGGAATGGCTGGATGGGACGGTTGGAAAAACAGTGCCAGTTGCAAATCTGCCACCCGCATTTGACATCACGCTTGTCAGTAAACTAATGTCCAGCTGCATGTAAGGAACCCTCGGAATAACTACAACCATCTTCCCACCTTGAATACGTAAGTGTCACTCCATTCCTTCAAGGAATTTCCATTTGCCCAAGATCTGACCCGATGTGTTGATTCTGTGTGAAATTACGCCACCTTCTACTCTCACACAATACTAGTTCTCTGGAATTGGTTTGCACAGATGTGAGAGCAGAATTTGGCCCACTCTGTTTAATATATAAATATATATATAAAATGAATAGATTTTATTTATATATGCAATCCAGTAAAGGAGATTAAACAGAGTAGGATGCCTAGTAATTTTTTTTGTTATCCCGTCTCCTCCCCATTCCTCAACTGTTCTCGTGTATGTGTACAATACATTCCCAGGTTCTGGTTTATGCAGGTATGCGTGTTATGAAGTGTCATTAATGGTGGTTGGTCTACATATTTGTCTAATAAATAATAACTAATATTGTGTATGTAATATCAATACAGAAATGACTAATTTTAATAGAATAACTCTTTGGCTTTTGTTCTGTTAGTGTGATTTAAACAAGCCAACGAAGTTTGGAATAGGTTGTTTTCCTTAAGAGGCATGAAAAGCAAATATCGTGTTACAATGTTAAAATATTCAGTCTTCTTTGACAGAAAAATGTGTACTGTGTAGGCATTGCAAAAAAAAAAAAAAAAAAGAAAAAAAAATCCCACCTGCTATGAGGCATTTGAATTTTTACAAATGTTTATTGTGCCAAATACGTGCAAAGATATAATTTACTGTTTTAAAAAATCATAAAAGCATATGTTATAGCACACAAAGAATTATTTTGTCATCAAGTGATTTCAATCTTTAGTGTTAATATTTATATTTAGATTAATTTTTATAAATGAAAATATTTTAATGGGTAAAATGAAGACTATATGATCTATTTGATTAAGTCTGAGTGAATATTAAGCTTGCCTTGTTGTTGTTATCTGCATACTCACCAAGAATTATTGTCAAGAGAAATTATGAAAGAGTAAAAGCAATTTATGAAAAGAATGCCTTTTCAAGGACTTGATTCATAAAAAACCCCAAAAGTTCTTCTCTGTTGTTTGGATTTATGTGCATCTCGGCCAGGAAGCGTGCAGAACATGCTGCCGCCGCACAGAGCTCAGGTACAGCCTGTCCACAAATGACCCGTCCCCGGTTAAATCCAGGAGACTTGCAACTCCCCAGAATTACCTTGGTTAGCTGAGGGGAGGGATATGCGTTAACGCAGTCGATTCAGGCTTTTTTCCGCTGGGGCTGGGGTGGGAGGAACCCTGTTAGGAATATCTGATGGTTAGTCTTCTCCGAACTGTTGAGTGTGTTGGGTGAAATACCATCTCAAACAGAATTTCTCAGGCAGGATTTCTATAACTCTCGCTGGGATGGCTACAAAATGGCAAATCGAGCAAGAGCCCTGCTGATCATTAGCCCAGTATTTCCGAATTCACGTGCGATGAATGCTGATCAAAATATTTCTTTATCAGCATATTTTCTCCACCATGAGGGCATTCATTTAAACTAGCACATTTTAAGTAATACTTTGGGTCTTATATGTTGTATTATAAATAGGAGTAACTACCTTTTTATAAAAATAATCCACTCCTTGCTGACAGACCATTCGCAAAGAGAAAAAAAGGGTTAAGTTATCTGCAGTTATTAATTCAACTGCTATTAAATTTTAGTAGTAATTCTAACAAAGCACAACTAGAAATGCAAGTTCACTCTAATTTGTCTTTTGCAGAATGATTCATGGCCTGGATTTAACCGTCAGTCATTAGCTAAATTATAAACTGTCTTTTCTGGATATAAGCCATCGATTAAACTGCATTCAAATATTATTGCTAGTAATAGTTATTAATCAAGATTAAACATATTATAAATAACACTTCTTAGAAAATGAATATAACAAAGTTAATTACCGTGGCAAGCATGAGTATTGAGCCACAACCCCAGGCTTATTGATGCGGAGTAACATAGTAGATGGTACATTGCTTGTGATCCTCAAAGAGTGACTTTAGCTTGATCAGATCATGCACTTAACACACAACTGCATTGTTTTAAAGGGAATCGGCTAGTTTAGGCCCTTGCCCCTTTTGGATAATGGTGCATGATTACTTGCAGTAGGCACAAAACTATTCTGAAGAGTTTAATTAGCCAATTTTATTTTTATTTCAGCAGGGAGAAAATACTTACCTTTGATAAGAGCTCCTTTTTTTCATTAATACATCTAGGCAGCGGGACAGGAAGACTCATAAAGAGGCAGTAGGTAGTTTAGGGCTGCATTCCTAGTATATAGCCATCCTAGAGGATGTTAACAATCTATACAAAAACTACACACCAGCATTTCATGCCATTAATGCAGGTACATTAAAAATTAGTGAGAGTCTTTTTTCTTTCTTCCAACCATTGCTTTTTATTTTTACGTATCAACAGCTATTGAGTTTGAAACATGACAGGAAGGCTTCATGATACACTTAACACTGCAGAGTTTAACTCCCAGCACAAAAGCTGTGTGGTTTTTGGATAAACCTAACGTTACAGTGAACTGCATCAAGGGATTGGTGGGGATATAAGACCAAGAAACATTTTTATAAGCTATTGTTGCACTCAGTGCTAGTGTCCATGCATTGTCTTTTACCTGCACCCTGAATATGTTTCTTTTCAAAAGACCTTGCACAAGGAGCAGAAAGAAAAGCAGCGTGGGACTGCTAGGCAAAAGCAGAACTGGAGGTCTGAGGAGCAGGGGAGGGTGCAATTCAAAGAGCAGGAGTTGGGTCACCACCTCGGGGAACCCGGATCACCAGTCATTGCCTTCTGTGTCCGAAACTTTTTGCTCCCACAAAGCATTCAGGATGAAATCCAGGTGCCGGTTCACAGGCCTCAGGCTGCCACGGCTGCTTCTCAGCTGCCTCTTCCCAAACCGACCGATGGGGCGAACGCCACGGCCCACATACCAAAAAGGATCGATCTCAGGACCTGGAATTCAAAGCGGTCAGTGAAGCATCTACCACTGTACTTAAAGGCAGAGCTTCCTGAACATCCTGAACCGTGAACATGAGGGTGTTAGACGCCTTATTTGTAGCCCAGGAAAAAAAACCAAGGGGAAAGGCTGCAGCCAGACACACAGCTTTATAGTTCCTTTGAGGGTCAACTGCCACGTGTAGAGCCCAAAGGAAGAGGGTTTGGATGCAAAATTAATTTTCCTCCATCTGGGCTGTAGCCTGCAATTCGAACATAAGCCAAAGTACCCATCAGTTCAGGAAGGCACAGCGTGCTTTAAAACTGATCGGAACCCTGGAAGAGGTTACCATGCAGCCTACATCCAGAAAGACCATAGTAGCTCCCTGTACCGCCACTTTTAAACTGTCCTGTCTTAGCTAAAGTCCTGAAGGTCCTACTGTCCTGCCTCCATTTCTGCTGTACCTCCCATGCGCCAGGTACAGGATTTCTATAGGCTAATAAATCCACTGGATTGCAGAGGGGGTTCCTATGTGAGAGGTGAACATAAAAACCTAATTCTTGTTTACTTAGGAAGTTGTTTTCATGGATGACTTTTTTCTTTTAAAGCATCTAAAGTACACTTATACTTGACTTATTTTTATAGTCTAGTCCAGTTTTAGAGCAGGTGTGGAGAGGGATGTAGTTGTATTAAAAGACTAAGATACAGCAACAGGGAAAAATCTACAAAGCACTGGAGATGATGCCACCCCAAGGAAATGCCAGGTTATTCCAAAGCCGGAGGAATGTCAGGAACAGGAATAAATTTCAATTTTAGTGCATTATATATCAGCCAAGTCATATGAAAGTCCCAGGCAAGGCAGCAGGATTTTCCCCTGTGCATTTTGATGCTTGAACAGATAAAATAAAACATTCACTTTGGCCATGAATTTCTCCACACAGTATTTAACACCCCTCCTGTGCACCAAAACCCAAGTCATTTCACTTTTTTCACCTGGCTACCTAAAAACTGAGGCTCCCCACATCCCTAGTTCTCTTTGAAAGGGGAAAGGTGTGCTACTGATATCCCACACGCCTTATGAGCCAAGTTACTAGTGATAAGATGAGAGGAAATGGCCTCATTAGATTGGATATTGGGAAAAGTTTCTTTACTGAAAGAGTAGTCAGGCACTGGAACAGGCTGCCCAGACAGGTGGAGTCACCATCCCTGGAGGTGTTCAAAAAGTTTGTAGACGTGGCACTTCGTGGCATGGTTTAGGAGGCACGGTAGTGTTGGGTTGACAGTTGGACTAGATGATCTTAGAGGTCTTTTCCAAACTTAATGATTCTATGATTCTATTCTATGATTACTCCCCACACTTACCTCTCTCCCACTCCACATACAATTATCAGCCTTTGCTCCTCGGGGGAAGATGAAACTTCCTCATAAATATTTTCTCAAAAATCTTTTGCACGGTGCATTAGCTTTTACTTGGGACATATGGTATCGTCCCTCAGCTGGCCAGCCTCAATTCCTCACAGCATCTCTGAACAGAGAGGTGTCAACCACTTTTATTTTGCCTTTCAGACAAGTTGTGCTTCCAGACAGAAATTAAGATATCTGTAAAGTGAACTTAAGCTTCTGGCCCTTGCTTTCTTGTTACTCTATAGAAGTAGTTGTGAACTGCCCCAGGTCTACAGAACACAGCAGAAAATTTGATGGTTAAATATTCAATCTATACTGCCTTACATTTTCTTTGTCAGTCTTTTGTACATTAGTGTCTCCTCAGGTATTTATCAAAACTTACACTATTTCCCTTCGCTAATTAAGGGCTGTGAGAAGGAGGTTAAGTTCTGTATGTGCTCTTACAAGTGTAAATGGAAGTACAGGACCCCATATCCCCACTTTACCATAGCAACACCCACATGGATTTGCTGCTGAACTTTGCCTGAGAGCTTGACCCTGATCCCTCAATGCACTAGAGACCACAGGGTCACCATATGGGAGCCCATCGCATTACATCAGGTGAGACTCATACTTACTTCTGTTGTCTATCTGATGCTTAAATGGCCTGCTCTGTCCTGAAGCAAAGCTGAGGGATACCAAGAGCACCAGCACATAAACAGTGACCAGCTTTAAGTGCTTGGGTGACCACTGGGCACGTGATGTCCACAAGATCAGATGCCACATGATGGAGCAGTGGTGGGAAGGCTGTGAGGAGAAAAGTGAACATGGGGAACACATACAGGTTAAAGCGCTCAAGGTGAATGAAGGTGTCAACTGTAACAGCATGTCCCTATCCATAAGAGCCATGTCATTCCTAAGTTTTGTGAAACGCTGAGGCTGGGGATCTCCTGGGTATTTCTGTCTGAAGGCAAAGGCTATGCAGCAAGCCATCTACTGAGGTAAGACTTGCAACTTGAGTGTTTTCTCACCAACAGTGAAAGCCCCTGTCACAGCTTCACAGGACACACGAGTCCTGGCCCTGAGCTTGCCACTGACTTTCTGTGTGGCCCTCAGTATGACCATGGGCATTGGCCACCATAGTGTGTTTCAGCCACTACCTCCATCATCCCTTCCTCACTTGTAAAATATGTCTAACATTTGCATTTTACACAATCTTTTTACATCTAAATGCATTAGAAAAGCTTACTGAAAGGGAATGCTCCACCCATGTCCACTCACCCTTTCACAGCCAGCATGCAAAAGTACTATTTCCAGTTATGGTTTCCACTGTTAGGTCTCCCAATCCTGTAAATGCATCCAGATGCAAGCAGAGGAGAAATCCCTCCAAGAGGAGGGCTATGCAGAACAGAAGATGCTGAGATGGGAAAATCGCATCCAGGAGGTGAAGGATCCCAGGCTCAGGTTACTGCTGTTACCCTGTCTCTGGCATTGCAGACAAGCTTCCTCGCCACAGCTCTCCCAGCTGTCATGCTAGGTGCCTTCTAACGTGCCTATGTATTTGACAGTGTGGAGCCTCTGCCTACCGGAGCCCTGTTTGCTTAAGCATCACTTATCATAGCTATACAGGTACAGAGCTATAGGAAATCCCCTTGGCTATGCCTAAAAAGAGGCTCTCCCCGTGTAAGGGTGGGGTTTTTCCCTGTTGCTGCTCTAAGCACTGTGCTTCAGTAGGGGCAGAGAAGGAATGAAAATCTTTTGATGCAAGATGCTCCCAAGCACACCACACAGGCGACACAACAAAAGCATGCAGTCAAAAGCTCCTTAACCCCTAGCATTCAGTGAAGGTTTGTCTTTTTTTTTTTCTTCACACTGACAGTCACTTAGCAGACAGCTTAGAGGATAGTGATTTTAACTCGTAACTCCAACAGAACTGCGAATTAACTTTTTTCTAACTTGAATGTCTCATAACAATCAGGACTAAATGATCTTAACGTGCAAAACCACGTGGGATGAATTCTGCCTCCAGTCTCCGCTGGTGTACATCTCTTCTTGCTCCATGTTTAGCAAAGCCTTAAGTTCAGTTAGACAAAAAGAGGATGTTTTAAGGAATCTCTCCGGTGTGCTTACAGGGTTGCTGACAGGTTTTCCAGATTACTTGCTCTCTGGTTTTGTGTCTTGTTTTTCTGGGAACTGAGTGACAGAAAGACCTTGCCTTGAGCTCATTGTTGATGAAAAACAAAAATAAAGGGAAAAGCTTTTAGCACAAGCTTTCTCCTAAGCAGTGCTCTGTCTTAGTCTCCACCAGCTGGCCCTGTGCCCGCATCAGCCATACCAGCCACCTTCCAGAGTGCCATTATTTATTGAACCTTTTGCTGATACTCTTGACCTGACTAGGATTTCTGTGACGCACATTTTGCCCACTGCTCCTCAGTAGGTAACATATTACTGTCAAATAATCAGGGGGCTCAGCATCTCCAAGCCTCCTTAATTTTTTATCCTCCGAATTATCCCACCCCTGTTTGTACGGGGAGAAACTGAGGCACAGATAATGCCACAAACTTGACCCTGCAGGATGCTGAGTATTTCTAACTCCAGGATAAGCACAAAATCCTAGTTACCCACTCACAGTTCTTTCACTAGTAATGGGGCTGGGAGATGGTCTGTGATCTCCGCAGGTCCCAGACCTGCCTTAGCCCACAGCCCTGCATCTGTCTTCCACAGGGAAAAACAAAAAACCAAGACTCATACAGTCAGTCTGTATGTGCCCTCCATTTCCAACCATTAAATGATAACCAAAAAATTTAAAACCTTACTAGTTTCAACAAAACTTGACACAATTAAAAGTTTCAGGAGTAACTTTTCCTGGAGCTCAGCAAGAAGTCGGCACCACTGCCAACTTGATCAGCTTGCCACTTCTGCTTGGTCTCTAAGCAGAAAGAGCCTTTATATTTTGGCTGAGCAACACCTGTGACAGTGGTCTGGCAATTTCCATCAACATGATAGGAGAAGGTTACAGCACACTAAAGCCACTACTAAAGTTACAGTGAAGCAGTGGTATTGCAGCTTGCTGTGGGTCTGCCTTACACATGCAGTGGAAGACCAGCCTGGCTCCCCTTCTGGACACACCGGTGCTCTCAGCATGCCAAACTCAAGCTCTGCTGCAGATTCATCAGGTCTAAACCTACTGTGGATATCCCCAGACGACAAGGTGCTAGTAAGTCTTTAAACCCAAAAATAGCATCTTACTCGAGAGCAGCAGCTGCATACACCCCCTCCAATACAAACGCGAATAGCTTTCATGTTTGAAAGCAGCACTGGAAATCCCAACAGGAGATCAAACATGGGGTGAACCGAGGCCTGGGGCCACAGCTCATTTCAGGGCCGAGCGGCACGAAAGGCACACTGCTGTGCTGCAGGCTCCTGCGGGTACTCTCCCTGCAGGGGCACAGCACTGCCCACCGGTTCAGCCATGTTGCCCCAGCACGGTCTCCTCCACGGCAAAAACTGGAGATAAGTTACTGAGCACAGAGCACAGTTGTGTACATTAATGTAGAAAAGCTAAAGCCCAAAAAAGAAAAAAGGAAATCCACCAAGAAAGAGCCAGGGGAAGTGCTGACGCAGGTAGAAGGAGGCACTCACCTGTTTGCACCAAAGCTGCTCCTCAGGTAGCTGCTGCTCCAAGCAGAAGCAGGGCAGCTGCTGGGGGCTTGTGCCTTTTATACCAGAGGGAAGTGGGCTTGAAGCAGGAGGGGGAGTCAAGAGGTGGGCCAGGAGGACGTCAGCACTACTAGTGGGCAAAATTTAAATTTACAGAGGGAGGGGAAGAGAACTGTGGCTCTACTGGAAAGCCATTGATCGGGGCAGGGAGCAGGAGCTGAGGGCAGTGCCAAGGGATTGCAGTGGAGTCCTGGCAGGACTCCTGGCTGAGGCCCCCATAACCCCCAAGGAGGACAGTGAAGGGGAGGAGGCTGCTGCCGCATCCCTGTGGATGAGGGGACACGGGCAAACCAGAGCATCGCTGGCTGCCACACTCTCCACACAGGAGACCCCGGCTCTGCATGGTGCCCAGCTGAGATGCTCTGTCCGAAGCGCACGTCTGCAGGGGGGGGAAACACTTATGGCTGGGGATGAGACGTGGGGAGAAAGAGAAGACAGTGGGAAGCTCTCAGGGTTAGCAAGCTGAAGCAGCCAGGACACATGCCCCTTGTTCCTCTTGCTGTTGACCCGCCTCTGCTTTTTGCTTGGGATCTTACTCGACTGCAGTCCTCATCCCATTAAGCCCCCAACCCACAGCTGGGGTCAACTCACCCACACATAAGTTTTAGACCATACTGCAACACAGCACCCAAGTAGCTGATTAAATCAGTTGTGATTCAGTGCTTAAGCAGGTGCTTACTGGTTTTGTGGCAGAGAAAATTTAACCTGCGTGAGGCTAATATCTCGAGCAATATTGTACTTCTACAATAGGCGTCTCTTCTGTGCAGCTGTTTTTAACACTATCTCTTGACTACTGTGTCATCACAGTCTTGCTGTTACAGATCTCACTGCTTTAATAGCTAAGACCATGTTTACCATGAAGGTTTTTGGAGGAGCAGCAGTTGAACTGGCAGGTGTTCCACTCCTTCGGCACCATCCTGTGGAGAGCCCGAGATGTGAAGTGTTACCGTGCTGCCCCAGGACCACAGGCTCTCTTGCAGAGATCTTTGCAGATGCAAGGTTGTGCTCACTCCTGCTGAGACTGACTACCTAAAGAAACAATTTTTAAAGCTGTGCTTAGAAGAGGGGACTCTGAGGCATGACCCGGTCCGTAAGCTGAGAGTGGATAGGAAATACTGCAATCCCATTAGGATGAAGTGGAAGTTCAATAGCAAATCTGTTGTTTAATATTTCTATAAAGATGCTTCCAGCTGGGAAAAACCTCAAAGTATAAATGACACTATTTCACTGCATCCAACTCCCAAAAGAAATGAGACCTTTTTTTTTCCTGGGGCAATTTATGAAGTACTGGTACAAGGAAGCATGACTGAAATTTTTCCTGGCCCTGCCCTTACTTGATATCCAGGCATCCAGGCACCACTGTGGGCATATGGTCACTAATTGTGGGGATTAAAATAAATTTCTCATTTATGTGTAGTAGTTTGCTCTATGGGCATTTGTATTAACACAAATGGTAAAGAAGCCTGAGAAATACTCTTCCATTCCCCAATTTCCACCTAGGAACAGCTAAAAGAAGTGTCTTTCTCATCCAAGTTTTCAAGAGTTTACTCAGACTACTCAGGATTACAACTGCAAAATATGAAGAGCACTTCAAGTCTATGACAGCACAAAAGGTCTTTCTACAGCTAACACAATCAATAATGCATATACACGCTTTCTTCAGCAACCTCCTTTTAGCGTGTTCCCTTTGAACCTTGCAAACATTCCCTACCTAAAAATCAATCTGCATCCAAGAACCAGGCAGTGGCTGTGCTTCCACTGTGCTAATTTTGTGTGCATGCGTGGAGAGGGTCTCTTCTTGGTAAGTAAAACCCTTCATGGTTTTGCATCATAGATCTTTCCCTCACTGGTCTTCACATTGATTTCAACCAGAAAACGTGGGCATCCTTTCTTGATCTCTAGTGGGCAGTTGGTGGAGTGAGGGCTTTTTCTCTCCAGGATATGTAGGACCCTGCCTTGCTTTGCTGTTTTGCCAAGTGGTCCTATCATCTTAAAAGAGAAGTAAAAGTAATTTTCATCCCATTTACTCTTTCTAGTCTTGCTGGCACCGCAATGTGAGCCTTTCAATAGCACAGATCATTTTCACCGATTGACACCTACATGGAAGTTGCTGTATAAAATAAAACTTGATGTTAACAGGGTTTGCTTATTGGTAAATGCTACCTGCAAAATAATATGCCATAAAAAGGAAAATCTTTAATTGGAGAGCCAGCATTTAAAATGCTCTAATATGAGCAGCTCCCTTCACTGTGGCCTGAGTTCCATGTACCACAGTACCTTGGTTTTGACAGTGGCCAGCAGAGAATATCTAAGGAAGAATCTAAAAATAGGCCAGCATATTTTGACATTTCCCACCAGATTATTCTCCTAGGCTCTTGAGACTTGTGGTTCAGAGGCTTCCCAAGCCGAACATGTCTTTGTAGTAGGTATCCCTTAATGGATTACTTTTCTTTCATGGTTGCTTCTTGAACCCATGTAAATTCTCAGCATCCACAAAATTGTGTGCCAAGGACTACACAGCTCTCTCCCTGCTACAAGAAGGAACACGGCTGTGCATCTGTCCTGGACACACCACTTGCCAGTTTCAAGTACTTATTTTTTCATTTTTGCTTTTAGTCTTTCTGTCTTCATGAAAGGCTACTATAAAATATTCTAAGCAATGAAGACTAATAAACTATGTGACAGTTTAAATTTAAAGTCTGTTTAAATGAGCCTCATCACGCATTTCTCTTACCAAAGTACTATTTTACTCCATCCTCACTGACTGTAAGTTACCATTTCTTTCCACCTGTCCATGACTGAACTACCAGAGTGCTACATAGTACTCAGAAGCATCACAGAAATCATCCTGACTTCTCAGGGTCTTTTCAGGCAGTTGTGATTTTATTTTATTTTGTTATCCCGTTCACAGCAGGGTTTATGCTTTGGCTAAGGAAAGCAAATCAGCTCATGCAACACAGAAAGTGTGAAAGCCACTCAGACTTGGGAGGAACTCGGAAAGAGCTGTGAGGGGAAAGGGCGTCATGAAAGAGTGAGCCAGGAAGATGACTTAGAGGACAGCTTAGTCTGTAGTGAAGGGGCAGAGGTCTATGTGCTAAAACGTCCATCCTTTTCCTGTGTTTGAGTGAGAGATTGGGCACATGCTGTCTTCCTTGTGGATGGTCCATGGGAAGGTCTCAGGCCTCCATCACTTCCTTGCCACACACAAGACCAAGGACTCCTGCATGTAAAATTCCTGCATAGGTTATGGGAACCAGGAGCAGGGCTGAGCCCGCTGTTTGCCAGAGCATCTCAGTGTCTCAGCTGACCACGGAGACACACGGCGTCATGCAAGTGCTGAGAAAGGCAGCAGAGATACAGAAGTGAAGGGCTGTGGGAAGGAAGGCAGCTTGCCCAAGGCTAAGGAGAGGTTGGGATCCTGGTCAGAAAATGGTGAGGAGGACGAATGGTGGCAATGGGAAGGTATCTCCTGGAGGCTGGAGTGACCCAAGAGGATGAGGTCTACGGAACCCGCCATGGAGGAACATTCTTTGGGACGACAGCACCAGAGACTGACACTGAACTACAGTTTTGATGCCAAATTCTACCACCTAGTCTGCTCAAAGAACTAAGCTGAAGCTTCTTTTTTTCTGTATTTCTTTTGCTGGTAGGAGCCTTCCACAAACAGAAGGTAAAAATCACCAAAGCAAAGGCTTTTGATGCAGCTGGATGGACAAACACAAATATATTTTTTCCAGCCCACCACTCCCATTGCTTCACGTATCAGCATGTGAATAGTTTGCAAAAGCCATGGCGTTGAACCTCTGCCTGAGCGGTGAATCTGTCCAGCCTTCTGTACTGGGGTAGAGCACGACTTCTGTGTACGAAATGAAATAAAACACTGCTGTTCTGGTTTTGCCTAGCCTTGAAGAAGAGGGAGTAATAACACTGACATTTGTGCTGTCTGGAGCTGGAAATTCATAACTGACATTAACTAGGAGATATTTTATCATTGACTGGTAAGAGGCTCAGTTGCACTGATCGAGTTTGGAGGACTGATGAAAAGTTGTATTCAAATCTATTCAGAAAACCATGTCAATTCAAGAAATTAGATAAGACTGTTAATTATATGTAGCTTTATGCTGAAGACATCCTCTACTAACATTTAGCTTCGGAGCAAAGCCAGGACTGGCTTTATTTTGGAATTATGTTTTTTTCTTTGAGAAACAGGACCATCTAGTGGTTTCCACAGAAATTATCTTCTTGCTTTCAATGATTGTTGAGCAAGGAATGAACCCTCACAGGTTTCAAACAAAAGCATACGTATCTTGAAATCTGACCACGTAGTGAAGCTAAACCAAACTGCGTATTTCCAGATTCTGATAAGTTGGACTGGATATCCAGGTGTTTACCACCAGCACAGTTCCCGGTTTGCCCAGTTTTGCCAGTTAGCACATGCTTACTGGAACAACTTGTTAGAAGCCGGACAGCTGAGGCATAGGCTACAGTTCAGGACATCAGCCAGTCTCCCCAAGCCCTTTCTCAGCATGCTGTGGAGGCTTTGCTCCAGCGTTAGAGCTTGGATAGAAAAACATGAGTCAGGCTTGGCATGGTTACAGCCACCTTCAAAACTATTCTGCTGAGAGTACAGACAGATGGAGGGAAGATTACTTCTGAAACTTTTGCTATTCTTCCTCCCTGCTAGAAAGCCACTGCACGGCCTTCTGCACAGTAGTTCAGGATGCGCAGCTTCTAAACACAGCTGGATATTGTAGGCAGGGTCATGCAGCAGAAGCAGGGAAGATTACAGTTCAAGAAAAAAAAGAATCAAGGATGGAAATATTTTTGCCAGTCTCTCAAGCATCCAGCACTTGGATGGTATTTTCAGGGTGCCAACATTAGGCCAGCAAAGGTACGCCTCTGGCACTGGAGTGGGGCAGAATTTGCGTAAAGAGCAGTTGCATTGCTGGAATACAGGATGGAAATCAGTGCTGCTCTGTGCCATTTGCACATTTCATGCACAATCACTTTCTCAGGCAACTTAAACTGCTCTTTGAACACCGTATGCTTCAAGTAATAATTCTCTGGGTTTCCAGGCTATTGTGGAGGCCAGTTCAGCACAAGAGCCTGCTGTGTTCTGGTAGGACATACCGCAAGACCAGGTCCAGGGGATGTACCTACAGGAGCAATCCTTAATTAAATTAACAGACCTTTTGGCTTTGTAAAGGCTTCTAAGGAATAAAACTTACAATATTAGACGGCTGCACATGAAAATAGTAGTAGTAGTATATATTAGAACAATGTCTACAGGAAATTAAAAATAGGGTTGTTCATTCCAGTTATCAGAAAGGAGATTGAAGGCAGCTGAAGGTAAGGGCAGCCTTGTGTGTGCAAACGTGCAAGGACAGATGTCATACAGAGTCCTAAATTAAGGCAGAGCTTTAGCCCCTACCATGTGGGTGACTTGTTTTTCTCCCTGATGCAAGGCCTTCTCATGGTATTCCAGGCCCATGTTTCCAACACAGCAATTCTCTGGAAGAAAAAAGTTTTTCCCACTGGTCTGGGTTACCCACTGCTCCTAAAGGGCAGCTGAAATACTTCTGAGGGTACCCATTGAAAGTGCAGTTCTGCCCTAAGGTGACAATTTTTACAAAAGTATACTTTATGGCTTCAGTATGTCATATATTTCTTCTGCAAGCCAGTGAGTCCCTGGTTTTAATCCTGCAGTTTATCAATCATAAACAACCTCTGATGATTCACATACAGCTTGACAGAAGAACAGAAATACAGTAAAAAGCAAGCAAGGGGATCTCTAATTGCTATTCATAACCAGGTCTTGCAACTATTACACTTAAATAGCTTGAAGCCATGATCAAGATAATTAGAGATGAGGTTCTTCTTTTCCTGCACAATAGTTGCCAGGTTATACATTAGTCATGGAAAGGCAAGAGTCTCATTCCCAGTCCATTGCTTAAACCCCGATGTCTAACAGATATTAGAGAATGAGATTAACTCCAGCCTCAGCTTTAGGATAATTAGACGCAATCTGAAATTTAACAACCTAAGCAACAGCATCTCTTGCTTCCACTTAGGGTTTAAACCTATTTTAACTTCTACCTTTTTTCTTTGCTGCTGTGCCATGTTTACTTGGCCCACCTTCCTGCAGTCTGGTGCAGCTGGAAGCCCTTGCAACCAGGACTTTCACAGGTTTATTGCCACGAGCGGCTGCTCAAGGGCAATGGGAAGGACTCAGTCAGGACAAAGGACCTTAGGACAGCTGTCAAGGGGCAAAAGCAGAAGTACATCTCCAGCAGGATGCCACCTGTCTCTGCCCACAGTGACCAAAGTTTGGTGCAAAGTGCGGGCACAGACTATGTTTCAGACGTAAGACATGGAGACCTGCAGCTCCCGCTGAGGAGGACAGCAGAGGTACAGGTCTTTGCATTGACACAGCCCCACACAGACCCCATGCCAATGCATGTAGCCAGTGCGGCAGACTGCCAAGGGAACATTAAGCGTGCTGGCTACCACCTTTGTTTTAATTGCTGCCCAGTGCATGCCACGCTGTGCAAATAGGATTTATTTCCATTCCCTCTGCAGTTGTCAAGGTCTGTGCTTAAAAACTGTTCATTGTGGTTTCATTTTAAGGACAACAAAGTCACATCTTCTTGGCTTGTAAAGAAGCTTTGTTATTTCTCAGACACCAAATCTCATTTGTTTGTAAACTGTACAATGAATCCCACAGATGCCCAATGAGCCCATAGGCCATGTAGTGAGAACTGGAAGTACAAAACTATTTTAGATGTATGAAGAATCAAAGTAAGCACAAAAACCACCACAGTGAGCAGACCACTCACCTATACCTGCAGACTGACTTCAGTTTTCTGTCTGAAAACCCACTGTTCTCTCGTCCATGGCCAGGCCTGTTCCCAGCTTCTGTTCTCTTTGGCTGTCCTAGCACAACTGTTGCAGGATTATGCAAATGGAGTGGATCTGAGGTTTTAACCTTTGAATTTATTTTTAAACTCAAAGCAGTTTGCTGATATAGCTCAACGCCCCACAGACAGCAGTACTGGCTCAACCAAGGCAACAAAAACCATTGGCTGGGATGAAGAAAGGGGATGACAGGCCTACTTTGTGGCTTGGACAAAAGTTTCACGGCATGATGATGGGAGAGCAAAAGATACAAAAAAATTTTGCACAGCAATGTAGTTTACAAAAAATGAGTCAGAGAAAAAAAATTCCCCACGTTAGTAGTAATGTAAGCTGTCTGAGAGAGGTGCTGGAGACATCCTGACAACATGTCCCTGAGGATGGGTGTCCTGAGCTTGCTCAACCTGCCTAGGTCTCTCAGCATCTAGCTTTGCGTCCTTAATCCACAGACATTAATCATGGCATGCCTCTGCGACTGAAGCAGGCGCCTCAAGCTCTGTAATTAGCATCTCCCCATCCTCCCATTACTGCCCCAATAGTGCCTTTTGCAGCTGCTTGGGAAAGAATTAGACAACTCTTCTCTATATCCTATTCTGCAATGGAAGGCTTCACCAGCAATGGTAGCAAAGGGTGAGCAGGGACTTTGTACCATGGCAAATGGCCGTGCTTTCCCCAAGGGAAAAAGAAAAGCTTCCTTGCAAGTGCCAGGACCAGAAACTTTCTTAGACCAATGCATGCTGACATTCATAAAACTACTGCAGTGCTGATCCAGGCCTTGGATCACAGACGAGAAATATCCCTTTGATTTAAGCAGGCTGAAGCTTAGTATAAAAGCCAAAAAAACCAAACCAAAACAAAACAAAAAACCCAAACAAAAAAAAACCAGGTTCTGACAGTTGTGCCAATGCAACTAGGTCCATCTGCAAAGCCATTAATCACTTCTTGAGGACTAGCAAGTTTTGTAACACAAGCACACCTTTAAAAGCAAACCTTTAGCATTGCAGCCCCAACACCACTTATATCCTCCACACACGTGAATGGCTATCAATCACTGGGCAGCTGTCAAACGGGGTCTCCTGTGGGGCCATGCAGCCAGCCATGTGGGTATGCAGGGTGCGGGGAATGCAGCAGCTCCACCTCGGTGCAGTGCCCAGCTGAAGGGAAGGGTGAGCATGCATACCCATGCACAAAGGGGGAGATGTGGGCTGCTAACTGCCTCCCCCCATATATTAACGTGTGTTGAATGGCGTTTTGTCCAGCGAGATAGGCCTGAGGGCTTTTTTCCAACGTGTTTGAGTGGGAAAGGGGGAAGCACTCTTCCAACTTCTTGGGAGTTAGCCTGGAATTCCAGTTAGCTTGCGAACACGCAAGGATACCAGGAAACATCACCACCCAAACGAAAGGCACACCAGCAGGGTGCTGAGGTCCGGGGCAAGCAGCCTGGAGAACAAAGGGCTTCAGCGACCCGCCAGCACTGCTTTTGGTGCCCCTCCTGTGGGGAACTGGCCTCCTGAGCTGCTGATTGTCAGCTGGCTGTTGCCCCCGGGGGGAAAAGCCGCGATGCGCTAACACACGGCCCGACCCCGAGGTAGCGCCCAAGCCCCGCCGCCTGCTCCCGCGGCCGCCCCGAGGCGCGCTCTGGGCTCTGTACTCCTTGGGCTCGGCGCGGGGCCGGGCGCTTCGTGGCCCCGGGGCGGGAGCACTCTCCTTCCCGTGAAACAGCACGGGAGCGCCGCCGGCGGCCATCACGTGCCTGGGGCGGCCCGGGCCAGCCGCCATTTTGTAAGAAGGGCGGCCGCCTGTGAGCGGTGGTGCGCCGGGGGGTGCCTACTCCTTTTTATTTCTCTTTGCACTTTCTCTTCCTTTTACTCCTTCCTCTCTCCCCCTTCCCTCCCTCTCAGATTCGCCTCCTCCCTCTGCTTTTGTTATCCCTCCCTTCATCCCTTTCCTCCCCTCCCTCCCCGCTCCTTCCCCGCCCCGCTCCCCGCCCCCGCTGGCACTGCGGAGCCGGAGACGTGACCCGAGCGGACCTAGCCGCGGCCTTTTCCCCGCTGCTCCAGCCTCCCGCCGCAGAGTCGCATGTCATCTATCCAGAACCTCCAGTCCTTCGGTAAGAGCCGCCGCCGGCCGGCACTCCGCCACCCCCTTGTACCGCAGGCAGACCCCCGGTTCCCCCCTACCCGCGGCAGACCCACCCAGGGGCTGTGGCCGCCGCAGCCTCCCGCCCTCGTCCCTGCCGCCCTCCCCGGCCCCATCCTGCCCCCGCTTTCCTGGGGTTTCCCGCGCCCCCACCCCGCCGCGGTGACATTGTCACCGTTGCGGGTGGGTGTTGCCATCCCCGGCGCTGCCCGCGGTCCCCCCTGAAGGCAGCTACGGCGGCTCGTCGTCGTCCTCCCGTGGTGGCGGCCCCGGGCCGAGCGCTGCGTGTGCAGCGGAGAGACGCCGGGTCTCTGTTCCCTTTCTGCTCCTGTAGGAGATGCTGTGCTCTGACAGCCCGAATGTCTGGTAGCTCCCCAAACCGGGCTTTTCTGTCAACTCCGCAGTCCCAAAGTTGTAATCTTTGTGGGCAGAGCGAGTCTAGGGTTTGTATCCCTTGCTAAGGAAGGGAATCATCTCCTCAGTTCCAATTGCTTGTTGATTTGCTGCCTTGTCTTATCCTTACGGATGTCCCAAAATTTGATATATGCCCTACAAAGGGTATTTTTTCTATAGATCGAACTAAACAGATGATAGGTCGTTTCTCTTGTATTACCAGGGAAGTTTACCGTGCTGGACCGTGGTTCTCCAACTTCCTTATCTATAGGCAACAGAAGGGAGCAAGTTAAGACTTTGTGCGATAATGTCGTCAGGCTTTTGGTTTCGGTTTTGTCTCTAGTCTTCTGCATGTATAAGCCATATGAGCAGGTTATGTTAATCACTATTTGGGAGCTGATCCTATGCTTAGGAAGGTGCTGCCCAAAGGATTCGTTTGAAGTAATCCAGTGTTAACACCTACAGCGCTGGTTTAGCTCCAGCATAGAATCCTAAACTCGGCCAAATGATCCTCATGCCTGAGCACCCTTTTTCTTTCACCTTTTCTTTGACTGATTTTTTTTAATTAGTGTTTGCCCTGCAAGCTGTGGGGCACAGTGAAATTCAGCATGTTTTAACAAATGTGTTAGCAGAAATTAAGTCAGTCAGTCTTCCCAGTGCTGTACTTCTTTCCTGTGGTGCTTGCATCCTCACAATGCTTGCAGAGCCTTCAATGCTCTTGTCATTCTTATTTCTAGAAGGGTCGTTTGGCCTGCAGCTGAACTACTTCTGTTTCTGTTTCTGCTGAAGTTTTACTCTTTTGGGGCATTTGTTTTGAGTGGATGGCAAAACTTGATCAGTGTTTTTAGGTTTTGGTTTTGGATGGAAGTTTGGGGAATTGTAGCTTGTGTGAACCTACATTGAACCTACGCTTCCTGAAGATTGGACTTTTCAATATTCTGGCTAGTATCAAAAAATTACTTGTGGTTCGATTTTTAAAGAAATATTTAAGGTACTTCATGCTTCAAGATTTTTTTGGAGCTACTGATTAGGAACCTTGTAGGACTATCAAATCTCTTGATAGATTGAGTGTTAAATATGTTTTTGTGGAGAACAGAGAATAAGCATAACCTGGAACCCCTTCTTGCTAAATGCCTTCCTATTTTACTTGTGCTAGGTAAATTTAAGCTTGGAAGAATTTGAGAACTGACCTTTCTGCAGTCAAAGCCTAAATGTACTTTGTTATGGTTCTTGCCTAAAACTACTGATTGGCAGAGGTGTGCTGGTTTACAGGCAGCCTCTGACATCTGTTGCCCTGTTTTGTTTACATTAATAGCCAAGAATTACACTTGTGCCTTAAAATGCTGGTAGTGTGGTAGTTGTCATGGTAGAAGGCTTCTGTTCGGGACCTGTAAAGGAGTGTGTGTACAAGAGCTTTTATATTTTTCTGTATTTATCAGTTGATCTGATAAAAGATATTACTTCCATATTTCACTTAAAATGCATGTGGCTGTCAAAAACTTGCATGCACCTGATGTTCTGTCAGAACCTGTTTTCAGGTTCAGAGCTTCAGGATTTACAGTTTGCAAGAAATAGTGCAGTAAATTGACACTGTAGCTGAAAATTGTTTATATCCAGGAAGGTGTTGAGAAACTGGATGCACGAGAGCGTTATGCTGAGTTAGTAGGCTAGTGAGACTTAAAACAGCTGTAGAAAAAAGCATTCTGATTTTAACAGTGTATTTTTAAACAGGGAGAAAACAGCAAGATTATCCTGTAAATAAAGCTCTTAGTAAAGGGAGAAACTTAGCTGTTAGTTTTTGAGTGTGGGTGTTTTCCTTCATGGGAATTACATGAATCATCTTCTTCCTGCAGACCCCTTTGCTGATGCAACAAAGGGCGACGACTTACTCCCGGCGGGGACTGAGGATTACATTCATATAAGGATCCAGCAACGAAACGGAAGAAAGACGCTGACAACTGTTCAAGGAATTGCAGATGATTATGACAAGAAGAAACTTGTGAAAGCTTTCAAAAAGGTGAACTTACTGATTTGATTTAATAATAAAGTTGATACATAAAGGAATATGATAGCTTTTAATACTAAGAGAATATTTGTTTTATTTCATTCTTGACAGTGCACATCACTTCCATATTCGGGTTGTTCCTTCCCCTGTCTTTCTCAAAACACCAGTCGGTGTCCAGTGACACTGATTTTTGCTAAGAAGTTAAATATTTCTATTGTATAAAGAAGTAAATAAAATATATTCTGAATGTTTCATTAAAATTTCACAGATATCTGGCTTTGTTGATGTGAAGAATAAAATTGGTTTAAAGTAGAACTGTTTTTGCATTCCTGCTTCTGTCATAGCTGGGTTGCTGTAGAAATAGAGATCCTGAGTTTTTCCAGGATGAAAATATTTATTTTAAAATAGTGTGGAGTTGAAAGGCTGTATCTTATGACTTTGTTTTCCTTTCCTTCAATAAGCATTGGCTGGTTCCTTCTGCACAGTAGCTAATCCTGTCTTTGCCTGAATTTACCATCAGCAGTTTAGTTTGTGTCTGTACGCATCAGCAGATATACTCCATTTGCTCTCAAAACCAGTGTAAAATAGATTTAGCTTTTGCCTTGCTTGGCATCAGAATTTAGTAAGCAGCTTCTGTGACAAAATTCTGCTGAAAAGACTTACTAAGCAAAATCATAATGTACATCAGATGCCTTACAATATGAACGTTTCTCTTTAGAAATTTGCTTGTAATGGTACTGTTATTGAACATCCTGAATACGGTGAAGTTATCCAGCTTCAAGGTGACCAGAGGAAGAACATTTGCCAATTCCTCTTGGAGGTGAGGGACTGTGGATAAATATCTAAACCTTTCTGGAAGTAATAGTGACAGGTGGCACTGATTAACCAGCTAAAGATGTCCACTATAGTTCCTTTGTATTTTCAGACAAAAAGTAAACTGACACTTGCAGAATGAGAGTAAAACTCCAGTAAGAATCAAAGCACTGTAGAATCTGTTTACCCTGCTACAACATACCACGTGTTCTCTGGCAGTGCAACTTGAGTTCTTCATTTGTAAATCAAGTGTTTGATGCAAACCATAATTTTTGAGACTGAAAACACTATGGAGAAATGTTACACTGTGTTTCTACACTGTGTAGAAATGTTACACTGTCACAGAGTAAGTGCTAGGACTACAGAACAAAGCAGATGTCTGATAAGATTTTCTTTCTTTTTGTGTAGTTAATTCTCCTGTTTGGTCTGGAAGCATTTTGGAAACTAGAAAGCTGCTTTATTGAGTATATACTATATTGCAGTTTCTTTAACTGAAGTATAAGATTGTGGTAACTTGATATCACTGTAATATCCTAAGCATGTAAGCTTTACTGAAACGTGTTGCTTTTTTCCTTTAGATTGGCATTGTCAAGGAAGAACAACTGAAAGTTCATGGTTTCTAAAATACCGGTACTCTCTTGAAGAACCCTGCAGTATTTGGTCTTACCTAGCCTGACTCTTCTGTGAAAAATGAATCTTTGCAGTGAATGGACTTCCCTGTTACCTGAACGTTTAAAAGTTGATTCAGATTTGCATGACTGCGTGAAACATGTGGTGTGTACACTAGAAACACATAAGAAAACTTCAGTAAGGTGGTAATGAAGACACTTCTGAACTTCAGCACATTTCCAATGGAAGTGTTTTAGTGGTGATTGTTCAGTTTACTGCTCTCCACCTGATTTAAATGTGTGGGTTGAATTAAAATAGTGTGTGTTGTTGCTTAGAAATAAAAGTTTATTCATATATTTTCTGGGATATCTGAAATGCTTTAGCTTAAGTTTTAAACTAGCACAGCAGCCTTACTAAAGAATGGCTAAAATGTTTTGTGACAAGTGTAGCTCACTGCTCATTGAATAAATTGGAAAAACTACAAGATGAAATATTAGCTAATTGATCAGTAGATCAGCTTGATGTGATCTTACCCAGTAGCTGTAAGACTAGAGCTTTAAAGTCTTTTGTGTAGGTGTATCTTAGTAGCAGCATGATAAGACATTAATTATTTGCTGAGTAAGTAACTAGATCTTCTCTAAAATTTACTGCAGTGACTATGAAATATTAGTGTTAAGCATAGTAGGACTAAAAAAAGCTGAACTCCTTAAGGCTGCTATTGCTGAGAACATGTCAAACATCTACGTCTAACATAGTACTCCCAAAACGCTGGAAGGAAGTGCATGGGATTTTCTATGTCTTCTGTCACTGAGTGAAGGGGAGAGACAAGAGTTGGCTTCTGCCATGACTACTGTGCATTTAATGTTGGCAAGGCAGAGTGCTTTAATTAGCTGGTAGTGTTAGCTGCAGAAGTAAGGAAGGGAACAGGCTCTACACTTAACCTTTTTTTTTTTTTTTTTCTTCCCCCTGGTGTGAAAAGTTTTGCTGCGACAAATGGTTAATATGGAGGGTTTTGTAATGGGGTTTGGGTGTAAATACAGAAAGCTCATTTAGTCTGCTTTTCTAGCAGGCAATTAACTCACTGCGGTGAAGTTACAATAGGTTTGTATTGCTTTTCATCTAGTTTTAGTTAGCTGTAGGCATTTAGTATTCTGCTTTTAAGATCTGTCTCTTTACAGAATGAAATTACTTCATTGGTGAAATGTGCAGATCTTATCTTCCTTGTGAGATAGACATGGAAATTTTCTCTGAAAAGACATGCTGAGCTGGGATACCATAAGAATATTGGGAAAAGTTAAAAAAACTTCTTGTAATATCGCGTATTGTCTGGAAAGGAAGAAGGAGACGTTTCTTGACTGTTAAGACTTAATAACTTTCAGGAAAAAAAACCTGATGACTACCTATGTAAACATCAAGAATAGGCAAAACTATATTACTGAATATCACCTGTGCCTATTCTTTGTTTCCTGTTCAGACTTGCCCTTCTAAACAGAAATGCTCAATGTTAACTCACTTGAACGTTTTCTTTTTTTCCTTAAGATTTCTGAATTCAGATGTGAACATTTATGGCACTAACAACAATTACGGGAGCATTGCAGAGCATTCATGTGACATTTTCTTTCTCTGTCTGGTGTAGACAATTGAACCTGTAAGCATCCAGTCTCCAGTCTCTCAATCTCCATAAATTCTGCTTGGTGTTACAGATCTTAACTGTTCCAGAAAAATGATGTTCCAGAAGATCGTATGCTGTTAATGTATAATGTCTTCAGGAGGAAGAGGAGGGAAAGCCTCCTGCAAAACATGAAGTATCAGCACGCAGAATGAAAATCCAAAGAATAAGTCTTATGCAAGTCTTGCACATGAGCAGAATAAAATCGTTGTACTGCAAGATTACCTAGTCCTGATTCATAGATGATGAAGTAATTTGTCCTTTGGGGGTACATATCACTTAGTGATTTTCATTTTATCAAATGCCAGAAGAACTGATGTTCTCGTTTAAAGCTTGTTCTGCCCAAGAGGAAAAACAAGCAGTATCTTCTCCTATTTCACTGGTATTACTGGAGTACTTCTAGTGGGCTTTGAATTGGAGATTAACAAATGATTAGCAAGTCTCATGTGTTACTGAGTCAGTCTTCATTTCAGATGGCATCCATTAACTTTTGCTACCTAAGCTTGAGTCATTTCTCCATAGTCATTCTGCTTGGAATAAACAAGAAAAACCTTTGTGTTCTTCCTTGTCATTTGGAAGTCCTTTCTGATAGCGGGAACCTTGCAGTGGATAGGTGGCTTTGTTTTTATGCTCTAGAGGAGCTGCTTGTGTTTTGACCTTTGAAGGGCAAAATTAAAAAGGAGGGGGAATAAGGAGTAACACATTTGAAGTTTAAATAGATGAGATTTGTTATGGCAACAAACAATCTTTCTAGAAGGAAAGCTGAAATTTTTGTCCTTGAAGTATTTTAAAATATAACAGTGTCTCAATAAGATTGTAACCGGCCTTGTTAGAAGCCCGATCCTCTTTGCATGTTCTAGACGAAAGGCTTCAACAATTTCATGTTTCATCATCTTATGCTGAAACTTCTTTGCCAAAGCTCAGCCTACTTGGACTATATATCCGTATTTCAAGAATGCTGAAAACCATGAAAGACTTCAGGAAGAGAACTGTTTAAATTACTGCCATAAAAATCTCTTTTCACAGTGAAGGCAGATTTCAATCTTTCCATGTATTCCAAAATAGGTTAAAAAATGGTGAAGGATGTGACCCATAATTGTTGAGGCAGTAACAGGGAGCTAATAACAGAAAACACTTTTAACACCCAGTAGTAGGACTTGAGACCAGGCAACCTTAGACTGCAAAGAGTGGTGGCTTCTTTTTGTTGGAATACTGTGAAGTCTCTGTCTTAGATCTCCAAATGAAGATTGCCTTCTTAGTGATACCTAGGCTTAACCACAAGCTGCAATTGGATGTAGGAACTGCTGTTTCAAATTCACAGCCTTGCTGTGCATAGTTATATTAGGCTGTTGTAGCTGATTCTTTTAGCCGATAACACTGGAGTAAGGTGTTGCGTAAATAAATTCATTCCATTGTCTGTTCAGAGCCTCCAGCTACTTCATGCAGCTTTGAAAAATGAAACCATAGCTTCCAAATTGGTGGTAGCAGTCCTTGTTTGTAGAAGATGAGATGTAGTAATTTAAGTCTGTAAGTGGCATACTTCTTCCTGTTGTGTGGATTATCAGACACTTGACCTTCACCTGTGGTCTGCTAAATCTGACCATGTGTTTGTGATGACTGAAGAACACAAATACGGGCAGATGAGCAATAATTTTCTCAAGTGAAAGAACCTTTGAAAAGAACAGTGCCTGTATCGTGTGTGGTTCAGTGGCTTTGCTTAAACCTTACTTCCTGCACTAGATTCTTGCACAGCCTAAATGAAAAGCATTTTGTTCTGGAGAAGATTTTGGAGATGGTGGAGGGATCACCACAGAAAAAACCACCTTAGGAAATAAGTTTATATTTTAAGTCTGTTCTTATTAACTTAGATTCACCTTGACTGCAAGACCTCTATAACATTATTACTTCTGTTTCTGTGTCTTTAATTAGGATTTTTAAAGTTCATTGAGAGCTTGGCATTTAAGGTGCTAAATATAATCTAAAGCCATTGTAAAACTTAAAATTATGAAGAGTTGTTGAAGCTTTAGTTTTAAATATTTGAAAAAATAACAATGAAGCAGAGCTCTGAATTTTGTCCTATTCTGCGGTCCTGCTTGTGGTTGGTATGCAGTTGCCCTAAAGATGCATACAGACATATGTACCTTGAGTTCCAGTCAGCAGTTATCTTTTCATTAATCCTGGAAAGCGGTAGGGTACAGGAACCCTTGTTTAAAGTGGCTCAGTAGTTCCTCTTACTATGTGAAAGTACATGCAAGATTGTTATTTAGGCAGTTAAAGAATGCGGGGAGGCCTTTTTGTAGACTGCTTCGAGACACAGAAGGGGTTACTGTAACTTTTGGTGTATTCAGTGTTGATTAGTGTCACTGAGTGTTCCTCTAAGTAGTGTGCTACTGCCACTAGGAAAATAGAAGTGGTCTTAGAGGGTCATGTGTATTTAAGTATTAAGAATCTGCATTCCTCCTAAGACTCTCCATACATCTATACTCAGTTTAGTTAGGAACTTGTTCCCCATGCGTGGCAAGATGAAGGTTACTCTCCAGTTGCAAGATCAAAAGGTCTTGAGATGAATAAGGGAAGAATGACATCGTTGTTTTATGTGTGCTGTACAGATGCTTCATGCCTACTGTTTTCAGTTTATGTTACAAATCTTTTGAGATTTTTTTTTTTACTTGGCATGCCTTTTTAATGTTTGCTACATGCCTGCGATCGATCTCTTTATGAACAAGTCTTAACCTGTATTGGAGTATTGCTAGAGAGATAAGACAACAAAGTCTTTTGAAATGTACCAACGTTATTTTATGTATGCTCTTCTGAAAAAATGGACTTTTATGCTATTATTAGAAAGGTTTTTTTTTTTTGTGGAAGATAGTGTAATTTCATAGTGATATGTGATCCTCTTGTAATCAGCTTTGATTTCTTTAAGAAATGTTGTATTTCCTCTCCTAAATTTCTACCGTGTGGTCTGTACTAACCAACTTAAAGATATTGTGACTTGTACTGGGATATCATAGCTCGAAAACAAGATGATGGTATTGGCTTGAAAAGTTTTGGGTAGAAGAGGATCATCTAATTTGTTGAATAAGCAAAATGCACAATGTTTTAAGATGAAGCCAGTAATGTGCGCTCAAGTTTGATCTCAGCTATTTCAGAATGTCTTGCATCTGTGAAATATGACAGCACATTTCAAAATTAATTTGGGGTCTCATTAAAAGTACTTGTGTATATAATAAATGGGGGTTTATTTTCCATTTTTAAGCCATCTTTGCGCTGATTTTGCGGCAGAAAAACCCCATGATCCAAGCTCAGTTCTCCAAGTTATGAGTAGCTGAATTCCACAGACATGGTTGCGAGTAGAATGGTCATGCTCCTCAAGGACAGGCTTTAGCTGTCAGTTGTGTTTGTGGTCCCTGTCGCAATTGGAGAGGGAAACAGCACTGTTCCTACAGTATAGACAAACAAGCCTTGGGTATCATGATGGGACAGCTGATACCATGGAAGAGGTGGTGGTGGTGGAGAAGTTGTCTCAGTAGGCTGTCCCCCATGTGAACTATAAGGTTGCTATTCTAGGTAGACCCAGCAAATGGCATGAATGCCTGGATGTGTAATCAGATAATAGTTCTGCAGTAGAAAGGTTAAAAACTGTTTATTCCCAAGAGTCCTACTGGAAATATCTACTGAAGGGCAGCACATGTGGTAGAGAAAGCAGCCTTTAGCTACTCTCCAGCAGAGAAAGTTAGATACTCATGTGATGGGGTACCTCCCCATGAATGATGGGCTACACCTCAATAAATGCCAGAGCAGACATCGGTGGTATCAGCACATCTGTTCTAGGTACTGCTGGTGAAAAAGATGGCCCTGCAGACTGGTACTTGTCAGTATCTGTACAAGCCTTGTCAATATCTGATACTGTCAGTATCTCTGAGTTACACCTGTAATTCAAAGCCCAGAGTTGGATTAGGACTTGAAAATGCAGAACAAAGCCACTGTCGAGGTTCCTTCAGTAAATAGTGACCCATAAATTAATGCATTATTCATGATAGTTTATATGAGTGAGAATTTAGTACAAAAAAGGTCCTTACAGAGCATATTAAAATAATACTGTTTTCCATCCTTACCTACCTTTCCTTTAGGTAAGATTTTGCAGTGGCATGGTGAAACATTCTGATTGTCCAGTAGTGGTTTTACTTAAAAAATACTGTGAACAGTGCTTTGAAAGTGGATGAGCCTGGAGTCCTCACCCACAACTGCCTTGCTTGCTAAGCCATTTTTTAAAGGGCACTGAGGGGAGGGACATTTCTTGGGGTCATCAGATTGTTTCATTTCTCCTGGTAGAAGTCGTCAGT
The DNA here is from genome assembly GCF_949628215.1 of Phalacrocorax aristotelis. Taxonomy (NCBI): domain Eukaryota; kingdom Metazoa; phylum Chordata; class Aves; order Suliformes; family Phalacrocoracidae; genus Phalacrocorax; species Phalacrocorax aristotelis. The sequence continues at coordinate 50,111,572 of NC_134277.1, read as the reverse complement.
TCCAGTGCTGGTCTTAAGTCACCCTGAAACTAGATTATCTTTCAGTAATGCTATGGAAGATAAAAAAGGGTTTCTGCAGAGGACGAGGGGAAGGACGTGTCTGCATCTTGCTTCCAAGTAGAGCGATGCGGAGCCCTTCAGCTTGCCTCCAGCTGAAGCCAGTCTGAACATGGCAGCATCTGCTGCCTTGTGGTCTGCACTGCACGGGAGCAGCTGGGTGATTTCTGGGCCTTGGCTGGTTCTCATAGCAGTTCAGACTGGTAACACAGCTGGCTCTCTGACAGTAAATTCTAAGTACTGGAGCGCTCTAGTCATAGAATATGTGTGATCTGGCCGTGCAGAAATGGACATCTACTGTGGGCCCATCCCTGCAGCCCTTTAATTACTTTTTTGTCTGTCTGATAGAAGTAGTATCCTGACAACTTCAGGGCAGTACCAACGGAACAGGGCAAATTGCCAGTTGCCTGCTGTGGAGATTTACGGGGGTGGGGGGTGAGGGAGGGGATGACAAACGAAACGAACACATAATGAAGTTGTAGAAATCTTCAAGGCCAACATTCAGAAGATGACAAATGAGCATCTGAGGACACTTTTTTTTAATACAAAAGCAAAAGCACCGTGTTGGTAGCAGCTGCATATTGCTGGATACAGCTACAGGCAGTGGGAATGCAAAGGAAACGTGCTTAAAATGGTAATACCCCTTATATAGCTGTCTTGAGGCTCTACAGGCTGTTTTGCAAAGGAGGTGGTGGTGTTACTTGGAGATTTTTGTGCCTAGGCTGTACTTGCTCTGCTTACTCAGTGCACCCCCTCTCCCCAGTTACCTAAATTATAGGAGATGATCTCTAATCTCCTATTGGTTTCTAGTATCTTATTAGCCATCTCAATTTTGGGCTACTAATGTTCACGTCGTTAAGGCGTGTTTTGGGGAGGAAGGCATTAGGGATGCTTTAAAAGGGAAAGCCTAGCTGCAACAGTTGAATATGAGGAGACAACGTGAGAATCTTCCAAGTGCATGATTTGGGTGTGTTATTTCTGCAAAGAAGCTATTAAAACTGGAGCCTCTCTTACGTTACCTTAAGAGGTGTTTCCTGCCCACAAGAGTTCTTGCTGCGTTTGTTTCAGTGTCCTATATCATCCCCAAAGTGGTGCTTTCTCACAGGTCTCTCTGTGGAAGGCACAGCATGGGTTGTGTGAGCTTTTGGAATGCCTGCTGCAACTGATCCCCCTCTCATGAGCGCCAGGAAGGTGCCCCAGGCTGGGCTGCCTGCTCTGGCTGGCGAGCAGCACTGCTGTGTGATGGGACCGGCAGAGGTGGCAGAAGCAGAAACAAAAGGTTTGGCTTGCAATTTCGACTTTCTGTAGTGGTTTAGTGATCTGGCAGAGTGGCTGCTGGGAGCAAAGGGATGGACGTTTTTCCAGTTCCTTGGACAGAGTTTTTCCTGTTCACTGAAATTTGGGCCTCAGCTGGCACAGCTCCATCTGATCGGACCAAAAAGATCTTGAAAAACCACCAGCTTGCCTCTGTCCCCGCCCTCTCCACACTATTTTTCCATGTGCTTTTGCACATACAATCCCCTGGTACATGTATAAGCACTTCTCTTTATGTTTTCCTCCTGAGAATATGGTCCATGTTTCCTTCTGCCATCAGACGTGGTGTTTTTTGGGGTTCTCCAATGGTCCGGGTGTGAATTACTGCAGGATTCTTTTATTCTCATGGGTCATAAGGAATGAGGAAGCCCAAATTTACAGGGGAAAACCCAGAGCAGATGTAGATTGTACAGTCGCACAAAGGCTGGTTTAAAAGAGCTAGCCGATACGTTTCCGCATCTTTGATGTGATCTGTTCCACGGGCATGTAGTGTGTTTTCTATCTAATTGTGTTTGGCTGTTCCTGGTGATGCTCTGGAGGAAGCCTGCCTGCCGCTCCAGTGAAGAAATGAAGGGAGGACTTGCTGCTGCTTCAGTTTTGTTCTTTCAGGAGCAAGCTGTTCAACACCACAGACTCAGCTCTGACCTCAAGCCAGGCTACAGAGCAGTCTAGATGGAGCCCCCCTTCCCTCTGCTCCCCGGCCTGCACCCATCGGTTGTGTCCTGGCCTGCAGCTAAGGTCCTCAGGGCAGGGCCCATGTCGTTGTCCCATGCGGGTGAAACACCAAGCACGGTGACTCTCTGGTTCGTGACTGGAGAACTGACGTATAAATGTCATGAGTAAATTTGTAGCAATGAGTAAATAGATCTGGCTACAAGAAGCAACTTGCTTGCTCTTTGACCTCAAAGCGTTTCTGTCCTCCTGATGACTTTTTCCCTTTCCAAGTGCTTTGTTTTTGGTAATGAAATGTCTTCATCTTGCTTGCAGTCAGTGCCATTTCTCTGGTGTCACTTTCTGAAATTAATGCTAATGCACATGAACTGAGGAACGGGCCTTGGGGAATAGGATGCATCAGCCTTGTAAAACATGCAAGATGCTTTTCTCCCGATTTTAATTGCAACTGTCCCTTTAAATTGGCTTATTTAAAATCTACAGGTTTGTGTCCCTTGTGCGATTGAAGTTTTACAAGTAGTTATTAGGAAATTACAACAAAATATTTTTAAAAATACAAATTCTCCCAAGAGCATGGGTTTTTTTGAGTTTCTGGGAGGAGGTAGGGGACTCCTGGCCTTTTTTTCAAAAGTAAATAATCGGTCTCTATCAAACAAACCCATTTTATCAGCTTGAACTATGTTTTAAACAATACTTACATAAATGGTAGCTTGCTATTTCCAGTCTGTACCCCTAGATGTCACTGGAAGACAGCACATGCTGGAAAGAGTGACATTGAAGCCAGGAAAAAGTTTAGATGGGGGAATGCAGAGGGGAAAATCTGGTAAAACTCCCGGGTGGTTGCAGGCATAACCCGTGTGAAACTGTACCCCAAAGTCCCTCTGCCTGAGAGGGAGAGGATCTGACACCTGTCCTTAGATGTACCCCTTGTGTACGGTGCCTGCACATCGTCAATGGTGCGTAGCTCAGCGCATGCGTATCACAGACCCCTGGGCAAGAGGCGTGAGGGAGAGAGTCCCAGTGTACCACTTCAGAAGGAAGAAAAAAATCTACTGGGAGAGGCGGGAGATGGCAGCTCTTCCTTCGTAACAGGCAAAAGTCAGCTCATGGCAAGGTGCCACAGAAAGAGGCAGACCTGCCTATGTGCATCTCCACAGTTTCCACCAGCTAGCGCTGTCCCTCCTCTGAAAGCAAGCCAGTTCTGGGAATTGAATCCACAGGAAATTATTTGCTTTGAGGGGTTAAGGAGTTGCTTCTCGCTCACTTAGTTCTCTGAGTTTGCAGGCTCAGACAAGTGCTGGTGTCGGGTCTGCTGGAGCTCGGTGCACATCTGCATGGGGGCAGTGGGAGTGACTGCACGCCAGACCCAGCTGCCTGCAGGAAAGAGTTGTAAGGAACTGGTGTTGAAGAAGCTGTTCAAAACCCTGGCAGAAGTCAGAGGAAGCCCCTTTAGGGATCAGAAGTTTGAATGGCTGATGGTCCTCTCCAGTGCTGCCCCATCTGGGCTGGGCCCATAAGGGGGTTTGGGTAGATGTGGGTATGGTTAATGGCTGGGGGCTCATTCCTCTCCCAAGACAGTAAGAGTTAGAAGCAGCCCATTAGAGATGTGCTCCTCAAACACTCACATCACTTTGGATTTTAGTAGGTATTTTGTTCATAAAGGGAGTCCAAAACCTATTTTAAATACCTATAGGATCAAAACTATAACTAGCTTTTATTAAAACTGCCATAGAAGAGAAAAATGCTCTGATTTGGTGAGTAAGTGTTAGAATACTTCTAGGACTTTTGCTAAGAAAGGATGAAAGTTGTCACCATGTGATTGTTCAGCAAACTACTTCTTCCGAGTTGAAATTGTACTAAGCATAATTTCTAACTCAGCACTCAATTCAAATGCTGTTATGAGGCAGTAGCAGTCTTTCTCTTGACCTTAGCAGGATTCAGGTGAATAAAGGGAGCTTTGTAAAACTGAAACCTACCTTTTGTATATTAACCTTTCTCTTCCCCCCCCCCCAAAGAGTGAAGCATCAGCATCAGTACAATGACTTACAAGATTACAAGATTAGAAAGTACAATGTGTCCACGAGCTCAGACTTTCTGAAACTCTGGACCCAGTTATATCCAATGGGTAGATGACTTGCATTGAGCGAGAACCTAGTGCACGGGCATTTGATTGCGATCAGTGCCATGCTGGAAGATAGCACAGACATGCCAAAATGTGGCTCCGGAGAGATGTGTTCCTGTTTTCCTAAAACAGCGTATGCATGCCTTTCTGGTCAAAGCAGGGATGCTGACCCCTCCACTGGGGCATTTTAGATGCTTGTGGACTCCCTCAGCAGGTATTGTTGGTGTCGGTGTTTGATGTTCTTAGGGCTGGTGGTGGGATGCACCGTGATTTTATAGCTCATTACAACCAGCCTCGCTGTTTTTACAAAACCAGATACAGATGCAATGGGATCAGTGGGAGGCCGCACTTGGGAGTGTGGGGAGAAGTTAGCCCCTCTGGGCTGATAGAGACCTTGCCTGTATTTTGGGGCCCATGACATGCAGGAAGGGACTAGGCTGGTCACTGCCTATTCCACACTCAGGCGAGCAGCCACAGCTTTTGTTGCTGACCATTGGACCAGCTCAACATGAAGTTCATTGCACCTCTCTCTCTGACGCACCTTTTCTGACTTGGCACCTGCTTTGGGCTGAGGCACTTCAGGTGAGACCCTGAAGGAGACACAGACATGTTTCCTTTCTTTGCTGAGGCTCGTATACAGGAGCATAACCCAGGCTTAGTGGTGGAAGAAAACGAACTGGCCCTTCTCTAGCCCCTGCCAGGGAAACTTGGTTGGCTCAGCCCCCATAGACCTCAGAGTATGCTCCATGAGAATAGTGTCCTACCCTACAGCTGTAAGGGTTCCTTCCTGCCAAAAGCCCTGACTGACATCACCATTTGTAAGATCTCAAACCACAGTCAGCAGGCATAAGGCGCTTGGGTCCAGCGGCCTCCCTGCCGCCACCCATGCAGTCATATTGCAGAACAAGCTCTAATCCAATATGTAGCCAAACATCTTCAACTCACATGCGGAGGGACTTTCTGATACGCTGTGGGGAATCTTACCAATAAATCAATCTATAGTATTTCCTGCAACGTAAGAAGGTACTGATACCAAAACTGATACTGTAAGTCAGCAAATAAAAGAACCCTCCAAAACTCAGTTTGTAGTTTTAGAGTATTGAACGATTTTTAGCCTGTTTTTTCCTGGTATTGTGAGTATATTAATTCCATTAAGGGTAACTGTGGCAACTTTCAGCTGCTGATGCAAATGTTAGCCCTGAAGGAAGGGGAGTTATTCTTTTGGTTGAGATGTCTTATTGCCTCTTCCTTTTAGTGCTGGTGAGCTGGTACAGTGGTTTGGGTCATTCAGGGTAACATCACTCTTGTGTGGCAATCGTAGCATACTGAATGCTGTTAGGCCATGGACGCTTAGTTGTACCAAATAATGACGGCTGCTTCGGCATGGCCAGCAGGCAGCAGCTCATTGTTCCTGGGGCAGGAGCACTGACCTCTTCTAGCACAAGGTGCTAAAAATGATAACTTGAAAATAGAAAAAGAAAAACAAGAGGAAAGCAACTGACAGCAGAAAACTGGCACTGAGCTCACATCGGTAACTCAGACACTGATACTGGCTGCAAGGGTGGCCTTGAGGAACAGTGGTAATTTCAGGTGAGTGACTTTATAGTAGGATTTAACCTTCATACACATTATTTGAAGTACGTTTAATAGAAATTTGTCAGGTGGTCTTATATGATCATTGATGGTAGAGTCCACATACCTTCCCGTATAGGCACAGCAGGCTAACTTGGGCTTTTAAATGCATCTAAGTGCTACAAAGTGATCCACTGCTGAGGCCGCTCTTGCTTGAGCAGAGCTCACATGAAGCCTAAAGGGGTTTTCTAATTTCATGTAAGAAAAACACAGGAAGCAAAAGCTTTAGATTTAGCTTTTCCCCACAAAGATGCCAGTGTGAGGAAGTCTGGTTGTGCTATCTCAGAGAGAAAAAAAGTGGTCTATTGATAAAGCCAGGAAATTGATGCTACAATTTCATGATAGAGGCAGATCTACTAATGATAAGGTGTGACTGAAATTAAACTATGAGTCACTTTTACTCAAGATTAACATACTAGCTGCAATACTAGGAGTCGCTCCACAGACCAGGAGCCAATGGTGCTAGACACCATACAACATGACAAGATAGTGCCTACTTCTCTCCAAATAGATTGAAAGCAGGCATCAGATGTGGGTTTAGGAACAGAATTTTGGAGCTACCGGGTTTGATGGGATCGGCCTCAAATGGTCCCCAGCTGTCTCCAAATGCTATTTAAGAGGTGGCAAGGTGAGCACAGGCAAAATCCTGATTCAGGAGTCATTCCTCTCCCACTGACTTCACTGGTGCCTGTGCACACCCAGGATTGGATGCAGCCTGTATGGCCAGCCAGCTGCTGCTAGACCGACCACCTTTTGGAAACTGCCATTTCCTTAAGGACAGGCTCCAGCAAGTCTCTTTGGTGTCTTAGTGCATATTGATTGCTGTGGGACTGTAGGCACCTAAATACATTTATCTATTGGACCCAAAGCTCTCCTAATCCTCTCCTTGCCTTCCCTTTCAGGAAATCAAATGAGTGGAACTGGCATGTTTGTTTGGGAAGCATAAACGTTTCCTAGGAAGCAAGGACACAGGGACATGCGACTTAATCCTGGAACTTATTGATTACAAGATGCAGAATCCCAAGCCAAATAGTTTGTAGGTCAGGTAGATTAGAGTGTAATCCTTACCAGTTTCATTCCTGGTCTACATTAAAGCTGTAAATATAACTCAAGCATTGCACACTCCTACAAGCAAAGACTTCTCATAAGACTTAGGGACCGAGCCCATTGATCTAGATATCAGTAAGAAAATCATTTGGAATTACATTTATTTAGGTTAGCTTGGGTCAGTTTAATGGAAGTACTGCCATGCTACATGTTGAGTGGGCTCAATTTCAGCTAATTTAGTAATCCAAACATTCAGTGTAAGCTCCCTCTATCATTGCTGAAGACAGGTAGGTACTTTAATGCATCCTAAAACAGGTGAGCTTGATCACTCACTGGAAGTGTGGATCTCTTACCTGCTGATTAGCTGGCTAAGTTCTGGCTGGTTTCAACTTAGTTGACAGATTCCCACCAGGCACCAGCTGTAATTTGGGCTTTGCAGCTCTCCTGAGGTCAGGACCTTACTGCTCCATGCCACCAACAGACCTGGTGAACAGGTACTCTGAAAAGGAGTCTGTCCTTTAGGAAAAGCTGTAATGCTGGAAAGCATAGAAACCAGGGTCAAACGGTCTTTTGGTGTCTATCTGTTGAATTCCAGAAGATGCCACCTATACAAAATCACTTTATAATCATCCCTCTGGAATGCGGAATAGAGAGTAAAGGTTTCACAATTGGATCCACAGTTGGGAACAAAAATCTGAATCAATGTTATTCCATTCCTCAAAACGGCAGTTGTACAAAAGCAGCTGGGGAAAAAAGTAGCACTCGAGCACTTTGCTCCCAACGGAAGAGGTGGACTGATTTGTATTGCATAATAGAAGGGTTATTCTGAGGACTGTGGCGTTGCTTTTAAATAAGTATGGATGATTGAAAACTAGCTGGAAATTAATTCCTTGTCAGTTGCTGGTTGGGTGAAAAACTGAGGTTTCATGACACTGATAACTGTTCTGGAGGCAGGAAATGGAGTTCTACTGGGGGTTGTATCCATGGGCTAGGTATGAAAGTCATAAATTGATCAGATTTTTTGAGCAAATTCCTTTTACAAGTAAAACCGGGTGCATTTAATAACCCAGATTGGCAGGGCCTAAAATTATTTCAAAGGTAGCTTTGCATTTTATAAAATGTTGAAGGTTCCTGTCCTTCCTTAACCAGCACCGGGCATCCCTCACCAACTTGTTCCCAATGTCCTCTCCTCTTATGAGAAACAACAGCCGTATTGGGGATTTTTCCTCCTTCCTTTAGAGGCAGGGTTGGATAAGATCTGCTGAAATACAGTGTTCATCTGGTTCCTTTCTTCCTTGCTGCCTCCTTCAAGCCTTGATCGTGTCCCTCCAGCCCCTCTCCAGCAGCAAAAGCAGAGTGCTGAAGTGACCTCCTGCTCGTGCCACAGTGCTGTACCAGGGTCTGAAATTCAGGCTTCAGGCAAAGGGATGCCCCTTTATCTCGGCAAGAGACTGTTCCTAAGAAACCACGGAGCTGGGTGAAAAGGTGCAGGGTTGGCGTTTTTATATTGCCAGAGGGAGAGTGTCAAGCAAGGTGGTGGAAGGGGTTGGAGGGAAGACGTTGATTAGCTCTGCCCATCACACAAATTCTAGAAACATGAAATAAATGCTTGCTGGATTCAATAAATGTCTCTTCAGCATTAACACAATACTTCAATGTAGACAAACACAGTCCCTCTGCCCACCCCCACCAAAGAAACCAAATAATAACAGAAATTATCCTGCACAGCATGAGATTTCATTGGGATAAACAGTTTAATATCTATTTCTGCTCTGACTTAGTTTTGAGGCACTTTTCTCAGAGGTGAGTAATTGAGGAAGAGCTACTGGTAGTTTAGCAATAATGTTTAATGAACTGAGAAATTATCGGTTTGTAGGAGGATTAATAGCTCCCTGCACATTAACCTTGTGTGGCTTGGTTAGTGAAAAGAGAAAATATCTTATGTCACGGGCCTGCAGCTTTCAGTCCTCAGCTTTCGGGCTGAGGTCACTCCTGCCATAGGCTGCCTTTCAGAGGAACATCGCCTAAGTCTGGCAGGCTAATGACCAAACGAGGTTTCTTCTTGGTAGTTTTTCTGTCTGAGCAACAAAGCATCACTCTACTTTTTAGCTCTCCTGAGAAGGCCTGGCCACGTAAGTCCCTGCATACCTATGATTTGAGCTTCATTGTTGAAAATGGTCTGTTTTGTCAATGGGAAAACAAGTGCTTGTGAGCTACCCTGCTCTTAAAAGCAAAATCCTGGAGGAGACCAGAGGTGTACGTTTTACCACAAGATAAACTCAGCAATGGCTGAAGCTGATGAAGCTGCCCTTATGGGGTTATTTCCAGGTAAAAGCTGTAGGTGCCTTGTCACCGCTGCAGTGCCGCAAGGAGAATGATATCGGGTATTGGCGTGTGTTAAAGTTTACATCTCCTTGTAGGCTTGGATTTACTGACCAGTGGGGGAGAAGGTAGAAAGTATGGATGTAAAGGGAGTGTTCCCCAGCATTAACACAGCTCGTGCAGTCTGTGGTCCCTGTTGTGTATGGAGAGAGGTTGATACGATTTTTCAGCTCCCCATGAAAAGTAGCTTTTGGAAATATGCATGTACGATTATCATAGTAAAACATACGCTCTACAGAGAGCATGGCATGACAACTGGGACCTCCAGGAATTTGCTGTCCAGCATTACATAGAGCTTTTTCCCATGCTTTTGCATGGGCTGAAATGATGGTGGCCTTTATTTCAATGCCCAAAGAATGTACCTCCATTGCAGGTTCATTAATACAAAAGAGAGAGAAGATGAAATCTGGAAAGGGAACTGAATGACCTACTTCTAGGGCTTGCACAATGAACACCTTTGATCTATTATCTGCATGATGAGTCGACTTTTCTACAACACACTAAATAAAATAGTTCGTCTGGCAAGAGGGAAGAAATCTGACAGTAGAAAAATGGGCATTAGAAGCATGACCTTCAGCCCCACCAGTTAAACCCAACAGTGAGTATCCAGTCAACATGTCTGGGAAAGCTGAGCCCACAGCGGCAGTCATCCAATAATCTTAGCTTTTGCCCATTTAACTGAAATCCAAAATCTATTTTAGAGCGATGAATGTAGAAAAAAACACACATTAAAAAACTGGTTTAGATTCCCTTGGTCCCCGAATATTCATTTCTATAAATAGTGGTGGCTGTGATGGTGGTCTGTTGCCACATTTCTTCAGCCTAATTCTGGCCTAATATTTATGCCAGTGTTCAGTGCAGTTTCCTTTTGTTGTGTTTTAATTTCTGTAGCTTAGTGTTCTGTCAGTTATAGCTAAGTAAAATTAGACTGCAATTTAATTATAACACAATCAGTAGTTCTGGTCAATTAGAATGAGATTAAGTGCCGTGCAAATCTGTTATGGTAGAAAACAATGCTGAAATAAGCACTTAGAATCTCTAGTTAAAGGACGCTGCTGTGCCTGTACAGTCCCATCCAGGCAGTTTAAATTAAGCATATGTGAGCTATAGGCATACGCTTTCCCTCCCGTTTGCCAAGATATGGGGTACCTGAGCCCATTTCTCCTCTTTGCCAAAGGCAAGGGTTTGAGGTCCACCACCCTTGGTGGCTGTACGAGATGAAATTTTCTTCTGCCCCTCCAAATCTGCTCAGTGAACAGAGGCCAGGGTCTCTCCCCATGGTTTGTGTAACCTGCAGCCCACTGCACAGCTCAGGCCAGCAAGGGGTGGGTGCCACATGGCCGTGGCGATAGCCCCCAACCTCCTCCCATGGCATCTTCAGGCATGAGACCTCCCCTGGGCGCTGGGACAGGGCAGCAGGGTTGGCAGCAGGTGCTGCTGCCAGCTGGACTCCCCAAAACAGCCACCCACGCACTAGCCTAGAGCTGAGCCTCTCCCAGCCCCTCCCCTGGATGCTCCTTGGTGCTGCAAGAAGCATCAGCTGCTGGAATGAGAAAGTACCAAAAATGACCCCCAGCTGCTGTTGTCTCAGCAAATGCAGTTGATGCATTTGCTCCAGCTGCGCTTGCCAGTGGTCACACACGACAGCAGTGTTCGTGGGACCTGTGGGCTGCGGGGTGACGCTGCAAAGAGCCGGGCGGGATCCAGCTGGGAAGGTCCCGCAATGGGCAGGCAACTTGCAATGAACCAGGCGTCCTGCTGCAGATAAGCAGGTTCAGGAGAATCAAATGACCTAATGGCATTAGGCTAATATACTGTGCCAGCAGGAGATATGCAGTCTGGGTAGACATAAGATGGCAGGAAAAACTACGCTTTTCAAGGGCCCGTTCAGGTAGAAATGAGATTAAGCCAGGGCATTGTGGGGGGACCTGTTTAGGGAGGAGGAGTTATCTCACAGACCTGCCACTGCTCGCAGGTCACTGTGAAGCACCCTGTACAACTAGAAATTGTAAGCACACCAAAGCCATTACCTAAGAGACCTTCCCAGACTAATTCCTTAACCAAGACCCTTTCAATTAGGCCTCTTGCAAGACTGTCTGGAAGAACTTTTAGGATTTTTTTAAAGGTGACTACTGGTGCTAATTTGCTGCAGATGCAAGGTGTAGCTCCTGAATGTCCTCAGGTTTCACATGGCAGGGCTCCTGGTGCAGGCCCCTCTGGAGCTGTAGGGGCTTTGAAATTTCCTCATAGTACTGTATAAAAGAGATGTTCATTGAATTACTGTCATGGCTGTGAAGCATGATGCTGGCTGGTTCAGAGGCATTACTGTAGGACCCACTGATTGAAGCTTTACTGAGACTTTGAAAAACAGAAACACTCAAGCCAGAGGAGTGCAGATGTATCGTATGCTCTGCCTTGTAAATGGGGAAGGGCATCACAGCAGATAAAAAAAAATCTTTTAATATCATATAAGCCATTTGTTCACTTAGCCACAGCAGAGCTAACAAAACCAAATGTTGTCAGTTCACAGTTTAATTGCAATGCTGGTAAGCCTCGTGGTGCCTCTTGGGGTTTGTGTTGTTTTTTTTTTAAAGTCAAAACAGCTTGTAAAGGCAAACAAATATAGGAAATTTTGATTCTCTCGTTTACCTGTTTTTTACTTTGAAATAAGTGCTTTAGTCCTTCTGCTTGAACAAATGAATTATTGAATGCATTTAAATTCCTTGCCAAAGAGCCTGGCAGAGCCCATTTGAAAGGACCAGTCAGGCGAGGATTTCCAGGTGGTTATTGTGTGTGGGGTGGTTTTGCTCAGTCCAGGCAATGTAATCCAGTCTCCCAAGTGCCTGATAAGGACCTCAAGGCAGGCTAATTTAAGGGTCATTGTAGGTGTTGGGAAATTTAGAGGCACCTCACATAACTGAACCCTTTTCACTGCCGAAAACATCCCCTGGCAGAAGGATTACACAGCCTTTTGTTTCCAAAGGGTTTGCATACAGGTTTCATGTGTTCACTCGACTCTGGCAGTTCGTTTTCTGTATACTTCAGCATAAATTTTAATCTGTCTATCCACATTTAGGTCAGCACTTGCTGATAAAGAGCACAAGCAGAGAGAGGCAGTGGAACACTAAGATGCTGCTGTTTTCAATGAAAGCATGCCCTGCAAGTTTGTTACCAATGCAATCCTGATTTGTTCAGGGTTGAAAAAATGTCTTTAGCTGTCTGGCCTTTAGTGAGTTAGATGGAAATCAGAGAGCTCTCAGCCTTTGCAAATCAAGCCTTGAAGACTTTCCAAGTACTCTGATTCTGGCTTGTTACAGGGGGCTGCTCAGACAACACAGTCATGGAAAGCCACTTTTAATCCCGCCAAGAGGTCCTGTAGTTGGTAGCCAGAACCACCAGATGTGATATGGTCAGCCCAATGTCCCTTGGGAAATACAGGTGGTTCACACCAACCGGGGACTTGAAGGCTCCTCTGACCTGTGCTGTGGGGCCATGAGAGGCAGGGGCCTCTGTGACAAGTCCCTGCTCGAAGCCAATTTCAGTGTGGAGCAGGATGAGCTTTGTGTGAGCCTACAAATAAATGAGGCACGCAACTATTGTCAGTAAGCCTTCTACATTATATGTGGATGTTAAAAATTCAGTGTTGGCTCACATGTTGGAGGGCTCCAAAATTAACAGATGCTTCTTCTACTTTTGTTCAGCCAAGCAGATTTTTAACTCACGTGAAATCTCTTAGGAGAAATCCCTGCATTTAACAAACTGTTTTCTATCACTGAGGTGCTGGTTAATTTAGGGTGTATATGATGTTGTTATGTTTCCCTCAAGTACCCATTTAAAACATCAAGTGGAAATCAGTTTCCTGTGTTATTACTCTGACTACTTTCAAGCAGCATTTTCAAGTACAAGTCTTCCTTTCTCAGCTAGACCTGTCTCTGCGTAGCAGAAAGCTGTATCAACGTACTGCAGCAGGCCAGCTAGGATAAATAAGAGTGCATCTATGGGAATGCACTAACCATTAAATTTTAATGTTACCTGAAGATGTAAGAGCAGCAGGAAGCAAAGATAATGACAATTTGTCATCATAGCTGTCCTGGCATCGTTTTGCATAATTAGGATTACTGCTGTCTGTACTTCTAGATGTCCTTCTTGTGCTAACGGGACTGTTTCTAATAACAGCTGCACACTATGGACAATGTAAGCAGAGAACAAGAGTTAGGACCTGCTCTGAAGTCCTTCCAGTATTATTTGGTATAGGAAAAGAAGGGGTTGAGAGGAAGGCACACAACTTACAGGCACAAGGTTGGGAAATGAGCCACTAAAAATGGAACTACTTAAGAGGAAGGACTGGCACTGATGTCTCTTTGCTTGCTCCAGTGTTTTGAGTCCATATTACCATGGCAGGTGTTTAAAAATACATGCACTCAACAGAAAGATTGTACAGGCTTTCCATCCAGGGGTAGAGTTGAGACAAAGACTTCTCCTGTTTGGCTGCGCACAATAAGTACTCAGTGCATTTTGGTGTAGATAGCTGTAAGTGGCTCTTTCCAAAGGGTTATAACAGAACATATATTTAGGAGGCCACATTGATTCCTTACCAGCTTTCAGTGAGATAATGTATGAAGTGAACATAAAGATCAATAAGACAAGCAAAATGAAAGAGCTTGAGATAAGCGGGGAGATGGAAGAAATCGATGCCATCCAGCAACTGTGGTGGTGAAACAGAGGCCATAAGAGATCATATTAAATTTGTAAGTCACATATTTCAAATACCAGTCCATAACATCACCTATGAGACTAACTGTAACAGGCATTGTCATCAGTATAGTAACATTTTCACATATGGGCAGTGAAATTCTTCAAATTCCTAGCGAACTTCTCCTCCTACAAACTATCACAGTAAGTTCATGGCCATGCCAGGATATATTTTCCAGAAAAACCTTTATACACTTAGTATAGGGAGATTTATTGATATAAGATCAAATATTAACCTGCATTTCGTAACCTGGAAAAAATAAGCCACGTTAGGAATAAAGACATTGACTGTTACACTATTGCTGGCTGTGGGTGTGCACAAATACATAAATAAATAAAGAGATAATACAGCAAGGTCCTCTGATCAAAACTGATTAGTAATTTTATTCAGGCCACTTGCTTAGACGTTTTGGATAGCTTGTATAGTGTCGATGAGAAAAGCTGCTTGAATGTTTTTTTTTCTCCACTTCTTTTGCATCTGTTTCTCACTTTTATGCTGCTGTGCCTGTGTACAGCTTGGTGCTGCGCAAGAGTGAAGGCTCTTATTTCTTTTCCCTCTCAGGACTGCATCATGCAGTACATTACCAACATCTGATATTAAATGCATAACGTGGACTGTATTTTTCCCAGTATTTCCTCACCGGCTGTAGGGTCTCCCTCTCATTTAACCTCTTTTTGGGTCATGCCATTGAAGTGCCTTTCAAGAGCGTCCCTTCACTACTGTGGTATTAGAATTTATTAAATGCTGTTGGCATTTTTGTAACCTCTCTTTAAATACTCCTTGGACAAAGGAGTCATAGTCAGACCATGGTTGAGGTGAGCTCAAGAATGTATGATGTGAAGGCAAAGGTGGTGTATTACCATTAAAAAAAAAAGTTCTTCGGGTTTTTTTTTAATGGAGTCTCTGCCAAGGCCCGGTGAAACAGCCTTGCTGCTAAAGCCAGAGCAACCCTTGCACCAGCGGCCCAGGACGCCTGCAGCTGTAGGGCTGAGATTATTTACTACCACTGGAAAGACATTGGAGACCTTTACCTACTTGGAGGTATTTGCTAGTGAAGGGGAAATCCTGAGGATATAACTGGTTTCTGTACAGGCCTGCCACTGATTTGTTGTTGTTGTTAGCTATTTACAATTTCTCAAATGAGTTCAGCCCTCATTTCTGCTGACTTCTCCTTACTCATTATCTTCATCAGTCCTTTGTAATCTTTTTCAGCCACTCCAAGCTAGAATTTAACAGCTGAAACCAGTGAAACATCCTAAAATCCTAGGGTTGTCTTCCTAGAGCCTTGCAGCAGCAGAAAAAATGAATTCCTCATGTGTATTATTTTCTTCTCCAGAAGTCTGCAGCCGCACAGTTCACACCTGATTCATTTCTAATTTCACTTGCTGTTAGTATTTTTCCCTCCCATTGGAATACAGCTGGCATGTTCCCCTGTGAAGTGTATTAGCATGTGTTTTTCTACACTGAGCAATATTTTAGTCCCTAGATGTAACACTGCTATAACAGGCGCCCCCTGTGTTGCCTTCACTCCAAGCTTTGGAGGAACAAGTGCTCGTTTACACTGAGGTTCCCATCTGGAGATGCACCCAAAGCTTTGAAGCTTTTGAAACTCAGCTGTCTAGCTGCAGTAGGCTACAGACTCTTTAGCAAAGCCTGAGGTGGCCTCTTTTTTTGAGTTTATAATATGATGTACTGGAACACATACTCGCTTGTCTCTGTGTATCGCTTGTGTTCCTCTATTCTTCATTTGCTTACTGTTTACGTGCTTACGACTCATTAGCGTTCTAATGAAATGAAAGACATCCTTGAAACATTGTACTTGCTTTTTTCTGGGCAAGTTTGTCAAGCTTCTCAGCTTATCTCTTGGGGGAGTCTAAATGTAAGCTTTAGTCTGGTGCTGTAACGCAACTCAGAACACAAAAATGGAATTTGTGGCCTTAAACGTACAGCTACCAGGGATCATGTTTCCAAATGCAACGTCTTAGTTTCCAGAAGAATACACAAAAGCATATTCCAGTTGGATTTTGTTTCTCAATGAGGGGTTATAAATTTTGACAGAATACACTTTATGGAAACTTTGCACTGCATAATAACCTTTGTGACGAACTGGATTGTACTTTAAACCAAACTTTTTCGATGAAAAATTTTCAGAGAGACCCAGTTTTCATTTGCAAGGCATTAGTAAAGGTGTTTTTGAGAAATTCATTACCATTACATTTTTGACACCTTTTCCATCTGTATCAGAATGCTCTTTCTCTGTGTCCAATATGATCTACAGTGTTTCCAAATATCACCGGCAAATTGACTTCCTGTAGTCACAGACAGATTAAAACTGCCTTTTTGGTATGTAGATGTAAAAATAATAATTTACCTAGGCAAAAGAAAAACAGCAACCATTCCAAATAGCTCTTTTAAATCACTTTTCCTTCCTTCATTGCCTGAATAATGCAGTGGCTCACATTTTCATTGCTGTAAACACAGCTGCATCCCAATGTAACTGCATTCATTTCAGCTGTGTTATGTTACTTTGACGTGGTGCAACCTAGTGATGGGACAGCACTTGCGCTGTGAGGCATGAGGAAAAAATTGGGAGCATTTCCACCAGCAAATGCACTCATTTGGCAGCAGAGCTGAGAAATGGCAATTACAGGGAAGTTAAAGAGAGATAAAGAGCTCTTCTTTGGAGAAGGTCTGTCTCTGTGTATGTGTCTTGACTACACTGGTCGCATGGTGACAGTTATAACTCTAAGCTGTACTTAGTGAGATGACCATGTGAAAGCCAGCTAATCTCATCTTGCTCTTCCTTGGGGTCTGTATCGGCTCAATGTATTTTAGGCAATTATCTGAAAGTAAGAGGAAAGAAAACTTTGCTCTTCTGTTCTATGCACCAGCAGCCAGCTATTTGTGATTCGCTACTTGCAGTCTCCCATCTCATGCTGGAAATTTTCAGGAAAAGAGCCAAGTCAAAAATCAGCCCTTATTTCTATCACAGCAAAAGCAAGACATCACTTGCTTCCTTCTCCTACCTCACCTCTGCATCACACACTGGAGACTGAGAGGATGGCAGGAGTGAGTCAGTGTTCCCAGCTCTGCAAAAATCTTTCAAGAATAACTTTTGAGTGTGAATCTCCTCTCAGTTACTGTCAGAAAATAATGCATTGGCCTTAAAAAAAAAAGTCATCTCCCAACCTTTCCCCATGCAAATGTATGGGCTGCAGTCTCCTACGTCTTGCTGGGGTTTATGATACCGCAAGGAAAGCTGTGGTATGGCAGAGCCAAGGACCCCAGGGCTTTTAGGCCAACCAGCAGGACCAAAGAGAGATAGAATGGAAGCAGCAACATCCAAAGTCTAATGTGTCTGCGAAGCTCAGATAAACCTTTGTTAGTGGCTTTGTCGCTTGCCAGAAAGCCCTTTGTGTAAGTATCTGACTCTGGAGGGCGTTTCGCTAGTATTTTGACAAAATAATATTTTTCTGTCTGGATTAAGGTGTAGCCTTAATCCAGAATCACCCAGAGGTATTTTTACAGGGTAGACCAGGAGCTCATCTAAGTCCCACAGAGGCCAAATGACTGAAACATCATTTGCCTTCATTCTCTTTCCAGAGATGTAGTGTTTTCACTTACCAGAAACATACATTTGTTCAGTAATTTATTTTCAAATGGTACAGAGAAGAGCTTTCTCTGAGGGCTTTTTCTCGGAAGCGCAGCAGAGGCCCCACTAGTCAAGATTAGGACCACAAATAATGATTATATTTTTTTTTCTCTCCTTTGACGCACGTGCAACATTTTCTATGCCTTCAGGTCCTGGGGCTTGTTCTGCTCTTTCTGTACTTGCAGGCTTTCCTGTGGTGCAACAGGCTGTGCAAACACCTTGCTCTTAGGGTGTGCAGCACTTCACAGCTACCGTTAGTCATGGAGAAGGAGGCAAGCAGGCCCTCGCAAGAAATACTGGTTTCAGGCTAAAGGAAATTGCCTGCTGCAGTAAAATGGGCACCACTTTGTTAACTGTGATGGAGCCAGGTTGTTTTACACCCGTAAGAAATTAGGAACCAAGGACAGAGCAGCCTTAGGCAAAGAGGAGGGGGAGGGACTCACTCCTGTTGTGCCCGTAACAGTCGGGTTTAGCAATCAGTTTACATGGGGGCACTCTGCTCTTACCAGCTTACCTGGAAAACAGAAGGCTCCAGGCTCTGTTTTATCAGCAATACCATGTTTTCAGCTCCTTGGGGGGAGGTCTTCATCATGCAAATGTCCTGCTGTCTTTTCAAACACCTCTGTGTGCTTTCTGGCATGTCTTAGGCAACCACCAGGGTCCAGCACTCGCGCAACCATAAGCTTTGCCATCATTTCATTAAAGGCAGCTTTAGGCAGCAGCAGTGTGCATTTCCTACAATTCTTTCTTTGTCCTACCCTGTGCTTCATTTTATAGTAATAGGATATATTTTTTAAAAATAGTCTCTTTTGGAAGACTTTTTGTATTATTTTTGTCACTTTTTTTTCCCCCAGAAGAGGGAAGAAAGGCTGGAAACTGTAGTGATAGGAAAAAGGCAAGAAAACAAAGAGCAAGATACACAGGAGTCATTTAGGAGGGATGTTTGGCATGATTTTATTATTAAAAATGGGGAGAAATAAGGAGGATGGGAAGGGCATTGTTGAGACTATCTTAGAAGCAGTGTCAAATCTGATGTAAATGCTGTTGCCTTGTCCCTGGTGGAAAAAAGGGTGTTTGTCCTTCAGCTGAGCCCTGCAGCTGGCTCACACCACTTGCCATCCCACGGTGGGGAGGCAAAGGCCTGGCAACAAGTGCACCAGCCCTGTGTTTTGCCCCAAGCGCTGCTGTTCACTGGTGGTGGATGCACTTGTGGCTTCAGAGGAGAATTAAAGCAGAGCCCTCACATGGCAATAATCCTGTGTGCTGCAGGCTCACATTCACATGGTGCTCAGCAGCTTTGCCGATGGTGCAGCTTTTGTGGGGCCACGCTGGTGCACGTGGTCCTTTAAGGCACCTGTACAGCTCTTTTTCATCAGCACAGCAGTGCTGAGCACAAAGAGTACACCTCCAAAAGTGGGTTAGAAAACTTTTGGCTCCTGACTTTTATGCCTAAAATAATTTCTGTTTCAAAATAAAGCTCTGCTGAATCCATACATTCTGTGGGGAAACCTGTATCCTGCTGCAGGGGATTACAGTGTATATGCAATATACTAAGACACGCTGATCAGGTATAATTTAGTTGATACTACAGTAGATCTATGTGCAGGCTATACCCCTCTTTCCATGAAACATCAGCCAGTGAGGCAGTGGAGCAGGGTAAAAGTCCCTCTGCCCAGCCTAGTCGCAGCGGTACCCCTTGTGCATCAGGTCCACTTAGACATGTTTGAGCAACGCTGTGGCCTTTTGTGCTGCCTGGTGAGAGTCAGAAAATTGTATTCAGGCAAATCTGTACTGACAATACCCCCTCCTAAGAAGCCCTAGAAAAGAAGTGCTGTTCTGAAAAGAAATAATGTGTGTTATTTCAAAGATGCCATTGTTCTTGATTTTTCTTTCTCTTTGTGAAATAGTCTCTTATTTTCCAAAGAGGAAATACAGTCCTTAAATTAGATCTCACAGGGATGCTGGCTCCAGAATTGTGAAAATTAATACACAAACAATTAAATTTTAAAACAAAAAAAAACACCCAACAATGGAGCAGGAACTAAGTCACTGATATTAAACCCAGCGTTATGCAAATTAGGTCATAAACTCTCAGCCAAATTTAGGAAATTTTTTTGATCTTTAATTCACTTCACTCTGCCATCAGAATCCTTCTTGCCCATTTTTTTTCCCCCAGGATAAAAGCCCATCATTAAATAATGGCTGCATAAACTCCTCTTTCTATTTCTTCCTCTAAATAAAACTCTTTAGAGCAAATAATGAAGGGGGGCAAGAATTGAAGATGAGAAGAAACTACAGTGATAGTAACTGACAAACAAAGCCAGGGCTTGACAGATTAATTTCCTTCCCTGAATTACACTGATCTTATTTGCAGGGTCATTGTATGCATCTTTGTTTTAGCCCGAAGAGTCCTACACATAGAGAAAGGGGTAAAAAAAGGAGTTTTCATTTGGTGAGAAGTACACTGGGTTTTTATTTACTTGCTTTTTATAAGCAGCTGGTCCAGCCTGCAGAATCAGTAAAGCTGTCACTGTGCTATCAACAGGCAAGCTCTCTGAAGCTAGCCCACCCTCAAAAAACGGGGCCACCAAGGAGCAACAAGACACAGCGGTCTTCAGGGAGCACAGCAACATTTGTTGTATGAAATCGAGGGACAACCGCAGCTTCTCAGGGTGGCTGGTGGGCTATGAAATTTTTACTTTCGGGTCATTAATGTTGTGTACCTTTCTTTATCTACCCAAAACAGTTTGAGTGATCAACATGCATGTGGCAACCTGGACCATGCTGCTGAGGGCGGTAATGCTCAGCACTGGGGTCGCCCTGCTCTGAGTAGAACTTCATGGCTCCCAGGTGAGGTGTTCCCTTGTCCCTGGGGTAATTGGTATGAAAAAAAATCCTGGCCCATACAGATGTTCACAATTATCTAGAAAGTATATCTACAGCTGTTAGTGTAGGTAGCCAGTTAGAAATGTTGAAGGGCAAAGTCAAGTAGCTATAAATTAGAAAAAGCCACAAAAACTTTATTCAGTTTGTCACGGATATGTGTTATGACATAACCAGATCTTTGGCATTACGTGTAATGGGCTCAGCACCTTTTTTTTTAACAGACATTTCATTTGTAGGAAGGTGGTGGTGGAGAAAGGGAATTGCTGTCTCTTTGGCAAGAGTGCACTGTTCAGAGCAGAGCTATAGCCGTTCATTTTGACACTAGGAAGATCTCTACACATCTCAGCAGATCACCTGTAATTAAAAGTAGTAATTGATAGATGATTAAAGGCTGTATCATAAAAAAAAATTACTTGACCCGACTACTACAGGTTATTAGATTACCAAAGATAAGTAGGCGCTTTCCAATAAGACTTTTCTCCTCTTCCAGATAATTCCTGACAGCTCCTGTAATGAAAATGTCAAGATATCTCTGTCAAATGCCTTTGAATTAAGAAGGCACGTTATCATGTTTTACAAATTGTTACCAAATTACACTCATCAAAGGGGTATTTTACTCCAGTGATTGTTTCCCTCCCAGTAATATATAACAAAAAGCCTAGAGATGGATGTAGTTGCGCATTTCTGTCGTGTTGTCAAATTCCATTCATCCTCCTGTGGCTCATCTGTGCTTCTAAAATACCTGCAGTATTACTTACATATCTGCACTATTAAATATTATACTTCTCTAACATGTATTAACTGTGTAAACTGTAGACTTTGAAAGTGGCATTAGAATTACAGGCCCTTCACAGGGGGACTGAAGGCTCTATTGCCATTCATCATTCAAAAGGATTAATTAAAGAACTGCTGAAAGAAATGGCTTAAGAGCCTCTTCAAAATGATTGAATGTAAGGAGTCCTGCATTAATAACAGACTGATTCTGGTAGACCAGAACAATATTGGGGGGGGGGGGGGGGGGGTGTGTTTTACATTTCTAAGCAGGGCGTTGCCAATTATTTTCACAGTCTGTCTTATGATATACATCGATAAATTGATTGATTGATTGATAGATAGCTGCATAACAAAATATATATCTCCGTATCATGTGAGATAGCTATATAGTTTATATAAAAATGTCACAAAAATATGTGTAGATATAAATGCTAATTAAAGGCCTACTTTGGTGCCTGAGAATTGTATGAACATTTCAGTTTTCCTGTTAAAAATATCCCTCCCCCTGAGGTCAGGAAAATAACACAAACAGTATTTCTTTGTCCACAAAAAATAAAAAAGGGGAAACAGAACACAAACAAAAGAATAAAATTTCCTTCTTTTCCTTTTCATGTGTCATAATTTGTAGATCAATCTCACTTTTTTTAAATCTTTGCACATACAAAACTCAGGATGGAAAACTGGCTCTCAGCAGCAGAGATTGTTGTTTACAATGTGTCATCTCTTCAGCTTTTAGCAAGGAACCCAGGAAAAATGAACTCAAAGCAAGCATTATCATGCTGATAAGGGTAACAGTAAGGAAAAAGCAGAACATGGTGGTTTTTTTATCTACAGCAAAGTGGAAGGGGGAGCTGGGGCTCAGAGACAGAGACTAGAACATAAAAATATAGTGTTTGAAACACCTTGCTAGGAAATTTCATTTAGTTTCTTACTAAAACTTCACTTCTAGTTAATCTGAACCTTTAGAAGGAAGGTAAAGCTTTCTTCAGACATGAGTTGACATCAATAGGAGATAGGAGGGTTGAGCTCCCTTCTGTTAGCTTCCTTTCCTGTGTGCACAGTAGTTTTAGAGGCTTCTTTTAAGAAAGTCAAGTTTTAAATTGCCTTCCTGTGCCATATTTTGGACACAGGAAAGCAGATGCGTCATTTCACAAGTATCACTTTTTTATTACTACTTCTCAGATTAGCAAGCAAGGATATGACTAGAGTCAAGCTGGACACTGCCTTACAGAGCAGGATGTAAGCAATGTCCTAGAGGAGTCTGAATGCTCCTGCTAAAATAATTATCCAGCTGTATAACAGTGAGGCGCTGTATGTGAGACCCTAACAATACAGCAAACGTGTGGGTATCCTTGCATGGACCCAGAAAAAAGTGCAAAGAGGTACATGCACCATAGTTTCTTCATTCATTCCAGTTTACCTTCTTATTCTGTAAATGCTAGGCCTGGAGAAATTATATAGCTGCTGCAATACTCTGAGATGTGCCTATCTGGCCAGTGAAATTTACGTTCCAGGTTGTGGGCCCAGATTTACCATACAATGCCTGAGAGAAAATTTAAATAGAGATTATCAGAGCCAGCATGTTAATCAGGGTGTGTTTTTTTCAGGCAAAAAGCAAGGACAGGGATTGTACTGTCTGTTTTCCCTGGCCTGGTGTACATGTGCATTAATCTGCAAGGATTTATTTGACTCCCTGTGTTTCACAGCTCTTAACACCTCCATGGTGGCAGGAACTAAAACCACTTCTCATTCATAAAATGCAACCAAAACAGTAAGGAGTAGCTGCAGTGACCATTTTTTTCTTTAGCAGCCCCAAGTTTCAAGCAAGACAGTTCGGCGAAGTTAGTGGGCAACCTGGGATCAGTTCCCCCCACAGTCAGCGTTGTGCCCCAATATATTCAGATAGTTACAGGTGCCTTCATTTGCCCTAGGTTAAAGATCTCCAGATGGCTGGCTCAGAGAAAAATCAAAGATTCAAGTGCTCCTCTTTGCTGACAGTGTCAGAAATGTTGAGGTTTTTAAAATAATATTACATTGATCTAATGACTGCAAATTTTGAAATAAATAGAAATTAAAAAAAAAAAAAATCACCATTTTAACTTGTTGTGTGGGACCTCAGATAAGTAGTCTTTTGTGAAACCCTGCCATTCACTCACAGACTAAATGCTATGTTACAGTGTTTTTCTTAGCCAGGTTTTATAAGCCATTTCTTATCATCGTCCTCTTATTTTTGTTGCTGTATTTTAAAGCATCAAGGAAGCCACTCATTCTGTAATACCTGCATCCATTCAGCTAGCACCCCAGCAGCACACAGCATGCATATGTATATAAACTGAGTGGAAAATTCCACTGAATGGGAGCTCTCACAGTACTCTTCCAGGCTTATATCAGCTTCTACGAGACAGGGGAGTGGACATATCCACTTTCAGCACAGCAGGTGTGTAGCTTGTGGCGGGCATTCATCATTCACTGATTCCTGCCCTCCTTCCATATTCTGTGGGAAAGCTGTGCGTGAAGGTGGGCAGGACTCCTATTTGATACATGCCCATGTTTATGAATCAAGAGCCCTGTTTTTTTCTTTGATCTGATTTTCTTCGGTCTGATTTAACTTCCTCTCGCAGTTACAACCACACCGAGTAAGAGCTTACCCTCACCCTCCTTAGCCTGCTTAGCCCATCCTTCTTGCCAGTAACAATTCATACGAGCACACCCTGACTCATGGAGGTCGCTGTAAGCCACCAACACTCTCAGATAAAAATGAGCTGTTTGGCTGGAAGGGAGCAGCTCAGACTCAGCAAATCCCCGACAAAGGGATGCACTGTGGCGGTGTGGCGACACGGAGCCGCTAGCGGCCAGGACGGATGGGCATCATGTCCTGCTGGCCCAGCCACAGGGATGTTAAGCACTCTTGAGCATCACTGATGCAGGTGTGTGTGCTTGCTGTCCCCACATAGCTGACGTTTTGCTTTGGGTTTTGTTTTAAAGACTTCAGGAAGCTCCATTGCTGGGGAGAAAGAAAGGCAGCAAATGAATCCTGTATTAGAGGAACATTAAGGTTGCTGAGCTGTACGTGCAGACTACCAGAAATACCGACGTTATGTTAGTCTGCAGAAGTGCGACATGATCTTTCTGTGCACATGCACAGCAACGTGAGTTTGAATGTTCTAATTGCTGGTGATCACTCTGCAGGATTCCTGCCCTACATAAGCGACTGCTTTAATACTGAAGCCAGGCTGAAGAATAGGAGGAAGGGATTGCAAGTCCATAAAATACAATAGACAGTAAGCATAGCAGTGCCTGTTAAAAGCTTCTTCACTCTCCTTCTTGCAGTACAGATCCAAGCAAAGTGTATGCCTGTAAAACCAATTAATGGTAAAAAGCGCTACCAACAACATGAAAATAAGCTGCTTAAAAATCATACCATAAGAGGCACAAGCTGGCTGCTGATGTGCTGTGATTATGCACAAGCACGCAAGCTGATGCCTGACTTAGTTGATGGGCAGCTGGAACTGAACAGAAACCCTAAAGGAAATAACTGTACTCAACCAGTGCCATTCCATGCCCCAGTCAATGCAGATGATAGCGTAGTAATGCATGGGTATGAGGGGAATCTGTTACTGACAGTTGGGTAGCTTAGAAAAGAGGAGCCAATTAGTAGTGTGTGGTGCCTTTGCCAAGCATACTGCTAGGAAACACAAGGAGACCCAGGCCAACCCAGAGAAAACAACCCTGAAAAACAGTTTCTTCCACTCTCTCCACTGCTGTGATGAAGCCCAAATCTGCCCAGCATTCCCAAACCTCTTTGCATTTACTTGTACAATTTACTTTTTTAATCTACTTGTTCACTGCAAGAAAAATGCCACAGGAAGAATCACAGCACTGACCATGAGGGGTAGGACCGCACCAGTTGAGTCTCACCCAGTGTGCAAAATGAGACGTGGCCTGTCTTCCGGCCCTGAGGCACAGCCGGGCTCACATCCATGACGCCAGCCCCATCCCCACTCCAAAAGAGGGTGATCTGCTCCAGGCAGGTGTCTGGGAACAGCCCCTCAAACACATCGTGCCTTGCCCCTGGCCCTCCCATTTCTGCAAGTACAGGCCAAAGCTCACATCCAGGGCACGCAGGCTTGGCAACTAACCTGGCTGGTGCTTGACTTCAGCAGCACTTGTAAATACTGTATCAAATGGCAATATCTTCAAAGAGCTGCTCTGCCCCTGTAGGACACTGCAATCTTTTCTTTGCACACCTTGGTATGAGTTTGCAAGAATTATGTTTTGGTCTGTTAATGCTCAGAGAATTACCCTGTGGATAGTAAATGGGAAAAGGTTATATTAAAAAAACCATATTTTAAAACAATTTTGAGGTTCCAACAGTTAGACAAAGTTCTGGACCAATGATACAGGTCCCAAATATACAGGTATTTTCATAGCAAATATGTGAGTTTTCAGACTGAACTGAAGCACTTTATAACAGGATTCCAGTCCCATCAATTTCTGGACAGAACAGTGCAGAACTGGACATTGTTGTCTGCAGTTTTATTTCTAACATTTTCTTCCAACCCACTGAAATGAAGAAATTCATGGAATTTATATATCAGAGAAATAAAATCTTGTTCTCAGTGTCACATATGTGCTTAATATCTTGCTGCCTCTTGAAATAGCAGCACACCCTCCTCACAGCCACCTGTGAAATGGCACTAACAAAACCTCCTCACTTCTCATGAGTCCACCAAGGAAGTGTAAGGCAACAGAGAAGGATCTAGAAGAATATGAAATCTGCGATTAAACTGATGTAGCAAAGAAACACAAACCAAAATCCCAAACACAGTGAATACATAGCAAGTGTAAGGAAAGGGATGAAGCTGCCATTGTTATTTCTGAAGGTCATTATTATTTCTGGGTATTATTCTTATTTTCACTCCAAGGCTGTACTTCATGGCCAGCAGTTGAGTGTTTTTCTGTTTGCACGAAGACTGCATGATCTTCTGGTACAAAGTTGTGCACCAAATTCATGTCAGTTCTATGTATTTTGTTACCAGCCTGTAGCTCAGCGTAGTTTTGGTGAAAATCACATTTTTAATATAACAATGGACAAGAAGCCGCTTGTCTTGCGGTCTGGCCTTCTCACTGCGCTCTTATATAACCATGAGTTAAAGCAATGCTCTCTGACAAATTTCTGATATAGTCTCACTATGTATTCCTGGCTCAGAATAATTGCCGCATGACCCATATCATCATCCCCACCGCTGCAATATTTCTAACTGTGTCTGACACTCAGCTGCAGAACATTCCTTTTGCCCCATCCTTTTTCAATAATGCGAAAATGGAATTTGGATTAATCAAACCCTACTGCTCACCGCCTGCAGCACTTGCAATTTCCAGCTTTCAAGGCTACAATGGCCACAGGAAAGGCTTATCAGGGCATGGTAACAAGGCAATTGCTTCAAACCAAGGGTATGAATACTGGCCACATAAATATGGAAACATCATCACAGGAACAGGGAGGCTGCTCCATCTAAAATGAACTCAAGGCTAAATACCATCCCCTTGCAATTATTTATGAAATTATATGACTGGGAATGGATGTGGGACAGGTCAAGGCTAAATACTCAGAAATGTAGCTATCACTCTGCTGGGTCCAGTTTAGAGGAAAACATATAGAGAGCACATTTTACCAGTGCCACCTGCTACTCAGACGACCTGCTGATAGACGGAGTTGAGGGGGTGAGCTTAGGGGTGAAACCAGCGCAACAACTCTGAATTTTGCTGCTTTTCTTTAACGCTTAAGAGACAAGTTCGTTGTATTTATAAAGGAGCCTTTTCCCTTTTCTCTAATCCGCTGGAAGGGAAGATAGGTGCATGAGAAGTATTAGAAGGGCTTTATCAAGTCATCAATTTCCAATTGATGATGCAAGCCACAAGTTTCATTTGAACAGATGAGCTAATCATTACAGCAACAGAGGAAGAAGAAAGCCTATTTTACACAATCTTCTAGGTGAATGAAAATGTTCCTGACACCAATCAGGTGAAACTTAAACTCTTAAAAGTTTTTAATGAACTTAAAACCCAAATAAAATGACAGCCTAGGGCAAATGAAAAAATATTAATTTTGCAAGTTTCAAGTTCTAGCCACTTTTTGAAGTACCCTACATTTCAAAATGAAAACTTTTTGTTGGAAAACCAGCAATTATTATATTTTAACAATGATGCAATTAAATATTCCAGGGTGTCGAACCTAATTCCTTTTTGAAACTTTAACAGGAAATTTATTTCAGTTGATGCCTCCTTCCTTATAGGAAGTTTTGGTTACCACAGACTGGCCCTTCCAAATAAAATATCATAAAACATTTCTTAGCTGTACTTACAATCTCAAAGCAGAATTAATCACAACTACCTAGAGAGGAGGCAACATTAAACTCTGAGTTTTGTATAGCTCTTTGCAAACATCTAAATTTGTTTAGATTCACCTGAAAACTGAATTTCAGGTAAGATGGGAGTACTCAACTTCAGTGAAGCAGACATGTGGTGCCTACCTCTGTGCCCTGTAAAAGCCCTGGACTTTCTCTGGTTTCTGAGTGACTGTGAGACGGATCCTAACAAGCTTCACAGCTGATGGTGCAGCTGGAGACCGCTGGAGCTGATCTGAAGGGAAGCTTCCCAGAACAGCCCTCTTAGTTATCAGCTCCAGATGCTGTGCCTCTGCTCTTCTCAGCCTGTTACTGAATGAGGATGGGTTCCCTCAAATATTTTTTTTTAATCAGGTAGTCAGTATTATGCAAATATTTCTTTATTCCCCAAAATCTTGAACACTGGAGAAAATCCTTTTATGAAAAAAAATCCTCTCTCCCACTCCTCTCTCCCCCTCTCTTGCTCCTTCTCTTTTTATACTATGTAATGTAAGTTTTCCATCATTGTATCCACACACAAAAGAGCTAAGGATCTGCTGCACTGCATCTCCACAGATCTAAGAAGCTCTAAGCTAATTTATACTAGCTAAAATTGTATCTCTGGTGGATGATAAAACTCCTTAAATTTAACAACAAAGACATCCTTAAGACATAAAAATGAAGTTATATTTGGCATTGAATAAATATCTTGCCTCTGACAGTCTACTAACAGGAAACATCAGGAGATCATGAGAGTTTATCTAAGTCATACAAAAACTAAGAAAAAAGTCTGAACTGACATTTCGCTCCAGCATATGCGCACACACACGTGCTTATACTTACACACAGACGCTGGTACCCGCTTTTCATGACAGAAGGACTTGACAGGAGACGTGCATATGAAAGCTCTACAGACTTGCAGTTTCAGGGCAAATGTATTGCTACATGGCTATGCCTCACAGCATTTTAAAGATTTCATTAGTTTCAGCCAAGTACAAAAAGAATATTGCACATTTGATATTTGTGATACATGGTGTCACCTGTTAAGGTAAATGCATTTCAAGCTGCAATTACAAATGCAACAGTCTCCTCCAGGGTTTAGTGTTCTTGTCTATACAGCATTAAAAAATTTATCAAAGTCCTATGAGTGTAGTCTTTTATAAATAATTCTTGCCCTGCAGGTTATTTAACTCAGAACTGCCCTCCGCAATTAGTGGCCAAAGGAGATAAAGTAGGAAGCGATCTATTTAAGAGAGCAGGACTTGAAGTACATATACTCTCATGAGCAACTGATTCCCATAATTCTTTTGATTCGGTACCCATTAAATTATTTGTAAACCAGACAGACTGACAAAAGAGGGTTTGATACATCCCCAGGTACATCTGACCATGAAGTGATACATGGATAGTGATAATGATATACACATACTTATGCATGTGTAAATCACTGTTATTCCACACAAACCAATTGAACTAAAGCAATTTACAGCAAATGAAGTTTTGTTAAATATTTACAAGATTATGGGAACAATAATGCTGAGGTCATATTTTAAAACTTAATAAGTAAAAAATTCTCACTGCACCTGCTATTACTGTTGTGGGCTTCAATACCTAACTGCCATTTCCTTCACGACGTGCTTTGACTCTGTAGGAAACATCTCATTTGGATATAAGAGAACAATTCCTTCCTGGATGCCAGGATATAAACAAGGCATCATCAATTAGATTCAAAAGGGTTCCTTCTTAATAGTTTGTGAGGGCTCCAAGACCAACAGAAAAGTTTTACCTGAGATCTGTGGAGAGACATCTTGCATCCTCTGATTTCACATGGGATAGCTTTTATTTGTTTGTAAACTTCCTAGCTATTTTAAAGGCTGTTTTTTTCAGGAATTGTTTAAAGCATATTTTCAGGCAAGGCCTGGTATGGTATGGGCAGTTTTATTTGACAAGTTCAAATTTGACAAAAAGTTCAAAGGTGGAGCTATTTTAGTGGTGACCCATCTGTCCTTTAACGTAGCGACTGAAAAGACCTTGACAGATGGTTGTGGTCTGCTTAGTAAGAGGAAACCCTTGGCAACATACTCCAAGTGCTGTAGGTCTCAGTCCCCTCCAGGACTGGGAAGAAGGAAATCTTCCAAATTCTGCAACAAAACCAGCAATGGCAACACCTCTGGGAAATTTGAAAGTTCAGGTGCAGCCACTAGCCGTTTCAGCTATATAAGCCAACTGGTAAAATCACGATATTACAAGATGCAAAATTCAAACTACACAGCCCACAGAGGGACTTCAGCGACATTTTGCAGCAGAATCAAAAAGCCCTACTATATGCAGGGTAAAGAAAGAAGGGAATGGCTGCACCTACTTTGACTGACCCGAGCAGTTTCCTGTTGATATATCCTCATTTCTAATATGTCTTCGGGGCCATAATTATGGCTCCTACAGGCCACGTGCTTTTAAGGAGGCTTTTCACAACTTACTGCCACAATCACAACAATCACACAGGTTCTTCAAAGCAAATCTACAGCAGGTAAAGGTAGGAGAGAGCAGGGAAGCCCTGTTCCAACAGGCTTGGCTCGCATATGAGGACAAACTGCTGTTACATTTGTGTTGGGAATCAGCCAGCAACACTAGGCACCAGCAAATGGCACCATGACTGCTGCCAGCACAAACACAGTTCTGGTCATGTTGCCAGCAGCTTCCACTCCCCGGACCCCCTTCAGCCAGGTATTAGATGCCATCTGCCTCCGAGCAAGACCCAGATGTTGTCACCTACTTTGCTATGGTTGGAAGGAAAGAGGCTCTCCAGCAACTGTTTTCCCCAAAAGCAGGGATATGAATTCAAAGAGGTAGTGAGGTGAAGGGAGGTGAATTTGTTCATAAGCAACCCTGGCTCTGCCCTTCATTGCTCATAAAATAAGCCCACTGTTTTTAAATAATGGAGTGCCTGCATAAATCCACCCCTTGATAATGCAGCAACACTGTGGTACTGCAGATGTTAACAGGTTGCAGCAGAAATGGACTTTGTCACAGAGACTTGTGATGCTCTTTATGTTTTATAGTCCTGACTAATGCAAATGCTTTTGAAAGAGTGACAGCAGCATTTAGACGCCAATGCAACATGAAAATCAGAAATACTGATCCTTGACACGACGTCTATATCCCATGCTGTGCAGGCAATGCCATAAGTGCCTTTTTTATGGTGAGTTTTTCTGTACACAGGTCAATATATTTCTACTACGTACTCGTTCCAAAATTGTGAAAATAAGAGAGCGTGTGAGGAAACAGGAATTTACCTCAGCATCACTGCCAGTGAAAGGATGATGGGTTTCTTGATTAACAGCCATCCTGATTGGCAAAACAAGTTCAGACACAGACCACTCTCCACAGTATGAGATTATTATGGAAAGCTCAGGTCTCCTGAAGGACATTCACTATTCTGCTCCATATACCAGCTTGGATGGCCCTGCTCTTTCTTGTCCCAAACAATGGGATTCAGGATCCAGAAAATGTGTTTCCTCCTTTCTCGCCAGTAGTCAGAGTAGCAGTTTCAAGAAGTTATGTGCTTTTGGTGATAAAATGGGGAAAAGAGCCAGGTAGTCCTAACAATGACCCCTTTAATAACTGAAGGGCTCTAAAGCCCAACTTTGGTGACCAAGATCCATTCATTTTTTTGATTCATTTTGGCTCTGAAGTACATCTTTATCAATTAACACAGTATATCAACATAAAAGGAAAGAAGGAATGAGTGAAATGAGGAAAAGAAAAATAAACTAATAGAGAGAAAGTGTGAAGACAATTAAATCAGCCTTTTATGGCTGCTGTGGTTTTCCTCTCTGTAAGTGATGCTCTGCTACAATGTGTGGATCAGCAATGGCAAAGCATGGAAATGGCATTGGAAAAACACCCCTACAATTTTAAGTTATTTGTAGCAGTCAGATTCCTGAGGGAGAGGAAGGTTGGGAAGAGATCAAATAGTGAGCAAAAATAATTTATATGATTGATTCATTCATCTTTTCCTGAAAATAATGTTGGATAAACTAACCACACTTCCCCCTGCAAATGAGTCACTAGCCAGTTGTCTATTCTGCAGTGACTCTAAATGAGGGACAACTGAACGCAGAGTGAATGAGGCACACATTTTTAATAGTATCTTGTCTGTTATTGTAACACGTACTGACTTACTTTAGCTCTTTTTCTTATAAGAATTTTCAGCCTGTGAAAATGTTTCCTATTGTCAGAGATGTGTGTCACAGTTCACTATGTTTTTGGAAGGATGCATATGCTTGGTAGTTCTAAATTAGCCTCCATTCCCTTTGGGGAATTAAACATCAGTACCGGGTTGCAATCATCTCCTTATCCCAGTTAAGCAGTCAGGTTATTCATTAAGAAGGCCACCTTATCTTGTGAAATGGTATCATGACTGGAAGAGCTCTTCTGAGCTTTAACAGGAAAAAAAAGTGCTAGTCTGGGGAGGAGGGATTGTTTGGGTTTTTTTTTAAATTCATATCAACCAATGTTTCCCCCACAGTTCTGAGCTACAGGTGGGCCTGGTTCTAATGTCGCCAAACCTCTGCAAACCGTAGCACAGTCCCATTCAACAGTAACATTGCTGCTTTTCAAACAGCAGAAGTTAAATAATTAAAATTAGTAGTTTTCCAGGTTGGTAATCAACACCAGCAGCATGCTATTCTTCAGGAGCTGTTATTTTGCCTTATATTGAACAGCATAAAAAGGAACGGTAAATATTGAAGCAATAACACTTTCCCTCTGCAAATTTATGTTTGATATAACACAGCCTGCAGCATCTGTGGACAAGGAGGAGCATGTCAGAGAGACAGGATGCATGGGGTCAGGCAAGCGTGCATTCAGTTGCAATAAAAAGTCACGTCAGTGGCGTCAATATGCTGAAGCTCAGTAGGAGGAAGGCAGTGAACAGAGGCCTGCAAGTAGGAATTTTCAAGGGAGGTTGCTTGGAATTTTTTGACTGGTTTGGGGTTTTTTTAGTTTGGTTTTTTTGTTTTGTTTTTCTGTAGCGCAAAAGCAACAAAGATAAGATGTTGCAGCTAAGCAGCAGAGATCCAAGGAAGAGAAGTGATAGCAGAGATTGTGCCGAAGATGTGAGAGGTCGTTAACCCTGAAACAGGGGCTGAAAGTAGCTCAATAGTGGAAAGAAGACATAGCAGAGGAGAGAAGGCTAAGCCGAAACAAGGATAAGGGAAAAAAATAAAATAGAAACCACCGTGACAGAGAACAGAAGGCAGAACAGACATAAGAAGATTCACACCAGAAAAGGAGGAACTCGCAGGTCAATTGCCAGAGAATGTGGGGCCCACAATAGAGTACTGCCTGTCAGGAGAAGGGATGCAAAACATTAGAAAGGGAGGAAGACAACACCTGATAATCCCTCATCTGACTGCAGAAGATGGTCCACTGGAACAGTCAGAAGTGAAGCGGGGTGCTGAAGGGCTCAGAGGAAAAGAAGTAATGTTTGGGGATTTGGCAGGGAATTGTGGTTTTGTTGTGCTGTGGGGTTTTTTCAGAAGAAAACCAAAAACTTGAGCTGAGGAAGATACAAGTTCCTTTCAGACTGGTGCAGTCCAGAAGATTTTTAGGCAGCTTATTATGGCTGCACTTACTATAAGAGGGCCTGTCTGGGGAAAGAAAAATCTCAAAAGGAGTCTGGCTCAATCGAAAGTAAAACATAAATGGGAGATACAAGGTGAAGAGCCACTCCATGACAGGTTCTCATGTTATACTGGAGCAAAGCAGTAAACATGGCTGAAGCAATGAAATATCTACCAGAAGGGAGATGCGCTGGGGTCTGTTCCAGTTCCCTGATCTGTTTCTGTAGGAGACAGCCATAGGATACAATCCAAAAATAATCTAGGGACACCACTCCCCAGATCTCCTCCCATCCATTTGAGTAACACTGCCACCTCTTCTCCTTTGACCCTGTCATCCCAGTTCCAGCTCAGTACCTACAGTCAGGTAGGTTAGGCTCTTCCTTGGCTATCAGACTGCACAGCCAAAACCTCTCCAGCCAAAGCAGGATGGAAATGCATTTTACTTTCTTCCTGGGAAAGTGCTCTAACCTGGGGTGGGGGTAATGTAAAAAGTAGGTGTCCCACCATACGACACAACTCCTCCTCATTTTTTTCTGATGAGTTTGTGTGGCGACCCCAGAATATTTGTGTACCATGTCTTATAAAGAACATCCCAACACCCACATCTTCCCCATGTGATGAGGGGGGGAACTTCAACACCTAGCTCAGCTTTGTAAATCCTACCCCCTAACACTGACAGCTGATTATTCGTTACTGCAATGGTGATCACTGTAACATCTTTCATGGTCAGGTCCCATATAGTTATTCTAAGTGAAAGACAGGGTAGGAAACAATTTCCAAAATGAGAGAAAAATCTAAGTCTTGTTTTGTAGCTAGTATGGCATTATGTCATCCTCCGATGGGGCAGCCTCAGAACTGCACAGTGGCAAAGGGGGAGCCTTAAACATTGTAATTTAAATCCGACTTCTCAGCCAAGTTTCTTCTGGTGACATTAATGACAAGTCTGCATGTTACTATGCCTCTAAAAAAAGATGGTGTAATTTTTTCAACCAGATCATTTTTTCCTGCTTGGGATAGTTATATTATTATGTTATATTACAGTTACATTACTCAGCAAACATGACTGCCCTGACAAGTAATACATATTGTAAATAGCTTTTCTGGATTTAATATATAAACTCTATACTGTTAGTGTTCCTGAGAGAATAAATCTGAGGAGCACTAGGAATACGTACTGAATGTGTTATTCAATTAGGGCTATCAATATTGTGTAATCACAAATTAAATTTATTAAATACAGACCATTTCCCCTTGTTGCTTGACCTGCATTAGTCATTATTCAATTCTCTGGACAGTACTCTGTTGAGCTTCAGACAATATCTCACTTCAAATACTGCGATATAACATTATTTTAAAAATTCTGATGCATTCTGATCTGAGATCTGATCTGAACTAACACCTTCACACAAGCCTTTGAGAACATCCATTTTCCGTTCACGAGCTGCAAGTGAACCCAAGTGTAATGTAGATGATGCAGCCCATTGTCTAATGCAGCAGCCTGCTAACCTCATTTTGCTAATGATGCTGGTCATCAAATTGTTAATTCTAAAGAGGACAGAGGATCATTATTTAATTGAGTGGTGTATCTTGCTCACAGCTGAACAGAAAAAGGTACTTCAAAATGGCTTAAAAAATGTGTGTCATATTCTTGAAACCACTGCTGCAGAATGATGCATCACTCCTTCCTTTGGGAGACAGCTCAGCCATTGGTTTTTAAGGGTTGGAGCTTTCTTTTAATTTGCTCTGGCACAAACATGAAGAAGGTGCAAAGGACGGCATAAAGATGAGGAAAGGGATTGATCCTGGGAGAGACATGCTGAGACTACTCTGTAGTGCATTCACAAGCACATATCTGGGTGCCTTGAGGTCTCTAGTCTACACAAATATACAAATTGGTCCAAAAATGTGGGAAAAGTAAAAGACGTGATAATATCAAGTTATACAGAACGCTAATTTTGTGCGTGAGCAAATGCACTGCCTTGTCTTTCTGTGAGGTCCTGATCCTAAAGTGTCACTTTTTAATGGCAACAATTAAAAATGGGGACAATATCTTTTATAAAAAGATATTGCTACTGATATGTCTGGGGGAAATAAAACAGACAAGCTTTAAGAAGTACAAGCCTCTCTTCAGATCTGAAGTAGAGTTTGCTGGGTTTAATGTTAAATAAGAGTGGAGAATGACTGTTCTGAATTTGAGTATGTTAGACCAGTCGAATGAGGTGGTGGTGTTAAGTTTATTATTTATATTGAGTTTATACTATATTTATATAATATATAAAAATATATTTATATTTATTTTTATTATATATTTATAAATATATAAATATATTTATATTTATATTGTGTTTATTATACTCTATGGAAGAGAGAGACAGAAAAAAGGGAAAAATATGAATGAATGAATGAATGAATGAATGAATGAATGAATGATTACTTGTGAACTATGAAGTTGTGCACAGACATTCATAGCACAGGGAAATACAATGCGACATTAACATGAATAACACTACTAAGTCTAAGTGTCTGACTTTATAAAAGGGATTATAAAATGAAAATTCAAGCATCCTATCATAGTCTAAGGCAACATCTTAGTGTGAGGCTGTGTCTTAGCGTAAGCCTTTAGTTTTTAGGCTATGTGTTGGTGTGAATTCAAGCAAAGCCAGAACACAATGATAAACCTCAAAGAGCCATCGCACTCTCCACAGACAGATTAGAGCACAAGGATTGTCTCAGCTTTGAACAAGTCTATTCCCACTGGATCAAAAATTCAGAATTTCACTTCAAAACAATAGTTACCCTTATAAAGCCATGAAAAGTTACCAGCATCAGTATAAAATGATCAATATTGCAATAGGGCGTGCAGTCTTCACAGTTTAGAAAGGGTTTTGAGCAGGAAGTAAAACATTCACAGAGGCACTGGAAAATCAAATGCCAATTTCAGTCTAAAGGTCAAGACCAGATAACATTAAATATAACCTTTCATATGCCATAAATGCACTGAATATATTTCCATCTATTTTCATATAGATAAAGGGACTTGCGTTCACTCACATTTTTAAATTAGTTTTTTAAGCGGTAACTCTATAGAAAATACAATGGCTCTGCTAGCTCTTTCCTGTACAGTTTTGTACAACAGACCTGCGATGTCAATGGGATGGACTATTCCAGCACTTCATATTAGCTTCAGGAGCACCAGAAAATTTATCTGTGTTGTTTTCTGACCTCTTTTTACACTAAAGCTTAATTTTTACTTAATGATTCCAATACTTTTGTTTCCTAAAAAAAGGACGTAAGTGTTGCCGAGCCATTTCTCGCCACGCTCTGCTTCTGAGCCATTCTTCACTAAACCTTCACTGGAGTGATAACTTTCACAATCAGGATATTTGAGGGTGGGAACCTGCCAGAAGGAACCTTTACAAGTGACAAAAATGATACCTTAGCCCAAAACCAATATAAAAAATGTATGTTGCTGGATTGGATGGTTTCTTTCTCACAAGCTCCATTAATGACATTGCATGGCATACAGTTTCTAAAATATAAGGGAAGATTAGAAATATACTGCTAGGAAAGCTGTGAACAAGAAGGTCTGAAACACTGCACGTTTATCAATCAGAGACCATCAGAAGGTATGAGGTAAGGAAAACAAAGAACTAATGCATAAGACAGAGTCTAAGATGGCACGCCAATTGTTTGCCTTAATCCCTGTTTAAAAAATAGAAGAAGAAAAGGAATCTGCTAATGTTATTCCTATCAGAACTTGGAGGAATTAGGCATCATTTCGCACTGTAGGATTTATTGTGTGGAGCTCAGCCAATCAAGCAGAAATTGGAGTAATTTCTATTGATTGATCCTGCTGTAGAAAGGGGAAAAGTCTTTCTTTTGCAGTACAGTTGGGCTCATTTTTCATGTATTTTGTACATAATTATTTTGAAATTTTATTCAGCTATATCTGCAATTTCTGAATAAATGCAATCTAAATCGTAAATGAATGTAGTGAAACTTTTCATAGTGATAAGTAGCAAATAGCAGAAGGGGGTTTTTCACCTTCCACTAGATGACATCTAACACTGCAATATAACATAATCAATAGAGTAAACTTGACATTTTTGATGTAAGATTATTTTCCTCCAGGAACCTAGGGAAAAAAAAATCAACATCAGGGTTTAATTTTTCCCTGTAGCTCTGACTAAAAAAAAGTATTAAAAAACTGTCCAAAATTGCATTTATTAGGGAAATGAAAATATTTTCATTAAGTATAATAAAGAAATTTTTAAATCCATAAATTCTAAAACATTTTTTTCTTCATTTGGGATTTCTCAGTCTGAGAGAGAAACTTAGCTCCTGTCATTAATAGAAAATTGGGCATCAGACTTGGACAAACTGTACATATTATGGCATTAATCAGGCGTCTCTGCAGTTGCCTCACCAACAGTGCTCTCTATACTGTGTATTCTGTGTCTGATGATGCTGAGGGATGTGTCAAAGTATTTATCCATTCAATTATTTTTTTTAATTTAATATTTACACTCACACAGACAAAAAAACATACAGGTAAGTGAAATGTTTCAACTGCCTACTGTCCTGTCACTTCTAAAATACAGTCCCAAATCCTGCCTGAACATTAGCTTGAACTCAATTCCTACAGCATAGCTGAGATCCCCTCTCCCACCTTGCTGCTAGTCAAGCTACTCAAGTGCATGAGCTCCAACGGGATTTCCTATCATGGGCAGCAACGTGATCTGCTTCTGCCCAGGAGTGGAGACACCTTGGTTGTTTCAGGCCTGAAGACTCCCATACCTAAGTCACTCAGAGGAGGAAACTCTATATTCCTCTGCCTAAATACCCTGATGGGGCAGATGAGGCAGAAAGTTTTGGAGCATGTCCAATGCACAGTTAGGCAGGACCTTCCTACAGGACGTACCTCACCACTTCCTATTAAGATACTGGGGGTGGGGAGGACATGAAAAAGCAGCCCTTTTTGGAAGAGCCTATAATCCCCCCCTAGCCTGAGAGACAGATTTAATTCCTTCTAGTGCCTGAGGGGATTTGAACGCCCGCTTCAAGATAATGAGCTGGCCAGACAGCACAGGAGGAAGCGCCAATATATGCTCAAATGAAGTAAAAAGAGCCCTTGCCTCCTTCTATAAAAAGAGCAGTTTTTTAACATGAAGCAGTTGCTAGGTAAAACGGAGGTAGTCTTAGGTCAACAGAATCTTGTTGTTTTGTAGTCTGTTTGAGCAAATCTTTTAGGTTTTTTACTTTTGTTTTCTTCGGTTTTGAGGGTTTTTTTTTGCTGGGGTGGCACAGACTATGCGGAAAGACCTGAACATGTGCCAAAGGTCACCTGGGCCAGGCAGACTCCTGATGATGAGAAATATAGGCTTGGATCCTAAGAAACTCAGCTGGGTCCCCTCCTGCATGAGTACTGTACATAGTGGGGGATCCCAGCTATAGCAGAGGGTTCAGAGACAGGTATCCAGAGTGGCTGAACAATTTATGCTTGGTCTTGCTCCTCATTTGCTCCACAGCTGCCTGTTTAGGATCCTATTCTGAAGTCTGACACTGCCTGAAGTCCTTAGGCACCTCTCTCAGGTTTCTTGATTCCAGTAGGACCCGGGAACGGTGACTATTTTGCTCAGAAAGGTGAGCCTTAAGCCATACTCCTCTCACTAGTAGGTAGGTCAGATGGCACATTTAGCAGCTCAAGCAGACTACCCTTTTTTGTACCTAATATTCCCTACATGAAATAGAAGTACTCAGGGGGCTGACTTGGGTCTGTGGATTCTTGTAGGCAGCAGTCACCTAGTACTTAAACACTGAGCATTGCAATACCTCCACCATTTACATAGGGCTAGCTGTTACTGGGGAAAACATATCGAAGTGAAAAAAGGAAGGGTGCAGAACCAAAGTGCTTTATGGACATGCACTGTCAAGATCAGAGCAACCTCCGCATCACAACTAGTAATTGCATTAAAGCTCTCCCAAAGTGAGAACTGGCAGGCAGGCAGAGGAAAACATGACCAGGACACATCACCAGCATTAGTGTCTTCGGTTTGTGTCTAGACCTGCTCACTGGAGATCCAGTTTAAATATCTTAGATTAAATAGCATCTATAGAGGTTAATTGAAACATTCTGTGACAAACAAGTCAGGTTTCACCTGAAAAGACAGGGCGGGATTTTGTCAGACGGACTTTCTGGTACTCTGTTGATTCCTTCCCTTTCTGATAAGGTCAGGATTAAGGACTAGGCTATGTTGGCAGTAATATTCCATGGGCAGTGGCTGAAGTCTCAATGTTTCTACAGCTGATATTTGGAGGAACAAGACTCAGTGGTCTGGTAGAGTTTCCCACCTCTCATTTCAATGATGCTGTGAGGAGGAGCTCTGGAGAATTTACTCCTTCACACTCCTAACAAAACAGCTAAAGCTGGGGCAGCTTATACAGGCACTAAGGCAGGTGCAAGAAACATAGAAAACTCTCTCACTTGATGAATCCAAGTGAGGAAAATAAAATATTCCCCAGGAAAATATAAAAATAGAATCACCTCAGCTGCTAAAATATTCAGTAGAGTTTCAGTGGAACTTTTAAAACATTAATTGGAGAGGTTTCTCCAGGTGAGAAAGATAGAATTGTCTGGCACTGTCTTTCAGGAAATGTATGTAACTTGTGCTTCATCATGTTTTTCTGCCTTCAGGCCTTCAGCAACTTTTGGACTGTATGTCCATGCCATCCGTGCTAGTTTTCTTGATTTCACTCAAGACAAAATAAACCATTTCAGTTCACAAAATAATTGACCCCTGCCTTTAGCTGTGCTGTTCCTGGGGTAAATCAACGTATCTTGTTCACAGCGTATCAGTTTCCCTTAAGTTACCTGGCTGCTATAGGTGTACATACCTACAGATTTTTTTTCTAGGAATTATGGCTGCTTTCTGCCACAAAGGGAGCTTGTTTAATTATTTTTAATGGTTACCTCCATACTCGTTAGTGTAGGATACAGACAAAGCAGTACATACTATGACTGCCCTTTAGCAAGAGAAGAGGTACAGCTCTGTCCAGCCAATATTGAGTTCTTGCTCCAGCTCACCTTCATTGTACGCCAGGGCCACCAAGCCTTGGGCTAAGTAAAATATTTGCAGTAGAAATAGTGAAACTTTAGCTCTTAACAAGACTCATGTAGGTGATGGCGGCCCTGCTTAGGCCATCTGTACAAGAGGCGAGCATCAGCTCCTCTTCCTGAAGAGTGGAGAATAAATCAACAACCCCAACAAGGCAGGGACTCCATTCTTTCTGCTCCATATATCCATTCAGATTTGTAACAGCATGTGCCTCAACTTTACAACAGGTTTAACAGAGGACACTTCTGCACATAACCTTTGACCAGCAGACAGCCTTCTTATCTTCATCATGACTCATAATACACTATTAGCTATTTTCTCTTTAGCATGGTGCTGTTTATTAGAAGCCTTATTTTGCCAGAAATATATAAGCATCTCCGTATATTTCTCACCACTTGAACAGAGCTGAATCATCACAACCAACTTAAAAGGGGGCAGAAAAGAGAGGGAGCAACAAAGAGGAATATATACAACTGAAACTGAAGAGGGCATTTGTCTAGGCAAGTAACACATGAACAGACCAAGTTGGGTTTTACTCAGAGCACCGAAGGTAACGGAGCTCTTAAACACCCAACATATGACTTCACTGGATGACCAAGAGTCATCCAGCTCTTGCCTTTACTCCAAGACTCTTGTTCAGTGCTCAGAGAACAAGTAAAAACCTATATCTGAACTGCTGATCCCAAATACAAAATTGTCAGTCCACTTCACTGTTGCCTTGTATCATATCTAACCGATTGTAACAATTCTGAGTAATAGCCTTCTATAGTTTCTTTGCATTCTGGTCTTGCAGAGTAAGGTTTGACATACTGAGGAATCAGGTTCACTGTCTGATAGGGTAAGCGTAAGAAAAGGACAGTAAGAAGGACCTAACAATATGGGCCTGCATGGGCGATGAGTTGGCATACTTTAGAAAAGACTACACTTTTTCAAAAGGTAATCTTGAAAAACATGTTTCCTATAACACACTTTTTGCCTTTTGAAATATTCCCTGCCTTAAATCAATGGGAAGTGCTGAGTGGTGCCCATACCCCATCAGTAGCAACAGCAATGCTTGCTAAGCTTCATGGTGTGGTACCTGCCACAGACCTGAAGCATGACAGAAAAAGCTCTGAATTTTCCTCAGTTCCAGTGATGAAATACATCAGTTGTACATGTGGTCAGCGCTCCACACCATAAAGCACTGGACCGAAATTCGGGAGTTCAGGTGCTAAAAGAGCATATAAAAAAAATAATGAACTGCTTCCTGATGAGTGCAATTTCTTTGTAACCACAGAATTTTAACTGAAAAAGCAGGCCAAACCTGCTTAGTTGAATGGGGGAGGAGTCATGAAAAATATGCAGACCTTAAAGAAAAATACAATAGCAGTGGTGTCAGATGCAAGGCCATGAAGTTTGCTTTGGGATAAAGAACTCTCTGGAAGAACAAATGAACAAACCTTAAGAAATCAGGCTCAAGAGACTGCCCACTCCTGAGAAAGCTTGCCCTATTCAGACCTAGTAAGAATTCTAGAAAATATCAAGTAAAATAACCAACTATTGATTGAAACAATACATCCCTCAAGTAATTATTCAATAAAATATCACTAGGTAGATGTTCAATAAACTGTTGCACAGGCAGGCAATTACCCTAATAGCATTACAAAGCACAGACAGTTACTCAATACATTCAAGGGGCAAATGATCGCTCAATGCTGTGCAGCATGGTATTGCACAGGGCATAGAGTAACTCTATAAATGACTAAAGGGTGCAGCTTTATGACAGCTTGATTTGTTCTCCACCCTTCATTCTGTCTTACTCTATTCTCACCAGCAAAATGTTTGTGTGGATATACTGCTTTCTCTCAATGCAATCAGAGTCTTGTGGCTTTCCACATACTATGACTGACAGCAGTCAGGGATTGCAAATGAGTTGTCCTGGTTTCCTCTTTGGTTATTTAGGCCCAATGTCCTAAAAGCTACCATGTTTCCAGGACTGACCTGCAATTATTTTAAGGATGGCAGCGTAAGCTGTATAAGGAAAAGGGCCAGACTATTCACAAGACCTGTTTTTAGCTGGGATTGCTGATCTTTTCATTGAACACAATCCCTTGTTACTATTACCAAACAGAACTGAGTAGAGTTTACTCTAGCTCAGAGTTATTTAACTTAATTACCTAGCAAAAGACCTTGAGGTAGAAATGTAAAATGTAATGAACATATTTTAATTGTAGCAGCTGGGTTGTTCAAAGATATTAAGGATTAAAAACACAGTAAGGTCTTATGTGTACACACTAAGTAGGCATGTGCAGTTTTCCTTTAAGCACTGTGCAAAAGCATCAGTTCTGTATAAGACTTTAAGAAAGGCATTCTTAAGAGTGTCTCAAGAAAATCTTAAGAAAGAAGAGTTCTGCCTTTGCTGCCTTGCACCCATAGGCCAGGACAATGAGGGAATGCTGTTTGCCCGCTCTGTGTACCCAGGAGACCAGAGGCAGCACAGCTACTCCTGCTTCCATGGTACAATGCAACTCCACCATTTTCATGGCAAGGCCAGTTCCAAACTCTGAACTGCAAGAATCAGAAAAATAGTTTGAGTAAATTAATGTGCACCCTGAATTGCTCAGCGACAGAAAATGAAACTGAGACAGAAATATCC
Source organism: Phalacrocorax aristotelis (assembly GCF_949628215.1). NCBI lineage: Eukaryota > Metazoa > Chordata > Aves > Suliformes > Phalacrocoracidae > Phalacrocorax > Phalacrocorax aristotelis. The sequence continues at coordinate 50,068,521 of NC_134277.1, read as the reverse complement.
TTCTTCCTTCAATGATGTGTCTATTGATACAAATCATGATATGTCTGCATTCAGTTCCCACTGATATCAATTGGGAGTTAGCTATTACATGCCTTCCAGGCCTGGACCCTTTCCCCACCCCCTTTCTGGATCTTGAAGGGAAGGATTTGATTCAATGGCCACTGAGGTCCACAGGAAATCTAAAATAGGAACAGGATGCAATCCCAAAGCTGGACCCCTCTGGTATGGAAAAATGCTGGAAACGTTGCAAGACATAGTGCTACTGGCAAGGTAGCCATTTAAAAATAAATTGTATATCAGGCCTGAGACAAAAAAATTACACCCAAACCAGCACATACTCATCTATGCTGTTGTGAAGTTTATTTGCATTGTGCTCCTGAGCTTTCAGGACGTCTTTATGCCACCCACATTTCTTTGGTTCTTCTACACCACCCCAGAGCTTAGAGGTCTTTAAAACATTGTAAATGAATGCTGAATTAATTCCCAGTTAAGACAAAAGATGAACTCTTGTGAGGTTTGTGGTAAGGTGTCAAGAAGTGCCAGCACTGGAACTTGGTCCCTAGTCACATCTCAGATCCCACTTCTAAGACTACAGGAAGTTTGGACAAGATTTATATCAACTTCTCTACACTGGAGACTCCCAGACTGATCACTCCAGGAAAGCCATATATGGATGCTGTCTACCTAGACTTTAGTAGAGCCTTTCCCACAGCAGTATCCTGGAGAAAGTGGCTGCTGATAGCTTGGACAGGCGTACTCTTTGCTGGGTAAAAAAACTGTCTGGATGGCTGGGCCCAGAGAGTTCTGGTGAATGGAGTTAAATCCAGTTGGTGCTCATTACAAGTGGTGTTCACCAAGGCTCAGTAGTGGGGCCAGTTCTGATTAATAACTTTTTCAACAATCTGGACAAGAGGATCAAGTGAATCCTCAGTAAGTTTGCAGATGACACCAAGTTGGGAGGGAGTGTCAATCTGCTTGAGGGAAGGAAGGCTCTAGAGAGGAATCTGGACAGGCTGCATCGATGGACTGGAGCCAACGGTATGAGATTCAACAAGGCTCAGTGCCAGGTCCTGCACTTGGGTCACAACCACCCCATGCAACGCTACAGGCTTGGGGAGGAGTGGCTGGAGAGCTGCCTGGTGGAAAAGGACCTGGGGGTGTTGGTCGACAGGCACTTGAACGTGAGCCAGCAGTGTGCCCAGGTGGCCAAGAAGGCCAACAGCATCTTGGCTTGTGTCAGGACTAGTGTGGCCAGCAGGAGCAGGGAGGTGATCGTGCCCCTGTACTCAGCGCTGGTGAGGCTGCACCTTGAATACTGTGTTAAATTTTGGGCCTGTCACTACAAGAAAGACATTGAGGTGCTGGAGTGTGTCCAAAGAAGAACAACGAAGCTGGTGAATGTGTCTAGAGCACAAGCCTTATGAGGAACAGCTGAGGGAACTGGGGTTGTTTAACCTGAAGAAAAAGAAGCTGATGGGAGAGATTATCACTCTCTACAAGTACATGAAAGGAGGTTGTAGCGAAGTGTGGGTTGGTCTCTTCTCCCAAGAAACCAGTGATAGGACAAGAGGAAATAGCCTCCAGTTGTGGCAAGGGAGGTTTAGACTGGATATTAGGAAAAATTTCTTCACCTAAAGGGTTGTCAAACATTGGAAGAGGCTGCCCAGGGAGGTGGTTATGTCAACCATCCCTGGAGGTATTTAAAAGAAGGGTAGACATGGTGCTTGAGAATATGGTTTAGTGGTGGACTTGGCAGTGTTGTGCCAAGTTGCAGTTGGACTCAATGATCTTGGAGGTCTTTTCCAACCTAAATGATTCTATGATTCTGTGCTCTTTTCCCTGATTGAACCTGTGATATTTTCCACCTGCTAAGAGAAAGTAGCTGCTCAGATCTAGTTAATTTAGTCTCAGTGGTTTAACAAACATATTTGATCAGCTGGGTCATCTTAAGCTAATGTTTACTAGTAGTATATTACCCACTTTTTTCTGTCCAATCTGAAAAGAAATAAAATCAGATAATGTCAAAATATTGCAATTGCATTAACTCAGCTCCAGACCACAGAAAACACGGAACTGTACTTTAAGAAATTAGATTTAACAAGGCAGAGAAGCAAATGAAAAAACCCCAAAACCCCAATCATAAGCAATAAAGCTGGAAGCTCAAAAGAAAAATTATGAATAAGGAAAAAAATTGGTTACTAATTATATTTTAAGTCTTTCCTTATATCTGCCACCAGAAATGACAGCTAGACTTTCATCTCGTTCTGTGTAAAACTGTATTACTTAGGAAGATGTCAAGTGAAACTGATCGCTGAGAAATCAAATGTTGATCAATTGGTAGTAAGGATAAGACAATTAATTCACTATGATAGTATCCATATGCTCAGAGAACTGACTTAATCCTACCTTCGTTATTTACAAACCACTGACAATTCATCTGACTGTAAATCTTTCAATTCACATGCCGTTTAGAGCAGAACAGTTATTGTACAGTGACCAATTTGCTTTGTTTACACCATGATTTCAACAACAGCGCAGTGAAATTAGATCTTCCACAAGGTGAAAATCATTAAATACTGGGTGAAAATTATTAAATTCACAAGTGCCACATACCAATCAATTGAATGGGTATGGACAGCTCATTTATTATAAAATATTTATATTTGTCAAGCTTGTCATGAGAGCATGCACCCTTGAGGAAAAATGGCTTTTCCCTTTGCTACACCATCTCAGACAGAATTTGTCATTTGATAGGCAGGTATTATTACCTTGGCCTTTTACACTGGCCAGGAATCTGCTTAACTTTAGCAGCAAATCAGTCTGGTGAGGCTCCCATCTCATTGAAATGGACAGGAAAATCAACTTAAATGTAAGAAAAAACTTTTTTACTGTGAGATTCATCCAACCCTGTCACAGGTTGCCCATAGAAGTTGTAGAGTCTTCATCCTTTGAGATATTCAAAACCTGACTGGCTATGGCTCTGAGTGACCTGCTGTAGTTGACACCATATTGAGCAGGCATGTTGGACTAGATGATTTCCAAAGGTCTCTGTAAACCTCAGCCATTCTGTGAGTCTGTGACCAGTTTCTAGCTCATGTCTGGCATGATACAGAGAAGCCCCTTTTTGTTCTGGCCCAACATGTACTCAACACAGCGCACAAAAGACCCTCATAAGAAGATTCAGCAGTATGCAATGCCTGTGGTGCCTCCATGGCCAGATGGTACAGCAGGCCACCTGTCAGCTAGGATTATACAATGAAGGAAACCTCAATCTCTAGGGTACACCTCAGAACCTACAGGTTGATCTTGGAACTTTCTTTAATCTAAAACTTACAAGATTTTAGCTCATTTTTTCCTCCACAAAAAAAAAAAACAAACCCACAGGAAAATCCAGGGAAATTCCTGCCTTGGCTTTTAGCTTTTCGACCTCATATGAACCAGCTGTTCCTCACTGCCTTTGCCATTTCTCTGAGATGCTTTCTACCACAACTTTTATTTTCTCCATGTTTCTCCTCCCATAGTTTTTCTTATCCTACATCTCTGGTGGTCTTCTCCAGATGAGAACACAGCCCAATTCCACCCTGGGTCTACTGCCCAGACTGCACTGGCTCACTGGAGCCATTCCTGTTTTGTAGGCATTTGCAGCTTGGGAATGTAGAGCATATATGTATATATCCATATGTGAACATATGTCTTGTCATAATGGATGTCTCTTCTGGAGCAATAGTTTATTCTTATTAAAATTAGCTTTTCAGAAAAGACAGCATCAAATTGCTAATTTGACCATTTTTAACGTTCTAGGTTAGGTCAAGCTTTTCAAGAGAACTCGCACTCTGCTCTCTTTGAAGTCAGTGGAGATTTATCACCAAATGATCTCTTGGGAAATAATGACCTTAATGGAGATTAATAACAGCAATCAACTACCAATGAAATAATCTTGCTGAGGGATTGCCCATACCTTCAGCAGACATTTTGGAAGAAAAAAACCTCCCTCTGCTTGCCAGAAACAGCCCGTGTGTTTGCTCTTCTGTCAAACAAACTGAATGAAGAAAACAAAGTTGGCAAGAAAAGAGCCTACAACCCCAATAACTCTACAGCTTCAATCACTAGCCTGTTAGCTGGCAGGATAGACACTAACATTCTTCTGTAAGCCTGAATTTCCCAGGACAGAGCTTCTGCTTCAACATTTCCAAGGTCCTAGCAGAGAATGTTGCTTGGTCTACACAATGGAAACCACAGGAAAGATTTAGAGATTCCCACTCAGGTGATGTAGCCTGTGCAGATGGGAGCAGGTATCTGTTTTTGTTCCTAGTTGGCATAAATAGTGATGAAATCTTCAAGGGAAGTGGGGTATGATGGGAAAAGACACTGTCCCTCAAATCCGACCATGACAGTCTGGAAAAAATATAAGCCAGAATAGAAAAAGGGAGAAAAATAAACCATTGAGGAAAGCTATAGAATATACCACAAGAATACTTTCACCCTGGAATTTTAGGTGATGCTGGGACTCAGCAGGGTTGTGGCAGCTCCCCTCCAGAATTCTTTAAGAAAGCATAGAAAAGTTTCCAAAGATGGTCTGACTCTAGAAAATTCTGTAGGTGTTAAGAAGGTGGTAATTTCCATGCATTATCATCACACATGCAATAACCTTGTTTCAATCTTTACTGAAGTAGATTCCTTAAAGGCATGATGCCAAGTCCAGGGACAGGGAAGACGCAGGATATTCTAAGCCACTGTCTTTAACGTATCACCATGTTCTTGCCAATCCTACATGCTTTTATAAAATCTCACACCCCCAAAATTTTTGCTTTCCTTCTCTGACTTGAAGTCTCCCTCATACATATACCACGGGTTCCAACCTCTGCTCATCCCCTCTCTTGTACGTACTCTGCATCAACAGGACCGCTTGTACCAGCAACACACATGGGATTAGGCGCACTTCAGTATCTGTCCAGAAAAGCAGAAACACCTCAGGAATTCTAATCATTTCCATTTTCAGTAGTTTGTTAGCAGCCTCTTGACAGGAAACAGACACTGCTGAAACACTGCAGGTTTCCGAACTTCCACCAAAAGGACAAGCTTGAAAGAAAAAAAAAGTGCTTTCAGGAAGCAAATCCTGTGCTGGCCCTGCAAACAGAGCAAAGCAGTCCTTTCTTTTTCAGTTATACCCATGTGCTTTGCAAGCAACACTCATGGCCAAGTCCAAATCCTTATGAACGTGCAGACACTCCACACAGGTTGAGTGCTGCTCCCAGCACATGTGTATGTACCCTGTGTGCAGACGCAGTTCAATTTCATTTCTTTGGAATCCATGGTCTGTTTAAATATTAGAAAAGCACAGGTATTTGGCAGAGGTGTCACTCTCCCTAACTGCTGATAATACCACTGTCAAACAGATTGCTTTGGCTCTGGGGAAAACTGCAAACGTGATTCTTATTAGACTTACCCAGCAGAAACGTCTATAGTGTTGCTAACATTATTTCTTTCTGCTCCTTTTTTATTTTATTTTAAGCTGAACAAACTAAGCAGGTGGGAACATATAATAAAAATGAATGGGTTGGGAATATGCTTTGAAACAGAAGCAATTTCCAAACAAACTGCAGTGAGATTTCTGCAAGGCCTATTTACTTTTACTACAATCCATTTATTTTGCTACTGATTTTGATTGTTCATTCTGATCTGTAAGCATCCTGAAAGCATGGCTGTGTACAGCTAGATGTATCTCATCTACAGAAGAGCATGTGACTGAAGCACCTGAGACAACAGATGAGTAACTTGGTAAGCACTCCATAGTCAGTGAGCAACAGGGTCACCTCAGGAAGTGATCAAGCCCATCAAAAACCTGAACAACCACGTGTAGGCATTAGGCTCCTGGGTTTTTCTAGGCCAAAAACCCCACAGCACGGTAAGTAAAACTGCAGGGTTGAAATGATTCTGTGCTGCTTGCAGTTTCCCTGCTGATCCCTGGCCGGCACCCTCTCGCCATTACCTGCTCCAGGGACATTTTGTCAGCTGCAGGAAAACAATGTGTTTTCCTTCGTGCCTTAACACAAGTCAACCTCCAGTGCATGTTTAGTGGCTTATGGCTCAATTCAGCTCCCATTGACTCTGCTGAGAACCACACAAGGGCTCTTGTGGGAGAAAACACAACTTCCTTACAGGTGTAGGTTCTAGTTCACACATTCCACACAAAATAAACCTCCAGACCACAGAAAGCCTTGGCCTTGAGAAGGATCTTTTTGTAAGTTATGCAGACTTTTAAAAGAGCTGTAAAATGGCTGTGGAGTTGCCGTACAAACTCTATTTATTGTACTGTCTGTACTGTATTTTACCTCTCTCTCCACTATCTACACTACTTGCCTATGATAAATTGGATTACAGCACAGATTGGCAGGGTTTACTGCAAATATCTCCTGGTGCTCCTTTCAGAAACCTCTTGTTATTTTGACTTAATATCCAGATTTCACAGGTGTTTTTCTACTGAAAGGGAAATAAATGGAAAAGGATTATCAGCACTCACACTTTGTTTTTCTACATCACTTCACCTATAGTGACACCCCTGATGACACAAAGATAACCCTTTATTCCAGGAAATCTGGATGGCAAAAATACTTCTATTCAGCAGAACATAAGAAGTCATAGGGTGTTGCGACTCTGGGGGAATTTCCCTTCTGGGGGAAATTTCATTGTAACAAATTCATGCTTAGCTTTCCCTTTTTTATTTTACATTGAAATTATTTTTTATCTCTTCTTCCACTTTGAATAATGACCCAATCAAAGAGATAAAAATTATCCTACCTTAAACTTTGAAGAAAGAAGTACTTTGTCCTAGTCTGAACTCTCCTCTCCTTGAGGGTATTTTACACCACATCTGCCATGTTTCCATTTGGATTCCCACCAGAGACAACTGCTATAACTTACGGGTGAGGTATGGTGAGCCCACAGGTGGTGGGACCTGCTGAAAGAAAGTGATGTGTTGACTCTGTTCTCAGTTACCTTAAGCACACTGTGGACAATGCCACTGATTATTCAGTCAGGACCGCAGCTTCGCACTCCCTCATGAATGGAAGGAAAGGTCATAGTGCCAATGCTTTCTCCTTTGGGGACATCCTGTAGCCTTTTACCTGTAGGCAAATGCAGGTCCCATCTTTAGTTGTTGCAAGCTCTAAATTTTACAGTAAGCTCTGTGTAACAATGCCATCTTGTGCACATTTGCACATCAACACACACACAGACACACTCTAGCAAGGTCAGTGCCTAGATTTATAGCGAGCCTCTTCATCACTATGGCAATACACCTAAAGATCTATTCGGCAGAGAAGTCAATTTTTTTTCTGGCTTATCTCTGAACAGCTTGATCTAAGATAGTGAGGACCAAATACAAGACTAGAAAATCCATAGAAAATCCAGTCCCCTTTTACACAGGTGGATTTGAAGATATGAAAGCTAAAGGCTAATGCCAAAATAAAATTATTTAGCATGTCAAACTTAGCATCTGAAAAGGAAAGACAATATATGCTGGCATTTACTGCTTAATGGCTTGGGGCAGTTTGGCTCAACCTTCTTCAGCTCCCCCAAATGACAATTTTTAATGAGGTGTTTAAATTGGAGTTTTTATATTGTGAAGGCATCATTGACATCAAGATCCATGATGCTGTGTACATCTATATTTGTGGGTTCTTTGGAAATATGGGGGTTGGCTTTTTTTTAAAGGTGTCTTGATGAGATGTTTGTAAACACTAAGCAGTGTGTGTCCTTGCCCTAATCTTCATTGATATTTGACCATTTGCTTTGCTGTCTTGGAAAAGATGTATGTTGACATTAGGCTGCCATAAAAAGTTGATGATAGTTTGTGAAATTAATGGGCCAGGAAGAGAAGGCCATGGTAGTAAATTTCTTCCTCATTCTGGATTACAGGTTGATCGATGGTACTACGTTGTTGCTGTCGCTATTGATATGGGAAGTTCAGTATTCAATTGAATACTTTTTTCAATATTGTCACAGGTACATTTTTTTAACTAGGCTGGCACGACTTCATTTTCTCTGTATTTTCTGATTTATTATACCCACTGTAGGATTAAAATATGCTCTTTGAAACAATTTAGTGATTGAATTGAAAGGTTTCCATAGAAAAGCATTTCTTTTTCAAAAGGGAAATGGAGAGATAATGCATCTTCCAATAAACTGTGCTCTATGTACTAATGCCTTATAATCTTCCTATAGCCCTTTATAAGATTAGGAAGAACTAAGGACCCTTTATTGATTCCATTTAGTTTTTCACTGGTAGCAGAGCTCAGGCCATTTGAGTCAAGTGACTACGGCATCTGTTCACTGAACCTAGAGGAGAGTGTCTCTTAGCTGCTACAGAATAAAGCCTCATTCGCTGTGAGGCAGAAGGTATAGAGTGTAATGTGACTGCCCATACTGAAGCAGGTTTCTGTCTCTCAAACAATGGACAATGGTATCTCTACTATGCCTATCATGAGCTGTATTACATGCTTTCATTTTCTTTGAAGACATAATTAAAAAGCAGTGCTCCTAAGGCCTCCTATCTGCGGTGCACTTCTAGTTGTCCCCTGAGACGATAAAAGTCAGGGAAGAGATTTTCACTGTGTCCAATGTTCTGTGCATAGATGAACTTGCAGGGGTGCAAGAGAGGCTTGAGGGGAAGCACACTGGAGCACGGTAGGCAGAATCATCACTTCTAAGAGGTCTAGAAGCTTTTAGGTGCTTCTGGCAGAAGGCTGTCCAGTGACTAGGGATGTCCTGTGTGCATTAGTCTTTGAACAATCTTTCTGGGAAACAACTCTGCAGATTCCTCTGTTGTTGGGATTTTTCCCAAAGTTTAAAAACAGGCCATATATTTTAAAAAGTGATGCATGATTTTCAAAGGTGCTGGCCTGTTTTAAGTAGATTACCATGTCTTGCCTTTTGGAAGCAGGATGTTACTTGAAATGCATCAATTCTCCAGGAATATTGCATCTAAAGCCTAAAGCAGCCTAGCCTGCAGTCTATTTTCACCTCGAGATTATTATTCACTACAGACCAGAAGGAAATGTTGTGCTTTTCACAAAGCTTTATTTTCTCTTGGGAAGGATTCTCTGTTTAATGATCTGCTTTCCCATTACCATTTGTGGGAGGAATGATTTAACAGTACTGACTTGCAAATATTGATTGTATACCATGGAAACGTTATTAGTTCTGATTGCATCACATTAGGAGGACAGTTTATTGCACAAAACAGATGAACTGCTGTCGTGAAAGCTGTATTGTTACATACATAAAATAGCACTAATGCATAGGGAAAAATGGGGTTTTACACCTGTGCACGCTAGTTTTAAAGCAACATAAAAACTTTAGATATTACAATAAGTTATTTCTCTTGTTAACATTTTATACAGATTTTTTTCTGCCTGTTAAGTTTGGTGGTGTTGGACTGAAACAGACTAGAGAGGATTGGCTCTCCTTGGTGGCTGCTGTGTACAGTGCACACTTTCTCAGGGCCTGGCTCTCATATGGCTGCCCCAGTTTCATACTGGCTTTAGTGAAAGCTCTGCCAGTTCTCACGGGTGCAGGTGAGAGCAGAGACAAGCCCTCAGCTTTGAACAGCGTGTATCTGAGGGTAGAGCTAGACAGCCTCTCAATCCAGCTGATGCCATTAGTACCTTTGGCTGTTGCTCAGCCCCACTCAGCATTCCCAGTTGAGTGTTTTCACTCCCATGGCTCAGCTGGGGGGATGTAACACGCACAGCTTCCTGCCTATGTGCAAAATCGCCACATGAGCTCCAAGCATGGAAAGCCCTGGCAGCCTACATCGAAATGCATGACTTCTACAAAGAAACGAATGGGGTTACTGCAGGTGGTGTCTCACATGTGCTCTTTTTTGTGGGGTGATGATTTCAATCAGGTGCTCAGAGATGTTTTAATTAGCCATTTGCTAATTCATTTAGCCATAGGCAAATGGGTAGTGCATTGAAACAGGCAGCAAGGACCCTGACTTCCTCGCACTGACCAGTTGGCACACAGAGTCACACAAAGAAGATGAATACTTCTGACTCACAACTAGTAGAGTTGCCATGAACACAACAGGAGAGGAACAACCCAACTAAACTTACTCAGGTATAAGGGAATTCTGGGAGGAAAATAATGACTGTGAGGTGTCAGCCGTCTGGAAGAGCACAGTAATACATTCCACCTTGCTTTGAACCTGCAGGTATAAACCCTAAGCATGAAAATCTCTACCTTAACCTTCCTCATATCTGTGCTAGGTTTAGGTTGCAACTGTATTTTGGCCCAGTGACAAATCAGCTTTGAAGTTCTAGCCTGAATTTTCCCTTCGGGCCCATTCTAGTTAGTCAGGTTTGACCCTTAAATACTGGTAGTGACTCTCAAATGCATTAATTTTCAAGCTGTTCCTTCGTCTAAACAAACAAAAGCAGAGAAGGCAGTAAAGGGGATACTTATATTCTCAGGCATTACCTGCATTTTTCCATCTCTAGGAATAAAGACACAAAAAAGCATGATCCACTGAAACAGTGGAAGAGCTGAGGGATTGATAAGGGGGCAGGGAGAAAGAAAAATGCAGTACAGACTTGTTAAGAGTTTGCATGAAGGATTCCTAAATAGGCAGCCGAGAATACTGTGTTATCACTGCCAAAATAATGAAAAACAGATTGCAAAATAAATTAATAACAAAGGACAGCATCTGGGCAAAAGTGGCTGCATACACTTCTGATTTATTCCAAGGGGAAATATGACAAGACTATGGAACTGAACTAGAATATATTATAATTTGAAGTTCCTCCTCTAATGCTAATCAGCCTGCCAAGCTCTTGTTTCCCTGTGCACTGCTCAATAGTAGACAAGATAAACTGATTTGTGGATAAGATTAACTACACTTTGTTAACCATGAATCAGTTTAATCAACTGAAAGGGAAGGAGCCATTCACAGATGGACAACCATCTTGAAAAAGAACTTGGTGTGTGATCTGGGAAGCCAGTCCACCCAGGAAGTCTGATTTCCACATTAGGCAAACTGATCGAATTGATAATAAAGAATCAGTTCAGTAGATACAAGGGCAATACACTGGCGAAAAGCAAAATCCTTTGTGGAATGTGGCTTTATATCAGAAATAACTAGACTTCTATGAAGGACTCAGCATGTGTCTAAATAAAGATGGTTTGGTTGGCGTGCACTTATAAGCACTTCTATAGAGCTTTGAGAAGTTCTCTCACTGAGTGTTCTTAGAGACACTATGTTTTCCTGGGATAAGTAAGATAGTCCTCTCTAGATTAAGAGTTTATTAAACAATAATCATAATCTTTGAAATGGATAAAAATACATAATCGATTTTCAAAATTAAGGAGGTTGTCAATAGCGCCCATGCTTTGATCTGTGATGTTAAACATAGTATTAAGCAGCCCTGGAGTAAATAGTGAGATAGGATCATTTAGTACTGAGACAAAATTATCCAGGATAGTGAGACTGACTTCTAAAAAGAGGAATTTAATTCTAGATGAATCCTAAAGATGAATCCTAAAGCTAGCAATGCAATATCTCTAAGCAAATATTAGATATTAACTGAATATAGTAGAAAACAGCACTGATTCCAAAGCAGATGGACATTACATGGAATGTTGATACTCAGTGTATGTCATCCTGAAAAATAAGAGCTTTGTTTTAGAAAGAATATTTAATGGAGAAAGTTAATTAACACTCAACTGGACAGAATCCTTATATTTACTTTTAAAGTAAAATATCAGTGAAAAAAATAATGAAGCAAAAGCTACTCCAAAAGTGCTGCTGCCCACCTTCCTTTTTTATTTCTATTTTCCCTGCAGAGGATTGAGTTTCTCCATTTCATTCTCAGGAAAGTTACATGGAAAGCTTGATTTACAAACAGTACAGTAAGATCATGCATGACAGGACAGCATGGATTGACTAGATTAACATTGGAGGGAACAGCACTAAAATTCAGGGGCAGAACCTCAGCAAGAATAAAGTTGCACTGAACTCTAAGAGGCTGTGCTAATTTAAAGCAATTCAATCCACTCCCTGTCATCAGAGGATGTGAATACTAACTCATAACAAACATAACTAAATATGAACAGTTAGGTACAAAATTGTACATTTTGCAGATGACACCAAGCTGGGTGGAAGTGTCAATCTGCTGGAGGGCAGGAAGGACCTACAGGGGGATCTGGACAGGCTGCATCGATGGACTGGAGCCAACGGTATGAGATTCAACAAGGCTCAGTGCCGGGTCCTGCACTTGGGTCACAACCACCCCATGCAACGCTACAGGCTTGGGGAGGAGTGGCTGGAGAGCTGCCTGGTGGAAAAGGACCTGGGGGTGTCGGTCGACAGGCGCTTGAACGTGAGCCAGCAGTGTGCCCAGGTGGCCAAGAAGGCCAACAGCATCCTGGCTTGTATCAGGACTAGTGTGGCCAGCAGGAGCAGGGAGGTGATCGTGTCCCTGTACTTGGCACTGGTGAGGCCACACCTCGAGTACCGTGTTCAATTTTGGGTCCCTCAGTACAAGACATTGAGGTGCTGGAGCGTGTCCAAAGAAGGGCAACGAAGTTTGTGAAGGGTCTAGAAAAGAAGTCTTATGAGGACCAGCTGAGGGAACTGGGGTTGTTTAGCCTGGAGAGGAGGAGGCTAAGGAGAGACCTTATCACTCTTTACAACTGCCTGAAAGGAGGTTGTAGCGAGGTGGGGGTTGGACTCTTCTCCCTAGTAATAAGTGATAGGATGAGAGGAAATTATCTCAACCTGTGTCAGGGGAGGTTTAGGTTGGATATTAGGAAAAACTTCTTCACTGAAAGGGTTGTCAAACATTGGAAGAGGCTGCCCAGGGAGGTGGTTATGTCAACCATCCCTGGAGGTATTTAAAAGAAGGGTAGACATAGTGCTTGAGGATATGGTTTAGTGGTGGACTTGGCAGTGATAGGTTAGCGGTTGGACTCGATGGTCTTAAGGGTCTTTTCCAACCTTAATGATTCTATAATTCTATGTTATACAGCTATTCCAATGGTCACTCCCAACAAGTGATAAACATTAGGGAGCTAGAGATTACAGGATTGTATTAAAGTAAGCAGTCACCAGTGTTTTAAAAAGGTTTCTCCCTTTCTCATAATTTGAAAAAGAGTTTTAAGGGAGTTAGGCAGCTGCAGAAAATAAAAGACTTGCTAGTTTTACTCAAAAAACAAGTTTTATTCACAGACATACAGGTTGGCTAGTTGCAATATGAGCAGTATTCCTATATTATTGTCCTGCTTTGCTTCAGACCTACAGCTTTGAAGCATGAGATGGAATGTGACTCTATGAAGCCATCTGCATCTGCATTTTTTTCTCAGGTTACTATGTCTAGGTCTACTTTTGTGGAAAGGTCTGGGCTGTGATTTCCTTAAACTGATATGATGGCACTCCTCATGCCTTAAAGATTGTTTTTCCAGGCTATTCTACAGAACAGCCTTCTATTAATGTCATCACATTTAACTCAATAGCTTAACCTACCTCATATTCATAACTGTTTCCAGCTGGAACACTAACCCATTATGAATACTGAGCTATGGCATACTCCACAATGCCCTGTGGTCATAAGAAGCTACCATGACGCAAGTGCTGAGCAAAAATGTCTCTTAATCCTGTTGTCCTCATACAAAAGTCAATCCTGAGTGCCAAACTTCCGCAAAACTCTTCTACTCAATTCCTCACAAAACCAGAGAAAAATACCTGCCTTGACAACCTTATAAATGATCCAAACTTCCCACCAGACTCCTAGAGGCTTTTTGACCTGCCAATCTCTAGCTTTACCTCTATTCATAAATAGTTTTTCCTTGCTTACCTATTGAAACTGGAACAAAAGATGAAAAGGTTATCCACTTTCAGAACTGTTTCTCCATGAAAGACCCAAAACATCTCCGTCAATGAACAGTAGCTTGCTGTTCCTTCTCATTACACAGGCTTGTAAACTCCCTGAGGATAACTCAAGAAACAAGAGCTGCTTCCCTCATAAAGGTTCCAGTGTGCCAATCCTCTGTAAAGAACACACTGGAAAAAGAACTGACTGTGTGTAACCAGTAAATAGGAAGAGAGTGTATATTATATGGTAAATTGATCAAAAAGGGCACTAGAACTAAACCTTGGAAGTGGCTAGGAATATCGATGAAATCACATAACTGGTTTGTGCTGCTTCTTTGAAGAGACATGATAGGCTTTGGGGGCTTAACCTGACACTGAGATCCTCAATTTGCTGCTAAGTTTTTAATAGCACTAGAAAATCCTTCCACAGCAGATAAGCTTTGTACATGGACATAGAGGCAGTGTGGTTAAACACAAAAATGTTTGGGAAAATCCTGTGGTGGCTGGTTGTTGACTGGTTTCTCTTGCCTAGTTTGGGAACACAAGAAGTCTTCCACTTCAGTTAGATTTAGACCAAAATAATATTCTTCTTGACCTTTCTCTCAATGTCTGCTTTTCACAACCTGCCTCTCTTGGACATATTAAGTATGACTTTTAGGCACTCAGAAAAGGCTTTTCAAAAAACAACCTCCTGTCCTAGTAAGTTCTAGAGATCAAGAGATGCCTTCAGAACTTTGCCAAGTAGAAGTCAGCGCTTAGGTTACAAATGTGGCCTTCTCTATCATGAGCTTGTAAAAGAGAAGAGGCAATAACAGGACCAGGGCCAGGATCAGGAAGCAGTACTGACTTCCAGACAGTCCCTCTGTCAGCTACATTCAGTCAAGTCTGGATGCAGCAAAGAATTTGCTCCTTTCTCTTTACTCTTCAAGCCTGAAAATTACAAAGTGCTGAAGAGTGAAACAACCTCAGTGCCAGCAGCTCACAAGTCATCTGGTTTTCTGGACAGGCACTTGGAAATACAAGATAATGAGTGCACAGACAATCCCATTCATGAGGCTTATGAGGCTGTTGTGCTTTTCTTTGTACCAGCATAGATCTACAGCTGACCTAATGAAGTCAGTGCAACACGGATGTAAAATAAAGTCTTCCTGTTTTCATGGCATGAACCAGTAAAATTTGTTCAGAAAAGCAGCCCACTAGAATGTACAGAGCATGCAGGCTTAAAAGAGGATAAATCTGTTGATGTTGTGCTGATTTACTCCACCAAACTTTACAGTGCTAAGGTCTAAAATTCATGAGGCTGGCTCTGAAAACCAAGGAAGAAGACACCTGACAGCTTCCCTGACAAACCTCTTGAGCAAAGCACTCCTTCACAGTGCAAATTTAGAAGCATTAGGAACAGAGCATGCACACTCTCTTTGAATGCTCTTCAACTTGGTCAGCCTTACCTTTGTTCTCAGCTGCCGGTCTAAAATAACTTGTAATAATCTATACAGTAAAGGGATTATTAACGACCGCAGTCACACTGTTTCTGAAAAGCAAGGCTTTTCTACAAGGATAACAACTGCACTCGAGCAAACAGAATGGTTTGAGCAAGAGAGCACAGTTTTAAACAAATTTCTGCTGCATTGTGTTACTCTCTGCAACAGATGTATGAGAAATCATTTTACTGAACATAATTTATTTCACAAACTGAAAGGTATAAGCAATCCTGTTGTGCCTCTTCAGCTGTGAGGAGCACCTCTCTCTGGATAATGATATATACAGATATATTATTTTTGTAGGGGAGAGGCTTGATTAGAAATTAGAAAATGCATTCTTACCTGTAAATGGAGCAGATACAGGATATAGCCCTTAAGGTAGTGGACCAAAATGCAAAATACAGCTTTTAAAGACTAGCAGTGCAGACACATTATAACGTAAAATATCGGTCAAGTTTAGATGTTACTTAAGTCTGAGTAGAGAGAAAGAACTGACAGGTACAGATTCCATTCTGCTCATCTCTTCTGCAGACATTTTAGAAAGAAAATGTTTTTGTTGTGGGGTAGAGGGCTAAGTATTTCTGCTGTAAACCAAGGCTGTACCTGATAGATTTCAGGCCATATGTCTTCTGGTATGTACAAAAAAGGGACTTTCATATTTTTATTTTCAGTGTTAATGTTGCAACCTGTAAACTGACTACTTGGCAAACAGGATAGTCCTGAGAGAAAACAAGGATGACAACTAACATATCTACTGCTTCCCCTGTCTCTGTAGGGCTGAAGACACTTTATCAAGAGGTCTTGACAAGAGGGGAGGCTCTGTGGTAAACTAGGATATGCCGTTATTGCACAGGAAAGGTCCCCTGGAACAGGGGATGTGCTTGGACCTGTGGGAACTGGGTCCTACCATCTGTCTGGAAAGAGGGGGAGAATCCTCATTAAACAGCTATTGTTTCTTTTAAACGGCAATAGTGGTTCACATAAAAAAGGAAATAAAAAATGGCTTCTCACTATAAAGGGCAAATCACGTCTGGATATGAGGACTCTTAGCTCAGGCTACTCTTTTAATGTGGAAAAACTGCCTGGTAATTGGAGTCACTAAGGTTTATTCTTATTCTGTTCAAGATGAAGGTACTCAATTTAGTTCTGCATGAGTCTAGGTGATAAAACCAAATGTTTTCTGACTTACGTCTGGTTGAGAAACTCCATGCTGCCTTCCACATTCTAACAAACTCCACACAAATGTGGTTTTCTATCCTGGGTCACTCTTGGGGAAAGATTAATTAAGTCATGTATCGCTCTTCCTCATGTGGCCTTGGAAACAGTCTCTTTTTGCTCCATTTTCCCATATTTACTACAGGAATACTAGTACTAAGCTAACTTACAGAGAGATATGCGAGTTGAAAATGTGGTCATGACTGTGAGGGGTCAGGTACTATACTAAGGAGGTAACCATAAAACGAGTCTGGATTTTAGCTGATTGAAGAGTACACTCTATCTTGGAAGCAATAGTGTTACCAAACCTTACAAGGGAGGCTTTGAAGTGAAATCACCATTTGTTTCTCCACTGCTCTTTTAAACAGATCCTTTTTCTGCCTTGCCCTGGTGGATATCAGCAGCGACTTGTCATTGCTGGGACTTTATCTCACACAGTAATTCGTTTTTGCTTGGAGTATCATTAGCAGCACAACAGCAGCAGCACAAAGCTCAGAGACTACAAAAGTAATCAGAGGAGATGAGTAAATACTCATGTGGTTAGGCTGTGCGGAGCTTCGCACTGTCACAACTCCACAGCTACCTCTACCAAGACAGCTACCTTTAAGCCATGCTGGGTGTACGCACACCAGCTATAGACTGTGACAGAAGTTCAAGATTAGTAAAAGCCAAATTCTACGTTGACTTACATCCTATGCAGTGCCACCAAGAAGAAGAAATTGCCTTGTATTATTTAATTTGAGTCTCTGAATATAAGTGGAACGGACATGTTTGGGAATGAAAGGAAACGTGGTTTGCTCCCCTGCCACTCTTTTAATTGGCAATTTGCAATATAAGTCACAAGAATAATGATAAATGTGATTCTTTCCCCACATTCAATTTTCTTAGCCAATAACTAGGAAAATAATAAACCAAATTCTACTTCAAGTTGCACTTGGTGCAATCTCATTAGATTGAATTATATTAAAGAACAAGTTCCTGTAAAACAGCCATGCTGCAAGTTAAGAATTAAGACCTAGGTTTCCAAGGCTCTATAGTTTTAATTTTCTTTTCTCCAAGTGTTGTAGTTTGGAAGTAATTACTGTAGCTCAGAAATTTCTAGAACAAACTATTCAATTCTGCTCTTATATTTTTTCCCTTTTCCCCTATTTTCCTAAATATAGCACAAAATCACCTTCAGTTTTGGTTTGTTTTCTTTCTCCCTGTGCTCCTATTATGGCTTTTCATTTCTTTACCCCATTCTGCCTCTCTGTCATTCCTGCTTTCACTGTTTCTCTCTTCAGATTCTGCTACCCTTTCTGCTGTGCAATTGTAGCTTGTGCCTTCTTGGGTTCAGCTTCTCAAAGGTGAGAAGACAGAAATCTCGTGAGCGTGGGATTCATTTCACCCAACTTCAGGTGTTGAAGAGCTGAGCCTGTAGCTGATGATACTTTTAGAAATCTATTTGTCATCCATAGAAGAGAAAGGAGCACCTCTAATGATTTCTCCTATTGTTAAAAAGACTCATAATGAATTGCCTTCTGCGCAATGCTACTACTACTACAACCTAACCTGTGGGTAAATATAGCTGAGACGAATTCTCAAGATGCCCAGGTTTGACACTGAGAAGCTCTTGTTGCTTTGCATAGCTTTAAAGAAAAAAAAGAAAAACTGAAGCAGTTCTCTTGCTGACAGCTGATTGATCGCTGAGCACCGCATAGTAATAGCAGTAAAATGGAAGACGACAGATGGGTCAGCTTAAAACTCCCCAAATTAAATACAACTGCAAAAGATGTAAACTGCATTTCATTTCTATCTGTAATCAAGAGTAAACTACCTAAAAGGATGAAAATCGGAATTTAGCATTTATATATTTATTATATGTATTATATTTGATATATTTTTGCAACAACTAGGTCTGGAATGTTCAGTTAACTCACCCATACAGAAATAACTATGTAAGACATTAGAAAGGTTCTGCATTTTAACCTGATATACAGAACTGGAACTGGAGAAAAATCTGGAAAAGAAGAAAAGTCAAAGCTCGGAGATAATGAATCCCTTAGAAGACACCGTTCATAACTGCAACGGGGTATTCTCTTACGGACAACTGGACCCCAAAAGGCCCTTTGGCAAAGCAGGTCAAATTGGCAAAACAAAGTCATCAACCCTGTTCCAGAATGACACTTGAGAAGGGTATATATGGTAAGCACAATAGAGCATTCGAACTGCTATAAGACCTAAGAGGACGCAAAGTGCTTACCATCTGTCCTTGGTGCTATTGGGTAGCTGGTACCAGTTAGACACCTAGTATATGGTTGGGTGAAGACTGTTTGAAGGGCACTTTAAAATATTTACAAGGGCAAAACCTTCAGGAGGTTATTTTTCTCCACATTCTTTCCAAAGCTAAACAGATGGTGAATGTTTCTTAGCTAAATATTCTGCCAAACACTCTGGCAAAGTAACCTGATACATCACAACTGATCTTTTCCTTCTCCCTGTGCACTCTTCCACCAAATCCTGAAGAACAAAAGGCCAAAGGCAGCCTCTGTAGCTAACAGCCAGCTTGAGGATGGAGCTTCCTGCGCTACCCATAGTTGAATGTACATTTTTTATATCACAATTCTGTCTTGGGGCAATAGAACAGATGCGCATTAGAAGTTTATACTGCTAAGGGAGAACTTAAAACAAGGATTAACAGCATGTTTTACATTCAAGATTTTTTGGTTTTAGCATTCTGCTGTCTTGGCTAAGAGGATGCACAAATTAGAATAACCCAGGGCCCAAAGCTACAGAGAGAACTACATGCTGTTTACTACCGTGAAATGTTCTGCTACAAACAGAACTACATGCTGTTTACTACTGTGAAAAGTTCAAGTGATGTCAAGGTGACTTTTCAGTAGTGAACCCGCTGTCACAGCAAGGCCTGACAAGTACCTCATCCAGGCACTGGACTTAGAGGGCCTGTTGACCTTTTTCTTAGTTTTTGCCTATGTATTGGTTCTAGGTGGCCACATGCTGGCAGCAGGGTAGCTGTAGGGGTGGGCTTCTATGAGAAGAGACAAAGAGGTGCCCCGTGCTGGGCACAGCCATTTCTAGCCAGACCCAATAGACCTATCAGAGGACACAGCCAAGCCCATCAGTGAAGCTGGTGGCAGCCCTGTGAAAACATATTTAAGAAAGGACAGAAAATTCCAGACAGGCAGAGGAGGAGGGAAAAAAGAGTGAGAAACAGCACAGGGAACTCCAAGGTCAGAGGAGGAGAAGGTGCTCTGTGGAAGAGCAGATATTGCCAAGCAGCCCACAGACGATCTGTACAGATGGATATTCCTAAAGGAACTGTGTCCTCTGGAAAGCCCACGCTGGAAGCGGAGGAAAAGAGCAAGAAGAAAGAAACAGCAGAGAGAAATTGCTGTATACTGACTGTAACAAACACTTCCCCTTTCACGAGTTGTGGCCTGGCTGGAAGGACTGAGCATAATCTGCAGTGGTAACAAGGGGGAAGGAGAGGAGCCTGAAGTGAAGTTGAGCCTGGGAAAGGGCTGAGGAAAGGTGTTTTTCCTATGTATTTTAATGTTTGTATTTTCATTTCCTGCTACCTGAATCAGTAATTAAATATTTATTTTAATCATCAATTAATTAAGCTGTCGAGTCTGTTTTGCCCACAACAGTAATGGGTAAGTGATCACCCTGCCTTGACCTTGACCTATGAGCTTTTCTTCCCCTTGTCCTGTTGGGGTTGGGGAGGAGTGAGTGGCTGGATGGCATTTTGGCTGCTAACTTGGGCCAGCCCATCACAGCCTTCAAATATTCTGAGATTACATGATTTTGGTGTTGGTTGGTTGGCTGGTTTTTTCACAGCTGCTTATTCAGAACTTTTCTAGAGTTGCTCTTCTTTAGTTTTTCATCTCTACTATCTTACACTTATCCAGTTCGGGTATGCCAGTAGAAGGTCTCAGAACAAAGTAATGCAACCAGGAAGTACTTTAAGTACTGACCAATGGTCCTTTTCTGTTGGAAATGTCATAGGAAGGAACTTCTGTCAGGGAGAATTTTCCCATCACAAGCCATCACAAAAATCCTCACCAGATCTGTGTTAATGGCTAAAATGCTGGTACCACATTTTCATGGTTTTAGCTGGGATAGAGTTAATTTTCTTCACTGCAGCTGGCATAGTGCTGTGCTCTGGATATAGTATGAAAACAATGTTGAGATAACACACTGATATTTTGGTTGTTGCTGGGTAGTCCTTGTACTAGTCAAGGGCTTTTCTAGCTTCCCATGCTCTGCCAGGTGCACAAGAAGCTGGAAGGGGAGGGGGCGCAGCTAAGAGAGCGGATTCAAACTGACAAAAGGGATATTCCATATCACGTAATGTCATGCCCAGTATGTTAACTGGGAGGGGCTGGCTGGGGGAGGGAGGGAGCAATCGCGACTCAGGGACAGGCAGCGTCGGTCAGCGGGTGGTGAGCGGTTGTATTGTTTGTGTTTCTGGGTTTTTAAATTTTTTTCCCTTTTCCATTTTATTATGTTATCATTATTGTTATTATCATAACCATTATGATTATAAATATTCTTTCTATTGTAATTATTAAACTGTTCTTATCTCAACCCACACGATTTTTTTTGTGCTTTTGCTCTTCCGATTCTCTCCCCCATCCCACAGGGGTGGGGGGGAGTGAGCGAGTGGCTGTGTGGCGTTTAGTTGCAAACTGAAGCTGAACCACGACACACATGCTGTCTCTCCCCTCCAGGAAGGTAGCGACAGCAGGAATATGCGAAGAGGACTTTTCAGATAGTAGCTTTCCCTGATAATCAGGGCAGAGATCTCCAGGCAACTGAATAACACTTCTTTTATCAGCTTTCTACCCTGAGCTTGTGTATTGTATGTGATGCCCAACCATTTTTCATTAAGAATTTTTCATGAAGCAGTTGAGCAAACACACACTTGTTTCGGTCCACTGGCCCATCTGCTCTGCATTCTTTATACAACTGCACTGCAGCACATAAATCTGCTTGCACTCCCACTGTCTACATCTTAGGATGAGTTTTATTACTATCACAATTGTTATGATTATATTTTTTCCTGTGAGCCATAAGCCATGCTACTAAATTCCCACCAATTAGATTTGGAAGTTATGGAGACAGAGAAGAGCTTATCTTCCCTGACAGCCATCATAACTCTTTTTCCAGCATTCTGAATAAATGGCCAGCCTTTCGTTCCCTCTAAACTACTACGACAGTAAAAAAGGATTAAGATCTTCCTTCTATCACCCACTTGAGGGCAAAATCCTGGCAGGAATAAGCTGAGCCCCAGGATTTCTATTTCAGCAGTTGCCGGGTACTGTATGATTTTTATAGCACCACTGGCAACTAGTGTACATGTTGGAACAATCAACTCTCAATTTCACCAGAGACAGAAAGACTGGTTGTGTTATTACTGGGGCAGAAGCAAAGAGTTTCATCCTTCTGTCTTACCCCTGCTGACTGTGCCACATGCTGAAAAGACTCCTTGTGACACACAGATGCAGTCCTCCATGAGTATTCTAGTTGCTCAAAGTATATATCCTGCACCTTAATTTCTTCCATTTCAGTTCCAAAGAGCATGTGAAAGAGCACCTTGGAATCAATGACCTGTGGAACAACAGAGCATTATGTGAGAGACCTCTAAACCCCCCCCAAAGAAACTGGGATATGAACATGGCACAATACATTGTTGTGCAGAGATGACCCTTTGGACACTGGAAACTGCAAAGCTGCATCAGTACAGCTACAGTGCTTCCATTACTATTATTAGGTCACTTGGAAGCATACCTCTGCACTACGTGGTGCAAGCATAGTCCGGTTCTTTACTCTCTTCAAAATCTTTGAAAGTCCAGCCACTCTTTCTCCACTGCTCATACCAAATCCAGGGAATTTAGCCACTTGTCTCTTTTACACATGGCTTCTGCCTGTAACCACTCTGCATGTTTCTCCCAGTAGTTTCAATAACTACTTAGTTTATATGTGGTCATTTCCACCATCATCCTCCATCCTGAGTCATATGCAAAGGACTGGGAGCAGATTCATGCTCCATGTTGACATGGAGGCCCCTGGATAATCATCAGGGACCACTGCCTTCACTTACCTGTGAACTACTCCTTGTCTTTTCCAATTCATACAGAAAGTCTCTGTGGCAGTGAGATTCATTAAAGTTTTGGTAAATAGCTTGTAAGGTCATTAGATTTGTCTATCCCTAGACCATATGGCACTGGTCAAATAACAAGGGAGCAAAAAAGGTTAGAAAGAATATTCTAGCATCAGATTAGCTAACATCCTCTGAGGTGCTGATGAGACAAGAAGGAGGGACCTCAGTGTGTTGTCTGGTCCAACTTTCTCCTCAAAGTAGGGTCAGCCATGATGTCAGGCCAGGTTACTTAGTGCTTTATCCAGCTACATCTTGAAAATCACCAAGGAAGGAGACCACACAGCCTCTGTCCTTATACTGAAAGTTTTGCCTTATATACACCCCTAACATCTCATTTCAATCTATGTCCTTTGTCTCCCACCATGCAACCACTGTGAAGTGCCTAAGTCCATCTTCTGGATAAACTCCTTGCCAGTAATGGCAAGCTGCTGTCAGGTTCCTCCTAAACCATCTCTTCTCCAGCTGAACAAATGTAGTTGCCTCAGCCTCTCCTCAGAGGGCCTGCACTCTCACCCCCAACCACCTTGGTGGCCCCTCACTGGACTCACTCCAGTATCATTGTACTTACCATTGTCCAAAACTGGACACAATATCCTAGATGTGGACTACAAATTGTGTGTAGAGGAGGATAATCCCTTCTGTTGACCTACTGGCTGTGCTGCTGTTCATACAGCTCACAATGCTGTTGGCCACCTTCGGTGCCAGGACACATTGCGGGCTCATGCTCAGCTCACTGCCTAACAAGACCCCATGGCCTTCTCAGCAGAACTGCTCCCCAGACAGTCAGTTCCCTTCTTGTATTACTGCAAGGGATTATTCCTACACAGGCACTAGATTTTGTGTTTGTCTTTGTTGAATTTCATTAAATTCATCTGCCCAGTCCCCAAGCCTGTCTAGGACCCTCCCGACAGCAGTCCTGTTGTCAACAGTGCAATTGGTTCCCCAAACTTGGTGTCATCTGCAAACTTGACTTGCCTTCTTTGGGTCATTGAAAATGTTAAAGGGGAAATGTCCCAATACAGTACTTCACCTGCTCCCAGCCACCAAGTAGAGTATCACCCATTGACTACTCCTGTTTTAGCTCAATTATCTAACAATTTTTTACCATTCTGGTTGTTGTATGGTATCTAAAAGTGTTTGGGGGTGGGGGAAGTGAGAAGAGGCAGAGATAGCTCCAATGCTTGCTTTCAGGTGACTCAGCTAAGGCCTTGGAAAACACTGACCGTCACTGTATACACTTGTAGCTCTAGAGATCTGTAGTCAGAAAGAACTGTTGGAATCTCTTTAACATGGTCCAGAGGACAACATTTAAATCTCTAACACCACCTACCAGCAAAAATGTCAGATGCAAGACAGCAGAACCGTAAACAATGTGGGTGTAAGAGGCTGTGCACTGAGGAGTCCTGCATACTGTACACTTCAAATCAAACAAAATAAATGTTTGCTAACTCAGTGCACTAACTGTAGAAACTCTTACTGCAGTATCAATAAGGAGCAGGATCTTTTGCATCTGTAAAGTGAAATACACTGAACCATACCCAAAATTGAGGTGAAATAAGTGAGAGGAATCCAATTGCAATTTTGTTCCTGGCTCAAATTTATCTTTCTTGTCATTTCCCTAGCTTGTGCAGAATTCACTTTGATTTGTGAAAGTCTGGGGCAGATAAACCAAATTTCTGTTTCACAGTGGCACCATACAAGTGTGGAGTCAGCCAAAGAGAAAGCCAAATACAAGCAGCAGAATTAGAAGTAGACAGCACAGATGAAGGAGATGATGTGTAATTTGCAGTAAAGCACCTCCTGGGAACCTCTTACTTGAAAGATCTGGGAACAGAACCAGATGTAGTAGATATTTTTCTTTTTGCAAGTTGCTGGCTTAGAGACAGTTGAAAAGCACTGGGCTAGCTAAAGTATAGTTTAAGTGGTTTTTATGCACTTGACCTTTTTAATTTAAAGTGTTATTATTTCCAAAGGTTCAACAGTAGCTGTGCAGGTGGTGGAAAATTAAGTGATTGGCAATTAAGAATTCCAGAAAACTACAGAAAATTTTTAAATCTCAGTTGGCAAGATAGATGACACTACCTACCCATAGAAGAGATTTTTGAATGTAGATCAGCATCAGGGAAAAAAAATATATAACAAGATCTACCATTTGCAAATTGATGTCACATCAGAGCAGAAGAGACTTGGTAATTATAAGCTGTGACAGCGATTATCTATTGGATTCATTTACTTAGGGATCTAGGGATTTCCTTAAGCTGTGTCCAGCTGTGTTTCTAACAGATGTACTGCAGACTGAACAGGAGCTGGTGGCTGAGTGCAGAAAGTATTGCTGACACTCTTCATTCTGCACAAGTTTCAGACTTGGAGGTCATTAGTCCTAATGTTTCTTGCCACCCTCAAAGCTAGGAAAAGGTGGGAGGAGGTCACCTGCTGTCTATGCATAGATGTTGACAAACAAATCTTTCCAGTCTAACCAGCAGGTCACATTCTGCCCACATTCCAAAGCTGTGTTGTTTGGCCTTCAGGTGCCTCTTTAAGAGTACATAAGGCTTTTGCTTGCTTAAAAACCCTAGTCACCACAGATTTAAGAAACCACAGAGAAAAGATATTGGTTTTCTTCACCACTCTTGGCTCCCATGATATCGAAAACCATTCCCATCAGTTCCCCATCTCCACTTCCATAGCATTTTTTGGGAGGTCCAAGAAAAGACAAAGCTGAGCACAGATAAGAAAAAAAACAGAGTTAAAATCCTCCTCCAAGCACTTTCCATGGATCGGAAGCCTGACAGCTGCAGTTAGACTGAAGGTCAGTAACAGATTTGGTACTCCCTCGTGACCAATTTATATCAAGCAGATGACAGTACAGTTTCTAAGGTTTATCACATTAAGTCTCCATTTTCACAAACACACCTAAATATAGAAATTAGATGAGGTAAAATTACTAGAGAAACAAGGGTTATGAATAAAAGCAAAAGGGCTGCCAACAACTTAGTTGGCTCTACCGCAATAGCTTCAGCCATAACTTTGCCCTGGGTAACTGACCTGTCTCACCCACTGAGGCAACAGCTCACTGCAGAGAGAAATGTAATGTTTTCATGCAGTTTTTCTGCTAAATGCTGAAGCTAGGACTGAGGAATGTTAAAAGCAGACAGGTTTTTTTTACACCTAGGCAAAACAATCCAAAGATACCTTACAAAAGAGAATAAAGAATATAACATTGCAGAGGGCTAAGATTTCACCTAATGAACAAGCCAAACTGGTAAACATCTAGGAGAAACGCACTGGGAGGATACATCAGCATGGCCAGAGGAATAAGTCCCTAGATCAGATAGTTTGGATTACAGAAATCCTATTTTCATGCATGTGTCAGTATTTCCAAGATGTGTTTATTTGCTTCAATGATGCAGACTTTAATGGTAAATCAATAAAGTTTTTTTTTTTTTAATTTTTTAATCTTATGTAGCTCTTAAATTATGTGACAGAACTGCCTGCAAAATGCTGTGGTCATGGAGGCCAGTTTTTCTCCATTGTGGGAGGAAAATTAAGGTAGGTTTTACAAGAATTTGCTTCCCCATAAAGTACATAGCAGCTGTAGAGAGCCTTGAGAACAGCTGTCCTGTGAAGCTGAGTTTTGGACTGAGATGTAAAATAAGGCAAAAATTCCACAGAGGTTTTTTACTCTATATTCTTTATGAAAGAGCATGTCACCTGATACAGGGTGAGAAACTGCTCACTTGCAAGTTCTAAGTAAAAACTGCCTTTCTATTAATGACTTATCCAGTCCCTAGCATAATAGATGCTTACTCAGGATGGTGTTTTTAGGAGCTACAGTAAGGCGAAGGAAAAATGAAAAAAATGAAACCTTGCAATTTACACCCCAATCAGGTAATTTACACCCCAGTCAGCTAATGATGCCTCATACCCACGACATGATTCAATCCAGGCCAGCAACCTCAGAATTAGATGCCATGGAATCTTTTCTAAGCTCTGCCACTGACTCACTCCATGTGCCTAGAAATGTTGCCTCTTAGCTGTCGTTTTGGTAATTATAGAGTGAAAGTACTGTCACTTAATTAATTTTTAGCTCTAGAGGAGCAACAGATCAGAAAAGTGCTGCTAGAATTATTTTTCCACTTCAGTAGCTGTGAATCATAAATGATGAAACATGAAATGGAGAACAGAAGTACAGATTGAGTTGATTTAATAATACTTTTGTAAAAGGTAAGCTTCCTCCCTTCCCTGCTCTTTTTTTTTTTTAGGTCAGCTATGTAGGAAAATCCTGAAATTGGAACTGTGCGTGAGGAGGCGCCCCCACTACCTCTGCACTAACTGCCAAGGAGAGACTTGAATCAAGCTTCAATATATGGTCATTTGTTTTCTGTAAAACATTTCTTTAATATTCAATGTGCATTCTTTGGCTAGCAAGTAGGGTATAGCATATATGTGAAATGAGTGCAAAAGAAAGATAATTTAAAAATAAACATTTACTGGGTGATAACTTAATTTAAAATTGCGCATTGTTCATATCAAGGAATAAATCAATTAAAGACAATGCTGTTCCCCAGGGAAAATGGCCTGTCACTTTGTCCAAAAGGTTTCCTGAGACCACAACAGGAAGAGCACAGCTGTACCTTGGCTCTGTATTCCTCCCATGTCACCATCTCTCTGCTTCCATAAAGGAAACTAAAGCCTGGTTATGGCATGCAAGTCAACACACAGAGCCAGACTCTGAGCTACAGCAGATCAGAACATATCCACCGATTTAATGATGCTATTTTAATTAGGCAGGCTAATGTTTTGGACTTTGAGATTCTTTTAATTGCTTTGGGAGCCAGCAAAGGTTTGGCCTGCACAGCAAACGTGTCGCTTTCCTCTGAGGAGCCTGCCAAAAGCAGAAAGTTGATGGCAGTTCTTTATTTTCCATGCACTCCTTATATTTTCTACTACAAATATTAGATCCCTTCTTAGCGTGCTTTCCTGAAGCACTGCTGCATTTGGAACAATTTACAGCTTTTTCCTCATGTTTATCCATGTAAGAAGCAGCACTAGTAGTACTAGTAGCAATATAAAGGCTTACTTCCTATTTATTTATTTATTATAACTTTTTATTTACATTATATTTATTTATATTATTACTTTATATTATATATTTATTTAAATTATTTTATTTATATTACTTGGATAGTCCTAGAAGGCTTCTAACATTGTCTAATCAAGCCTTTTATGTATGTCCAGCTTCCACTCATTCCTCAAATTGCTGACTGAGAAAAATCTTGGGGGTTTTGTTAAAATTTTAGATTGCTCGCATATATGTCATTACTAATGTTGTTTACATAATCCTGCATCATTAATTTCCCAGCAATTTTATACAGAAGACAGTTGTCTGGAGCAGAAGTCCGCCCTTGGAGGTCAACTGATAATTACATTTAACAAGCATGATGGGTGGCCCAATGAACAGATGGATTTTAGTAAATCACCTGTAAAACTACCACTGAATTTTTCAAAACAAAGTAAAAGAAGCTGGAATTCCAATCTTATTTAAAAAAAAAAAGAGTGAAAGTCTAGCATTCAAAGAGATTGAAGCACAGGTAGGCAGCCAAGTTCACACCACTCATATTACAAGCCTAATAAATATTGTCACTCTATAGCTAAAGAATTGTTCCAAAACCAGCAGCTCTGAAGTCCCAGAAAACCTGAGGCAA
Organism: Phalacrocorax aristotelis; assembly: GCF_949628215.1. Lineage (NCBI taxonomy): Eukaryota > Metazoa > Chordata > Aves > Suliformes > Phalacrocoracidae > Phalacrocorax > Phalacrocorax aristotelis. The sequence continues at coordinate 50,040,087 of NC_134277.1, read as the reverse complement.
AGCGAACCTTCAGAGGCCTCAAATCAAGATTATGAACTCGGCAAGGGTGGGAGGGGGCAATGTCCACCTTGCCAAGGGGACCCAATCACACCAGCCACCTTCTGAGGACACCTCAGGCCTGACCTCAGCCAGGTCTCACTGCAAAACGTTGTAAGTAGGCAGCTGGGCACCACAGCATCCACACAAAAAACAGCTGCACCAGGATGGAGGAAAGAGGAGTCCGACTGCTACAAAATGGGGTTCTTCCACAGCTGACTAGTAAAAGCCTAATGACTGCACAAGCCAAGGGAGAAGTATCATCACTAAGCACACAAAACCGATCATTTAGCTCTTCTGCACCTCACCTTGCATTGCCAGATAGCACTGGTAACGTCTTGCCTCTGAGTCACCCTTTCTGCACAGCTTACTTCCTAAGGGCACTGGGAAGAAAAGACCTGCCAGTTCCAGGTCTGAAAATCCCAATTGTTAGCAGGCTGCTTTCCAAAGTCTCCACCTGAGTTTCCAAACCCCATGCCCTCTGTAAAAATATCTACGTCTTCCTACCACTAAAAGGCAAAGGCAAATTCCTCAGACAGAAGCACAATAGAAGCAGTGTTCCAAGACAGGAGGAAGACCAGTGTTCACTGAGATGCTAACAGGCTGTCCTCTCACATGTCCACTTGACCTGATGCAGCACCTAGAGGATCCATGGAGCAGCTAGCTGAATAGAAGATGAAAAAGTTGTTCAAGGGTGACTCCAACTTAAGGAAAAAACATCTATGCCTTGGAGAGAGAGAGAGAGAAGCCAGGAAAGTCTCAGTTCTGCAAATGTTTAGTCACACATTTAAGTGTACATTTCTAAGAGGTGCTTTCAATTCTGTTCTAGCGAGCAGAGGGATAGACAAACTCCTACGCTCACCCATCTGAAAAAAAAAATAACCCCTGGCTTATTGCCCTGCAATTGAACAGTGCAGGGAGAATCAGTGAAGTGACCCTGCATCCCTCACTTGCCTGTACTGAACACAAACGCATGCCTCACAACTGAGCCTGGAATATTAGGTGTCAAAGAAAAGTGGGTACAATAATCAATGTATTCTGTAATGCAGGCAACTGGGCCGTTCATATCTCCTCCATCATGAAAAACAGATAAGTCTTCTCTTTGGTCATTAACTCATAGACAAAGTCTCAGAATCATCATCATACATCTGATTTTATTACTCCAAATAAGTGCCTCCTACGTGCTTTCCCCCATGGGTTTTAGCCTATAGATGTATAACTCCCAATGAAATTAATTAAAAATGAGTTTTGATAAAGTATGGCGACTGCATAGATAGATTGAACTGAACTTTCTCACTTTTCTTTCAGAGGGAGAGACAGTTTTGCTGCTCTTTTCTAAACAACCCACTTTCAGAGCTCGCTAATATATAAAGCTTTGTGAACATGAGAACTACTAAGCACTGCTTTGCCTTAAAGATACTTAGTCCAAACATGGCTGCTATATAGGGACACTTGTGGTCCTTCACCCATTGACACCAGAAGAGATTGCTGAATTCTAAACAATATCATAGAAATCTCAATAACTACCCAGTCATTTACAGTCAATTCTGATCCCTCTGGTAATGAAGACATGTCTTGGTGATGAGTCTGAAAATGGAGAGGCCAAAATATCTGCAACTTGTATCAGCTAAGGCAGCAAGATCTGAATTTATTTTGGTAGAAGGCTAATTGAAAAACATTGCAGACAATGCAGAGATGTTCAAATGGTGGAAACTTTTCTGGACACAAGTGCAGCATTATCAGCCCAAAATGCTCCCTGCTTAGCAGGCCATACAAAGCACTGGCACGGTGAGTACTGCTGCCTAAGTCAAGGACACAATCACTGGGAGAGTGCCTGGGGATGCAGTGATTTTTCATGCTCCCCCTTCACTGTTGGCTCCTTAGTAAATTTGAAGCTGAGTCCCAGGCCCTTTTGCAGCTTCACCATGCACACCCTTACTAGCTATGCTCAGCAATGTTCATATGACAGCCACCAGGAGAACCTGAAGCCACCTTCTCCAAGCAGATTCTCTATGAGAAGGCAAACAGCATAAAAATTGCTTGCTGTTCTCTCCACCTGGAAGGAGTCCTTTCTGGTTTTCTCTGTGGAGAGAATAAAGAGATTTCATGATAGAAGAGATGAAGATGAAGAAAGAGGCTTGAAGATAAGCAATGGGTAGCTGTTTTAATGTATTAAGTCTGAATCAGTGCTACACCTTGCACATTTCTTCATTATATTTGGTATCACATCATACCATAGCGCACTGACTCCCTCTTTGCCTAAACAACTACTCTAGTGGAGAATGAAGACTGTTTTGAGCACTGGGATTTAGAAAGCAAGTACTTCTGCTCTCTGCAAATCTCTTGATCACTAATGACTAACTTTGGAATCATTACTATGCATGAACATTAGAAATAGTCATGAAGTAAAGCTTGAAATAAAAAAATAAAAAAACCCAAACCTGTTTTGTTTCAATTTGAATTTCATCTTAGCAGCTACATTGCTGTTGGTAGACACAATAGAGAACCCCAGAGCCAGTAGCACCAGAATTAGTTTTACTAGATTGTCTAACCTGTTGCTTAGCTGACTGAACAAATCTGTAGAGGCATTTTCTAATATTTAAAAAGGAAGGAGATAAAAACATTTTCTTTCTCACATCCATCAATTCTCAGGACACTTTAATTATGTTGGCCTTTACTTTTTCATTGGGTGTTGTTATCAGCTTATCCCCCATCCCAAACCAATTTGTGTAGTTACCTAGGTCGGTGTGAAGAATGAAAAAACTGTAAGGCCATCGGCATGTTCTGCCTGAAAAAAAGACACATGTATCTTTACCTGCACCTCCCCTTGGGTGTTTTTTTTTCCCTACAGCACCTACCTTGTACCCGCATTATGCTACTGTTCCAGTGATGCACTGGGTAGCAGTTCATTAGAGAGTGGGTAGTAAAAGAGCATGAAGACTCCACAGCTGAGCACAGTTTCCCTGCTGCAAAAATGGAAACACAGGCTGCCTTTCCCTCACCAGCAGTCCATCAAGAAGTGATCTGCATGAGCACATAGGTCCAGAAAATGGAGCTGAAACTGTGGCAGAAGTCCAACTTCTTTTCATTACACTTTAAAAAGTGTATCCAGAGTTACACGACTTGATGACGTTGGCAATTGAAAATTTTCTTTTTGGGTCATGTTATATTTAACAAAACTATGATTAACAGCATCAGTAAATTGGTAGGCCATTTTTCACCAACTTAGGGTTGGTTTTGTAGGCCTTGAGGATGCTAACTGAAACATACTGGCTGGATTCCTACATGAAATAGTGTTTCCTTTTTTTCCTCATCTGTACCTTATTGCAAATTGAATACCAGCCTACTGGTTTGTCAGGTCACACTGTCCTGCCATAAGGGGCACTGAATTTTGATTTGCATTCCATGTTGACAGCATCATGACAGAGCGCTTACCATCTTATCTTTCTAAATGTCTGCAAAAATCACAACTCTGCTGCTATTTTTATTATTATTTTGTCTGGTTATAGATAAGCTTTTCCTCCTCTTCCAAATGTGGGGGGAGGGAAGGGGCATTTCCCTAATGCCTCTGTACTCTCAGGTTTTGCTAAGTTCAGCAGTCCTGCCACAAGGCCTGATTTAGCTCTTAGTAAAATCAATGGACACGCTCCCATTTCTATTGATTGTTGCAAAGACAGGTTAGAGTCACATTTAAAGGACGTGAAGATGTGGATTGTACTTCCTCCTCATCAAGAAACACCAGCTTGAAGAATATTAAACTTGTTTGAACCACACTGGATTCCAACTAAGTGATATTAAAAGTTATCAGCTCAAACACTCTCTATATAGCCACAGAGCTACTCTACTTTTCACTTGCCTGATATGATACAGGAAGTGGGACTTCATAGCCCTAGGCAACTGCAGAAGGCAGATTTTAAGTTCATGTGTCCAAAAAAAAGTAAAGTTAATACAACTATCTTGTTGTAAAAGATACTGGTGTGAAATCTGTACAGGAGAAATTCAGAAATAAATGGGACACACAAACATTACAACTATTTGACTGTTCCTATCAAATACGTTATATATTTTTAAAGCTTTAAAAATACAGCCCCTTTATCTTATCACTTCCCTGTAACTTACTATAAAGTATTCCTCCAATTTGTTAACGCTGAGTCTACCTGCACTCAGAATGCCCAGAGCTTGCAATCCCACAAAATAAGCTGAGTTTAGGCTTCTTTCCCCTTGACTGAGCTGTATAACACCTGTTGATATTAGCTTAGCTATTACACAAAGCAAGAAAAAACAACAGGTTGTAATCTGCGGTGGGTTCTCATTTTGCAAGCTGAAAAGCTACTTTTAAAAATCAGGTTCTTTTCACTCCTTCTTCATATCATTTTCCTGCTGGACATTTTCCTTTACCTGCCACATGGGGTATCATTTCATGATATTTCACCTAGGAAAGTTTTTCAGCAACTCTTCTAACTCCTAGTTCCAAAGCAATCACAACTCCTTGCTTTCTAGCTTTTCTGTACCAGCAGCAGCAAAATACTGCTGTGTTTTCTCATCTCCTCCTCTCTTCTCTTCTTCTTACCCCCCAAGTTGGATTACCATACCCTACGGAACATCAAGGCAAGCACTGACTCACTGATTTTAATTGCCACTGGTTACAAAAAAATCTTATTCAGAAATTAATTTCATTCAGGCAGGATAATCCCATCTGAATGTTGTATATTTCTTTTAAGATTTTCTTGACGCTTTCTGATGCCTGCTTTGCCCCTCCTTGATTCCCTGAGGAAAAATAATGGTGGTCCCTGTGGTAATGAAGCAGATCCCTCCACTGCTAATCAATAATCACTTACACTATCTGTAATGCAATATTAAAAGGGCCAATTAGATCATTACTATCTAAGAAGGTAACCTTTCAGTTTGATGGCATCCTCCAGATCAGCAGGTCATAAGATTAAATGAATTATTTGTGTTAACAAAATAAGTCAATTAAGGAGGGGTTTTCTTAAGTGAATGGGCTGAGCTTTGTAGAAGACAAAATTATTCATTCCCATTCAAAGACATGAATTCAAAACAAACAAAAACAATCAGGGCCACTCTGAAAAGGAACAGATAAATGAACAAGCAAGTCATTTTAAGCAGAACAGAACCCAAGTAACTATTACTTTAGGTGACAGTGTTGTGATCTCATAGGGAAGCTGACACCCTGATCAGATAAAAAGCAGCAAGGGAGATCATGACAGAGATTCATTATATGCTTGTGATAGTATCCCCTGAAGGGCTCCCTTAAATTGAAGTGTAATGTACTGTTACACAGTTAAGGCATCCTCCCAGCCTCAGGTCTCTTCTTGCTTGTGCTTGCCATCCTTAAAATCTAAGTGGCTCTTACAAAATGATAAAAGCTATGGAGTTATGCATCTGTTAAAAAGTATTTGCCACTGTCACAACAAGATTTGTCTCCAGGCAGGCCAAACAAAGCAATGTATTTAGCTACTGGGCACAGTGGTTATATAAATCAGGAAAAATTTGGGAAGAGCGAGAAAGAAAACATCAGTCTCCCACACTATAGGTGATGTCCAAACCACCAGACACAGGGATGAGGGAAGCAAGCCTTACAAGGAGTTAGCCTGAGACTCAGGACTACAGGAAATGTATGAAGTACTTTCACTTTGTCATTAATACCACCACCACAGGGTTGACACACAGTGTCAGCTGGACACCTCAGGGCTGGACTGCGTCCAAGTTTCATGTTGCCCAGATGGATGATTGACAGAGGACAGAAGCTTAGACAAATCTGCTGGTTTGAAAGTGGAGAGAGTGAAGCCTGTAGACTGTCAGACATTAATGTCTGAGTCCAGAAGTTTAAAAGAATCACCACCTTTTTTACCTCCAAATTCTATGCCTCATTTCTATCATTACTATTTTTCCAACTGTAAAGCTAACTTTTTCACTGTACAACATCTTGGATAATTTCTATATCTCTTCTTAAAAAAACTCTCCTGCCTAAGTTTCTGCACAGTCACAAAACACTATTTTATACTTTAAAAGAGACATTAAATAGATCTGAAAAAGATATCCTTTCATCTTTTCCATCTTTTGCAATTCATGGAACACTTTCTATTTAAAGCAGTTCAGTCTTCATATGTTCCTATCTCTTGATCATCATCTCTACTCTGTGCCTGATATTCTATAGCAGGTTACCACCTTTTGCTGGCATATTTGCAAACTCTGCCTAAGTTGTGGGCATCTGCCTTGAGCCTCCTTCATGAATGCTTCATGAGGTAAAAAGCCCCATTTACATTTGGATTATTAATTGACATTTTTATCCATCTCACATTTCAAACTGTCATTTCTTGCTGACTGTGTCTCTGACATCTTACTCAGCTAGCTTCAGCTCTTCTTCACCTTCTCTATACAAGCTCTCATTCATAAACATCCCAACAGTAATATGACAGTTGATAGAATTGCTCTCTTCACTAGGGATGACATGTGCGTCAGCACTGTAGGACTTAAAGAGACTTAAAGGCCAAAAGGAACTTTATAAGTAACCTGAATGATTGACCACACAGGCAAATAATCGTCCAGAAGAAAAGAATGCAAGAACAGCCACTTCAAATTTGTTCAAAGCCTGAGCCTAGTATACTGTCTCCAGCATTAGCTAACTTTGGACATCCAGGGAGAAATACCAGAACCAGGCAAGTATACAAGATCATTCCCAGCAGTTTCTGCATCAGTCTACCACCATGATTTTGACTAGCTTGAAAACCTTGCAATGTTGAGGGAAGGGCTGTCTTCTCCTAACACATGGTGTCATAACATCACTCCAGGGAAGTGGTTGCCTTGGCCACGTTGGACACCTTCAAGAGTCGTCTGGACAGGGTGCTGGGCCATCTTGTCTAGACTGCGCTCTTCCTAGAAAGGTTGGACTAGATGATCCCTGAGGTCCCTTCCAACCTGGGATTCTTTGATTATGATTCTGGTTTTGTGACCTTGAATTTGAGAACATCTTTTCTAGGTGCTTTCACAGAGCAAGTACTTAATAACATTGTCATTTGCTGCTTTTTCTCTCAGTCCTATCCTCTTGCCGTAAGAATGACTGTGTTAATAGAGAATTCAATTGCTAGTGAGTATACAAGCCCTAGAGGTTTATGAAAAACATAGTGCTTAAATCAGAAAAGAAAATTAATTTAAATCAGAAAAGCAAATAAAACATAATTAAAGAAGTACTATACCTGCAGTAGACTCCTCATTTTGATTCAGCTTCAAAGACAATTACTCCCTACATAATTGAAGTGTGCAAACTGGTAATCATGAAAGGACTTGTTTTTCATACAGGTGGCAATTCTTCAAAGATCATTCCTATTCTATTGTATGGTCATATACAACAGAACACACAACATAAAGAATACAGAGGACACCAGTGGCAATGAGCAAAGGTCTGAGCTTCCATAGATCCTATGTTAATTTGGGTTACTGGTTTTGCAAAGAAGAAATCTTTCAACTTCCTCATTTGATCACTCATGCACAGACCAGTAGAGCCTGTCAAAGAGCAGTGAAAACTTGAATCTTTCTGTCCTGTGTAGTGGAGAATAAAATTCTTCATGTTGCTTTCTAACGTTTGCCAACATATCAAACAAATATACCCAAGAAAATTTTGGGTAGAGGCCAGCATTCAAGCCAGACACCTGCTGTGTAACTGCAAGGAGAAGACACATGCATCATGAATAGGGCTGACTGGAAAAGGACAAATGTTTGTTATTGGAGGTGGAAAGGTGTGAGGAGAAAAGGGAGGAAAATAACTCCCTTTGGTCAGTTTTGGCATTTAAAACTACCTTTTTTTTAGGGAAATATAAACTACGGCTCAGTTCCACAGATGGCAACATTCTGTGCTAGCAGGGTTTTTAGGTCTGTATTTTCAAGAGGTAATTATCAGGTGCCCAAGCTTCTTACGCAAATCATGTCCAGACTGCATCTGAGAATGGGACAGCTGCTTTATACTCTCTAACGATTAGAGCTCCAGCCCAGGAATTACCTTCTTTGCTTGAGACCAGTCAAAAGTTCCTTTCACCTCATAAGAAAGCAGACAAAACTCAGTAAAGACACTTCTTATCCCTACCTTAAAATCAGTTAACATTGTGCTGTTCTTTTCTATGAACAGGTTTGGGCGGTCTTTGAATAAAATATGAAACAATGATGGCAACATTGAAATAAAACAAGTGAACACTTTCTCCTGCTACGTATAGTACATTGGATACCAATACTTTCTTTCAAAAAGCAGATTGCTTTTTTTATAATGTTCCCTCTGCACAAGGGCCATAGAGAATGTGAAATAACACATTTTCCACTACTAAACAATACCTTTTAAGCTCAAATGGCAGCAATAAATGCTTTTCAGCTTTTGATGTCCCTGATTCAATCCAAAGTCTGAGAACCAATTGGAGACCATCACACTACACATCACTTTTTTTTTTTTTTAGGAGTTTGGGAACTATCTGTAATCAATGTATATAGATGTAAATATAGTTGTTGGCAGTTCTTTGGGCTGTTAAAGTGTTTGCTTTGGAGAAGATTTTTCTCTTTCCCACTAGGCTCATTCAAAGATTATCAGCCAAAAGACAAACATCACTGGCTGGTGTATGATCAAATAAGCTGAGAGAGAACACTACGAGAGACTATTTTCAGTTAATAACCCCTTTTGTAATGGAGATGTAAAAAATTTCCTTTTACTATTTCTGAATGCCCCTTAAGAACAAGCCAACAAGTACGGCACCATATCATAAAGGAAACAACAAACTGAGCTAGAGCTGGTGATGATGATTCATCACCTCATGTTACAGCTCTTAGGAGTGCACTATTCCAGTAACATGGATAGAAAGCAATCGTGTAGTGATTCCTGAGAAGATTAGAGGAAGAGCTTTGGGGGTAATGTAACCCAGCATTCAACCAAATTCCTGATAGTTCCTTGGTATTTTGTTATCCTCATAAATAGTGATTGAATGGGAGAAGCAAACTCTCAGCAACTGCGTAAGATGAGATTTCCTTTGTGTCAATCTAAGCAGACAAAACTCCGTGCTGGGTGCCACATCAACATGTAAGAGACAACTGGGAGAGACACAAGTTCCCAGTTGGCAAGCTGCATCTTGCCTCTCTGGTAAGCAACATCTCTTGATGATACTGTACTGGCATCCACACTTCTAGTTTGGGAAAGAAAACTAATATCTGAAATCATTGTCATTGCTGTCCCTGATCTAATCTATCCTGCTGGTGGTGCAGTACTATTCCCTGTAGCTTTTTGCTCTACAATGATTTCTCACGCTCTTGTGTCAGGCATTCCTTCCTTTTGATGGGCAAACTCTTCCATGACCTCAGAGATCCTACTGTCACTACTATTTCCCTTGTTCTTTCCATCCTGGATTTCATCCCAAATCATTTGACACTCCTACAGATTGCAAGGACAAAGGAAAGGTTGGAGTAAGTTGGAACCGTAAGGAGGAAAGGAAATGGCACAGAGGAAGCAACCCCAAAGGAAGAGAAGCAGAAGCAATTGCCAATGGGCAGTACTATTCTGGAAAGATGTAGGCATTAGTGATGGTTAGCCTGCAGCCATGAGCTTCTGACTTAGAATGGATCTGCACTGTGAAAATCCAAAAGAAGGGTAAATTTCCAGGCCTCTGTCTCCCATTTTTTCCTTAATGTCTGTCACAATCTGCATGTACTCCCAGTATGTTCCCAGCATGTACCCAGCATCTATGGGCATTTCTGTCCCATTTTTCAGCACTATGCCCTTGTTGTTCAGCTTTCCATCCCCCAAGAGTTATAGCTACAGTTCATTTGAGAAAACACAGAATCTACCACATGGATACAAACACAAAGAATGTCTTTGGGAAGAACCACAGCAGTCACCTCCTTTGTTCCCAGAAAAGCTGAAGAAAAGGTCTCCCACCTAAACCAACACACACTGCCATGATCTCTGCCTGGCTGATCCTGAGCTTCATCAGTGATTCACCCTATAAGGACCTCCAGATTCCAGAAGTAAAGGAGTTTTAGTTCAGACCATTTAGTAAGTACTAACAGTGCAGTAAACATGCTTAGGACATACACAGATTGTATCTGAAGTCAAACAGTGAGTCCAGTGTTTGTGAGTCCAGTCCAGTCCAGTCCCCCTTCTTGAACCCTCCTCCCTCTTCCCTCCCTTTATCTTCACCACCCTGAGGTAGGTCTTTTTGTTCTAACATACAACTCTTTCCCTTTTCAGTGATCTAAGATAACAGGGAATGAGGAAAATGGGGAAACAACAGACTGCTGATTTGCCCTGCTGAACAAGTGAGCTAAAACAGGGTGATGGGAATTAACCTCAGAAATCCTCTGAGAGGAAAATGTTAAGTGATTGGACTATGAGAATTAACCTAGTACGGGAAGTTTAATGAACAGAGTCTGAACTATGTAAGCAAAGAGGAGAGGGAGACAGGGGTAGGGGACAGACCACACTAGGAGAGAACATGGGAGAAGAGGATCAAGGCAGTTAACAAGGTTTGAGGCCATAGGGGCACACACTCCTCAGGTAATTAGAACTGGATACAAGAATCCTCAGTTTCAGTAGTCCTCTCCTGTATAAACAAAATATATACTTCATCCCTTGCTAGAGGTGACAAATTTTTACTGTTTTCAGGAGTAGAAGTAAACACAGAGGCTCCTAGTAAATGGTTGTGTGGGTATTTCTGAGAAAACACAGAAATTTCTTATTTGGCTTGGGGCAAGGGTATAATCTAGAAAATTATGCTTACAAGGTCACGATATATGACATGAATTCTGTCATGTCATTATCCCCAACAGTACAAAAGGTGAAGATTAATTTTCTTCATAGACATTAGATATATGAATGCAAACATAAGGCAAATGTTGCAGAAATTATGAGTGTCTTGATCTGAAACCAACAAAAGGGTCTAACAGATGAGACAAACACATGGAAATTCAGATTTTTCACCACCACCACCAATCAACTCTTCTTTCAATAGTCAAAGATTTTGCAGTGCACAAACACACTAGTTGTATCCCTGCCATCTAAAGGGACATGAAAGTAACTTCCTAAGTTTGGTTAGTCTTGTGTTTAAATTTGATCTACTTTACAGTGCCTTTGCCTTTTAACTCATCACTGGCTCTCTAATCAATAATTTAAACAGTGTTCTGTGGAAAACCCCCATATTATAGTTACATTTGCTCATGCTGTTTATTGGCAAACATGTTGTGTGAGTCTTACAAAGTCAGCATGAGGGCTTTATGTAAAACACTTAACGGAAAATGGCTGTAATTGTAGCTTTCCATTAACGATCACAGACATAACAAACAGAAAATCATGCTGTGCAAACAGCAAGAGTCTTTATTTGTCTTCGTTATATTTGATATTTCCATATAAGCAATTCATGTAGAGGTGATCTCTATTTATAGTAAGGCAGGGTATTCACCCTAAATCCAAGAAGTGACTTCCACACAGGTGGTTCCTGGGGATCCGGTTCAGAGGCATGCTACATCTAAAGACTATTGTATAGGGACTGTCTTAAGCAGTTTTTCTTTGTTACCTCCTCATTCAGGTTCCCAGTTAAAGGATTTATAACATTATCAAAACTTCTGGACAGCTTTGGTCCTTACCAAGAGAAGGGTTGGAAAGCAAGTGTGGCACTTTCTTCTCACCTGCATCATCAACAGACAAATTAGGTCAAAATAAACAAATAAGTCAAAGGTACTCTCGTTTCACGTCAAAGCAAAGGCATCTCAAGTTACTTATGGTTTTTAAATTGCAAAGACAAATTTGTATATGATGATGTGCCAGTTATTCATGATGTGCTCACTTAATATCTTCCAGTCAGTACTATTGATCAGCTGCCAAAAGTATTTACCCTGTTTTCTCCTTAAGCTAATCACTGCATCGTTACCAAACAGCCTTTAACCCTCTCACGAGACAAAGCCCACTGATACTGTACCAGAAGCAGATAGCAGTCAGCTGTATGTCTTCACTGCTCTTTTCGCTTTGACAGCTCACTTTTACCAGAACAACTGAGACAGACCTTTACCGATACAACTGTGACAGAACTTTGCCTCTGTCTTAGTCTTCAAACTGATCGAGACAAAGATGACTTTGGCCAATGAGCACATTTGTGTGTGTGTTTGTGTATTGTGTGTGTTTCAAAAAAACATTTCCAAGCAAGTGAAAAATGAGCTATATTATATTAAAACAAGCCAACTGATTATAGTTTGCACTGTGCTCGGATAAATTCTTGTTACAGTCAGAGAGGACCTAGATTAATGAATCACAGTGCCTCCACCTCATACAAGTTTAAGAAACCTTCAATGTTTCTTTATTATATGTGATGGGCTATTACTAAAAAAGCATCATTGCAGGCCAAGGAAAGCCCCGCAGGCTGGGACTTTCCAGAAACAATTAGGCTACATAAGGGATGAAGCATTTGCTTGCTCAATTGATATCCACACCAAGAACAGTATTCAAAGGAGTTTTAGATTTTATAGCTAAAGAGAAGTTGAAAAGCGATGAAATACAGCAGGACATACTGAAATGTCTCTTGATCAAAGAGAGTTTGAAACTCAGAGAAAACCAGAAATGAAAAGATTCAGTGTGCTGCCTATCCTCTGACTCTAAGTTAATTGCACACTCCTGCTGATTTCGATAGGATTAGGTTTTCTGATGGCACCAGTAGAGCAAACCATAGAAGATAATAGCCTGACTTATGGATACAAATGACTAAAACTTTAGATTAATACCTGTTCTCAAATAGTTTAAGCTGAATTTGAAGTCTCATAGACACTGTATGTGCTAGGAACCCTTCACATCCATTACAGGTCGTATCATAACATTTCAGGTGCCCCTTTTGTCTTTAAATCAGATCATCATTTGTACTGCTTATTGATAGAGAACAACATTACTTGACAGGAAGTGTAAGCAATACACACAAATATCTGATATGTCTCTTTGAGGTCATGCATAATTTCTGAGGTGAATGTTTCTCAGCAAAGAGTATGAATATGAGTAGCAGGAGAGTTGTCTTATCAAAAAGAAGTAAAAATTCTATATTTATTTGTATGTGCAGTACATTATAGTTTTTTCAAGAGAAAGATTAGGAAATTGATTGCTCTAGTGTTTATGTTTAACAAGACAGAGAAATGCCAGGTCATTTGAAATCTCTAATGAAAATCAGCCAAAAACTCTTACCCAGAGTAAATTTCAGTACCTCTCTGATCATTACTTGGCTGGCACAAGCATCAGTGATCCCTCAAATACCATTCATCTCTGTGAAATAATCACAAGACAGTACATAAGATGGAGGTTCTGCGCAAGACATTTCCAGATTCTGAATCCCGGGGCTACAAGCTGGCCTGATTTTTCCCTTACTGCACACAGTAAGATATCTCTTGTGATGTGTGCTATTTCTATTGCTACAGACAACTACACTGTGATACAGTTGGCTACTGCTGTAGGCAGTACCACAATCTATGAGAACTTTAGCAAGGATTCTGATAAAGTGGTGTGTGATGGTAGGAGCATGAACTTTGTGCAGCCTCCCCCACCACCCATTATCCCTCAAAAAGTTTTAACTTTCTTTAAAGCTGTCCTAGTTTGACTCTCATGCAATTTCATGGAAAGTCAGTAACATCTTTCTGCTAATACACTGGGACAGTATAACACTATTTCACATTCCTTCAAGGTCTATTTATGCATGCTATATGGCTTCCTCCCTGTTTTTAAGAGAAACTAATTTCAACCCATTCTAAAACTGATTTATCAAAGCTTAGCCCACACATACATTTGTCTGGATAGCCATGCATTTCACTTCTGTTCGCTAAAAGAGTGTGCTTTTATAAGGTCAAACCTCCTGGTGCCATGGCCTCATTTACTCTACCAGTCAGGTTCATACTGCTCACTATTATCATTTCATTCCACTCTGATGGCTTAAAGGGGCCTTAAAGCAAATGTAATTTGACCTTATTTATAGGCTGAGACTTCTTTATTTGCAATAAATGAGAATTGGGCCCATTCTATCCACTATTGTGTTTTGTATACACACACACACAGAGACAGATCCCAAGTTTAATCTTACAAACTTCCTACAAAGTTTGAATTTTTTGAACAATAAATGAAATTACATAGATTTTAAAAGGTAAAGACTTCCCAGAAAACAGGATCCCAGAAAATTTTCTGAAAAAGAAACTCCAGGAATAAGCTAAAGATAACTTGATTTACTTTGGGGATGTGTATTATTGTTTTTTTCCCTCCTTTCATTTCATTGTCCTGACTTCAAAGTTCTTTAGGCAAATACTATTTAAAAATAAAACCAAACACTGAATAGCAGATCTTACCTCAGTTTTGGATACTGGAATAAAATGGCAGGGAATGCAAGAAGGTGTGGATGTCCACTGTTCCAAAGTGGACATCCATGGGTTATTTGTGGGTTATCCTCTTCTCAGATACCATCCATGAAATCAGCAGTGCCATCTTTAAGGCCCACATGGATCTTCTCTCTGTCTACCCTTTGAAAGACACACTATCTTGCACTGAACAGCAAAAAGGCAGGTAAATCAAGAGATTTTGATGCTAAATGACTTGATAAATAAATACATTTGACATAATAAACTAACTAATGCAAATCTTTTCAGTGTTAAGTTTTCTTTACAAGTGTGTGCGCCATGGATACTTCACCACAGGACAAAGCCTTTTAATTTAATTTCACTGTTGCTGGGTCATAACGCAGTGGAACCTTCAGAACCACAGTGCAGCATTTCTAAGCCAAGTTCTTTTCAGTTTGATTCAGTCTTGAACTACAAGGAAATACGTTGTGAGGAGCAAACATAAAGAATAATTTAACTCTTCAGGACACAAGCGTTTCACTATGTATGAAACTATTTAAAATCCCATATTGAACAGAAAACTATGACTAAGAGAGAGGCAGCATTGGTCTAACTACTTTTCTCACATTTTCAGTCTTAAACAATTGGCTATAATGAGTGGAAACTTTCTCTAGCTGATGTGATGCTCCGGTTGTCCTCTGGGCCATAAGAATAAATCTCTAATATTTTAACAATCATAACTTTTACACTTAGTAATAGGGCTCTTCAGCACCTTAAAAAAACTCACTTGGAAGGTGTATCGTTCTGATGTGAAAGAGTGACACACTTTGAGGTCACTGCGACTTTAAAGAAAATAGTACCACATAGATAAAACAGGGAAGTTGCACAACTCATGTGGCCCAGAACAACAGCGGTATGTTGGTCAGGAAACACAGGGCAGCCCTAGAAACTTGGTCGACCCTTCGTAGCCAGTCTAGTGCATCTACTTCATCAGCCTCTCTACCAGTGATCCAGAAAATAAATTAGACACCTAGAACCCTGCCTGACACATTTGTAGTCTTGCAAATGTAGAAGTGTTTAATTAGAACTGTTTTATCGTACACCGAAATTATGAAAAAAATTAAAGAACTGGATTCTGACTACATGCTCATATTCTAATAACTTCATACTTGCTCTGATTTAATCCCAGAGTGAACAGAACATTGACAACAAGCCACCATTCATTTACTGCGCTTACACCAGGAGTGACTATATTTAAACATTTTTTAGTATGTCCCTTAGGACAATTATTTTATTTTCATTCTCTTTTTTTTCCTTCCCTTTCTGCAAATTTTAGGAAAGGATATTCTATGAAAGGATGTGACTCAGCCTGTCTCTTTAATCCTTTATGCAATTAATTCCGTTAGGAATGTTAAGTTTTCTCAGATATGTAGCACTGGAACAACCTTTAAGTATGATCTAATACAAACACCTGCACTGAGGCAGAGTTTAAGCAAATATGCCAACTGTTTGATTCTAATGGGTAAAGACCCAATCTTGAGAACAGCTAAGGTCACTGCAACTTGTATCGACCTTAATAGATTATAAACCTTGAGTTTGTAAATAGTAGCGTCTTCATACTTCCCACTTAGTGTTAAAACACAGTTCAAGCAGCTGGTTCTATAAATGCTTCACTGGTGCAAATAAAGCAATTACCTTTGACACAAATAACCTCAGCAAACTGGATTAAAGCAGACCCTTTCACATGCAACACCACAGGGGACTATGTCAAGTTATGAGTAGCTTATTTATTTTCACTCAGAATTAAGCATTTTCTCTGTGTGTAATTGATCTCTCAACCCCGACTAAGAATATATCATCTTTCTGCGTGTCAAGCTCTTCTGAACTCCTGCACATAATATAGCTGAACGCACGCAAAAATCAGAAATCCCTGTAGTCTCAAATTAGTGCCTTAGCTATGACCTTAAGTATAGTGGGTTTTTTTCCATTTCCTCTGCACTCTGTCTCCCAAATCCATCCTATATGCATTTCCCTGTCACCAGCTCATCAGATGTGCATGATGGCCACCTTTTTTATTGTTCAACCAAAACCATCTTCTACCAATTTCCCTGTTCCTACCTAGCCACTATGTAGTCCTGCAGCACTCGCACTAAAAATAAACCAAATTCAGATATTTCCTCAGCACTCTATAAGCATTATTTACAGCTTTTATTCCCCCCAAAATATAGAAAGATGGAAAGATAGAAATTTGTCATCCCCGCATCTTAATTCTTTCCTTCCTGTCTGAGACTGGACTCCACCTTGGAAATGAGGTGAGTCTGGAGCTACGGTGCCTTTTTTCCCAGGGCCATCGGAGTAATAGGAGACAGATAAAATTTTTTCATAAATAGCCAAAGCATTACTAAGAGAAATCAGGTGAGGGCTGATGATACAAACAGCATGGCAGCTATGTTTCTGTTCAACACTTTGGTTTTATTCTTCCTAGAGACTTCTTTGGGCTTTTAAATGATGAGAAGATTTTTCAATGTTTATTCATAGTGTTCTTGCCCTGCTAAGACCTTGCCACTGTTGAAGCATTTCAAAATATAAGATAGCTATTCTGAAGAAGGCCATTTTGACTTAGTTATAATTTTTGTTTTATAGTGCTTTATAGGTCTTTCATCATCTTGACTCAATAGGAAGCAAATGTTAAGGTACCACACACTGTGACAGTGACAGAAAAATCAAACTGTACAATTGCTCTCTTAGACCTTTCATTTTTAATTTTAGGGCAGGTTATGTTTTATATGTATAAGACAAACTGAACCATTTCTGAAACCAATTATTACAAAGAATTTCTTAAACTTCAGTATCTTTAGTATGTTACTGTGACATGAAGTGCTGCTATTAACCACCTGCCATATCAATTACTAAAGAAAAAACATTTATTCCAGCAGGACTGCGGGTATGCAGGCCAATGGCTACGAAAAGGCCTTTTTGCCTCTAAGGTCACTGTTGAAAGAGAGGACAAGACTAAGGCCAGGTCTTTGTTCACTGCAAAAGAACATGCTCTAATCACAGGATGGCCAATGAATACAAGGGAAACACAGAGAAGTCAAAGCACCTAAGCTTATCCGCTAAGTAAGTCTTATGCTGTCTCCTTCCATAGAATGGATATAGTGCTGGCCTTTCAACTAGGCTTTCTCTTTTGGGGTAGCTCATGTAATGACTAAGAGGTAAACAAGGAAACTATTTTCTTTACCTGACAGTTTCACATCAAAGCAACAAGAGAGAACAACAAAGCACAATTCAAATACAGATGGCCATTTTCTTCTTTTAGATGCAGCTTTGCAGAAAAGATCTTGGGGGTCCTGGTGGACACCAGGTTGAGCACAAGACAGCAATGTGCCCTTGCTGCAAAGGCAGCAAATAGCGTCCTGGGCTGCATTAGGCAAAGTATTGCCAGCAGGTCAAGGGAGGTAATCCTTCCCCTCCATTCAGCACTGGTGAAGCCATACCTGGAGTGCTCGGTCCAGTATTAGGCTCCTCAGTACGAGAGAGAGATGGACATACTGGAGAGAGTCCAGCAAAGGGCCACTCTTATTAAAGGACATTAAGGATTAAGGGAGACTGGAGCATCTCTCCTATGAAGAAAGGCTGAGAGAGCTGGGACTGTTCAGCCAGGGGAAGAGAAGGCTCAGGAAGATCTTATCAGTAAGTATAAATACATGAAGGGAGGGTGCAAAGAAGACAGTGCCAGCTTCTTTTCAGTGGTGCCCAATGACAGAACAAGAGGCAATGGGCACAAACCAAAACACAACAGGTTTACCCTGAACATCAGGAAGCATGTTTTCACTGCAGGGATAACCAAACGCTGGTACAGGCTGCCCAGAGAGGTGGTGCAGTCTTCTTCCTTAGAGACATTCATAAGCCAGTCTGGACATGGTCCTCAGCAACTAGCTCTCAGTGGCCCTACTTGACCAGTGTGGTTGAACCAGATGACCTCTAGAGGTCCCTTTTATCTTCAGCCATTCTGTAATGCAGTGATACATTGCCTGAAATTTCCACTAAGCACTTCCTAAATCAAGTGTGACATCAAGTCAGGATTTAGGTCATTAACAGAGGCAGGGAAGGATATGCCAAAATCGCACCCTTCAGTCTTGGTTTCAGTGTCACCAGCAGTTTAATCATCATAAGAAATGGAGTAACTACTAACAGTTTATTTTAACATCTGTTTCCAATGACAGCTCTAAAGAACTCTTTTTATTACACTATATCCAGACCATTAAAAACAGGCTTTTTACGTTGACTGTCCAGGGAGCATGAAGCAGGCACTGTAAAGGAAATAAAAGCAGTTTGACCCAATTTGTATAGTTGTAACACTGAAAAGATGGGTATTTTATACAGAATAGAGCATGACACTATAGTGACACTATCACTATTACAAGCTGCAGATAGAGTCTTACACAGAGAAAGACAGACTGACCCATACCTAAAGAGCTGGCAGAACCATCATCGCATGAAACCTCTGCCTAATGCTGGTTTCACTGAGACGCAGTGACTGTTATTCCATAGGCCTACATTTTGCCTTCAAGAGTCTGTTTCATACAAGCTCCTCCTTTGCAAAAGAAAGCTGCATCCAATAACATAAACAGTTGTATTACACTTTGCTTTTGAAGCTGGCAATGGCTATGACAAAAGTGATAGGAATATCTTACAGCACTAGAATAAACAGAGGTGTCAGTCTCACTCTGGTTTTCCCAACCAGCATTGACCTCATCATTGCAAAGACACTTTAGAGATGCACCTGCACTCAGCCAAATTTGCATTCTGGAGCTGCACAGATCATCCTCTAAACTTTCTCTTTTTAAACACAGGATCCTAAGCGATTGTAACTCCTTCAGCATATGGAAGGCACAGGCAAGTACAGGGTGCTACTTCTAGTTTCCACAGGCAAGTACAGTGTGCTATCTCTAGTTTCCATTTTTTATCATTCAGGACTACTAAGATATATGAGAGAAAAATTTAAGCTACAACATAATTCTCCATCAAGTAAAAAACCAAAAATGCCCCTGACAGATCTACCTTTTGAAACAGAAAAGCTTCAGAGAGACTTGCTATTACCACTGACAGTGGTGTGAGGATGGTTTCTCTGGTCCATGGCAGGAGTCCTGTCCAACAGCAGCCTTCCTCCCACAGTGCAGGACCTCTGACCACTGTGCCACACGCGACATACTGCAAGTGTGAGGAATTTGGCTGAGTGACAGCTAACCAGCCTCAACTTTCCCTCCACCTTGCCAAGAAAGGAGAATAGCCTCAGTAGTCTAGTGTGCAGAACACTTACTGAACCAGGGATAACATGAATTGTCCGCACACAGCTATCTGGCCAAATCACTGGGATGACTGCATATGTGGAGTCTCAGAAAAACACAGAAGGTGAGAGAATTTTTTTAAAAGTTTTCATTCTATAATAGGATGAAACAAACTATATGAATTTCTCTGTTTCCATGGAACTGAACTGCTTTTTCTAGCTATCTTTATTTTCCAAAGATTGCAAGTCATCTGACTTTAAATTTTTTGCTTGAAATAGGCAAAACAACTTCAATTAACATCTGATAAGGCTGGTGTTCACCCAACATAAATTAACATTTTTGTGTTTTATTACAACACAGAGACCCTTGGCCTTTGCTTGTGTGATCAATCAATAATATTGGATAAAAATGGCTACAGTCCAAGTTTCAAAATGTTCCTTGTTTATCTTTCCAAGCACTGTCAGCACTGGTGAGAATTATTTCTCCCTCTGTTGGGGTTTGCACTATATTGTATGCTGAGATGCATGTTTGTCCTTTGAAATTTAATGGGAAGTTCTACACCTCTTGTCATGTGTGTTGGTTTTGTCTGGGATAGAGTTAATTTTTTTCATGGTACCTAGTATGGGCTGTGTTTTGGATTTTTACTGAAAACAGTGCTGA
This sequence comes from Phalacrocorax aristotelis, assembly GCF_949628215.1. Taxonomy (NCBI): domain Eukaryota; kingdom Metazoa; phylum Chordata; class Aves; order Suliformes; family Phalacrocoracidae; genus Phalacrocorax; species Phalacrocorax aristotelis. The sequence continues at coordinate 50,019,760 of NC_134277.1, read as the reverse complement.
TGACACAGGGATGTGTTTGTTACTGCTGAGCAGCGCTTACACAGAGCCAAGGCCTTTTCTGCTCCTCAGCCCACCCCACCAGTGAGTGGGGCTGGGGGTGCACAAGGAGTTGGGAGGGGACACAGCTTGGACAGCTGACCCCAACTGACCAAAGGGGTATTCCATACCATATGACGTTATGCTCAGCATATCAAGCTGGGGGAGGAAGAAGGAAGGGGGGGGGGGGTGTCGTGGTTCAGCCTTAGTTCGCAACTAAACACCACACAGCCACTCGCTCACTCCCCCCCACCCCTGTGGGACGGGGGAGAGAATCGGAAAAGCAAAAGAACTTGTGGGTTGTAATAAGCACAGTTTAATAATTACAATAAAAATAATAATTATAATAATGATTATGGTAATAACAATAATGATAACATAAAAAAATGGAAAAAAATTTTAAAACCCAGAAACACAAACAATACAACCGCTCACCACCTGCCGACCGATGCTCCCTGTCCCTGAGTCGCGATTGCTCCCTCCCTCCCCCAGCCAGCTCCTCCCAGTTAACATACTGGGCATGACATTACGTGATATGGAATATCCCTTTGGTCAGTTTGAATCCGCTCTCTTGGCTGTGCCCCCTCCCTTCCTGGCTTCTTGTGCACCTGGCAGAGCATGGGAAGCTAGAAAAGCCCTTGACTAGTACAAGGACTACCCAGCAACAACCAAAATATCGGTGTGTTATCTCAACATTGTTTTCATACTATATCCAGAGCACAGCACTATGCCAGCTGCAGTGAAGAAAATTAACTCTATCCCAGCTAAAACCATGACAGGGTGTTCGGAGTTATGGCATTTGTCTTCCCAAGTAACCCTTAGGCGTGATGGAGCCCTGCTTTCCTGAAGATGGCTGAACACCTGCCAGCCGATGGGAAGCAGTGAATGAATTCCTTGTTTTGCTTTGATTGTGTGCACAGCTTCTGCTTTGCCTATTAAACTGTCTATCTCAACCCACAAGTTTTACCTTTTTTCTGATGCTCTCCCTGATCCCAGTGGCAGGGAATGAGCAAGTGGCTGCATGGTGTTTAGCTGCCTGCCAGGTTAAACCATGACACACAGCATTTACTTGCTTTAAAGATGATAAATGGCTCTGCTGTAGACCATTTAGGACTGGTTACTTGCTTTTCCACAGTGTGACCAGACTGATACAGTCTTCCAAGGTAGCTCTTCTCACTAACTCATTGTGTGGGAAGAGTGTTAGAACCAACAGCCAGCAATACATTATTGTGTCGATTTCCTTCTGTCATGTACACTCACATTTTGAATACAGGTAGGTTTTATTATGTTTCAGTTGGACTTCATGCACACATTTACATGGGTTACTGGTGATTATGTAAGACCAATATGTCTTTGAGGAGATATTTGCTGGGAAAAGCTCAATATAGTTTGTGGAGACACCCACAAAACAAGGGGCAAGAACAGGACTCCAACAGTTAGATCAAAACTCTAAAAAGCATGATGTTTTTATGCAGTGCTTGCCCCCAACTCAGACATACATATAAGTGATTTTCAAAGCTATGTGCAAGTGCCTGCTTCCATTTTCTTCTACGGAAGCTACTGATGGTCAGCACTGAAAGAATTTGTCCAGCTACACACTCCTATTTGAGAATTCTTGGCTTAACTATTATAACAGAAATTCAGCTGGTCTAAACCCTGTTCTATAAGCTCTTAATTTAGAGAGGTTTTAATTTCAATATCTCAATAATAATAATAATGTGCAGAAATTCATTTAGGGATATGAAAAAATATATTCAATGACATACAATTTTTCTTTCTCTACTTATAGTGCTTGAAGCACAAAATGTCTCCAAACTTCCTAAACTAGCCTCTTTGAAAAAAATTCTTTTTATTTTAAAGAGACTACGTGTAATAAAAAGATTCCCTTTCTCCTCTCAGTCTGTTTCCACATGACATTTTGCTCTCACACAAACTATATTCAAGAAAATTTTTCAACATTCTGGAAGGGAATGCTATATTTAAGATTAATAGATGAACAGAGAGTTCAAGTTGAAGTTTCTTGCAGGATAAATACATTTTCAGGATGGTTTGAGGGCTTTGTTATTTAACACCAGAGTGCCCTAGAAGAGGTTGTGATTGGCACAACTCATCTTCTTGAGCATCACTTAGTTTAGGTGCAGGCAGACATTTGAGCAGTAAACGGTTGCAGCAACTTAAGCCACACATGTATCACAGCTTAACTCAAATAATATCTTCCAACAGTTTAAATTAAGCTGGTGAAGTTTGCACTGAATCAGACATGGAAGACTTGAAAATTCTCTTCTGATGATAGGCCAAAGAGGTGAAAAATTCCAGTAAAGGGACAACTGCAAACAAATTTTGATGAGGATTACAACCTTAGCCACCAGAAGCATCTGCTGAGTGAATATATGTCTACACCTTGGTAAGCTGGTAAGCTGCTTCTCTGTTTGGAATAGGGTGTCATAGTAGTGGGATCATACTTTCAATGGGTGCTTTTCCATTGCTTCTAGCATAGGATTTAACATTAAAGCTGCTCAGGGACCACAGGGATATAGAAATCTGATTAGAAGACAGTGCAAATGGGAGCCTCTGTAGAAGGGAGTGGGAATAGGAATGATAAATCCCAGGGAAAATTTGGCCCTTGACATTTTGAGTGAGATGCTGGCCTCGATCAATAGAAAGCAAAGCCAACTGCAACTCACTGCATTGCAGTGAGACAGTCAGACACTAAACTGTGCTTTCCTCAAACACCTACACATAGTTACTCAGCACTCTGGGTACTCAAAACAAGGACTCTTTCACAACAAAATTCTGTCCAGAGGAAATTTTGCTATGTTGATCAGCACAGATAAAGGTAGAAGAGATTTATCTGATGTCTTATGGTGGTCAGCTAACGAGATGGTCCTGTTCTATCCTCTTTTAAAACAAGTATTCCCACAACAAGCAACGTGTTAAAAAGTATGGGAAGAATTAAACCTAGTTGAAAGATGGGCTGGTGGGCTACAGAGTCTTTCAAGGTAAAACCAGTTCTTAACTCTGTTCATCATCTGTGTCCTGTACCAAAACTTTGCCTTTGAAGCCAACAGATGCAGATATGAACTCATAGCTCTTTGATGCATTTGAAATGAAACAGGCAGACAGTGAATGCATTCTTATTTTTAGAACATTTCTTCAAAAAGTTGGAAAAATATCTCAGTGTCCTTTTTAGTTACTGAACCCTCCAACAGTCCTTGCTAATAGAATACTTTATTTAAACTGGGACAAGAAGAGGCCCTGCCAGCCAGCCCGTCCATCCTTCTGTTCAAACTTTAATTAAAGAGAAACAACACCTCTATTGCATTATGTAGTTTAAATTGTAGAAGCCAGTTACGGGACAGGTACTTGCTCTTTTGAGAGCACCAACGATGTTGTCATCATACTAGCTTAATGAACTGCTTATTGCAGCCTAATAGAGTAAATCACATTTCATCCCAAATAGCCTATAGTACAGTCAGATATAGGGTGTTTTACATTGTCTTTGAGTCCAGACAGATACCAAGTGAAATGCAAGCTTGTTTGATTTCATTAAAACTATTTCATTTATAGTCTCTTTTTTGTTACAGAATAAAGCCACAGGTAAAAGTCCATGATTCTTTAGAACACCACTGTAACATCTGAGACAATTACAGAACTGCCAGTCACATTTCTTTCCTGTAGCCTATTTTTTCAGTCAATGTGCTAATCATTGAAACCATTATCAGTCTGACCATGACGTACCTAATAAAGTACTAAATCATTAAACGTATTGCTCAAGTAGATATTCTGATTCATAATGAATGGAATAAAAACCACAAATGAACAGAATACATTCATTTCTCTGTATGGAATTTTATTATTTCAGTCATATTTAAGTCTTCTCACTCATGAGCTATTCAGATGCATTGTAGGCTGTTTTCTGTTATTCAGTCAGGAATTTTGTATGTCTGGTAGAAAAATAAAAGAGGGAAAGAGAAAGGTGAAGTCTTAGATGAGAGTCCAGAACATAGATGAGGGAAAGAAGGGGAGGACCTACAGGACCATGCCATCTTAGCAGGCCAATGTCTTCCTAAAAAAATGGTGAATTTGTCCCTCTACCTTTTGAAATCATGTCATTATTCAGTCCTGCTAGATGAGATGAAAGAGGCATTCTCATTCTCAAGCCAAGGTCTCACTGGAGAGTCTGCAGAGCCCCATGAGACCAAGCAGTGATATTAAAGATGTATTCATAGAACATTATTCTTTTTATGCAGTAGGGCAGCAGATATAAGGTAAAATTTAGCAAACTATGAGAAGCTGACAACAGGATCTGATAATGGGAAATGTCAAAAAAAAAAAAAATCTACAAATTATAGGTGCTAACACCTCCATTTACAAAACTGATGCATGAGAGCTGCAACTGGCTGGAAGGGAGACATTGCCTTGCAAGGTGAGTGATCAGTATTGCCTTCCTTCAGGGACGGGGTGCATACAGGGTTGCAGAATGGTTGAGGTTGGAAGGGACCTCTGGAGATTGTCTAGTCCAAAGCCCTGCTCAAAGCAGGATCACCTAAGGCAGATTGCCCTGGAACTATCTCCAGTTGGGTCTTGAAGTCTCAAAGGATGGAGACTCCACAACCTCTCCATGCAACCTGGGCTAGTGCTCAACCACCCTCACAGTAGAAGTTTTTTCTTATATTCTGAAAGAATTTTCTGTGTTTCAAATCATGTTTCTTGCATCTTGTCCTGCCACAGGGCACCACTAAGAGTCATGGTCTGTCTTCATTACATCTTTCCATCAGACATTTGTAAGCAGTCAAAATTTCCCTGCCCCGAGTCTTCTCTTCTCCGAGTCAAATAATCTCAGCTCTGTCAGTATCTCACCATACGAGAGACAAGCCAGACCTTTGATCATCCTTGTGGCCCTGCACTGGACTCACTCCAATAACTCTATGTCTTTCTTACACTGGGGAGCACAGAACAGAATGCAGTACTCCAAATGTGGCCTCACCAGTGCTGGGTAGAGGGAAAGGGTCACCTCCCTCAGTCTGCTGGCAGCTCTCTTCCTAATACAGCCCAGGACACTGTTGGCTTTCTTTGCTGCAAGTGCACATTGCTGGCTTATGTTCCATTTGTTGTCCAGAGGCCTGTTGGTCCTTCTCTGTAAACTGATTTCCAGCCAGCTGCTCCCAGCCTGTACTGGTGCATGGGATTATTCCTCTCCAGGTGCAGAACTTCGCATTTCCCTTTCTTGAACTTCTTGAAGCTCATGTCAGAGCATTTTTCCAGCCTGTCAAGGTCCCTCTGAATGGCAATGTGACCGTTTGCTGTATTGGCTACTCCTCCCAATTTTGTATCATCAGCAAACTTGCTGAGGGTGCACTCTGTCCAGGTCATCAATGAAGAGGTTAAATACTATTGGACCCAGTATTGACCCTTGGGGTACTGCACTAGCAGCCAGCCTCCAGCTAGACTTTGTGCCTCTGACCACAACCTTCTATACCTGGCAGTTCACCCTTTCCCAGTTCACTTGCTGTCTACTTATTTAGTCCATATTTCATCACCTTGTGCATGAGGATGTTATGGGAGATAGTGTTGAAAGCCTTACTAAAATTGAGACAAAGAACGTCCGCTGCTCTCCCCTCATCCACCATGCTAGTTATCTATCTCACAATAGAAGGTTACCAGATTGGTCCTGATACCTAATGGTGCCATGGGATTTTTTTGTTTTAACAGCAAGATTTCATTGTCATAAGGATTCCTTGTTTTCATTATCTGCAGCATATTTTAATTATTTGGGAAGACTCAGGAAACAGAAAAATATGTTCACAAGAGCATTTTTAAAGCCAAACCTCACAGAAGCTCTCCCATGGTGTTTAGGCTTTGCACAGGGATAGTTTGTGACATTGTCCACGAAGAGGTATAGTAAGTCTTATGAAAGATAAGAGTGAAAGTCTCCTAATCCAGAATGACACAAAGGCATTTCTAGTAAATATAAACTCATCCCCAGACTCTTCCATCTGTTCTAACAGACAAATACATTTAAGAAAATCAGTCAGAGGAAATGTTTGTTGATGAGCAGAGGAACTTTCTCTCCATTACAACGATTCCTGTAGAAAATTCCCTTACTAATAACTACAGATCAGTAGAGAGAACTGCAAATAGAGAGAACTAGAAATAGCTACAACTATTTTTTTTTGGTGGGTTAGGACTCATTGAACTACACTTGAGTACAAAATGCAACTGTAAATAAACTGTGCAAATGTTGGACAGAAAAAGGTCTGAGCTTTTAGGATTTCAATTTTATTTCACTATTACTTGGAGTCATCCATCAACAAGTACTCCTGTGTTTGACAGTCACAGCATCCCTCATATCTGAACAAGTTGTCTGCACTGCAATGGCTACTGGCTAGTAGCTGCTCTAAGTTTAAATACTCAGCTAGCTTTAAAATTAGCTATCTTAGAAATTAATGAAAATTCAGCCACAATAGATGCAAGCTCTGCAAGACCAGCTTCTTCATGGTTTGTACAATGTTGTCATGCCTTTTAGACAAGTCATAAATGAAACCAGGAAGGAGAACACCATAGAAACAAGTTTCAGTGTGGTTCTGGCAATTTTGCATATGCATTAAATTTCAGACTATTCTTGTTAACACAGCTAAGTTTAAATAGAGCTTGGAGAGAGCCATACAAGATGTAGTCATTTCAGTGTTGCTAGGTGGCATGACCAAGATATCTAGGAAGCAGAACAGCTCATCTAACTGCCATCCATCTACTTATGCCTGCAAAATACATATATGCTTTTCTGAGGCGGGTGAGGCTGAACAGGACTGCCCACCGCTGGTAGAAACAAGCAGGACAGTACAGAAAAGCTTATATAGCTGTGTGTTGCTCTGCTGCTGGTAATCTGGGCATATTTTTCCTGAGATTGCATTCTGATTCATTTCCACCAACTTCCAAGAAGGCTGTTAGCCCTCATATGGAGATATAAAGCCCTGCTGAAAGGCTGTTCAAGATGAAGGCCAGAACAGTGTGCTGCTGGAAGACTAAAATCAGGACTACCTTTACAGAAGTCTGTAGCCTTATATCAAGCCAAAACAAACCCAGTGTTATCAGTATGGAAACAAGCCTACACTAGAGTTAAATAATGGGTTTTAACCAATTCAGAACGCAACTTATGTGATAGAATGAATACATCTCTGCTGAGTGGCAATGGAATATCATAGCCCTTTTTTCTTGAGGTGTCAGCAAGAACCTACTAAAATCAACTCCCAGCTCCAGAGCACTCAGGTTATACAGCTCCTGATGTACAATGATGAGGTAGACATAAAAAAATGGAAATAAAACACATCATAAGCAATGGCAATGTCATCTTTTATCTTCTAGAAAGAATACAGAAAGACAAATGCAGCAAAATTTCCCATACCAACACCTTTTCAGAACCTGCTGACAGTGAAGCCACAGAAAAAACTGGACTTCAGAACCCAGATCAAAGCTGGACTTTATAAACAATTGTGAAAACAAATAGGACCTGACTTCCCAAAGAAATCAATGGAAAAGTTCTTATTATCTTTGATGGGACCCAATGCTGTAAAAACCACCTGCAAACAGTCACAAGATTTGAGCCGTGGGTCATTCTCACCACCTCTCCTCACAGGCTTCCTAAAGGCATGTAGCAAGTCTGTGCAGGGAGAGGACAATTCATTGCACAGGCCTCTGCCTCAGCACCTTTTGTATATATGCAAGCTGACCCTCCAAGGTGAGTTTCCTTATGTCCTTATGTACGTGTGTATGATGCATCTTATCTTTTTGTCGTAATAATTCATCATATACCCTATAGAAGACACTATATGCTTTTTTCCCACTCATTAATTTAAAGGGTCTTAAGATAACACTAGTTCATTTTCCACTAAACCAACATACATTATCTTATTAACTTTGAACAATATAAACAAGGTATTAGAAGTATTTTTACACTCAAATAACTCAAATGATAGTCACTGAATGCCATTAAAACAAGGATCTTTTTAATATACTCTATAAGACACTTTCTCATAATGATCCTTGAAAGATAACACATAATTTTCAGAATGAGTTATCTTCTGTGTCAAAGGCTGGCTCATGAAATAAAAGTGGACTTATTGATTACTCTTCCTATAGTGATTTGCTAGAATTCTCTCAAAAGAAGCTGAATCCTATCAATGCTCTTACTGTTCTGTCACACAGATCTGTTGGCAACGTTATTCTCAGAAAAAGGTATGTAGTGTTCATACCAACACTGAGGAGGAAACTGTGTTTCAAGTCAGTGAAACGGTGAGAAAAAGGTCACAAAATGGATTCCCCTAAACAAGGAATTTGTGAGGTTTGGTAGATGCAAGGCATCCCAACAAAGAGATACACATTTTGTCATGCTCACATACCCCATACAGTCACTATGTGTCACTCAGAGAAGTGACAGCGAGATCACGTGTCTATAGTATCCACTAGACTTTACTTCTGAAAGACTGGATCCCTGACAAGCAACCTGCCTTCTCTCATGGCATTACAGCTTTTTTAGCTGAATAAGACAGATTCTCTTAGAGCTAAATGAACTTACAGGTAACTAATACTCACACTGCTTATTTCCATGAATATATATCTCTGCATGTTCATTTCCCTCCCCACATGAATTTTGTAGACCAGTTCTGATCATAACTGACAGGGTAGTGCAAATGTCCATGTGCATTGCCTCACGAGGAGGGGCAGCCAAGGGGGAAAAAGAGTCATTAGTGTCCTCATTGAGAAAAAGAAGGTAGCATGGGTTCCCTTTTTATCAGACAACTGAAAATCTAACCTCAGACACGTAGCCTATATCCCCTCACAGACACATCCATAAGAAACCAGGTTTCCTTCATTCCCCTAATGGCAGAACCGTTTGTCTGATTTGGAGATTAAATACAGCCCACTACTTGACTTATCCATTACATAGTCAGTATTGCTGCAATGTAAGTTCCAGCAAGAGAGCTATTCTGTTGACATTTTCCAGGTATATCACAGAAGAACCCGGTGTTAGCTGCCAACAGAGATTCAGAGAGCATGTTCTCACCTCCTGAGTCTCCAGCATCAAATGAATGCACTTTCCAGACCTACAGGAAGGGCTCAGTGGGGACCAACGCAAACTCATGTGAACATAGCAGTAAAAGGATCCACATAAATAGATAAAGTCCTTTATAAATAGACTTGAGTGTTCATGATGCCCTTGCCACCCATGTGTTAGCTATTGAGCAGTTCTATTAAGTATATCAGTATTCTCACGGGGCTGCTACAAAGATATTAAAGAAACCTGCTTGAGGCCATAAGGTGATCTGAACTGGACAGGCAATAAAACACAGTTTGTAGTGATCTTACAAGTCCAAGTAACTCACTCAGCACCTTCAAACAAGTAATATAAAAAATGATTATTTCTATTCCTAACAAGGGTGAATTTGAAGGATTAGCAAAGACTTTCTTGCTGAATATCAATACTTGCTGCAGCATGCCACTGATGTGCTTCAGGGCTACACACAGCAGGTCTGTCCTACCAGCAAAATAGCTTTGTTCTTAGTTCACAAAGTAGTGTTAATAATGAATGTTTATTACAGAAACAGCAAATGGCTTCCTGAAGGCTTTCTTTTATCTTTTAATAGGGGAGATTTTAGTCTCTTCTTGACCAAAATCACACAGAAAAACTAGGAGCATTAAACACATTCAATAGTGTTCATTCATGTGCAGCTTTATAAACAGAGTCTACAAAAATCTCACACTGGGAAGTTGCCTCTTTTGGGTAAGAAAAGGCTCTGCAGCATGTACTGCATTTCCCTTCAGGTAATACCACTGTCAACCTTGTATGCACACAGACCTATAAAAGAAGGTTGGCACTGGTAACCTGGCAGGGCAAAGGCGCCTCCTCCTCCTCCCCGCTGCTGCTCCTTTCAGCGCAATGAAGGGTGTTTCAATCTGTCAACTCTTACATTCCTAGGGCCAGGAGGGAGCATTTTATGATAGCCACAGCACAAAAAGTCCTTAGTTGCTTTCTGCTGGCAAGCTCCATTTTGACCAGCTGTTTCATAGGACAGCCTGCTCTTCAAAAGAACAGGGCATCAGGACTTTATTTATTGCTACAGGGACCAAGAATTATAAAATAATTTCTCAGACATCTTTTTTTTTTTTTTTTTTTAATGGTCAGAAGCCTGCCTGCTGTAGCTGCTTCTCCTACTCTGTTTATTAGGGACCACAGGTTTTGGAAACACATAGCATACTCTTTCCATTATCAAACTGGCTATATGGGACAGGAAAACGGTCAAAACAGCAGGGAAGGGCAGACTGTGATATCTCCACAACACCCACAGACAGCTGAGATAAAAAGGAAGAGATGACACAGCAAACCGGCCTGCAATTGCAGTGGGCCTCATTAGTTGGGTTGGTGCTGAGTGGTCATTACTGCTGCTATTTTCTGTTTAGAAAATGGCCATATTCTAATGATAAAACCTACCTTCTCCCCATTACAGAGCAATTGCAAAAGTACAAAGCATCCACGCTACCACAAAATCAGCTACAGTCTAAGGCTTCTGTTTTTAACTTTTTCCTGCTTTGGTAAGGCTACACAAACAAGGATCCGTGCACTTCAAATTATGGCAGGTTCTCTAATTTTTAGGATTTGTCTCTGCATTTGAACTCTTGCCAGTAAGCAGCATTTTTGCTTAAAATTTCTAATGAGGTGTTTAGGATGCAAATGACAGGTGTTATTTGTATTTTAATGGCAGTGATTATGTTCATTGGACAGAAATTTACTGTAATAGGGATACACTGGAGCCTTGTCACCGAGTACTACTGCTGCTGCATGTATGTCTCCTTTTCCATCTGTGTTGAGGTTGGTGTCTGCCTGTAGATTATGCAATTTTTGTTCCAGGACAAAAACAGTCTCTATAAGTGAGCCTGAAAAGTCATATATAGCTCCAGGAAGATGTATACAGAATAATTTTCTACCCTCTCAACTTTACTGTGGGAAGGAATTGGGCTTGACTGCCAGCATTGCTGCCATGTCAGAATTCAGTTTAGTTCCACCTGTGCTTGCCAAAGGCTTATCTGTATCTGACTCTAGACTTGAACATCCCCAGTTTTAAAGGAACTTTGTGCTTTGTATCATGATCATATCATACGACCATGCTGCCACTTCAGAAAGTCCATCATATCAGGTTCATTGAATGCATTGAAAGAATAAATAATTCATTAAATCAATATACCTTCTACCATAGCTACACAGTGCTACAGAATAATAGCTTCATATTAATGTCCTAATTAGAAATACTTTAAAAGGATTAATAAATGTTTAATACACAATTTAATATTAATCAATTCTTAGATTTTTAAAGTCCAGAAAGTCTATAGCTTTGTTATAGATTTGTTCTGCTACACCTACAACTGATAGAGTTGTATAGTATCGTGCTCACGTTTATAACATCTATTATTTGTGTATTTGTATTCGGTAAAGGATTTAGAAATGAAACATCAATATAAGATTAAAACGGAGAACCTGTTCTACTCTATAGAGGTTTCTTCACCACATCTTTATTGTACTGATATCAAAGTCCTACCATTTCATGCCTCATGTTGCTACTTCACTCACCCTCTCTTCCCACATAGGGAGGAGTGTTTGTCAGCGCAACATTTCGGTTTTCAATGAGAATTTATTCACTTTCTCTCCTGCAAATCCTAAAGACCATTAAGAGAGAGACTTGTATTGTTTCCTGCTCAATCTGCTCCTGATCACTTTTACCTGTGTGGAAATCCATAACAAAGTAAAAGCCCTGTCCTTGTAACACCATAATCTGTTGCCCTACAATGCTACTCTTAAACATGAGATGAATTCTGACAGTGCACATGCAGACACAGCTCCGACTGGGAAACTATTGTTCACATACAAGTTAAAACAGTTGGCAATTCTGAATTTATCGTAGTCATAAGTTTATTCCCATTAACTTCCTCATCACAGAAAGAAGGTAATACTGACACTCTGATCTGGGATTTTGGTCAAGCTTCACCTCTATTAGTTGAACACACTCATAAACCACAAGACCAGGTTATAAAAGTTGCTACACATATAATGGCCATTGTGAAGCTTTTGTAGTATTATACAAAAGCCTCATTTTTAAGAAAACAGCAATACAAAGCCCATGTTATATGAAGGCTGAACTGGTTAATGGAGAAACATAAAAAGTAGAAATCAGTGGGAAGCCACCTTTTTGTGAGGATTTTAAAACATCTGCTAAAACTGTGTAGATAACAACGATCAGAGTTCTGTAAAGTGGTGGACTGTACTGTGCGGAGACTCAGACAAGCAACTGAGCAGAACTCTTACCACAGTTGGAGCAGAGGGCTAATGTGGCCACTAAGGGTCACCCTGGGGTCCAAGCAACTGTTTTACCTTTGTGTACAGTATCAGTTAGGTCATTAGCACTGAAGTATTGTGTTCTTTTCAGGGGGTTTTGTAGGATATAGAAGATAATAAAAATCACAGAATAATCTTAGAAATTAATTCATAAATTGAGGGAAATACCTTACAGTGAAAGACCTATAGGATACATTTTGTCTACTATACTGTGGTTGGCTCTGGCAGAAAATGACTACAACATGAAGCTTAAGGCCTGAATTTGATCTGTGAAGAGTATTAACACCTGGAATAAACTGAAGAAGTAGTCGGCCTCTATATTTCAGAAGTTGTTTTGACAAAATCTAGATGCTATTTGGAGGATACGCTATTGCTAAGCTCTTCAACTCCATTCAATTGGTGATGATTTATGGACTAATATACTCAAGAGGTTAGAATAAATGACCTGATGTCTCTGCCTCACCTTGAATTTTTCACATTCTTCTTTACAGCAAGAAGAATGGTTTCAAAGATGAAAATACCAATGGATAAGTTTGTCACAGCCCTTATTTACTTGTACAAGGATATATAGCCCTGTGCCTAACTCATAGCTACAGTATGTCTTAATCTGGTAGAGCTACCCGTCTCTTGCTATCAGCAAGAGAAAGGAAAAGGACAAAAACATTCCAGCTTTCTTCCCTTCTTGTGTAGGACTGGATAAGGACAGTAACAGGAAGCTGTAAGCTTCTCCTCATTAATGGAAGAGGACATTTGCATTCAAGGCAGGAAAACACCCCTCAAAATGGCAGTCATGTGAAAGGCTGTAGCAGGCTGACTCTGCTGCATTCTTCCTTCTGAGGATTGTACTTTTACAAACCAAACACATCATCTCCCATGTCAGGTGCTCTACATAGTTACATACGATGTCCTTGCACTCCTAGAGCTCCATGCTATGAGACGCTGAATGTCCCTCATGTCTCTGAACGACACACAGTGTGCAGCACTGAAACCTAAGGACTTAGTCTGGGAATCCATATTTCAGCAACAGTGCTTTGCAAAGTTTCCAAAAGCCACATTTCTGAAGTTCTTGAAACCAAGTTGAAGGTACAATCATGTATCCTATTGGATCCTTTTATGGGTAAGTATGAGATTTCTTACCATTTAGAGCACACCAATGACAGAAAACACCACATTAGATTAGAAGAATGTTTTCCTGGCAGGTATAGTTACAGAAAACAAATAATCAATTCCTGTTGTCAAATAAACAAGTATATCAAAGACATTTCTTTTTACACTAATACAATGACTAAGACAAGCACTTAGTCTAGCAGTCACGTATTGAGCCACAGTTTAATTTGCAAAGGTGTCATGTTTTCCTCTTAGAATGATCTCTAGGCCATTCTGACAAGTCAGAGGCACTGACAGTTCACTAAGTGTGTAACTGCCCGCTTACCCTCTTCAGTGAGGTGTTTAGAACATTGATCTTTTCCTTTACTTGCCAGAAGTATAATTGCTTTCCTTTTAAAATCAATTTTAAACCTCAAACTTATACTGAATACAAAAGTAACTTATGGGCTAGTTTGAGGTTCCCTTTTCCCATTGCTAGAATGCTACCTGTAAGGTAAGGTACTCAGTTAAAAGTATTATAAAGAAATATCCAAAAGCAGAGCAAAGAAGGCATTGCTTCATAAGGCTGTGCATGTTTACTGTCATGGTTTAGCCCCAGTCAGCACCAAGTACCACGCAGCTGCTTGCTCACTCCCCCCTGGTGGGACGGGGGAGAGAATCAGAAGAGTAAAAGTGAGGCAACTCATGGTTTGAGATAAAGACAGTTTAACAGGTAAAGCAAAAGCTGCGCGCGGAAGCAAAGCAAAACAAGGAATTCATTCACTACTTCCCATCGGCAGGCAGGTGTTCAGCCATCTCCAGGAAAGCAGGGCTCCATCACGCGTAGCAGTTACTTGGGAAGACAAACACCATCACTCCAAAGCGTCCCCCCCTCCTTTTTCTTCCCCCAGCTTTATATGCTAGGCATGACGTCATATGTTGTGGGATATCCCTTTGGTCAGCTGGGGTCAGCTGTCCTGGCTGTGCCCCCTCCCAGCTCCTTGTGCACCTGAAAGAGCACGGAGACCTGAAAAAGTCCTTGACCAGCGTAAGTGCTACTTAGCAACAACTAAAACATCTCCACATTATCACCACTCTTTTCAGCAAAAATCAAAAACATAGTCTCATACTAGCTACTACGAAGACATTTAACTCTATCCCAGCTGAAACCAGGACATATACATACACAAGTAAAACACACACAGAGATCACATATGCACTCCCTGAAGGAGCAGAGAACAGCAAAACAATCTACATCTATCTATCACGTCTACCTGTTCACAGATGGTTCGAAACATCCCTGACTAAAGATGGCTGGGGCTGGCTACCAGATTTTCTGTTTAACTACAGCATACAAGAATCTCAAAAGGAAAATATGTTCTTGAGATACTTTTAAGATTCAAAGTTCATTTTTTCCTTTTCTGCTTTATTGTCCCTCAATTTCCCACCTCCTAGGTAAAAAAGTTGGGAGGAAAAAAAACACCAAAAATATTTCTTAAATTATTTTAATAAGAATTTCTATCCCTTTCCCTGATGTAAAAAGAAAAGAAGAAAAAAAAAACCAAACCCGTGCCCCAAAAAAAGAAAAAGAGAGATGGCAAGGAAGAAATAGCAATATCAAAAAAAATCAAAATGAGAGATTTCTGTTGGAAATCAAATTAAAAATATATTTATGTTCTTGTTTAATTGCTTTAAATGTCTGAGGATTATTGTCTCTGTTTATTCTTATCAACTCCTCTACAATTTTGATTAAACAGTTGCTGATTTCCAGCCTTCACTGTCGTTCTTTAATGCATGGCTTTGAAAGTTTCTTGATCTTTGCAAGATGCTAAGTATTTGTGGGTTGGAATGCAGGTGGATGTCAGCTCCATGCTCACATCAATTTTAAGGGGAACAAAAGTAATTGGGCCAATAAGTCAACCACAGAAAACAGATTAATAGAGTAATTGGGTCAAATTTTCAAAAAATCATTTCAGCCTTGTAGTGCATTTTTTGCATCCCTCATTCACACAGCAGCAAATTAGATTGATATTAAAGTGACATTAAAATGCTTAAAGGCTGAGAACCTATAGGAGCTGACAAATTCACTCTTACAAAACTCATAGCTTAACATTAGGTCAAACACTGTGACTAAAGCTTGCATAACAGTAACACTTCAAACACCCTACAGAGAATTTGCCATGCTTGTAAATTTGTGTGAAGGCATTATCTCTCTCAAGGTCAGGAAGATCAGCCTTTTCTCCTTAAATTTTTATTTAACAAAATAGTCCAGGAGTGTTATGAAAGCTAATGGCCATTATTGAAGTGTCTTCATCCAGATCTTTGCACTGCATGCTTAGTGTTGTGTTCACCATCCCCTCTGGCAAATCTGCCTGCCACCGATGGTAGAGATCACAGAATCCTGAAAATTCAGCATCTGTCGCATCAAGCCACAATCTGTCGCTGATACAGAGGCTAAACAGAGCTTTCAGGAAAAGCTGCACATCTGGAAAGTACGGAATCATTGATTCATAAATTAGTACATCAGAGATAGGTAGGTTTTACCAGAAAAAACTTTGGAGCTTCAACAGAGACCTATCTCTGGAAATATTGGCTGATCTTCATATCTGCCATTTTTATCTTTGGGTGATATTCATGTAAACTGAGTATTTAGGAATCTTATGGGAAAGTGTTATATACCGGATATGTTACTGACAATGCACTGAAGGTTTATATGTAACAATAATGAATGATATAAACCATGTATGATACAAACCACATGTATCTATATAAACTCACAGTCATTTTCCTATGCTTGTTTTTTTTAAAGCAAGCTAGGTGTTATGGACACCTTTGCCATTGACGGACTATATATTATATATATATTGCCAGATATTTTACTCACAGCCCTAAAGAATGATTCCAACCGAAAACTAGTTCAGTATCTTGTTAGCATCCTGACAGCAGACAATATTTGATGCTTAAATAACATAAGAACAGGGCAAGTACATCGGTATACTCTTTGGAATAATTTCCCCAACTCTCACAGTCTGTAGCTTGACTACTTCCTGAGTCAGGGGTGTTTTTTAAATATTCAGCTGCTATCAGTGTTTTTTATGCTCAATGGACTTCACCAGTCTCCCAGTTTCACAGCTTAGCTTCACGCTGGCTAAAGAATCACCTTTTTCGCTTTGAACCTGGCAACTGCTAGTTTCATTTAATGCTTCTTTAGTCTTTTACTGGGGAAGGTACCAATTAACTGATCCTTCTTCATGCTTTCTATGCCATTTGCTATGGAAATCAAAATCACAACTTACACTGGCAAAAGGGCCAGGAACCAGACAGACATCACGATCTAAGTCTGTTCTCTTGACATCCAGGTTGAGGAACATGACAGATTTTTTTCTGTTCTTCAGAACAGCTGTACCTGAGTATCTATTCCAGCAGCCTGTCATCAGTAGCTACAACAGGATGCTTAGGGAAAAGCGCAAAAATATGGCAAGCACTTCTCTCTTATACACTTTTATCTTCTAGCAATCCTTACTTCCACCCTGATGTGGTAGTAATTGTGATGATATCCATCCGCTCATTATTCTAGATCCAGAAGCACTTCACACACTGTGGGTTGCCATAGTGAGTTTATGGCACAAAGAAGAGACGTGTAGGTGGCAGATGAAAGCAGAACCAGTACTCCTGAATGCAGAGTTGTTTGCTTTTCCTGCACTGTGGAGATAGCTCTGCACAGCTTAAGTGGGAGACAGAGAGATAATAAATTTTGTTTATTCTAAAATACTTTGTGCATTTATGAAGGCTCCATCAATCTGAGGCATCTAGAAATATGCAGAATGGGTTGTTTCAAACTCAGCATTAACCTGTAGGATTTCAGGAACCAACAAATACTTTTGAATTAATATGTCCAACTTATGTAACCACTTTGTGCCCAGGCATAAAATACCAATTTTGAATTCTCATAATCAACTCCAAAAAAGGAACAACCCACACGAATTGACAGTAGTGAAGAAGAGTTTGCTAGCACATTCACACTGAATGAGACACTGGTAAGAAACTTGGTACAGAATGTGTCCAGGAGACCATACTTCCAAAGGAATGTTATTTACAGTGAACCTCATTACAAGTTGTTCAATTCAAAGGATAAGTCTTACTTCCCAATTCTAAGCTGCCATATCTACCATCTAGGGTGCATAGCTCTGTACTTTTTTT
Source organism: Phalacrocorax aristotelis (assembly GCF_949628215.1). NCBI lineage: Eukaryota > Metazoa > Chordata > Aves > Suliformes > Phalacrocoracidae > Phalacrocorax > Phalacrocorax aristotelis. The sequence continues at coordinate 50,002,056 of NC_134277.1, read as the reverse complement.
TGTACTCTATTTTGTACTCTATCTATTGGTTCTTCATTGTTTTGTTTTATGTTGTTTTTCTTTTTTTAAGTATCACTAAGCAATATTTTACAAGCATTTGCATTCTCAGCAAAGCTGCACCCATATTCAATGATGACATGCTTTGTGCTTTCTCCTGGAAAGAACATCTTCAGCATTTCTTGCAGCTCAATTTAATGTAAAATATCTCATTTTACACTTGAAGTCCTTTTCTGCTACTGGATAGAAAAAAGACAGAGCTGAGAAATTTGACTTCTCTAAGTTTGTCAGGATTTTTCAGGAGTTTTAATAATCAGGAAACTTGCAAATTATATCCAGAAAAGAAGTCGCTGGAGTTAATCAGAAACAACTCCACTAAAATAGTTGTTTGTTGAAGAACCTTAAAGTTTATGTTTTCATATTAGGAAAGAAACCTAAAGATCCCTGCTGGAGATGAATTTTAATAACTACTAGTTTTATCTGGCTATTTAGGTCTTTTTCTCTACAACTGCCATCTGGCTAAAGCTGATTTGCTACAGCTTATCAGGGTTCTTAAGCAACAACAGACTTACAGACTTTGTAAATCAGAACTTGTTTTATTCATGGTGTGTGCACTTCTAGTTGTAAAAAACTCACCTGTAGACAGGTGAACAGTTAAAGAACAAACTAAAAAACAAACCACGCAATTACAACTCTACTCAAATCAATCGCACAAACTTTAGGGTCCAGAGTGAGTATACTGGACTAATTTAAAATTTGCCTAAGTCCTTCCTTTTGTCAGTGATGCTCTTATCTGAGCTGTTCTACTGTAAGGCCTCACCTACAGTCCAGTCCAACATGGCATCACTCTCAAATTCTGTAGTTTCAGCTGTTCCTTGATGTTCATAAATGTGGTACAGATCAGTTCCTTAACAGTCAGTTCTCATCATTCTCCCACAAAAAAGTGAATCCTCCTTGTTTATCTGAGTCCAGCTTTGATTCCTTAGTGAACATAAAATTCAACTGAACAAATCTACTGCTACCACTGGAAGTTTGCCAGCAAAGGTGGAAAAGCTTGGCCAAAAGTGGTCAAATTCTGTAGCATCCTGCCCTCCACATAGGGACCCTTCCAAAGATGGCAGAGATTGGGTCCATCTTAAGTTTCTCCTGCTCCTTCTTTCACACCCTGAATCAACTCTTCCACCAAGGCAAGGGTGCGCTAAAGCAGCATAAAGGGGTCTTTGGAGTTCACCGTGTCACAGCCAGGCTGATGAAGGGCTATAGGTGCCATGTGGAGCCAGAAGACAGCATGGTGTTTCAGAGACTAGCTCTAGTATACCTCAAAGTATTCAGCACTTGCCAATATGAATCCCCCTATAGAACAAGGCAAGAAAGGAATCAGAATTAACTTGCAGTTTCCAACCCTCCATGTGATTTTACCATTTAAGGAAGTAATGGCCCTTTATTTTGGGGTGGGGGTGTGGGGAAGTGGAGGGGGGCAGGGGAGTAGGGATAGTTATACATGCAACCAAAGCAAGAGTATTCAAACCATGACAGAATGATCAAGAGGAACATCATGTGCAGAATGTTTCTGTGACACCTACGTCAATAGAGCTGAGTGCCACCTACACAGAGGAGACTGCTCAAAGGGCTCTACCAGAAGAGGTGGTTTCCTTACAGCTAATAATCTATTAGGGAAAATAGAAGAGGCCTCAGGGAAAGGCTCCCTTGGTGGGACAACAGAAGCAGAGCAACCTGGTCTTAGAGTAAGGTACTAAGCTACTGGACAGTGCTCGGTGCTACTGGTGTGATAATTGGGCTATATTTGAATACTGTGACCAGACTCCAGACTTACTGGGCTGGGACATTTAAACAAACATGGAACAAGACTGATTTTTGACATTGGTATCCCACCCACACCACCCATTGGTATCCCATCCCAGCTGAGAAGCAAGGCATACGCAAAGTACACTCACACTCTTTCCCTTAAGATTCCTGCTGACTGTTCTCTTTTAGCACTTCTATTTCATCCACCTCTTACTGTTCCAGTCAATTGCAGTCAAGTGGCCTCACTATATAAATATTCTCATGTTTTAATTGCCAGTTTATTATTCAGAAGAGAGAAGAACTGAAAAAGCTCTTCATGCTTCAGTGAAAACTGTAATACTACTGGTATCTTAACATGGCAAAGAAGAATTTTTGTTGCATTCATTATTTGTCCAAAGGGAGAGCACAGTTCAAGCATGCAATTTATTCAGAGCAGACATTTTATTAAATCACAGTTAGCTCTTTCAAAGGAGCACAACACCAAGAAACACACTGACAAAATACAGCTGATCCTCATCTTACCTTCACATTAAAAAAAATTTCCCAGTGATACAGTTGGGAAACCCCTCACCTGAGCACGTTGAGTATGAGACACCATAAGGACAAGTGTAGCGCTAAGCTAAGGCTGTGTGCTTGGCATTCCATATGGCATCAACCCCAGATCATATAAAGTTGACTCTGGTATCAGCAATGCCTGTGATATGGGAATCTGCTCAGATCATTCTCAGAAAAACAGATGCTTTAGTGTCCTTCTTAGCCTGAAAATTTAAAGAACCTAGCAACCTCTTCCCTCATGTTATTTAGGCACCTCTTTTTTTGGAAAAAAAAAAAGAAAAAACACACAAAACCAAATGTTCCTTGGTTTCCGGAAATAACTAAAAGCCAAACTTGAATTTCTAAGTCAGATGTTACATATTTTGTGTAGTTAAGGCTACCACCCAAACAACTAAACCTCTATCCTCCTTTGGATTACTTCTGTATGATGTCCTCAATTTGTCCAGTGTACCCCTTAAACTGTACTATCAGTCAGAAAATCATGACTGAAATGCCACCTTTGCTAAGCCAAAGGCAGGCTGATGAACAAATCAAAGACAGGAACATGTCTACAAAAGCCCCGATTCTGCAGACATTGACTTAACCATATCAATTTTGCCCTTAAGCAATTTAATAGGACTATCCCTCAAAGTCACCTACATGAATAAAGTATTCATAAGAACAGGATAATATCCATTGGCTGAATAATTTTCCATTCCCTAGCAGGGCTGGATGTTAAAATTTGTTTATCTACAATTTAAGTATTATTTTATTAATGTAGGAAATAAATTTATTCATTCAGCAGGAAAGCTCCCATTCACATTAAGCTTTGAGTTTGTCGTCTTATTCATTGTATTTTAGCTAGGTACTTCCCAAAAGGCTCTAAAATGTTCATATGTAGAGAACAGATTTGGAGAACAGACTTGCAGAGTCAGGGTATGGCTGAGGTTGAAAGATCACCAGGTCCAAACACCCTACAGTCAAAGCAGGGTGGACTACAGCAGGTTGCTCAGGTTTTGAGGATCTCTAACGACAGAGACTCCACAACCTCTGAGCAACCTAGAGCAACCTATTGCAGTGCTTGACCACAACATAAAAGCAGAACAGCCTGTTTTATGTTTAAATGGAACTTCCCAGAGTTTCCCATATTTCAGTTTGCAGCCATTTCTTCTTGTCTTATTCTCTTGTCCTGGGAACCACTGGAAAGAGTCTGGCTCCTTCTTTTCTTCTCCCATTAGATGTTTAGACACCTTCATAAGTTACCCCTGAGCCTTCTCGTCTCCAGGCTAAGCAGTCCCAGTTCTCAGCCTCTCCTTGTATGACAGATGCTCCAAGCCCTTATTCATCTTCATGGTCCTTCAGTGGACTTGCTCCAATAAGGCCACTTGCCTCTTGGACCATGGAACCCAGCACTGGGGCATAGCACTCCAGATATGGCCTCACCATTACTACACAGAAGAGAAGGATCATCTCCCTTAGTCTGGAAACTCTGTTTCTAATGCAGCCCAGGCTGTTGTTAGCATTCTAGCTGCAAAGGTGCATTTCTGGCTTGTTGGCCACCAGGACCCCCTAGGTCCTTTTCACCATCACATTTTCTTTTGATTTCACATTCCAAATTTCTGTCTTATCTGTTCATGACCAGCATTACCTGTAACACTCTTTAGCTTCAAAGTAGCTAAAAACTTCAATGTTAACTAAGTCAGTGAAAATGATTTTTAAAAGCCTCGTATAGCTACAGGTACAAGAGCACAGTGATACAAGAGTTATTTTTATTACACAGTTCATTTTGATTTGAAGTAGTAAGGCCCTCTGTAGGGTTACAAATGTATCTGCATGGTAATGTTTGCATGGCGAGCTCATGCACTAGGCTGATTTGTTGGTGCTAATAAATCAGGCATACCTTCTTCCATCAGCTAAAGATCCATTGACATATGAAAATATTTTCCTGGAAAAATTCCTAGGATTCCCTCCTCCCCCAAATAAGTTTCACAGATAACAGTTCTCAGCCAGAAAGCAGCAAGGATAACATTCAGACGATACAAGAGCAAGGCCAGGGGAAGAGGAACATTCATCCTTATTTGCTTCAGTTTTAAAGGAAACTAAGTTCCTAAATGCAGTGTAATTTGCAGATGATCCACTTCAGCATATTTCAATATTCAAATTGCCTCAGATGCCAAAGAACTGTCACAATGCCATCAGCAGGACTGTCTGGTTATCCAGGCTTATTCCCATTTCATTGGGAACATCTGGAGCTAGGAACCAGTGCAAACAGAAATAAGAAGGCATGAAATTTTCTCTAACAGATGTTTAAATAGAGAACAGAATTAAAAATACAGATGTCTAACAATGAGGATATTTCATTTACAGAATAAATATAGTGCTGGTGTGCTTGTGTTCCTCTATTTTTGGCTGCACCCTACAGAAAGTTAAATATTGCTGTATCCAGCCACAGCTCCCACTGCTGAATCTTGCAGCAAGTTCAGCTATTTATTCAGAGCCCTAGAAATAGTCACTCTTGTGAGCTCTCCAACCACAACCATTACTAGCAGCCCATCTTTTCCCATGACAGGTTGCTTAGTCCCGTTCCCCCAAATATTACAGTAAATGCAGAAAACTGATTTCATAAAACAATTTCAGTATTACAGAGTATTTCAAAGCCACAGGACTTTGGTTCTTAAGTGCTCTTGAAAATTCCACCCACACATATTTCTTTGCTAACCCCACATGAATAAATGTGTTTTTAATTGCTCAAAAATAAGAGTTTCTCTTGTGTACACAAATAAGATCTGAAATAAAAAGAACTGGATTGTTAGGTTCATAGTTCTGAAACTGCCATCTAGGCACATCTGAAATACAGGTTGATAATTACACTACTAGGAAAACAGTGTGAAGACAAATGCTGACGGTTTACAACAAAATCAAATACTTCTTTTCTTCCCCAAGTCTTCTTTTTACTATTACTTTAAGTGCACTACTGACAATCCTTTCTGCTTCAGCAGATCCAGGAGGAAATGTCCTCCTTTACAACTGATTTCCACAATTGCAGGGAATTTTGGAAATCACATCTGCCAAGAACTTCAACACAGAACAGTGGAGAGAATCTGACATTGAAGCCATACACATTCATGCAGGTACCAGAACTGACAACCTCCCAATCCCATAGTGTTAACAGAAACAAAACTACAGTCCACCACTATCAAAACGTTCATATATCCCTGAACGTGACTACCTAACAAGGGTTCACACCCTGCCTTGTGCTTGTACATACGTATGGGGGCTGCTTTCCTCTTCTTCTACACCTCCTCTACCACACCTTCCTTTTCACCATCCCATGTCTCAGACTCACTGTTAGCCCTTACACCAGTGCTCTATCATTATCATTTACCCAGACTTCAGTTTCAAAATCAGTTTCCCATATCAAGGGTTCCTGTGCTTACCCACTCCCCATCAAGGTAATTTTTTGTCCCTCCTGCTAAAGAGGTAATTTGTTCACACTAACCTTCCCAGAAAGGGCCCTGCTTGTGCCCCAGTCTGCTCCTATAGCAAGCCTTTTCCCTATACTTCTCCCTATCAAGGCTCCCTTACTTTCCCTCCCACCTCTTGTGGAGGGATGCCCATGTGCAATCCCATTTGCTATATAACCCTCACCCAGTTAATGCCCCTAAGTCTCTCTCAGCAACCCTCTAAATCTTTCCTACATACAGCTCATACTCCCACAACTTTGTGAGCTTCTCACATCAAAGCCACCCAGTATCCCCCAAACCCAGCTTTGCTCTGCTATTTTTTACGTCCTTTCCCCTTGCACTCCATACACGGTGTCTCCTTCTCCTGCCTATTCAGAGGCTCTGTGAGGATTCCATGCCCAGCCTCACCAAGGATTTCCTGTCATATACTATAAGCTATGCTTCTGCTTTCTGCAACTGCTTCTGAAACTGAAAGCTATGCTTTCTGGTTCTCCCAGCCCTTGCTTCTCTGTTTGGAGAGTTAAAGCGCCTTTGAGGTTGCTACAGCAAATGCACAGAAGACACCTGGGTCCTTCACTGTCTTGTAAATGTCCCCCTTTTCCAAAAAGCCAATTTGTTGCACACCAATCACTCCCTAAAAATTTGCAGTAGAGAAGCTAACTAATGCAGACAATTAGCCTACAGACATGATGAGCTGCAGAATTTCCTCACATAATGTCAGTTTTACTGTCAAAAACCACAGTGACTGGGTTATGGACCTTTTGCTATATTGATACATAGTACAGTCATCATCAGAAGCTCAGAGTCCGATAAAGGCCTTTTGCTAGTAGGGAATAACATTATTACTGTATCATTACAGATTCTTATATGCCATAAACCGTACACAGCCAAACTCTGCCTTCTCCCTTAACTTCAATGGGGGCAATTAGGCTAACACTAATTATCTTTGGAAACCTCTCAGGGCAGTTCTTGATAAAAAGCACCTGCCTTTCTGGGCATATTCTTGCACAATATGTGACCATTTTCCCTTTTCAGTTAATTGTGCTTGAGCTTACTGCCATGAAAACAGCAGTCAAGGATCTTTGCTATACCCATGTTTCTCTTTTAGCACTCAAAGACTAGAGGTTACTTCAGAAATAAGATTTTGCTACTACCATTATTCCGTCCATCACAGGTTATGGTCAAAAAGGCAAAGCTGAAAGCACAGATGGGGCCACTGCATGCAGTTGAGCAGGCTGTGGGTTTGAAAAAGTGAGAAATAGGCAAGTTCTGCACTGAAGAAAACCATTTGAAAAATCACAGCACATTTGCCAGTAGGGGGACATGAAAAGAAACAAATTAACTAAAAGACATAAGAGGGGTGTACTGTGTGTTCATGGCATGATTTGCTGTGAGTTAAGCCTTCCTTGTGACCACATACTCATCCTCCTTACTTTGCAGGAATGACCAGCTTCAGCCTTTTTCATAAATTTAAAAAAAAAAAAAACTCCTCCAACATAGTACAATTTCTTTTTATCATAAATGTCATTACCTTTCACAGAAGTAGACTGAAATATCTCATCACTCATTTTGCTCTTGCAGGGCTCTTTTTTCCTCTGGACTCCTCACCATAGCTACAGACCTTCTCAGAAATGCTCCTTGGGGGAAATCTTCACAGCTGAGGAGAATAACAACAGAAAACACAGTGTTTGAGAGGGATTATTAGAGTACACAGCACTGTCAAAAACAAACTGGCAAAGAATATTTGCACAGGCACATAAAAGCTAGATCAGAGTGGTAAGTACTTAACAATTAGAACTGTTTACTCCTCTCCTTTAATATTATCTTTTACTCTTCATTTATATTCACAGTAGATTCTCATCTTTTTTATATAAAAGGACATCCTAATTTGTTTGAACTTTGTACTTATGACAAGAAGACAGAATAAAACTGACAGCCCTCCAGTTTCATTTGCAGGAGAGAAGCAAGAGCAGAGAAGCTGCACAAAGGATAACAAGCCAGGAACCAGAACACCACTGGAAGTGCCCTCACTCACCAGGGCACATCCCCAGAGGGACTGAACATGGCAGGCAGTATAGCAGTAATAACAGGGTCTATTGACAGTCCCAGGTAAGGCAAGGAACCAGGTCCAGTGCCCAACCTGGGGACCCACACAAGAGATGAAGCCAGAGACAGGGCTGAAGATAATGCTGTAATATGAGTCCAATTTCCATGAAATAAAAAGGACTAGAAACAAGCTACCTAAAACACTGGCCCAAGAGCCCTCAAGGGAGCAAGGCCAGCAACGAAACAGGTATGCCTGTTACATAGCTCAGGCCACAGTCTGAAGCTTTAATGGAGCTCTGGGGATCATGGGAAGAAGGCATGGGTGCAGGCCCCAGGTGAGGCTTGTCAGGGACATTAAGGACTGCTAATGTCTTCATGCCCTAGGCATAGTCAATGGCTCAATATCAGGTTATCACTGGTGCTAATACTCAGTATCTTCCCCAACATCTTAAATGATGGCACAAGGTACACCCTCAGCAAATCTATTCAGAGGAGTTAAGGTATAGTAGTCCCTCAGGGCAACAATATTATTCCAGTCTGAGGCTGTGAACATCTGCTTGCCTAGGGCCATGTCTGGAGCACACACTTGACTCATCCTGGGAGTTGAGCTGCTTGCACTTAAGGCCAGCTCTCTGAGAAGAGAGCTGTTTGAGGAGCCTTGGTGAGCCTTGGAACTCAGCTGCAAGGGGTTTCAGCAAAGGCTTCCCTGCCTGACCTATCCCAATGCTCCTGCCCCTGCCTGCCCTGCTGTTGTGCTCACTCCCATCTTTTTCTCCCTCCAGGGGCACATTGCTGCTTACAGGCAGGAATCCAGTCTACCACGAGCATGTCCTGGGAACAACTCAAGACCAACTCAATTCTTGGCTGTTGTACTGAGTTTTCCAATAAGTGCCATAGACATTGAGATGTGGGACCTGGAGAGTGTTTTACTGGAAAATACACAGCTCTCACTGATTATGGCTAAATTTCAGAGCGTGGTCATGCTTCCCACCTTCAGGATTTAAGGAGGCCTTGGCCTTATGTGGGATGAGACCTAAGTGGACACCATACCCCCTTTCCTTTCCTCTCTCATGATTTACAGAGGCACACAAGCAGAAGGGAGCTGTGTGATGCACTCCACCATGCATCTCATCTGTGTGGGAAGCAGAACAGCATGCCAGCAAATACCATGGCACATACCTGCTGCGCAGCTGAGGTATGACCACTGAGACAACTCACTGTGAATTCCCAAAGCTGAAACAGCTACCTAGAGAAAAGGCTTCAGTCATACATGTTGGATGAGACAGAAAGGGGTATGGGGAGGTTTCCCATGCTGCATGGGGTAGTACTAATTGGGAATGGGAATATAGCTCTCTTGCTCCCCTGGAATATTTGCCTGAGAGAACAAGATAGGAGGCCAGTAGCTGCACTATATTCAGAACATAAACAGCTTCTCCTATAAACAAGAGTCTGATGTAATATAAAAGGTCACTGAGCACCACCTTGGACAATCCCAACAAAGGGCACTACACAGCTTATTTCTTTTGCACTCATTCTCTTAGAAAAGTAATGTATTTGTGACTTTCTATACTTGATTTATTTGAAGCACCCTCAGCGTTGTTATCAGAGATCAACCTTCATAAAATTTCATCAATTTATTCTTGGATTAAGCACAGTTTTTCAAATTAATTAGGTAGCACAACAAATGCTTGTGGAATCTGAATGCCCCGAAGGACTTGAAAGGAATGTCAAATAGGTTTGGACAGACTATTAAAATCAAGTCATTTGGGAGTGAACTGGAGATTTAAAAGTCTCCACCATGACTTCTGGAGCATATTAGTGCTTTCATGCAAGAAGGCTCACTCTACCCTCCCCTCATTCCTTCCGTTGCCATCAAACTATGCTCAGTTTCAAGCAACTGAAGCCATTATCTCCCACAGGCATCAGAAGTGGAAGTTCTCTGATGGTTTTAGAGTCTCAGATTTAAGGCCTCGTTCTTGCTTGTAGTTGTGGAAGTAAATTAGGCAGAACCCTGAAACAAACTGCTTCACCTCCCATATGCTCACAGTGCATTCATCAGGACCTTTCTGGCCAGAGCCAGAGGTACCTGTTGGTAAATAAGGATAAGGCAGTTCCATTCCTAAAAGAAGCCTCTGTTTTATGCACTTGACAATGGCCAGCTAGGGTGAATCACAGCACAGCAAGAAAGTGGTCCTGATATCTGTAAGAAAATGGAATTTTTGGAACTCTTCACTAAAGACATAAGAATGAACTATGTGAGCCTGGCAAAACAGTAGTTGAGGGGCAGAGACAGAAACTGAGAGATAGAGAAGTCCTTGTTTTACTACTATATCCTTGTGGAGAGCTGAGAGACTGATCAAAGTAAACATCCCGCCTCAGAAGCCGCTGAGAATGGGGTGATAAATTGTATAGTCAAGGAGAACAGCTAATTGGGATGTAGATAAGAACTAAAACAAAGTGCCCAGTAGGGGAAATAACCTTGTTATAATACTAAAAATCAGGCCCATAGGCCAGGAAACACCTCCCCCTCTAGTAAGTCCCTTAACCTATGGTCATGTGTGGTAAATTAAAAGTGAGCTGTACTGTTATATCGAAACAAGAAAGAACTTAACAAATTATTAGCTGAGGTGTGTGAATATTAGCTGTGATTGACATACTTAACTGTATAAATCCCTTGTGGTTTCTCGGTGTGGTGTGCTAGCATTGTGGGTTACCACCTAGCACCAATCTTTTCACAAAAATGTCTTGAATAAAATACCGTCGCTCCGTTTGTAGTTTCACATTTTGCACACTGGGCGAACAAACCTGTTTTTCGGGATAACAGTCCCATGTAGGGCACCTCACTCTACCCTGGTAGTGTTTAAGGACCATGGACAAATCATTGAGGGACTGGGTTTCGCTGAGAGGCAGAGGACCTATAGGCCAGGTGCAGAGCTGCTTGGCAGACTCCTTTGAGCTTGATTTTTAGCTCTTCCTATCTAAATCATTCTTTGGCTCAGCCTTCACTAGGCACTTGAGAATTCACACCAAAACAGGGACACATGCACCCAGACTTCTTTGCCCCTGCAGCTCAGCCTGTCCACTGGATAGAATCCCTTGCAGATGGAGAGACTTTTATCTTTACAGACCCTCAATCTAGTTTGAGCTGATGGGAACAGGAGAAAGGCAGCAGGTATTCTCCCATTCCTTTCCAAGGCTTGCAAGGGAAGAAGCAGACTTTGCAGGTTTCATTAGTTGCATACATCTGCAAAGCTTATTTTCAGCAGCAAAAAGCCTGTGATTCAGATACTCCACATTAGCAATTTATTTGTCTGGAATGCCTCCTTTCCTCACCAACCAGTACCAGAATATTTTTGTTTCAGACAACATTTTGGCACACCACCTTTGCTGCAAGTGAACATAGCTTATTGGGAACAGAGACCCCTTTTAAGAGATGGCTTTAATCTCATCTAATAAATTACATGGCTCTGTCAGCTAAAAGTAGACTGATGTTAATATTACCAGTTAATGTGTCAGCGAGCATCGAAATACCACTGCTTATTTCCCTGTAAGAGAATGTCAAAGAAAGTGAAAAGGACAGCATCTGTTGAGTGCCTGAGATGGGGTATTTAAGAGATGCATCAGAATAGGTAGAGATTTCAGCCCAGATAACTAGTTCCATTGTTGCAAAGATAGACTGCTGGCTGAAATAGATACAAATGCTCTAGAAACAAGCCCTTCCACAGACAGATTTTTCTGCTTGTTGCTCAGAGGTAGGGAGGACAAGAAAACAGCTGTAAGTTAGGAGGGAACTTGCAGATTTCACACAAGCTCAAATTAGGTGCCTGAGTCCATGAGTTTCTGTTCATCTTTTCTGTGCATTCAAATACAGAGTACATTCAGAGTACAAACAAGGGAATGAGAAAGCATTCACCCTCCCTTGTCAGCCAGTTACATTTCTCAGTAAATACTCAGTAAAGTGAATCCATAAATCTGGTCTGCCTGAAAGACCATGAGGGACCACTTTAGGTAAGTGTGGTGGGTTAACCTTGGTTGGCTGCCATGTGCCCACCAAACCACCCTCTCAATCCCCCTCCTTAGCAAGCCAGGGGGAGAAAATAAGATGAAAAAGCTCATGGGTTGAGATAATGACAGGGATATTACTCATCAATTACTGTCACAGTCAAAACAGACTTAGCTTGGGGAAGATTAATTTAATTAATTGCCAATTAAAAATAGTGTAGAACAATGAGAAATAAACCCCCCAAAAAACAAAACTAAAACCACCGTTCCCCACCCCCATCTTCACAGGTTCAACTTCACCCCTGACTCTCCCACCTTCTTCCCCTGCCCTGGGCAGCGCAGGGGGATGGGGAATGGTGGTTGTGGTCAGTTCATAATGCTTCATCTCAGCTGCCCTTTCCTCCTCACATTCTTCCCCTGCTCCAGCATGGGATCCCTTCCATGGGATACAGTCCTTCACGATCTGCTCTAGTGTAAGTCCATCCCATGGGCTGCAGTTCTTCAAGATCCGCTCCAGTGTGGGTCCTTTCCATGGAGTACAGTTCTTCAGGAACAGACTGCTCCAGTGTGGGTCCCCCGTGGGCCATAGCTCCCGTCAGAAAACCTGCTCCTGTGTGGGCTCCTCTCCCTGGGCTGCAGCTCCTGCCAGGAGGCTGCTCCAGCGTGGGCTCTCCATGGGCTGCAACTTCCTTCAGGGCACATCCACTTGCTCTGCAGGCTGCAGGGGGACAACCTGCTTCACCATGGTCTTCTCCACAGGCTGCAGGGAAAATTCTGCTTTGGCGCCTGGAGCACCTCCTCTCTCTCCTCCTTCTCTGACCTTGATGTCTGCAGAGCTGTTTCTCTTCGATCTTTCTCACTCCACCCTCAAGCTGCTGCACAACATTTTTTACCCTTTCTTAAATATGTTATCACAGAGGTGCTACCAGTGTCGCTGATGGGTTCAGCTTCGGCCAGCAGTAGGCCCATTTTAGGACCAGCTGGAACTGGGTCTTTCTGACATGGCAGGAGCTCCTGGTCTCTTCTCACAGAATTCACCCCTGTAGCCACCATGCTGCCAAAACCTTGCCTTATAAGCCCAATACAGTAAGGTAGATGACAATGGAGGCAAGAAGATATAGCTGAAATTGGTACATAAATTCATATATATATCTGGCTTGTCTACAGCAGAAAAATATATGCAAACTGATTAGTGTTTTTCTTCAAAAATGGTAGAGCTGACTGAATATCAGAGTGGCAAAGTCAAAAAGGATGTTCACTAATGCAAATATCTAAATCCACTTGCAGCAGCATGAAATATTCATGTGAACTGACAGAACCAAAGAAGGGAAAGTATTTATCAGTCTATAGGTAGGGCAACAATTTTATATGACTAAGACAGCTATGAAAGAAAACCACATTAGCACACTGGTGGGGCACTGCAAATCAAACATTCGAAGCAGAGACAGGAATTGCTGTCTAGGCAAACCATTAGGAAAGCTTTTGGTTATTTGGGAGAATGCCTCTGTAAAACATACATGAATTATTCAGTCATGTCCTTATATTTTTAATGCTGTGAAAGTAAATAAACACAAAAAAAAGAAGCCACAATATTCTTGTTACTTCAAGTTGTCTTCAATACACTAGCAATGTTAATTACTTCTGTTAAAAAAAAAAACTAAAACAAAAACCAACAGCAAACAAAAAACCAACCCCAAAAACCCAACAAAAAACCCAACAGTACAGATCACAACTCTCAACAGAAAACCAGGTGATACAGGTACTGCCACCAAATTTACCCACTGATCTACAGTACATTCTTGGCTGGTCACATCACCACATTTCTAATTGCCTTCAACCTTTGTCTAGCACATCTATTCACTGCAAATCTTCAGAGAAGGTTTTATTTCTGTAAAAGTGTTGACTTGGAAAGTAATACAGCCTATGAACCACGTACAGACCTCATCAGAACTGCTTTTTCTGGGAAGGACACAATTCACAGATAGTTTTTCATAGCAGCAGTCATACTTGATAGAAACAAAACCAGTCCAAATATCAGGAGTGATAGGCACCACAATCTGCTATGTGCCTAAAAAAGGCTTGGTATAATTCCTACTGAGATCAATGGAAAGATTCAAGGGAAACTATTGACAGCAGCATCTATATTCTGCATAAACTGTCATTCACATTCCCCCATATCTAAACACAGCAAGGACAGACACTTTGTCAGGTCTTGAGGAGGATAGTTAAAAATGCAGGAGTTACATGTATTTAGACACATGTAATTTTCTATTGTGCAATTATTTATGTAACAAATAAATAACAAATATAATTTCCTCCAAAGGCAAGTAAAACACAAACTCTTAAATGTACTTTGTGGCATTTGTGACTCTCTAAGCACATCTCAGCATCTCTCCAGGTCTGGAGTGTGCTCTTGCATGCCAAGTCACTCTCACATTGCCCTTGGCTACATGAGTAGAGTGGGCCACAGTGTCTACAGCTAAACAAGACCAGAGGTGGCATGGCCAGTTCACTCCCTTCAAACTACTTGGACAAAAAGAACTATGCAACATGCGAATTTCATCCCTTGCATACTCTCAGGCCATGCCAACATTAGCACCTTTGCAGCTCAGGCTGGTGACACAGACTTCCTGTACTTCTGTGCTGTTTTTACATTTACCTAATTAAAAAAATTAGGATACAAAACCAATAGAATCTTGTGTATTGCTAATCACCACACTGGAGGTAACTGCATTCTATGATTTGCAGGAGAGTTAGCAACCCTTTCAAACAAGCGTGCGCACAAAAAACAATCCCGCTAGGTAACAAAAGGTTCTTCAGGAAGAACACCATCATAGTATAGGGAAGACAGAGCTTAACCATGGAAAAATCGTGGTTTGACAATGTTAGCAGCAAATCTTAGAGCTAGATGAGTAATGAAATAGTCTCCTTCCTTCACCAAAAGCTAAAATACAATAGGCTACCAGTAGATACTCATTCAGTACCCTTAAAAGTTACATAAAGAATTGCTACCTGGGGAAGGGGGAAGCTTTAATTATTTTTCAGGCTGCTGTACCACTCAAATAAACTTCAAATAAACAGTAAAGGTGATAAGAGTGAGGCATCTTATCAAAACACAGATTCCTAAAATCTTTGTACTAAAAGTGAGATATATAGAGAAGAACTGTTTGCTTAAGGACAGAGAATATCAGTCAGAATGCCTTGCCTACTTCTTTCATGACCAAAGGTCACCACTTTGCAGTAACAGTTTGTACCAGTGTTTGAAATGATACAAGGAAGACATTCTCTGAAGGCACTACTTGCTACGGATCCTCCAGATTTGAACTGTGTGGGCAAATGGGTTGAGCTGATTGTTCTTTGGCCAAGTGAGCAGTGAACAAAAGAGAAAAAAGGGGATACCACAAAAACAGACTGAAAAGCAAGCGCCAGAAAAGCCTGGATCAGCACTGAGAAAAGAGCTTTTGGACAATTCAAGCCAAGTGAGAGGTTTCGAATTGTAAGCAAATACATTGTCTCCTTGTTTTCTCCTTTCTTCAAAGAAACAGAACCTTGCACACTCTTAAGGAAGAAGAAAAAAAAAAAAAAAAAAAGGTACATAGCCTGGGTGAAAATGCAGCAGAATTTGTACTCTCAGTAAATATTACTGTCATTTTCTCAGTGCCGTTGATGCCTGGTAAAACATGTTGTCTTGTGCAGAAGCTTCTATCCTATTTGCATGTAAAACAGGAAAAAAATTCTACAGATAAGGAAAAGAAGAGGAAGGCAAAGACATACATCAGTATGGGTGAGCTTTAAACATACAGTAAACTAGCAAAACGTAAGCACTATACCAATGCTTATTCTCACACAGTCTGGGTACACAGGGAAAGGAAACATAAATGGGAGAGAAAACTAGTGGAATATTACCCAAAACTTTACAGGGAAGGGGCCATGTGCAAAGCATATGCAGTTTACCAGGAATCACTGCCAAAACGCATTTACACTCAATCTAGTGGGCGAATGGTGCCAAATAACCCTTCTGCCTACTGTCAGCAGAACATAGGAAATGTTGAGAGGGCACTGGGGGACAGAAAGGAAAAAAATGCTACAAACTCCTTCTGTTTCAGCTAGAATGCTGTTGAAAGCTATAAAATATGTGTAGCAGAACTACTGCAAAATACAAATCTAGGGATGCAGCTCATTACACAGTTCTTAGAGTGTGCATTAGTAGGAAAAAGAATGTAAAGAAAGAACACAAAGAATATGTTTTCCTTTTTCCCTTTCTTTTCTGTTTTATATGTTTACTCCCCCACATTCTTCTGTCTCCTTTCTCTCCTCTGCTGGCCCCAGGCTTCTCTCTAGCACTGTTTTCTTTCTAGATTATTTCCTTCTTCTTTTTATTCTTTCTTGTGCTCTTTTTGGTTTTGCATTTATCTTGTTTTTCCATGTTTGGGGTTTTTTTTTCTATTGCCCTTCTCTTCCTGAAGTTCTCACCTCCTTTCTCTCTGCAGTCAAGTCAACAGCTGGGAAGCTGTGCCAGCATTAGCCTCCACACTGGGCCACCCATTAGGAATGTAATTGACTTGCTTCACACCTTTGGAATCAATTCTCCACACAGCAGAAGCCAACTGTTCCAGAGAGGGAAGATAATTTAGCTGGTATGGACTGGCCTATGCCATACCACTTGCCTGATAGCCAGAGAACTAGCCATAGATATTTTTATTTTCTAGCATAAATCACAGAATCACAGAATGGCTGAGGTTGGAAGGGACCTCTGGAAGTCATTTGGTCCAGCCCCCCTGCTCAAGCAGGGGCACTTAGAGCAGTTGCCAAGGTCCATGTCCAGATGGCTTTTGATTATCTCCAAGCATGGGAAATCCACCACCTCTCTGGACAACCTGTGGCAGTGCTCAGTCACCCCTGCAGTAAAAAAGTGTTTCCTGATGTTCAGGGGGAACCTCCTGTGTTTCGGTTTGTGCCCATTGTCTCTGGTCCTGTCACTGGGTACCACTGAAAAGAGCCCAGCTCCATCCTCTGTGCCCCCTCCCTTCAGGTATATATACAATAAGATCCCCTCAAGCCATCTCTTCTCCAGGCTGAACTATCCCAGCTTGCTCAGCCTTTCTTCATAGGAGAGATGCTCTGGTCCCCTAATCTCCTTAGTGGTTCTTCCATGGTCTCTCTCCAGTACACCCATGTCTCTCTTGTACTGGTGAGCCCATAACTGCCACAGCACTCCAGGTGTGGCATCACCAGTGCTGAACAGAGAGGAAGGATCACTGGTGATTGCTGGCAATACTTTGCAGCCAGAATAATGGCTAATGCAGCCCAGGATGCCATTCACCTTCTTTGCTGCACGGGCACGTTGCTGGCTCATGTTCAACCTGGTGTCTACCAGTACCCCCAGATCTTTTTCCGCTAAGCTGCTTTCCAGCTGGGAGGCCACCAGCATGTACTGGTGCATGGATATATATAACAGATAGCATTTAAATTTCTTCATTCCTTAGTCCACCCAGCAGGCACTAGAGATAAGATTGCACCAGGCTGGCCCTGTGCTCTAACCAGTCCTCCAAGGCTATCCTACTATCCACCACCCCCACTCCTTCTGCTACCTTGCAGAGCATGTAAAACAGAACCTCAGTTTCACATTCAGAAGCACCACTGTGAGGGCTGAAGCCTAGACCTCCCATACCCACACATGAAGAAAACAAGGAACAGGAAGGCTACAGAAGCATCCCTTCAGGCCTAGAGATGACTGAGGGTCAAGTGCTTTCTGGCATGCATACAGCCATAAATGACTGATGGGACAGTTAGAGGAAGCCAAAGGAATCCAGCACTCTTGTCCCCTCGCCAGGTAGCAGCCCCTCTGCATTGATGTGCAATTCTGGGCACATTTATTTGGATTCCTCAGGCTCTTTATTCCATATAATCTCAGAATGAAACTTGAGGAATTATTATTCCTCCAACCAGAAATCAAGCGTCAGAAAGCAAACCTGAATTTTTTCAGAGCCCATAAACAAGTTATTTTGTGTGTTTCTTTGCCAAGACCCAGCGATAAAAGTTCAACTTTAAAATGCACTCAACTGTTTTCTACTTTAAAAGCTGATTTAAGGCAGTTAGTGTTAGGAGCTGTTAACTAATGGAAAACTACCACTATATAGTTGTCTGTCAAGGCATGCATTTCTTTCATTGTTCTTTAATGTTTTTATTACATGAACCTTTATAAACTGTTAGAGGTTATTGTCTCTCCCTGTTTATTCCTCACTAAGAATATTCATGAAGGATTTTTTCTCCTCCCAGGGCCTAAACAGAAACAAAAGGGAATCCAGGATGGTGATGGGGGACTTCGCTTGGTACAACTTCACTTGCAGAGGATCAGCAATGGCCCCAAAGAAGGAAACTTCCAAATCATTGTTCTGAACTCATATATAAGGTACAAAAGAAACAATCTGTTTCAGTGAGAGGTAAACAACCTTTGTAATGCTACAGGCCACTAATCAAATTCTTAATCTAGCGAAGATCTTCAAGGCATAGACTCAGAAAATTCATGAGAGGGGAACACGAGCAGCAGCTTTTCATCAGCATACAACCCTGGTGGTCTTGGAAACCATTTTGCAGTCTGCTGGGCCAGCAGAAGTGTGGAGTGAAGACCGAAGGCAGTATGATGGCCTTGGCTCCTGCAGGCACACCAACCCGTTACCTTCCTAACAGGGGACTCAGGTTTTTCAGCAGTTCTCACACCAATGCAGCGCTGCTGCCACTCAGCAGATACCGCTGCACTTCAGCTGCCCGTGATGTCCCAACCTTAGGATGTGACACTGTACCTATGTGCTAAGACTGGAAAATACAGAAGCATTTTTCCCTAGGAAATTCCAGAATATCAAAGAGAAAAAAAAAATTCAGAATCACTATGGAAGTCAGAACTTCCTGGGGAACAGAAGCAGCTAGGCCAAAACATGCTGTTAAGACGAAATTTGAAAAGAGGCCATATCTATAAAGCACGATGTGTATAATACTAGAACACAAAATCCAGAGGGAAATAAAAAGAAAGGATAGTTGAAGCTAAACGTTTTGAAGTTTCTGACTCAGAAGAAGAAGACAGTAACTTTAGAGTGATAAAAGGTGGATGATATCATACTGCATGCAGCATAAGCCAGAGAACAGAGATCTGTTCCTGTGTTCTGGTTTTGCGTTTGCAGTCAGGGAGCCAAAGCTAATGAACAATGAGGGAACAGGTAATATAGTGCATAGACCCCACTGAGGCATCCAGTCTTTCTCCTTCAAGACAGATAGAAAGCAAAACTGAGGCCAATGTTACAACAAAGAAGCACTGAAAACTAACCTTCTACTCAGTCCAATAGGTGTTGGATCAGGTTATAGATACAGAAATCAGCATCTGGTTTACTTGTATGCCTTTATACTTAGAGTACAGAATTAAGTCTGTGAAACATACAGTGTAGCTTACAAAGAAAACATGATAAATAACAGCTTTATGTTCTCCATTTTATGTATGCTACATTTCAAAAGCACTTTTGTATCTTTCTTTGGGCAGTATGGTACACTAACTAAAGTATACTTACCACAAATGGAATTAATTATACTCTGAATAATTTCAAGAACAGAACTACTCCAGTGGTCCAGTAATAGTGACAGCAGGATTAGTACTGCAGTAAGTTACACTCTCTGTTGGTAACCTGGGATAATCCTATAAAACAAAACCCAGGAATGTCCTGATACAGAACTAAAGTCAGCCAAGTGAAGGATTTGGGCTTTAGCTCACAATTAGTAGAAGAGTTTCTTAAGTTCTACCTCCTACCCTTAGATACTAATTTGAAGTAGATTTGGTGTCAAGTTTTAGATATCCAATAATTGTGTTCATGTAACAACTCTGGTATTCTTTTAAAATACAGTTTAAAAATCAGAATTGTATAGCAAGAAAGACACTGATTTATCTGCCCTAGACCGGTGGATAATCTTCCCAAAACAGACCCAGTGTTGGTACCCGGCTACTTGTCAAATAGAGAGATAGAAAGAAACAGGAGCAGGATACACCTAGTACATAGTATTAAGCCAACATTAGAACCGCTGGGTTGTTCTGTGTCAGAACAAAGGTCCACCCAGTCTAGCACTCTGTACCTATTGTATCTGTGACACAAGGAAGAACAGGGCAGACATGTTCATGCTATGTCTCCCAGCCTTAAATAACCGGGGAATCAGGGACTTCCAGAGTCAGAGCAGAGCCTTCATATTTAATAGACCTGCACAGAGAGTTCTTCTGCAAACTTGTCCACTTGCTGCCATGTAAACTGCTAGCATCCACAACATCCTGTGGCACGTAGTTCCATAGTGTAACTACCTGTCTACCTGTCCTGGTGGTAAGGAGCCACTTTGTTTTTTGGATTTCAAACAGTCAGTGTGATACTTTCAGTCACAGTTTGAATTTTTATAGTGGAAAAAACCAGTTAATAACTTGTTCTCTAGTTATTTTTCCCATACCACTAATGATTTGCAGCACTAGCTACAGAACTCCTGGAATTCTGGAAAGAACTATGCTGTGATATACCTGCTTGAAGAGCTGACTAGGTACCCTTATAGAAAAAGCTGCTGAGGATCAGCCACATTGGTTTATGTTCCGGATTATACTTAAAATGATGGTAAACTAGCTTTACTTTATGAATACTGTTTTCTTTTTTATGTTATCACAGTTACTGCCAATTCATCTTTGACTACTTTTGTATGGCTCAATAACATTTCGAAGTGTTGGCAGAGAGTGTGCTGGATTTATTCAACCTCTTTGAGAAAATCACTCCTACAGAGCAGCATGATGCAGATATATGTAAGGTAGGTCCACTTCTCCAAGAAAAAATTTGGCTTTCAAAATTACTCACAAACCATCCCATTGTGGTCTGCAATCTACCACACAGTAGGGCATTAATGTTGAAATGAGGCAAAATTAGAACAGGCTGCCCAGAGAAGTAGTGGAGTCACCATCCCTGGAGGTGTTCAAAAAACGTGTAGATGTGGCACTTCAGGGCATGGTTTAGGAGGCATGGTAGTGTTGGATTGACGGTTGGACTTGATGATCCTAGAGGTCTTTTCCAACCTTTATGATTCTATGATTCTATGAAAATAACAATATACACAGACTAGCATGTGAGGACAGCCAGCACTGTAATACATAGTCATCCCTTTCAATGGCAGCATATTTGCCATTTTTTCATTTCTCCAAGTTGTTTCTTCAAGGTGGAGAAGTAAAGCAAGCAGCAATGAGAATAGAAACTGCCCCAGTAGGGGTTTTGTCAGCAACTCTGTTTCTAGCTTGTGCCTTGTCTTAAGAGACTGAAACAATCCTCCAACTTTCTTGACAAAACCTGGTTTTCAATGGAGGTCTTTAGACTAACATGGTCACCACTATCACAAGGGCAGACAAGTGGTGGGGAAAAGAGAAAGACTCAGGTATTTGCAGTTATGGCTAAAGGTAGAGTTTGAGTTAACAAGGTTCTTTGATTTTTTTCCAGCTCTCTTTTAATGGTCTTAGGAGCTTTGCTTTCACTATCAATAGATTTGTTTTCAGTTTCTGATCCATTTAAAATATTTTTAAAACAACTGTCCTTTCTCCATTCATTGATTGTTTTTCGTTTAATCTCATACAAGCTAAGTCATTCAGAATGTGAACTCCGCTTATTATTCAGGTCTCTGTTCAATTCTTGACCTCTGAAGTAACACAGACTGTCTTCATAGTCTTGCTGTGAGCTCCCTAGATCATTCATTACCTGTCTTCCATGTGCTTTTACAGAACTTAACAAAATAGCACTGTGATCTCAGTAAGGGGCCTCTAACTACGCCCATAATACCATCACCATTTTATTGTGCAAATAAACTAAACCTTCAGCCCAGCTATGAACCCCTAATCTATGTAATTCCCAACTTCTCCACCTTCATCATCTCATTTTATTTCAAATGAAGTCCTGTGTGTGCATGCATAAGTTTTTGCTAACAAACATTGGTTCCATATTTAACCCTAAGACATGTACCAGCAACATAAGATTCAGAAGTATTTTCTTGTTAGCTAACAAAGGGAGATGTCCTCTGCACGACACTGATTTTGCTGCTGAATACTCCAATTTATAATGTCTTTATTAAAAAAGCCAAACAAAACCAAAACAAACAAAAAAACCAAACAGGGATGTTTTTCTTGATTATCTGACTAGATAGGAACCAATTTATAACTTATCCATGAAAGAAAAACTAAAGGTGTGCAGCAATGCAGCATACTTAAAACAATATGAAATCTGTTAAAAGGACAGGTCTGCATTTTGCCTAATCCTGCCTTTCATCCTGATAGTGAATAAATTGATTAGCAAACAAGAAATGAATACAACAGGCAAACCCTGGTACTTTAGATCAGGAGTGATAAGCTAAGCAGCTTCCCTCTTTCTTTAAGAGATTGAGAAAGCGAGTTCCACTTACCTCTCATTACAGGTAAATGGGAACACATTCCCATTTCTGCACGGTAACAGTGCCATGAAAAGTGCCCACAAATCACAGCCATTAGAGAACAGCAGATGCCTCCTTCCCATTGTCATTCACTTATCTGGTACCCAAATGGCATCTTCTCACCTACCAATGAAATGCAACATAAATTTTCAAGTTGCCGTTAGTTTCACTTGCAAAAAAAAAGAGGGAAGAACATTACTGAGTTGAGACACAAACTAGAAAGATTTATTCTGTCCTTGAAAACATCTTTACACAGACTCATTAAACTAGGCTAGGGAAAGATCTGCATTCATATGAAATCAGGAAGGATACAAATCTTCCTTTACATTTCAGTGGCAGATGAAAAGTGTTGAGTGCACAAAGATATAATCAAACCTTTTAAAATTAATCTTGGTATTTGGGTAAGAGACCTTTGCTTTGGAGCAAAAATATACTACCATGAACCAGATTTACATGAGTTTAACCTACTCTTTCACAGAACAATCACCAAGTTCTATCTGAAAGCACTTTTCAAGACATAAGATGGTTTGCCTGCATGGATATTCACACCATATCATTAGTTGTTTCTCTGAACCTGTAGCAGAGTAAAGACAACTGGTGATTATCTGTTCGTTGGGAGAAAGAACTACCTCACACTCTTGTGAAAAGCACTGCAGTACCAGCAAATTATAGGAAGGACAAAGTCCCTCCACAGAGGTAGAGATATAAAGAATTTTTGCAATCTTCATTTTAATAAAACGTTCATTCACTCCAGTAAGGTTAACCCTGTGTTCTCGAACAATAATCTGTTCATGATCAGACTGCACAACTGTTTGGGTAAACTGCTGAAACTTGGGCATAATTCTGATGTATAAAACATGATTGTATACTTGTATAAATGTAATTATTATATAAGTATAACTATTACATAAATTTAATTTTATATAAATACATATAAATATATGTTATATAAATATATATGTAAAAAACAACAGCTGGAAAACTCAAATCCTCATACCCTTCCAATCTAATCTCTCAGTTGAAGTTAGAGGAGGTAGAAACCACACACTAGCAGTCTTGAAAAGTTTCAGATTACTAAATTGCTTAAGGAACAACATCCAGCTACTATAGAGAATTCTGATACCTGATGCAAAAGCTAAAAGCTAAAAATAATGTATTTTTAAAAGTGTATAAATGTGCACATAAAGTAATAAAAATAATTTTCATTAGAATTAAACTTCTATCCATGTTTTTCTTTATGTGTAAAGTCAGCCCTTCCTGGCCCTAGCCTCAAATTCATACTTGAAGAGAACCTTCTCTCTCTCTCTCCCCACATACTTCACATGAATCATGAAGTATCAATTTCACAGAAATTGATATAGAAAGAATAGTCACATAGTCCCAGGTTTGCGTGTGACATTGGTTCCCTTTTCTGTATCCCCTGCCCCTGTAATAATCTTGACAAATGTCTTCTCATATTGAGAAAATGTAGTTCTCTAACCTGAAAGACTGCCACACGCCCCCTGTGACTGTGCTGTAATGAGGAACGTCATTGCACTGCAGCACAGTGCGCTCGTTCAGATTCACAACGGCAAGGAACAGATTTGCTTTAAAATTCTGCTAGCACAGACTTTGTATAGGCATCTATCTGAGTGCAAATCACAGCACTCAGCTTTGGCTGAAATATTGAGTATGATTAGAAATTGTAACAAAAATACATAAATGTTAAAGAAAAGACAAAAGACAGGGAAAATTAACGTGAATGAAGATAAGAGCCATACAGGAGAAAAAGGGTAAAATATGATCTTTCTTGGCTGCATTTCCACAATAATATTCTCTCTTTATTTCAAAACAAGACCTTTCTCCACTCCATAGTATTATTCTATCTTCAGTTTAAAGACAATTTCTAAAGACCTGAATAGTCGTATAAATGATCCGCAGCTAATCGTTTACTGCTTAGCAATAACAATTGTATATGACTTGTTAGAAATTCAATGGCATCTCATAATGGGATTCTATTCTGTACAGTTTTTGCTGGTTGCTTGTTCATTGTATGTGTTAAGTTTGTTCTTTTTCTTCCTTTTTCCATGCAACGTGAGTGTATTTTCATTCCATTCAGCAGAGTGATTCGAACAGTCACAATCATGACTGAACGCTCTCAGTATGGAGACTTTCAAAAGTGGTTTAAGCAATTGCTGCAATGCAGTGCAGACAAAATTGCATGTGAATTAGGTTTTATGAGTCCATAACAGTATTTAGAGACTTTGATGCATTCATCAAGAACTATATGAGCAAATCGTAAATGAACTGTACAGTTACAAATCCCCAGGAGGGCAGCATCCCCCTCATATGACCATTTGCACACTGCCTATATTATGTTCCATGGATCCACATTTGTTAAAAATCTTTTTTCTTTCTTCTTCTGACACGATACCAAGCTGGATTGCTTTGAAAAGTTATGTGCAAAAGAAACACCAGCTGTGATTTGGGTACAGTTAGAGCTCACGCGAAAAATAATTACTATACTATATAGGTAAGTACTTACCACTTAGAAGGTTGCTTACTTCCCACCGAAGAATGCTGTTCTGTCAAAAATGAATGTCAAAAATGGCATTTCTGGAAACACTGATATGAATTAAAATGGAGCAGAATCAGGATGGAATCTGCAGTGGGACAAAGTAACTCCACAGCTAGGTAATTCGGTAAGAATGGATGGAAAGTAGGTTACAGTCCCTGTTGTACTTGATTTGAAACACAGGCTTAAAAACACAGGTCTCTCAAATCTCAGGTAGACGGCCAAATCATGGCCTTATTCTCCACTCTTATCATTTGGAATACTCACTCTCCTAGGATAATCGGCTTCTCTCCATTTATTTGTCTTGGCTTCATTTCATGATAAACATTTATTTCTTTTTACATTTTCCATGAAATGGAATTACCATGGTTTTCTGGTCTGTGCTGTATACATTTTTTTAAATTTGGTTTCTGTGCTGGTTTTGGCTGGGATAGAGTTAATTTTCTTCATGGTACCTAGTAAGGGGCTATGTTCTGGATTTGTACTGAAAACAGTGTTGATAACACAGGGATGTTTTAGTTACTGCTGAGCAGCGCTTACACAGAGTCAAAGCCTCTTCTGCTTCTCACCCCACCCCACCAGTGAGCAGGCTGGGGGTGCACAAGTAGTTGGGAGGGGACACAGCTTGGATAGCTGACCCCAACTGACCCAAGGGATATCCCACACCATATGACATCATGCTCAGCATATAAAGCTGGGGGAAGAAGAAGGAAGGGGAGGACATTTGGAGTTAATGGCATTTGTCTTCCCAAGTAACCATTATGCATGATGGAGCCCTGCTTTCCTGGATATGGCTGAACACCCGCCTGCCCATGGGAAGTAGAGAATGAATTCCTTGTTTTGCTTTGATTGTGTGCAGCTTTTGCTTTACCTGTTAAACTGTCTTTATAACAACTCATGAGTTTTCTCACTTTTACCCTTCAGATTCTGTCCCCCATCCCACTGGCATGGAGTGAGCAAGTGGCTGTGTGGTGCTTAGTTACTGGCTGGGGTTAAACCACAACAGCTTCTACAGTCAAACAGTCAATGACAGTGAATGACATTGACTGTTTGTGAAGAATAAGAGCTGTTGTAAATCAATGTTGCTGCAACAGTTTCACTGGAGGTCCATTGATTCATAGCAGTTGATCTTCTGACAAATGTATCTCAGGCAGAGAACAGACAAAACAATGTAGGACCTAAACACGGCAAGAAGCAATAAAGTCACATTGTGACAAAACAATGTAAAAAAAATGGTATCTTGGGAAATGGCTGGGCAAATGCTATAAACCTCCTCTGCTTATTAAATAGAATGAGACAGCTATATCTAGGAATGGAAGGTCATGCAATATTTATTCCTTCCTTTAATAAACATTAATTATAGTCTTGGTGGCACATCCTTTGTTCAATATCAGATAATATGTGAATGCAGATTTCCCCTTTATCCATGCTTCAGTATTCTTTAGACTCCCACCACCATGGAAAACTGAATGTGTGCTACTGAATGTGGCTGGCTAAAGTCTTTCTGCATTTGAAAATAAGCTGCCAATACTTAATATGAAATAGACAGTATCAAAGAAAGGAAAAAATTCTCCAGGGAGAACTTAATACCTTGGTCCTACACAAGACAGTCCAGAAAGTTTGTTTAAAGTGCCAGCTGGGTATTCTGGTTGGCTAATATGCCAGTAAATTCTGCATCTGTAACTACAGGAACTTTTCTTGATGCATATGGGGAACAGTGCTAGAAAGCTGAATTGCATGGGTTGCTACAACTAAGTATTGACTTGTGCAGGGTCAGATCCTGTCTTGCAATTTTAAATTACACTCATTTTTCTTGCATTTGCAGGGAGATGGCAAGAGGGGAGAGGCTTTTACTCATCTTGTTACTGTCTAGGTTTTTACAAAAACTTATCAGAACCAGTACTTGTTCTGAGGATTAAAATTACACTATAAATCCCCAACTCTTCCTGTCCTCCAACAAGAGAAGGACTACATTTAGTTTTGTTTCAGTCTCTGGTATGTCCTCTGTAATTCATGAATCTTTGAGATAACTCAAACAGCTTTGGTCAGTTATTCAACAGAGAGAGAAGTTGTCGTGATTCTCAAAATATCAGATATGTCTGAGTACTGTTTGGCCTGGTGTACCCCCCCAAAGGCTGAGATGGTCTTAATTTGCCATTAGTATTAATTGTGAAAGATTGCCATTGAGCTTTAAGTGAAGACTCATACAAAAGAAACACCTTTTAACATATATATCCTCAGAGTCAGTAGTGGACAAACTTCTCTTGTTCTTTGTCTTATCACTAAAGTACTTTTCAAGTGATTTTCAGTTACTTCTGATGTCCCTCACTAGCGCATCTCGTTTTGTTCACTGACCCTTCTGATTTTTTTCTCTGCTTACCGACATTGCACTTTGGGACTTGTCCCAGATACCTGATCTGCACTCCAACTTCTGTATTCTTCTCCCTTGTGTTAAAGGTCAATTAAGAACAATTTAGCCAAGCTGGATTCTTTCTACACTTGTCTTTCCTCTTTACCCTTAATATTATTTCATCAAAGAGTTGTGAGCTATCTTCACCTCTTTCTTCCTTCAGGTCCAACTCTCACAAAACATCCTATGAATTCTCAAAGACTTCTGAAATCTACCTTCTCAAACACCATTGTTTTGATATTCCTGTTTCTCCTTTGCCCCTTCCTAGGGGTTGAGAAATACCGTCATTTCATAATCAAATCCATACATTGGATATATGTGTTAATTTCCAGTTACTCAAAAGGTAACTGCTGAAAAAAAATACGTCTACCCATTTTGGTTTTGAATCATACCTAGTACTAATGAACTTACCTCTCACTCTCAAAGTATGTGTACACTGAGAAGTTCCTTGCATGTTGCTTGCAAGCCAGCATTCTTATTTAGCCTCTGAGAGCTCTTTGAAATTTGTATTAAATGTTGCAGCAAATCCCTATATCTATGCTGTACAAGAGGAAAACAATGTTGCAAAGACAAGACCAATTTAACTTGCCTCCTTCCACTTCCACTGTTACAGACTTCCAAAAAAAGGGTGAAGATTCACAGTCTGCTCCTTGGTTTTCCATGCACATGTAGGCACACTAAACTTTTGAAAAATGGTATGATCTTAAGTAGACACAGACTTGTGTCATCAGTATGAGAGGGATGGAGCAAAAGCAAACAACTAAGCTCTATCAGATACTTCAGAGCATTTTCAGACATGGGATAAATTCACAGCTCTAACAATATGAAATATTCATGTAGATACAATTACAAGAGATTCCATTATTTATCATGTCCAGTCATTCAAATCCTATTACAGAAAAAAAACCCTAATACTTTTACTATCTATTCCAGGCACTATCACAAATTGAAGCAAAATGCCTGTATGGTTGGGAGAGCAACAAAACTTGCATCAGCCAAACTTCAAACTTGTCCTGGCATCATCTGTTGACTCCAGCCTAGTACAGTTACCCAAGTAACAACTGACGTGGGTAACTAAAAATTATTCTTCAGAATATTGTTTACCTAAAAGGTTACTTGTTCCTGGAGCAGAACCTAAAATCCTCAGTGAGACAACTCTCTTCCACATAGAGCTTGCAAAGAAAGCGGTCTGCAGCAACCAGAAAGTGGAGAAAGCCATTTGAAGTCAGCATTGTGTTGGTTTGAGCACATAAGCAATGCAATACAAAAAGACAAGGATGACTTTTAAATTTTCTCCTTCTCAGAGGTAACAGACAGATGTCTTCTGTAGCTTGGCATCTAGAGGCTTTACCCCACTCCTGTGTATGGACTTCATCTCAAAGCCATGAAGCAATGTTCACATTTTGAAGCACAGGAAGAGTTATGTTTTGTAGCCTGTACCAGGGACAAGGCAAAATGCTGTTCATTGACAGAAAATAACTATGCAAGACTAAAAAAAGATAATTTACTACTTTTCTGGGAGAAACAGATGAGCCCGAGCTGGCTTCATCATCCTAGGGCTAGCAAGCAAAATCAAACTGATCTATGAAGATCTTCCTCTTATTTATCTCCCAACTTAGCACGTTTCACTGTGTTAGGTAATGATATCAAACTATTTGTCATTTTCCCTCTAATTAGGCTGCTTTTAATAAAGTTAACTAGCAAGACAGAGAACCAATAAAAGGCACAAAACCCATGGCATTTGACTTCAGAAAAGGTTCAGGGGTAATGCCAGAACAGTTACAAAAGCAAGGGGAAAATAAGAGCTCTGCAGCAAAGAGCTGGGGGAAAACACACTAAGGCCATTGTGAGCACAGATAATTTAGAGACATAGAGGTTTTCTCCTGTGGCTCATGACCCCCATATTCAGAGGTGCTCAAATCTTTCCAAGGACATCTGCACATCTGCAACAGCTACAGCTTTTAGTGACTTTATGAGGAATGCATATAGGTGGATATGCCTCACAGAATAAGGTCTTACAGACAACTAGTTGACTAGGGCATACGCCTAAGTTTGTTCCTCCAATGGCATAATGAAACACCCTATCAATTTCCTACCTCATTATTGAGCAGTATATTAGACAAAATGCATAATGCATGATACTATTTACACTATACCTATCTTCCCAAGGAATTATTACTGTTAGGAGAATGTTTTTCAGTTTCTTTTGTCTATAGGTCTGTCTTCTGAATATTGAATGTTTGTTTTTCTTGTACAATTTTGTTCTTGGAAGAAAACAGCCTCAATCCATCTTAACAGTAAGTGTCCTCAGGGATATGGAAGAACAGATACAGCTAAAAGCCCATCAAAACTTTTACAATTGCAAACAATGATGAACTGCAGTATTATCTCTAACATCAGCATAAAACAAGGTTATTAATGTCCTATACTTCTTCTGATATTGAGGTTTTCTGTCTAAGGCATAAAGCAGAGCCAACACCTCTTTTTCACTGTTTTCAACACTATAACTATTATTCCACTGTGTAAACCACTTTAGAGACCATGTAGTCATGCTGTGAAAACTTTATTCCCTTTCGGAATATCTGTCATTCATACTCAAGGTTTGTGTGCAACCTCTCATAAAGCATGTTGGAACCTTGTCAGCATTTAAAACACCTTCAAATTTAAGAATGCCTTTGGAGATAGGGTTTTAGATTAGATCTATTTGTATTTTTCAACAGTATGATAAACCAAATCAGGCAAAATTGTTCAAGAACATGAAGATTGAGAAGCCTTGGATCCATCTTCTCTTAACCATCAGCATCAAAGATCCAACATATCTACATCACTGCGGCAAATTGCTTGTAGGTCCCTAATTCACTGGGGCATTTGTAAAACTAATTTACTCTAGCCACGTAGTGGCAGGCCTCAACAGGGCAAAGTATTAATAGCGATGAAGTCCAGTTGAGGATTTTTCCTTTTGTTTTGAACAAAATATTTAATACTAAACACTGCAAAGTCTGTAAAATAGCAACCTGCTTCCAAAGCTCTCATTTCTATAAACCTTTCCAGTGCATTTTAATGTGAAATATCTTGTACTCTCTGTATAAATGAAAATCCATTTTAGCACGGAAAAAAAAAAACATGTATACAAATGTTCTGCTTAAGGTGAAAAAAGAAAAGGATGAGGAGAGAATCAGCCCCATGAGTACTCTCATGGACTGGAAAGAAAACATGGTGCCAGGGAAACCTCAGCTATCACCTTCCTGCACACCCACACATATGTGCTCACGGTTGCTTAGCCTTAATGAAATTTTCTATTTTCCAGTATTCTAAAGGAGCAGGTTTTGCCCCTTAATCAAAGTATGGTCAAATCTTATTTGCAAATTATGTTAGAAATATGAAAAAAAACCACTAGCGTAAGACGGTACATAGTTTGGCTACTCCCCAGAACAGTTCGGAAGGATCTGTAATACTGTGGTTGGTGCTACACTAACGAGACAGGTAGTACAGAAGGCACCAGTCACTCTGCTTAGCCATCAACTCTGCTGAGGAACACCATGCAGACTGTTGCCAGTCTCTTTTTGGCACTCTCAGTGGAAAGATGCTCCTCATGCTCCTGAAGTCAGGGAAATGTAATCTGCTTCTCTCTTCAGGTGCAAATCTTGGCCCTCTGTACTCAGGCATTATTTCCTTTGTCAAAGAGGCTCTTAGACATTACCCACCATTACTGGCACATTTTCCCACTACCACTAACTGATACATCACAGGGATTAAAAAAGCTACCAAACTGCTGAAACAGGTGAGTCTGGCGAAAGGCACAAATGCCTGAGAAACAATTTAGTTCAGCCAAAGGTAAAGATATTTCAATTCAGAAATACTCACATTTACAGAGCATATAATGAGCAAATAATGCTCTCACTAAATCTGTAGTTCAGTTGTTCCATACCTACATACTCCTTGTGGGCTTCAGAGTCCTCACCTAGGACAAAACACAGTTGGGATACATCTGATAAACCATTTCTTCTCTCCAAGGAGAGAGGACATCAAGGGAGCTAAAAAAATTACGTAGTCCATGGAAGAAAGCAGTATAACTCACCAAAACTATAGCATTGTTGAAGTGTTATAATAAGTTTGATCCGTGCTTGGGGGCTTGGCCTGAAACACTGTTCACTGTTGAATAACAGTAACAAATCAGGCACATCATAATCAAGGAAAGCAATATAAAAATAATGAAAATCAAGGTAAAACTTAAATGAAAACCTTAATTTTGTATTTCTAGCAAGATAACATGATTCTAATGAAACATGTTCGTTTGAGTTTCTGTTAGTCTTATGAAAGGTTCTTTACTTTCTGTTTCAGTTAGTAATGAAAATATAAAGAGGTGAATATTCACCAGACAAATTCAGGAGTTATTCTCTCTCAGAAATACAAAAAATAAATACATGAAGATCTACATTTCAATGTAATTGTGCACTTCTAGTAATTATATTAATTGCACTATTTAAAAATTAAAGGATTGGATTTGAAGAAATTCAAGACAGTGATTCAAACTCATAAAAGGGAAGAGTTTTTAAGACAAAACCAACAAACTAACCTGAATTTATCTCTCTACTGTGTTAAAGTATTCCTGAAGTATTAGATATTGATTAGTCTGAAGCGTGGACCTTATGTTCAGTAGTGTCCTAGCATTTCGTGGCTGATTCCAGTTCAAAATGTTTTGATCAAACAGTTTATCATCATATTATTTATGGACAGAGATGATAGCATGTTTTCTGATATACTAGTAACCAACTTGAAATCTTTGCCCCTCACCAAGCCTGAAGTGATTTAACACAATTTTACTGGATGCCGATAAGGATTTGAGAGTATGTTGTTCACGACCTGAACTTTTCTATGAGGAGAATGTCACAGAATGACAGCCTATCTATTGTAATCAGTGGTATGTTCAACAGAGCATCATCAGATCCAGTGCTACATGAATGCTGATGAATATTTCAGGTATTCTATCCTGATCAAGTAGCCAACAACCACTTAGCAGAGCCTATGTACATCCAAACAGTGGATGTTCTATTATATTGCCAGAACAAGAGGACAATGTGTACAGCTCTTACAAAGTGGACAGTTATAATGTAGCTCCTTTGCTGTCCTCCCACTGGCATTATCTGCCAAAGAACATGCTTGTATCACTGTCTCCCCACACGGGTCACACTGGGAACCGCAGCATCCTTGTGAACAGCCATGAGTGGGGCACACCACTGAATCCCAACAAATGAAGTGCTGAACGTATGTCACCATGCAGGCAACTGCCACCATCAGTCAGACGGGGGCACAGGTGGTGAGGCTAGGCTACAGGACACCCCGTCTGCTTCTCTTAAACACAAATCACAGCAGGTTCCTAATGCTCTTAGCTTAGTCCTCCTCCAGCAGCCTGCTCCCCACAGTGCTTACCTTTTCGCTGGAGCTACCTCTCTAGTCTCACCACTCCTTCACCCTCATGCCCTGCTTAAGCTTTGAGTTGGAGCTTCTCACCTGCCCAGGCCCTGGCAGCCCACGTTTTCCTTCCCCTCCTCCCTGAACCAGATTATACCAAAAGCATAACCCACTGACTCAATGACAGAGCTATTTTATTGACTGCGTACAAACAGCAGACATCCTCTTTCAGCCTGGACGGTTTATTTCAGACTATGATGAAGTAAAAGGAGGAGGGAAATCATAAAAAAAACAAAAAGATCAATGTGCATTTCCATTAATAATACTTCTAGTAGAAATACACCAAGGAAAAAAAAAAAGCAGTCACTGTAGTTCCCCTCCATTTTACATACTTGCACACTTTGCGGATATTGCACAAGGGCCTCAGTAGACTGTAAATAAACAAGCCACCTTGTTACACCAGTGAAGTCATCAGTAATCCTGCTTTTTCATGTCAAGAGAAAATTTGAGCCAGAGAACTAAGACCTATCCCATTCCAACAGTTTTATTCCTGTTTCCACAAGTAGATGCTAATTAGGTAGTCCTGTGAGGAGCTGGCAGTTGGACTAGATGCTTCTTACAGGTCCCTTCCAACCTGAGATATTCCACGGTTCTATGCTTCCAGGGAAGTACAGCGAGGACCTTGGGCTAGCTTTTATCCCAAAGAATCTTTTGATAGAGCTCATTTATTTGGCCTAAGAGCATGCTAAATAAAATACAGCATTGGTAAGGTGTTAAATGACATATATTTGCATTATCAAACAGTGAACCTAAGACACTGTTACCATACAGAACAATCCCACTAATTAGTCTTTGTTAATTTTAGGAAGTCAACCTGAAAACATTTAAATGCCTCATAAAGCTGTGTCTTTCATGCCACACAGAACTGTGTAGAACAGCTGATTTTAAGTAATTCCAGGCTCTACTCTGAATACAATAAATCTTCTTCATTTATAAAAACCTAATTTAGAGACACACAGCTAGAAATAAAAAGTGAGCGGTATATATCAAGGTTTGTCTGCTTCCAAAGAATTATTCCCCTTAGATTTAGTTATGCTGTCTGGGTGATAATTCTTTTCTATCAATCACGTGTGTTCTTAGTTCCCAGTGCTTTCAAAATACATTTGTACCTAATAATTTAGGAAAAGATCTTAATTTAAAAGTCTTCCTTCTGCTTTTTTAAGGGAAGGCTCACTCACTAAGGGGCAACTGGGAGGTATTTGAGGTAGAGCTCTGAGTTAACTGTCTCTTTTTCCTCAGCCTTTGAATAAGTTGAACAGGTTTAATCAATCTGATCTCCTGAAGGCTGTAATTCAGTTATGGTGGTCACAGAGGTAACTGTTTCTGAGCATGGATATACCAGGTCACAAAAAGTTAGGTGTTAGACTACGGAGTCTCCTGGCTAATGCTTTTTTCCTGCCATGTGGCAGGTAACGCTCCTCCAGTACATCCAAGAGATATTGCCGAGCAGACAGTAAAGGAGCAGCCTTGGCAAAAGCAGGGAATATTGTCTTAATTCAGCGGGCAATCTCTAGGGCCTCCAAGTATCTTCTTTACAACACTCATACCACGTTCCTTCCATTGGCTTACTGCAATGCAGTCAGAGTTGTTGTCCAAAGATCACCATTATTTTTTCATTCTATTCTAGCCATTCAAAACAGCTATGTAGCATCTCCACCTTCCATGGACATTTCTGGCATTTCCATTTAAATAGGAATTGTCAGAATAGCAATTAATATTTTGCACCGAGGTTGATTCAATCTCCTTCCATATTACGAAGTGTAATTTAACAGTAGAAGTGAAATAACAGGACTCCAGCTGTCCTACCCACTTACATATCAAACAGAAAGGCCCTATCTCTTCTGAAGGACACTAAAAAGCCCTTATTGCCTGTCCAGTCTGTCCTGTGTCAAATTACTTTGCTATTCTTAAATTCTGATTCTAATTTTAGCATAGATGAAAACACGCAAATGTTTGAAAGACAAGAGGCTAATACATCGTACCTGTCACTTATAGAACTTCCTTTTGGGGATTCTAAATTGTTTGACAAATGTTGCTCAGTTAGACATTCCCCTTTCACAGGAGAAGACTGTGGAGCAAACAGTGTCTCCCACAGGATTCTGTTGTTGCCATGCAGTGGAAAGGGCACTTTTCACCTGGGTCCAGGCAGCGAGGTGGAGAGAACACCTGAAAAGTAAAAAGTATTTTGAAAGGCACAATGGATTTCCTTTCTGTGCAAGGCTATTTTTATAATAAATGAATTAATATATACATTGAAGTGTGTTCGACTGGTTTCTCCTACATAAAAGGAAATAATAATTATGGAATAAAATAAAATTATTTAAAACAATAAATAATCCCATCAATGTAAAACAGGTTCCAGTACGTGTGAATAAGTATTTTAGTTTCATAGACAAGAGTGCTATCACAGCTGCTTTCTCAAAAAATTATCTGATGGAGCAGGTACTTCAAGTCTGAATGGCAGACAACACAAGGTCTGTTAAAAACCTCTCCTCTGAAGAAGGGCAAGGACTCTCCTGAAGTGCATCTCAGATACCAACAAGCAAGAGAAGCTGAATGAAATAGTGAATCTTAGACAAGAAAATGTGACAAAATCTGGGAGATCACAGCCCTAAGGTCTCAAAACAGCAAACGACAAGTTCAAAGAACAAGTCGCCTTTATGAGTGTCACAACAGACCATTAAGGGACGTATTTAAAGGTGGGTCATCCCTCTCTGGCTAACAAGCCACATGTCCGGGGGTTAAGCACATGCTTAAATACCTCGCAGGGTAGGGATTAGAAGCATACTGCTAGGAATAAATTCATGTGTTTTAGGCACAGCTAGCACAAATTGCTATTTTCTCCTTCCTTCTACATTGATACATAACACTTAGTTTTTATTTACTATTTGTTTTCATCTATTTTTAGTTGAAATGTGCATGGCAAAGTAACATAGGTATGTCACAGACAATAAAGGAAGATGAGTCCTAAATGCCAAACTATTCCACAAAGTAGGCATTAAACAGACTTCCCATTCCTCATGAGAGACTTGTTACTGTACTTTCATTTTGTGTTTGTCAACTTAGGCCTTTATCTTCCTACCTTTTCAAACTCTACCACACCTCTCAAAGTATTGCTGAAATCACAGAGAATTTGCTAGGAACAAACACTCTACATAATTTTGTCATTTTTTCCTAGTACTTTGATTTCCTTTTCCAGTTTTCAGCTTGCACAAAAGCCTCTATACTGTAGTCAGTTTGGAAAACATACAGCCAATTTCCACAGGAAATCAATTTGGTCTTTCAGAGAGAAAACCAAAATGATACAAGACAAAAATGATACAAAAAAGCAAGTGATTTGGGATCTGGTGTTCTCCTAGGAAATGACTCTGGATTTTTCTCTATTTCACTTCATTGTATCTTCTTGAAACCGCAGGGAACCAAATTTGAAGACATCACACAAGCAAGTTTTCCAGTTGATCTGTAGGGAGCTTACACATCAACTGCCTGGATTTCATGGGATACAGGCTGAAATCTGATTTTCTTAACAATCCAACCCCACTCAGGAATGGGATTTTTCCTCTTATTTTCCTTCTTCACACAACTGCAGGATAATGTGTAATTCTAAGACAATGAGTGAATTGACATTAGTGCACATAGTTCATACCAGGAGTACACTTTTGAAGCAGACTTCCTAATCATTCCCACTTGTTGCTCTTTGTTTTCCATTGCAGAGCAGTCTGTGAGTGTCCAATCACCCTCAGCACCAGCTCTACTGATGTGCTCCTACTGG
The DNA here is from genome assembly GCF_949628215.1 of Phalacrocorax aristotelis. Classification (NCBI taxonomy): domain Eukaryota; kingdom Metazoa; phylum Chordata; class Aves; order Suliformes; family Phalacrocoracidae; genus Phalacrocorax; species Phalacrocorax aristotelis. The sequence continues at coordinate 49,965,523 of NC_134277.1, read as the reverse complement.
ATCCTTCTTTAGGTCTGATATATTAGACTGGAATCCCTTCAGCACTAACATATTAGTTTGAGGCACAGCTCTGTGAAAGGAGGTCAGCACTCTTCAGGCAGAGGACCCACATTCCTTATAATTCCAGACAATACTGCTGTTCACTTGCCCAGGACGAAAATTTCTCCCTCAGTTTCTGGGCTGACTCCAAGCAGAGTTTATCTTCCTGTCAAGAGAGATGCAAATTCAGAGAAAAGAGACTAGAGTGAAAGCACTTGGGTAATTTGATGGAAATTGCTGAATTAAAATTCAAAATATTTGAAAAACCAAAATACCAAAAATTTAATGTCGGAATCAACACCTACAGAAATAGCAGCAGAACAACATACTGTCTTAAAATACATTCACATCTATAATCCATGCAGTTGGTGCAAATAATATATTCACTAATTTGTCCATTAGTTCAGAAAACTAAACCATTCCCTTCCCTGTTATCCTCTGCCAATTATTCGTACTTCATTGTAACCCTCCAGACCACTACTCCATCAGTTTCACAGAAAAAAAAATCAGCTTGCCCCAACATAGCAAAGAATATTACCCTTAAGTATCAGGGTCCAGATGAAAGCAAAAAATAACCCTGCATAGTGATAATCAGAAAAGGATATAATACTTAGAAACAGAATAATGTATTTATTTCTTCTCTCCTGGACGTGAGCCCCTAGTCCCACAGGACAGCCACCTGGCTTCAGCCTTCATGGTCTGAAATCCCAGTATGCTTATACTTGGCAGTATACTGCTCCATATTTAATATTTAGCCTAAATGTCTTGGAATCCAAAGCCATGCAACAACGCTGAGTAATATCTGTATCTTTTATCTTTGGCTAAAAAGAAAAGGCATCAAACATAGGTATCATAAGTTGCTATGCTGTCCACATGACAGCCATGCTACTGCAAACCACACGTGATATTGCCAAGGAAAATATATACTGTAGGACAAAAGTCACATGCACATGGACAAAAATGAAATATTGCACAGCACCTGCATGCTTACCGTGGTAGGAAAGAGCAGGGCATTTCCAAGCATGTTGCCACTCTGACACTCACAGACAAGCCCAGCTCCATCTCACAGCACAGAGAGATTGAGACGTTAGCACAGCGCCCTACTGTACTCTAACTTTTGGCACTGCCCACATCCATTGCAGAACAGACATGTAAAATATCTCCTTCCCTCTGTTCTCATGCTGCCTTCTTGCTCCAAACCCAACTCCAAGCTGTGTGCTGAACCAGCACAAAATGCATGCTCAGCTGTGCGTTCACTTCCGTCACCCCAGCAACACAGGAGAAAACCTTTGGCAGATAAATATAGAAAGCAGCTGAGGATCAAGATATCTCGATCATCATGGGGAAGAGGTTAGAGAAACTCAAATCTTTTAACAGACACTTGCCAGAAAACCAATTTTAAAAAGCCTGCAGCATCTAAACTATGGTATCATCTACCATAAGGATGCATCTATATTAGCATTTACCACATTGCAGGGTTCATTTTAGGTTTAAATTTGGTTTGCGTCTATACTTGGAGTCTTGCAATACCACTAAAGCTCTGGTGCAGTCAAAGCACTTTCCTTCCTGGTGAACTGAAGTGGAAGTCATGCATTAGAGCAGCATTGGTCTCACCCCACCTGAGATGGTGGCACAAGGCCCTCCTGTGGTTAGCACTCTACACATCCATGGTGCATGCTGAGTCCCAGAAACTGATGAAAACACTGGTCACAGAACCTGACAGGTCACTGCAAATCACACCTTGATTCTTTCCAGTTTGTGCACCTAAGTCAGTAAAACGCAGCTTAAGTTTCTGCATGCATGTCACCTCAGAGTCCTGCTATCATATCACTCAAGCTGAACAGGCTTTCTGGTTTTTTATCTCTGTCCAAAACAATTCTAAAATGCCATTAATTAACATATATTTTACCGAGGACTAGAACTTGCACACAACTTCAAACGTTCACCAAAGAAAACATCAGTAAGTCAGAAAATGACCTCCAAGGACTGTACATACTAGTCTTAAGGAATTTAGTGAGGAAAATCCAGTGTTCAAAAGTCTATAACCGAAGTTACAGATGGTGAAGTACTGCTGACTTTAACAACTTGACATCATGCTGTAGCCTCACTAATTTCTTCATACACTATGATGGCTAAATAGGAAAAACAAACTGGCATTTGCAGTCGGTGTAGAGATCATGTAGGTAGAATGAGGCAGAAAACTTCACGCTGCCCTTGCACTATTGAGTTCCTCACCCTCTCACTGCAAACATAGTGATTTGACCAATTCAGAGGTAGGGTGAAAAAGCTAGCATACAATCTTACAATAGCACAGAGATCCCATAGAAATATATGCATGTAACGGTCCAGCAAACATTCCTGCCTTCTCTATTTGATTTCATATATTGTTGCCTTTCTGTCTGTTGATGAACGAAAATATGCAAGGTCCTGCACCTGAGTTGGGCCAACCCCCGGTATCAGTACAGGCTGGGGGATGAAGAGATTGAGAGCAGACCTGCAGAGAAGGACTTGGGGGTACTGGTGAACAAAAAACTGGACATGAGCCAACAATGTGCACTCGCAGCCCAGAAAGCCAACCGTATCCTGGGCTGCATCAAAAGCATCGTGGCCAGCAGGTCGAGGGAGGTGATTCTGACCCTCTGCTTTGCTCTGGTGAGACCCCACCTGGAGTGCTGCGTCCAGCTCTGGGGCCCTCAGCACAGGAAAGACACAGACCTGTTGCAGCAGGTCCAGGACACAAAAATGATCCGAGGGCTGGCGCACCTCTCCTACAAGGGCAGGCTGAGAGAGTTGGGGTTGTTCAGCCTGGAGAAGAGAAGGATGTGGGGAGACCTTATTGCAGCCTTTCGGTACTTAAAGGGGAACTATAGGAAAGATGGGGTCAACCTCTTTAGCAAGACCTGTTGGGACAGGACAAGGGGTAAGAGGTTTAAACGAAAGGAGGGTAGATTTCGACTGGATATAAGTAAAAATTTTTTTACAATGAGGGTGGTGAAACACTGGAACAAGTTACCCATTGAGGTGGTAGATGCCCCATCCCTGGAAACATTCAAGGTCAGTTTGGACGGGGCTCTGAGCAACCTGATCTAGTTGAAGATATCCCTGCTCACTGCAGGGGGGTCAGAGCAGATGACCTCTAAAGGTCCCTTCCAACGCAAACCATTCTATGATTAATCGTGGCTTCCACATGCATGCACACATATGCACGTGTGCACACACGCTCTCTCTCCCTCACCCCATTTGTGCAGTCCTGGATATAAGTGAACTGATATTCCAGGTCAGCTCAACGTAAAGGAACTGCTATAGTGTATATTTGTTCAACCAGGCAAATGTTTCAGCCTTAAATGCCTGCATTTATATTTATACCTCTGTGATATGAATTATGCATCTGCATATATTAGTAGGATCTCTTTCTTGTCTATTAAGCTTTGGGCTGGTCCCTTGGGAAGTCATTATCTACAGTGAGTTTCACAAGGGCTTGATATGACTCTACCAGAATTGTTATTGCATTGTACCTTCCCAGAAAGATTGTGATACTTTTCCCAGACACCTACAGTTCAATTCACTGTTGACTATTTAATTGTCTAATAGCAGTGAGCATTTTTCCCACCAAGACAAAATAGTGAAACTGAATTATCAGGAATAACACTGGTTTGTTTGTTTTCCAAAGGCAGACAGAGCCATTAAACTAGCACTTGGATGGGTGCTGCTGGAACAGTTTCAGTGTTGTTTTTTCCACTGGCAATCCACTTCAACATACTCTTCTGTTTTCAAAGTAGGTTTTGATTTTGCTTTCTTTTTTAACTGCCTCAGGATGGCAACTTTGCTTGATGTTGGCGCCGACATGGGAGGTGAAAAGCAGCCCGCAGTTTAGTCAGCATATCCCGTTCAGTGACAAACACCCCACTTAGCAGCTGAAAAGTGGTGGGAAAGCTTGCTTATCGCCATACATGCCACCTCCAAGCGTCACCCCACCAAGGCAGTGGGGTGCAGGTGGCCACAGCACCCCTCTCATGCCAGTAAAGCCTAGGCCGCCCCGGGGGCTAGGCCGCCCCGGGGGCTAGGCCGCCCCGGGGGCTAGGCCGCCCCGGGGGCTAGGCCGCCCCGGGGGCTAGGCCGCCCCGGGGGCTAGGCCGCCCCGGGGGCTAGGCCGCCCCGGGGGCTAGGCCGCCCCAGCTCTGAGGCAACTGTGAGGCAACGCGCCGCGCGGGGCCTCGGCGCCCTCCGCCGGCCGCCGCGGGAATAGCAGCGGGACGGGCTGAGCCCTGCCCCGGGCGGCGGGGCTCAGCCGGGACCGGGACCGGGACGGTGCACAAGGGGCCGTGCGTGTCGTGCTGCCCGCGGGGAGCACCGGCGCGGAGATGACGAGAGGGGGAAGAAGCGCGGTTCCCGCCCCACCAGCCCTTCCGTGACCGGAGGACCCCTCCACACACACCCCCCGGAGCCCCCTGCAGCTGCCCTTCGGGCACGGCTCCAGCCCCAGCACCCTCCTCATGGCCCGCACGGCACGCGTGGCTCACGGGAGAGCCTCGCTGTCTTCTAAAAAAGCCGGGCTGCCCGGCTCCCTTCCCCGGGGAAGGAAAAGCATCCTGCGGGCGTCGCTTGCCTCCAAGTTGTAAAGTTAAAAATTACGGTACAAACTCGGCGCGGTCGCTCCGGAGCCCAGCGCTGGGTCCCGAGAAACTGCCGCTCCTGGAGGCGGCGCGGCTCGGGGAGGGGGGATCATCCTTATCCTTGTGGGGTTTTCTTAATAAATAAAATGACCGCCCCACTTTCCTGAGCAGAGGCGAACGGGGGGGCCGGGGAGGGGAGGCTGGCGGCGGTCGTGCCGCAGCGAGGGGAAGCCCAACCAAGCCCGGGGGCGGCTCCCGGCGGGGCTCCGGCAGGACCCGCTCGCCGTGGTATTTGGGCGGGGGGTGTGGGGGACGGGGGTATCCACCCCCGGTCAGGAGCACTTTTTGAATAATACAGCAAGCCAGTCCGGGGTTTCCAGCGTCTCCGTGCTCCGGGCGAGCGCTTCGCTCCGCGGGGAGCCGGCGGTGCCTGACCCGTCGGGCAGGGGGAACCCCACGGCGGCGCCGGCCGCCGGGAGGGAGGGAAGGGGCCCCGCTCCCTCCGTGAAGCACGGACAGGGACGGACACGGACACACACCCGCGGACACACACACGCAGACACACACAGGCAGACACACACAGGCAGACGCACAGCCGGTCCCGGCGGCGGGGGGCGGCCCCGGCCTGCGTCAGCGCTGTGCAAACACCGCCGTGGCGCCCGCCGCTATTTAAGGGGCCGGGGCTGAGTCGCCCCCAAGTTCCCTGCCTGGGCACACAGGGACCTCGCTCCCTCCTCGGGTCCGGCCTCGGGAAGGCGCAGCGGAAAGGTAGGAAGCACCTGTCACCCCGCTCTGGGGGGGGGACACGCGAAATGGGGGTGCCTGGCGCTCACCCCGCAGGCATCCCGCCCGGGGCTGGGGCGACGGCGGCCGCCTCCGGCGGGGAGGGGAGCTGGGGCTGCCCCGGGCCGGGGCGAGGGGCTGCCGGGGGCGCCGGGGGTCCTCCTGGAGGATCCCCCTGCGGGAGAAACGGCCGCCTGGGGCAAGATTTTGTCTTCGGAGTCGTTGGTGCGTGTGTGGATATATATGTGTGTGAAAAATACAGGGATCGGGGCGCTTGAAAAGATCGCTCTGTGGAAAGGATGCAGCGCGCCTGTGGTTTCTAAGTACCAAAACCTTCGCGGTGCATCGCTAGTAACCATGCATCACTAATAACCATGGCATTTTGACATTTTTCTTTCATCTCCTAACAACATTTTTAAAACCCCACATTTTATGCATCGCAAATGTTTTCTGTCTAGTGTATGTGGTGGGCAAATAAACTTAATTTTCTAAAATTGAAAGAACACGTTCAGTATACTGTTCAAAAAATTAAACTGTTAAATTCCTATATAGATGAGGTAGTTTGTGTCTATTTATAAATTGAAGTTACCCCATGGCATTAAGTACAAGGTACCTTGTTTTTCCTAATAACTGAGAGTAATTTCTCTGTTTCCAGAAAAATATTATTTCAGCTTATATGATAAAACAATCTAGTAAAATGACATCGTTTTGTCTAACACTTGTTTAAGAAAGAAGTAAAAATTTTGTTACACTTGAATTCTCCATTTTATACGAAGAAGAATATTGTTAATTTGCACATTATTTCTTACAGCTTTACCACCTCAGCTTTTGGATCAAATGCTTGGGAGAGGGCTTTAGATTTTGTTTTCTCTTTCTGTGGGACAGGTTTTTGTTTTGTCTTTCTGTGTATGACAAGGTAAAACCTCTTGAACACTAAAGTTGAAACCAATGAAGGGTTGATAGAGTAAACGTTCTTCAGAGAACTTGTCAAAATAGAGTATTTGTAATAACAGCAGATTTTAGTACAACAGCAAAATACTGTAGTGTTTGAACCCCGAGATTTTTCCCAGGGCTGGATGCCTCTCCCTTATGTTTTACTGAAATACAGCTTCCAAGGAGGAAAAGCAGATACGAATTGAGTAGAACGGGGCAACATAGCACACACTACAGTGAAGTAGTTTTATTCCTTCCAATGTATCTTCCTCTTACCGACGGTTATTTAACTATTCATGTACCTGATTTCCAATTTAAGACAGATCCCTCAGTTACCTGCGTTAAAACCAAAAACGCCACAACCCTTGTTTGCTCAGAAACCAGCACCCCCAATGCAAGGTGGGGGTAGGGACAACATACAACATCCTAAATCTGATCATTTTAACAGCCTATCATTCCTTTTCTCTCCAGCAATGTACAGCGGTATATGCATCTGCGTGTTCCTTGCTGTGCTCTCAGCGAGCTCTTTCGGACAGCAAACCGCAGGCTCGCACAATGGGAATCCACTGGCTGCTGAGCTTGAGCAGAGCTTGACAGAACATCACCGGCATGTCCGTGCCCCTTCGTCTGCTGGCCCGCTGAAATCTGTGCCGCGGCTGGATGGAAGCATTGACCAGAGAGCTAACATTGGCGCTTTGTTGGCCAAATATCTCCAGCAAGCCAGGAAAGGTACTGGTTATAGCTTGTCTACTGTGCTACTTCTGTGTCAGTGGACTTCCCTGCAGGGATACCTAGTTGTTAAGATAACCCTGTCATCATCTAGCATGAGTCCCTAGAGAAGATAGGAGGTAGATTTTGCCTGATTATTCCTGAAGTAGAGTGCATCTCTTACTTACTGCAAAATTCCTCCAAAAAAAGACTTGCACATAGCAGCCACCGACTGAGAGCTGCGTACAGGTAACTGAAGAAAATGTAACCTACCTATCAGGTCATAGTTCAGCTTTTATTTTTAACTTACTATTTCGATAACCTTATAATTATTTTGGTATTCTTTTCAGCATGTTGTATCTCAGCTAAAATACAATAATTGCATTTTCTTCAAACTTTTTCATTTAGTTAACCTCCTCCCTCCCATTTTAGAAGTTAGAAAAGCAGGAAAACTGTGAGGCTAAATACAGACCAAATGGGTAACCTCACCTCAGCCAGAAATACCTGTACCAGGGAAACTTCTGAGTATTGGATTTTCCACGTATTTGTTTCCAGAGGAAGTTACAAAAATGTGAAAGCTTTTGAAAAATCAGAGCTCACATTTATGAACACAATAACTAAAAGCAGTGATAAGTAAAAGCACATTTGCTTCAAAGCATGTCAGTTCCTGCTAGGCTTTCAGTCTCAGGCAGCCTGGGAGCACAATCTTGCAGTTACTTAAAACCGCCGTGGCACTGTGTTTGTAACAAGGGCAAGAAGCACCAGGAGAGTAGTGGAATTAAAGGGCTTCATTCTTATCATGTGACTTATTAGCCACCTGAGGAATCAATTGTATTCCATATACGAACTAGCAAGGGAAGGAGTAAAGCAGTCCCTGTTGACAACTTACAGCATATGTGTTACACAGACAGAAACGCACACCGTCTGTCCTACCAGTAAAAATGAAGGGTCAAAATCATTTCCCAGTGAAACTCACCCCAAGAAAACATTTTTCCTTTTGAACTGTCTCATCTCTGTATTGCCTTGTACCTCAATAGAGCAACACCATGGGTAACCTTTTGACTACTGCCAACCTCAACAAAAGCCACTATACAAACCTTGTTTACTTAGGATAGCTTCGCTCCGGTCTATCCACTGTACTGCAGGGAAGGAGGACATCTGAGAAGCAAAGAGGGCTCAAGGGGAAAGCAGTAATGAGGATTAACTGGACATATAGACATTGAGAAATTAATTTACTCCCAGTTCCAGACTGTGCTTAGGATAAAAATCACTTTATATAAGTAAGAGCCTTATGCAGATCATTTAACCCTCCCCTCTTGATAGCCTCACTGATGACCTCTATGCTGGGCATAATCCTATTCTTATTTTTGATGGCGGTCTGCAGTTCAGAGGTGCTACATGTATTTTATGCTTTACACATGCAGCCATACACGTTCATCTGTGTACATAGAATAGGGCCAAATCAGAAACAACAGAAAAAGAACCACTTTTAATACAGCTGAGACACTTCATCTCATGTTACCAATTTGCACAATATCCATTAAGGAGCTTCTTTTAGCAGTTCCCATAATCTAATGGAAAGAGAATTCAGATATGAAATTCCGCAAGTCAGCGCTACAGCCAAAGCTGTTACTGAATAAGAATCTGACTGCAGAAGTCTACAAAGCAGAAACCTCATTACCTTTCCCCAGTGTAGTCATTGTCACCCACTTACACGCAAGCCAAACTCCTTATTCTAGTTTATGTAGCCATTATATTCTCTTAAATGTCTGGCTGACATTTCCAAATAGCTTAACCACATAAAGTGAAAAAAACACTCTGGATTTAACATGTCTTTTTGGTAAGTATTAATATGAGGGAGAATTTCCTGCATACCTGTTAACAGACGTACATAATTAACTCTACAAAGTGACTGTTAGCAGATGATGGGATTCTTGTGACGTGACTGGGCTGGTTGGGCTCTGGTTTGTGAATGTACTTGCTAGTTACAGGAGAGAAGATTCACAGGGACAAAACAGTATTTGCTTAATTTATAACAATGCATACAGTTGTATGATTCCCATCAAAACATTATATTCTCATTTAACATAACGGTTCTGGTCAGCACTGCAGAAATCTTTGCAGAACACTCACATCTACTGTATTAGTCGCTTCTAACCTGTCTAAACTGTACTACTCACTAGAAAATTCTGTTTAGGGTGAAAGAGTGGGCATTTGCTAGCATTAACAGTCATCACTGGTGGCATTTGCCCTTGTGATTAACAGAAAGGCTGATTTTCAGACAATATTTCCAGTTAAAACAGTGAGAGAGAGTTAAATTCTCTCAAGGGGTTAGGGCTAGATGGCAGCCTCGTAGCCAAACTGCAACAACTTTGAATGTGTTTGCTGTACATTGATTCTGCAGTGTCCGCAGGGCATCTCCGGTGGTTCGAGGCAAGCTAATTAAGGTGCCGTTAAGAAATTAATTTTACTGTTTGTGACCCCTAGCTTTCGGTTAACTTCATCTGCAGGCTTTCAGCGTGAGTCTGGCACCATGTAGAAGAGACATTTCAGCTGTCAAGTCAGTGACATGCACATTTACTGTCCTCTAAGGAGCCCTTGCCATAATGGTGCCAGGGGAGCCATTACAGCCCACAGGTCACAGTGGGTCAGAAGTCTCTTAAATTCCAACATCTGAGTGATGGTTCTGCTCTGTCTTAGCCCTGGCTGCTTATAGTGCCAAGAAGCCATTCTCATCAACTTAATTACATATTTTGATTTATAAATGTAAATTTCATGGGTTTTGAGCGTTTAATGATAGACATTCTTTTCTAGAGAGAATTAAATTTTTTGCCATTTTGTTTTAGGTAAATATCTAAAACATGGCTGGTTTCTTTTTTTTGGTACCTTTAACTCTCCTATCCCTCTGCAACCGCTAACAAAACAGTGCAGGGTTTTTTTGTCTTTAATGGATCATGCTCATTATAAATCATTACATGAGGAAAACCTGGAAAAATAAAAGCACAGAGTCACCAAGGATTCCTTCAAAACACAAGAAATCATAAGCAGGGCAGTTGTGGAGATTTGGATTTGTGGGGTTTGAGTTGGGCTTCTCCTTTGTTGATCAGTTCAAGTGTTCCTCAAGCCTCAGTCTGCATTGAACACTAATATATTGAGTCTGGTCCTTCCTCATTCAAGGCTTACGCTCAGTGTAATTATTGGCATGTGTCAATTTTGGCTGTTTTCAGGGAGTACAGAGAAGTAATTTACCTTTCACTGCATTTTTAGTTACACGATGTGATGATGTCAAACCAGAGGATTTTTTTTAAGCATAAATTCTCCTTGCAAATAGTTTGTGTCTCTTTGATGCCCTAAGCAAGGAATAGAGAAAGGCTAAGGCATGATCAGAGATCAGCATCCAACCCATGTGTGAAAGGAATTATGAGAGCTTTGGGTAAGCAATGAAAATACCACATTGTAATAAGCCCTCTATAACTCCAGCGATAGGCATCTCTAGCTATAAATTCCAGACACAACTTCCTCAATTTCAGGACTGTTCCCACTTCTCTACAAAACCTGGGATTCATAACTCTACCCAGCTTGTCACTGAATTTGCACTGTAAGAGCTCCTGTACTTACATTTATGGCTCTTCAAGCAACATGGGACTGTGGTGGAGTGCTGCCTCACGCCTGAGTCTGCTCTCAAGCAGAGTTATGTTGCCTCTAGAGCAGCTCTCCCAATACCAGCAAGCAAGGGTGTGGTCTTACAGGAAGAGTGAGAAATGGTCTGAGCATTGTATCTCTCTCTCTCTAGTGAAATAGGAAAGAAAAAAGGAGAAATGCACCCATGTTCCCTCCCATCAGCCCAGAGGGAGAAAACTACCTATTTATTTTACAATAAAAACCCAAGCCACTTTCAGGACATTACCCGTAACATTTCTACAACATTTTCCCCAAAGACATGATGTAGTGTTACATGGTCTGTATTAAGTCAAACAGTTTTTACTGTTGCACAAGCTGCTAATGAGTACAAAATAGATCAGCAAATGGATGAACCTCAAAAATGTGTCCACTTACTTTTTGCTCTCTCAAACGCTTTTTCTTTAGGTCCCACTGGAAGGCTCTCGGTTATGGGAAACAGGGTACAGAGCATTGATCCTACGCACAGGATAAATGACAGAGACTACATGGGCTGGATGGATTTTGGACGCCGCAGTGCTGAAGAATATGAATACTCCTCCTAAAGAACAGCAAACTATAGCAACAGAAAAAAATCACACTCCCATGTCTGTACAGAAAGAGAAAAATTAATTTGTTGTCCTCTTTGAATCAGTGTTTTAAAATATGCCATGTATTTGATGTAAATTTGTCTGTAAGACTATACAATGTAATATATACATATGCAGAATTTTCCAGAAAATGTTTTCTTTCTTTTGTGGTTTCTCATAGGCTGATATTATATTAAAATGATTTCACTTATTCTTTCTTGTCCTGTCACCACATGTTGCTGGGTGTCTTACTATAAAGAGAGGCAGGAAAATGCCTTCATTCTGCAATGTAAATATACTCCGTGTGCTGAGCAGTCAGACAAATGAGCCACTTCTTAGAGAAATCTTGTGAGAGTCCCAATAGCTGTGAACTCCAAATACAAACACAACAGCACAATACTGCATGAAAAGGCCAGCTGTCTTCATGGTGACCCCATTTGTAAGGGATTGAGTTATACACCAAGCCCACGTGTTCACAGTGAATAGTCAACAGTGCTAAAACCAAAAGAAAAAGAGGAACACCACTAACGTGTTTCACCTTCCTGGGTTATTTATTTTATATTGTGAACTAAATGTGAAAGTTCTGCTGACGGCTGAGAATCATGGAATAAACAGAGCATTCCCTGCCGTGTGGTGAGCCAAGCGTTCATTCGGGGAGGGGGCAAGGAAAGTTCCCTGAACGGAGCAGAAGCTGATCCTGAGGGAAGGGGGAGGATGTATCAGAGCAGTCTAGTGACAGTGTGCATAAAGGAAATGGGTCGCTCATGAGTATCCCAGAGGCAGCCTGAGTTAGCTATCGCCCATTGGCATGAGGAGAAGGAGGGTGATTGTGCCCAGCCTTTATTGGCACAGAGCAAGGCAGAGAGCCCCACGCTCGCAGCCGGGCAGCGATCCCTGCTTGTGCAAAACAGGCACCATGGGGACGCTGTCCAGCGAGTCCCCTCACCCCTCCTGCCTGCCGGGGGGCAGGCTGCAGAAAGTGTTTTACCTGCACGCTCCTCCTTCCCCCCCAGGTAACCCCTCCTGCAGCTCCCAGGTCTTTCTCAGCAGCTGGTTCTCTCACATCTAAGGAATTCCCTAAACTGAAAAAAAGAGGTGATTTTTGCATTGCATAATTCACAGACTTTCTCCTGAACATGTGCATTAATGGGAAAAGGAATGCGTTTTTCATATGCTGAAAAGCAGGTGCTTGCCAAAGGGAAGAGGCAGGTGGATGTCTCTGGAGCAATTTCCACAGCAGTCAGTAGGCAAAAGCAATGCATAGAAAATAATACATAGAAAATATTTGTACTGAAACAAAATTCTACCAAACCCAAGGAGACTGGGAAACAAACCAAGGGCTGAACATGAAAACATTTTGAGGAACTGTTCCCAACAGCAGCTGGGAGAGCAGGCAGCACTGCAGAAATCTGCAAGGAAAGGGAGACTTCAGCAAATGCTAACGGGGAATTTTCTTCTCTGGTAACACCAAATCTCTTTTTGTGGATTCCATCTTGAAAATGTGGAACTGCTTTTCTGCATGAGCTTTTCTTCCTCTCAAGCTCCTTCCAGTCAACCAGTTTCCAAGTCACCTAGTCTGGCTTTTTTCAGTTCCTTTCCAAATGTAATGAGTCCCTAAATACCTGAATTGTCTCCTTAGTTTTGACTATTGCCCACTGGAAAACAGTGCAAAGAACCCATTTTTCCGAAACTTTCAAACAAGAGATTAAAACCAGTTAATTTTTTTTTAAACTGGGGAAAATACAAATTAATCTAAAAAAACGCATAGATTAAAACATTTCCCACCCAAGCGACATTTCTTTAAAAGTAACCTGGGAGAAAACTAAGTTTCTACTTTGCTGTCTTTTAACTTAATGACAGGACTGTTCAAACAACATTTTAAAATGTTTCTATTCCTGGTTTATTTATGGATATGTAATATTGTAATATTGCTGGGGCGGGCTGCAGGGCTGGGGGTGGGTGGTGTTACAGATATAGCCTTATTACTGGGGAATGTTGAAATTAGGGGGAAAAAAAAAAAAACCCAGACCTTTTTTTTCTCTCCTCTCTCTCATTCCCTCCAGGCAGGGAACAGAGGGACAAAGTGGTTTCCTCCCATTACTCTCTCTTCTGAAGGTCTCTGAAGATGTCTATGAAAGCCCGTGGCCCTCAGTGCAGCTGAGTGACAGTTTTGGGGCTTTTACAAGTCGCTCCCCCAGGACAGGGAGAGCTTTTTGTTGCCTGCCAGATTTTGTTTCACTGCCTGGCTGCTCACAAGGATTCCAATTAAGAGGAGCCCCACATCCCCATCCTTTGTGGTACAAAACTCCTGCTCATGATCCCTGGGGTGGCTGCGGGGGCTTCACTGCCCTTGCACTTATCAGGGTTGGACTTTCTGTATCCCCAACAGGTGAATAACTTCCAAGGCACCATTCCCAGGCACAGAATAATGCTACCACCCCTGCAAAGCTACCACCACCATTGCTTTTGACCAGCCGTTTGCTCATTTTAAATCACAAAAGTGCCAATTACAGAAAAAGTAGTTTCACCTGTGAAATCTGCTTTCTCCGTGTGCTATGATTGCAAGCAAAGTTTGTCCGTTTTTGAAAGCACTACTTTTCTTTGCCAGCCCACTGCCAGTGTGATATTTGCAAGTAATCACATCTGCCACCTTTCCTGGATGCCGGAGAGCTTCAGACAAAACCTGGTCAATATTTTTTTACAGTCACTGCACATGCCAGTTTTAATATTTAAGCTGTACCAGTGCTGTAAAATAAACCAAGGGAATAAAGGGACTTGCAGTGGTGACTCACCTGGCCTCCAAATAAGGATTGAAAATATACATCATTTCACCTCATTTTGTTTTCTCTGGCTCCAGACTGATGGCTTTAGCCAGCCAGCACGGGTAAATGGGGGCCCTCTCCTGACTGGACGTCGAAACAACAATCAAATGAAAGCGCTTTCCAGATGGCCTGATCCTGCCACTGTTTGCTCTATTTGCAGATGCTTCTTGGGTCCATCCGTCCCTCAACCTTTTAGCAGAAAACAGCTTCTTACTAAACCTCACCTGGATTTCAGGCAGGTGTTGAACTGCCCAGCCCTGACACATCCGCACGGAGACGCACCTCAGGGCGATGCAAAGCTGCGCAACCACAGCCCTGCTCAGGTGAGGCATCCTTGTGGAGCAGGAGCACCAGGCAGGGAGCCGTTTGGGATTGCAAGTCAGGACCTACAGGCCTAAGTTCTGCCAGAGCCCCTCTTTACTACCTAAAACCCAGCTCAGGACCAACATGTTTTTTCAGGTGCTGCTAAGATACATACTTGTAGCTGCAGAGGACATCTCTTCTTAATTCTTAGCACTCGCAGGACAGCTGGTTTGGGGACAATTGTAGTAATCGTTGAGATAAGAGGATCTGTTGCTCTTAGGCTCAGCACTGTTCCTGGAGGCAAGGGGGAGCTGGCTGTAAGCTGCTCAGCAATGTCCTCCTCTTCCTCAAAACATCAGTCACCTGATCCTCTGGGAGCAGAAGAAATTTCCTAGATGGGAAAAGGTTGTAAAGGCTGCTGAGACATCCTTCAGCTCCCACCCGATCTGGAGGTGTTAACTGGAGCTAAACAGGGCAGACAGCAAATTCGGGAAACTCAAGCAACACCAGTAGCTGCAATGCTCTTCCCAGGGCATTAGTGAAGACCCCGTCCGGGCTGCTCTGTTTTGACCCAAGGGAAACAGCAGCCTCGGGGATGGAGACCCTGCAGCTGGCTACGAGACCCTCGAGTCCAGCAGAGGCTTTGGGCTAAGTTCCCTGCAGATTTCGGCACATGCAGCAGCGCATTGGCACCCCCTCCTGGTGCTTGTCTGGGAGGTGAGTTTCCCAGCACTGCCAACTCTCTGACATTTAATTTAGCTTTACTCAAAAGGATCTTTATGGAAGCACGTGCATAGGGGCTAAATTAACACCGGCAAAATAGAAAATCAATACCTTTTTGCATTTAAAGACTGTTTTCTCAATGGGCTTGATTCGATTAGTTCTGTTCCAGCTTTGTTAACTAGTTTCAAAACGGGTGCTGGGCAAATCTCCATGATCAGAGAAGCCTACTGCCAACTCCATGTAAATGAGCGGGGAAGAGCCTGTGGCTCTGCCCTTGCAGGGCTGTGCATATGGCAGCTGTGAAAAGAGGGTAGAGGCAGCAAGTTGTTCTCCTGGGGGTGAGGCCATATCTAAGCAGCCCCCAGAGAGCGAGGCAGCTCTCTCTGGGAGCTGGGGCCGCACGTAAGAGAAAGCTCAGCTACATCAATGCACCTGATCCTGGACAGTCTCATCTGCCCTGGTATATGTTGCATTAAACAAAAAGTGCTAAAACCAAAAAAGCAACATGCAGATCACAGAGCACAGGGCTCAGCTATTACAAGACACTGGAGTTCATACCAGTTTTCCAAGGTGAGTTTCCCTGCCTGCCTGCCTGCCTGCCCCTTGCACTACAATCTCCTCTCATGGCAACATCCATTTTGCTACAGGAATGCGTGTGGATCCTGCTGTGCTCTCCCACACTTTGCTGCATCACTGGCCCCTCTGTCCTCGCTGCACGTGGGCCAAGGACACGCCGCAGCCAGATGTTCCCAGCTATAGCCCAGCTCTGCACGTTTCAGTGAGCTCCAGCACCCCAAGTGCAAACCAGGCAGTCCCCCTCCACGGCCTGAGTGGAGGAATTTGCAAGTCAGACAAAATGTGAATGCTATAATGTCCTAGCAGAGCACTGAAAGGCTTTTATGTGTGTTTGATTTTTGTATCCCCTGAGTTCATTAAAATTCTCTTAAAGAAAGAAAAAAATCTGGCTGTGGGCTTGTTAAAACCTTAATCATTCCTAAGTGCCTGTGTCAATTGAACAGCAATTGGATTCAGCACAGCTTGAAGCCTATTTCAGCAGGACAAAACCATCTATAATCTTTTATATACAAACATTATCGGCTTCTTGAGTATACGCCACTCTCACATGAAAGCCCACTGCCTGCATTACAGCGAAGGACATTGCTAAACACCAATAACTTTCAGGCCTTTTATTATTTTTCCTGCTATTCTGTGGTCTTGATTGGCTTGTTAACTGAATTAAAGCAGGTCTGAACGGTGCCTAGCAAGATGCTGTGCCACAGCTGATAATGCTAATTAATCAACATGAACCCAAGCTTCAGGCAGCAGATCCTGTCTGTACCAGAGGAAGGCAGGACACATCTTGCTGACATTGCTGGACTTTTCAGTCAATATGGGGAGCTGCCAACAAATGTGTTCAGGAAGTTGGGAGCAACTGATAAATGTCTGTACACTACAGCGTTATGTTGTGGGGCCACCCAGTGCTCTGGAGACATGCAAAAGGATGGAGGGAGGAGCCTCAACAGGCTGAAATTACCAGTCATGAATCTCCAAAGAACATCCTAAGTGTCCACAGCCCTGTCTTAGATACACAGTCCTCAGCACCTCACCCTCCTCTCACCCGCAACTCAGCTTTCAGGGTTGGATGACCACGTTCCTTGCTGTGGTATAGTGAAGATGCATCCAGTAAAGTTTCTGAGATACTTGGACATTGCAAGGATGGGAGACCATTTCAGAGCAGAGGCATCAATTCATCAGCCATTTGGCCTTCCGAGGTTTCGTTTATGCATTAGTTCTGTTCTGCTTTGAAATTATCCAAGTGCATTAGATATGTTGGCTGAGTTTCCAGATGGCTTATACAGTCTGTTACCATCTAGCATAACTTACTGGCCTGAAGGAGAAATGAAGACACTCTCCAAATACCGGCATTGTTTCCAGATGCTGAAACTGGGTGTTTCCTCCAAAATCCACTGAAATCACTAGGGTGAAGCATTGCAGAGGGAGCAGTCCTGCACCCTAGTAGACTTTCTACCCTTGCACAATTGCCAGTCGCTCCTTTTGTACCCTGAGGAGTTTGGCCTGACTCAGCTTTGATTTCCCTTGACCTCAGTGGGCTGTACTTTTTCCCTCTTTGGTTTCCCTGTGGCTGCCTTTGTCAATGTGGGTATTTGATCAGTTTTCCTTTCCCAGGAATGCAACGTTGAAGCCCAGTGCTTCTGTAGGGCCTTCAGTGAATATTAAACCTCTGGATTTTCATGGTTGTAAAAAAACCAAGCTTCCCTAGAGTTCCAGGCCTTTGAGAAAGCTGGGTTTATAATTCACCCTCAGACACATGATGCCCTGAAAGTCAGTACATCCACATGCACTTGCTTATTAAACATCATTGCTGTTCACTTGACTGGCACAGAAGATGCGTATCTCCAAACAAAGAAATGAACAAACCCAGCATTACATGCATCCTTCTGGATACTTTTTTAAACATCAGAAAATGACAATACAGCACAAACAACAAACCGCAAACATTTATTCTTTTCAAAGCCAAAGATTTAGATCACTGCAGGAGCATTCATGCACACCAGCAAGGATAGGATAGGGGGATGTTTTGGGTTTGCGTGGCAAGATTTTGGTACTGGGGGCCTGCAGGGGCGGCTTCTGTGAGAAGCTGCTAGAAGCTTCCCCCGTGTCCAACAGAGCCAGTGACAGCCGGCCAAGGCCGAGCCATCAGCACCAGTGGTAGCGCCTCTGGGGTAACTTCTTTAAGAAGGGGGAGGGGGGCGGGGAACAACTGCATAATTGCAGCCAAAGAGAAGAGTGAGAAAATGTGAAAGGAACAACCCTGCAGACACCAAGGTTGGCTAGGAAGGAGGGGGACGGAGGTGCTCTGTGTGCCAGAATAGAGACTCCCCTGCAGCCTGTGGCAAAGACCATGGTAAGGCAGGCTGTCCCCCTGCAGCCCATGGAGGTCCCTGGTGGAGCAGATATCCACCTGCAGTCCATGGAGGACCCCATGCTGGAGCAGGTGGATGTGCTCGAAGAAGGCTGCGACCCCGAGAGAAACCAGCTCCAGGCTCCTGGCAGGACCTGTGGAGAGAGGAGCCCAGGCTGGAGCAGGTATGCTGGCAGGAGCTGTGACCCCGTGGGGGACCTATGCTGAAGCAGTCTGTTCCTGAAGGACCGCACCCTGTGGAAGGGACCCATGCTGGAGCAGTTTGTGAAGAACTGCAGCCTGTGCAAAGGACCCCCATTGGAGAAGTTTGTGGACGACTGTCTTCCATGGGAGGGAGCCCATGCTGGAGCAGAGGAGGAGTGTGAGGAGTCCTTTCCCTGAGGAGGAAGGAGCGGCAGGGACAACCTGTGATGAACTGACCATAACCCCCATTCCCCATCCCCCTGTGCTGTTGATGGAGAGGATGTAGAAAAAATTGGGAGTGAAGTTAAGCCCAGGAAAAAGGAAGGGGTGGGGGGAAGGTTTTTTAAGACTTAGTTTTATTTCTCAATACCCTACTTTGATTTGATTGTTAATAAATTAAGCTAATTTCCCCAAGTCAAGTCTGTTTTGCCTGTGACAGTTACCGCTGAGTGATCTCTCCCTGTCCTTATCTCGACTCATGAGCTTTTTGTTACATTTTCTCTCCCCTGCCCAGTTGAGGAGGGAGGAGTGATAGAGTGGCTTTGGTGGGCACCTGGCGTCCATCCAGGGTCAGCCCACCACAGGGGGAAAAAATGTATTAATTTTAGAAGGAGAAAAGATGCAAAAAGGGGATACCCATCAAAGATGCTTCCTGTTATACAAAGCTTACCCAGGACCCTGAGTGTCACCACAGTGCCACAGCACCCAGAGCAGTTCAGCAAGAAGTGAGAGGATCTGGGAGGGCTGTGCAAATGACAAGGAGCAGGCAGGGAGGCAAACCCAGGCCAGGGTTGCATGCAGACAGGGCTGCTGCTGTGGGGAGAGAACAGAGCAAGAAGTGAGCAGAGTGTTACAGAACTGCAACACTGGCAGTGTCACAGGGGGATTTTTCAGCCTCCTGGGTCAGAGCCATGTAACAGCACAGAAACACAGGCTAGAAGCTCATATGGTGTTTAAAACTAGGGTTGATCCTTGGCTACCCAGGCTGGGGGATGATGGTGTATTTCACCTGAGCACGTACCTTCCTTTCTGAGTGAAGAACGCTGCCCTTTGCTGCGCCGCAGGCACCGCAGCAGCTCCTGCAGCAGAACAGCTCCCACCCAGTGTGGGCGAGTGGTTTCCAAAAGCTCTCTGTGAGCCATGGAAAGTGCGGGGGAGCACTGGGGTGCCCTGCTCTGGGAAGCACAGAGAAGCCAGCAGCTACTGCAGGTACAGCAAGAACTGCCAAGGCAGGAGAAATCCCACGACACACAGCTTACAAAATCGAAGACAGCAGGCTACCCGGTGTAAGGCAACAGTTTATCCAGAACCAGCAAGCATTTGTTCTGAAGGTCACGAGGGCTTACAATTAGTTTACGTAAGCTGTGAAAGATCATTTGAAAGCATCTATACAACCAACAGCTCCCTCTAGGAGCAGGTGGGACCCCAGGAGGCAGGGTTCTGCAGGGCTCCCCAGGACAGCCGCAGCCGATCTGGTATAGAAACGTACAGGGAACTGCGTTACACTTAATTTTCATCACTCATACAACTGCCTTACAAACCTTCCCAGGTGCAATCAAATAACTTTACCTTCCCATTTTCTGCTGCACATTAATTTCTTTTGTGTTTCCTCGCTCATACGCCACTGTCACGTGTCTCCTGGTTGCACTGGCAGCGAGCTCCGGGGTTGAAGCTTCTGACCAAGGCGACAGACAAAGGGATGCAGGAACTGGACTTGCGCGGCTGGGTCTTCACTCCCAAAGGCCCAGGAAGGTACTGCAGGAGGCCACCAGCTCCTGACTTTGTCCATTGCAATATCCACATAAAACATGTAAGTCTTGTCTGAATGACTATTTATAATCTTATTTCTCATCTATAATAGGAGAAAATATCTTCTTCACAACGCTTACGTGTTAATACTACAGTCTTGAGATAAGATATGTGTAGGTAGACCCTATGATGGCAAAACTCTCCAATTTAAGTAGGAGTCCTTCTAGGCTCATGTCTTTGTGAATATTTGCTTTTTAAGGAGGGTGGGACAGACCAGGTCCAGATGGACCAAACAAGCTCCTGGTACGGTATTTATCGCTAGCAGAATGCAGTTTTCTCTAAGTAGAACTTTCCTCTTTTTAAACCTTAAGCATCAACTTCTGTTAGTAGGTCCCACTACAAGTACTCATCAGGGCTTCCCTCCTTGCTCTGTATTCTGCACAGATCTGTGACGGTTTCCAGGTTTCTTTCTCATTTCACACATACACACCCTCCCTCAAGTTAACTGAATCCCAAATCCTATTAATCCTAAAGCCACAGGCACCTTCTGTACCAGCCTCAGCCCTCCCCTTTCCTGGAGCGGCACTTGTTTAACTCAGCTGGTCCTCAGGCCTGGATGCACTGGATGCCTCCTCCCTGTATCCCTCCTGTTAACCATTAACTATCTGCTCGCAAGCCTTCCCCAGGTTCCAAGCTGGGCAGAAAGGAAGGATGAGTCTGTATTCACTGACAAGGTGCCTGGCTGTGCCCAGTGCAGCGTGGCATCAGCCTTCCTCGCAGCTGTCATGTGGCACTGCGTCATACTAATGCAAGCCCTCCAAAAGTTTATTTTGGCATTACTGCTCTCCAGTTCTCTCTCTCTGTAGCAAATATGTGACATAAGTAGGATTGTTTCTCTCCCAACTTCACACACAACCCTCTCCTCAACGTATGAGGCTGTCTAATCTTTCTATGATGTTCTGCTCCTCCAGGGAGCTCTTTTGCTACTACTTCGCTCCCACCACGTGTGTAGAATTTTTGAGTTTCTGATTACCTGGCATTTATTCAGGGGCTGTTTCCTCCCTCCATAACGAAAATACTAGCTAGCAGCAAACCTCACTTGTGTCTCTTGGAAAACACAGGATGTTTCCTCCTTACTCTGTACTGTCACATTCTGTCACTATAGTTTTTGCATCATATTAGCCAGGGGAGTTCACATCCCTCTCCTGCTCAAAACACACAAACCACACAAGATCCAATTCTTTTTTCTTGGAACTAAAATAAAAATAAAAAAACTGCAATCACTTATATTTTTTGTTTTGACCTAAGTTTCACCAGTTCCAGCAATCTTAAAATCTCACAACTCTTCAACCACTTCTCTGCCTAAGAATTTTAAAACCAAACCTGGTGATGGCCTGTTATTTTGCTTTGACTGAGAGAGGAAAGCAAGGGATCAAGGTGGAATATTTATCACTTTTAAAGAACAGGAAAAAAGCTGAAAAATACACAACAGTGCAACTTTTCTGTTATTTTATTGATATTAGTGAAGAAAAAATTAAATTTCATCTTTCAGATGTGTTACAATTGCTTTCTCCAGTGGGTGGACAGCTCCTACTGCTTATGCAAAGGCTAAATATTACCTCCCGATTGCATGATTCAACTTCTACACTTTAAGTTCTCATATGGTATTGCTTTCTTCCTTTGGGTATATAAAATGGTCCATTAAGTCCGTGATTTTTTTTTTCAGAATCAACCGTTATTCTATCTACTGTTTTAAAGATACATTCAAATAAAAAGATACTTAAATTTACTTGCAATAAGTGCACACATACAACAGCAAAGAGAGCTGATGACATTTTACTAAAACATTTCAAGTTCATAGAATAAATAGAAGTCTTCAAACACATGCAGTAACTGACCGATGTGTTTTTTTCTTTCTCAGAAAATATCCTTAGTGTCCATAGCATTACTGCAATAACTACTTAATTCAGGAAAAAAACCCCAACCAAACAAACCCCACCCGCCTATCTCTCATCACAAAGACTAAAAGACTGTTTCATTTATACAAGAAATTATCAGTGCTAATGATTTAGTAACAGTCTGGTACAAATGGCAATTCACGGCAATTACGTGTAGTGTGATTACGGTAACAAATGGGGAGCTTGGTTTAGATGCCACAAGAAGTGCAAGGAAAAAAAAGCAGATATTAAACCCTCCCCCCTTCACTCCTCTCCATCTCCCTTTCCAAAAAAGTACAGGTTTCAGCTCAGCTCTAGAAGCAAGCTCCCTCAGTGTGCTCCTGTTCCAGGGTATTTCAATTCTTTCTACAAGCACCCAGCAGAAGTTTGGGAGAAACAGAGAAGAAAACTGCAATATAAATTAGGATTGCCTGGCTGTAATTAAAGGTTCTGTGGGGTCTTTTGTTTATTTTCTGAAATAGTGGGGGTTACATGTTTGGTATTCGGAGGTGGTTTTTCAGTTTAAAAACACTGTGGAATAAAGCATTTCCCGTATCTTTACCTTTGCTAAGGTCCAACTTTGGATGAAAAAGGTTTCTCTGAAAACAGAAAACAGAAAATGGGTGACGGATATTATCACCCTGTTTACAAGGCCATGGTCCTCAACATGCAGGAAACTTGAAGATCAGCATGAGGATTGCAAGTTGTTCTTGCAAGTGGCTCTTTCCAGCTTGTACCATTCCGTTACTAAATGTTTTTTGTGGTTCTCTGCCGAGGTTTCAAGGACACATCTTTTCCTAATACTGCTTTTGCTACGTGTTCTTTTACCACATTCTTATCTGTCAATCTGTTCCGCAACTTTGACTTCTAGGAAGTCACTGCCATGTTTACCTCATGAGTTGTGAAAACTGTTTTCTTTGGGGGCACTGACAAAGTGTGTTTCAGTGGCAGCAACACATAGTAAAGCATTTTCCGTCCACAATCCAGTGCAGCATTGAAAAACAAAACAATAAACAAAAAAGAAGTCGTACAGAGTGTTAGCGTGCCAAATGAAACAGCAGTGGTAGGAATATGTCAATATTCCAGGTACCCAGTAGGCCTGCTGACCTCAACACAGTATTAGTTCAAGTTTAGCACCTCTGGGAGGAGGAGAATACAGAACAGGACAAAAAAAAAAAAAAGCTTCATCCATTCAGGCATAATAGCCAGGCACTCCAATAACTCAGCTCAACTCATCTACAGAAGCAGAATTAAAACTACCGCATTAAACCGAGTGCTTTTTTCAGCATTTGACGAAGCACAAACGCTCCCATGCTTCAAGTGATGTCATGTGAGGTCTCACAAAACACATTCAATAGCTTCCCATGCACCTTCGACTCAAGTTAGGCTAGCTACAGAATTCATGTGTTCCTAGTCAAGTCACTTTTTGTTGGTTTTTTCCTTTTGTTTTTTTTCAGTGCATCTTAATAAAAAGAAAACCTTTTCAAAAGGTTAGCAAGTTACCCTTAATACAGCAATCATAACGTAGAGCCTTTTGCACTCAGTTGAACAGTAAAATAATCCAATTAGTTACAATAGATCTGGTAAATATTTACACATTTTGTACAAAGTTTACACAATTCTCCCATTAGGCACGAAGTTGATTTGTCAAACTCAAGAGGCAATGAAGGGGTGGTGGGGAAAGGAAAAGAAGGACAGAGAAAGAATCTGAATATTTTTATTTAAAAAGACTAGCTGTAAAAATAAAGTCCTTCATCGTAAGCTAGTTTGCTTCGGGAGCTTGGTTCCCATGAGGATCCCCGAAGTGAGAGACGTCGGGCCTTTCATCTGCATGCTGGAACCCACCATGGTGGGGAAGCTCCGATTCCTTCGGATGCCAGTGTTCAGCTGGATGCCCCCGATGGCACTGGTCACAGCAGGGCAGCCCAATGGGAGACCTTCTGGTGCCAGGCCTCCAGGAACAAGGGCCCTCACCGGTCCTTGTGCCCCACAAAGAAGAGGTCCCTGGTCATCAGTTAAAGGAGGAGCTGATGTTTGCCCTGAACTCACAACTTTGGCAATACCGAACCTCTTGACTTTGTCCACAAGATTAAGGTTGGAAACAGACACGTCAGTCTGACTCTCACTGTTCCTGATGTTCTTTTTATTCCTCACCTCTTTCAAGATTGAACTAGCAGGCTTGGAAGCCAAGAAGTTGTCATAAGGTGGGCTGGTGCACTTGAACTCAAAAGATGGAGGGGATGAAGAAGGTGTCTGCATAGGTGAGTTTGGTGGAGTGGAAGGAATGATCGCCATTTTAGGGGGGTATGTGTTCAGGAACGTGCCCTTGCTGGCTCTGTCCCAGCTCTGTGGATTGTACACTGCTGCTGAGATGCCCCTTTCCTTCAGCAGCCACACCAGCCCCAGAGACGTGCTCATTGTCGTTGTGGATTCCCGGAGGTTAGTGAAAGATTCAGCCAAACTCAGACGCCGAGGAGTACAGGGAGTAGCCACCGGGGTGCCCTTCAAATTGCTAATGCTGCCACAAGCTGGAGTAGGTGCTGCATTAAGGCTGAAAGCAAAAGAGCAGGCAAATTATTCTCTCCACTAGGGAATTAAAACTTACTGCAAGACAGACTTTTAACTCTGAAAAGGGCCTTCTATCCATTTTGAGAGTGCCCAAGAAACTGACAGCTCCCAGCTCCTCACAGATGTGATGACAAGTGCAAAAACGTCATCTCTTACAAAACGCATCTTTCCACTTTGCATGCTTTACCACGCAGTCTCATTGGATTAATGCATTCCCCAACACCGCCACATTTCTGCTGATAAACCATTACATTGACAGGTTTGTGATCAACACCTTCAGATTTTCTTCCTGATCTACTGGCTGTCTCAACTCCCAGTTGCTTCCATGAGACAACGGTGGGGGGTGGGGGTGGGGAGGGAGGGGGGCGGCGCTTGACCGATAGTAAAAGCAAGACAGGTCTACTTTTTAGTGTCACTTCTGAGCACACAGAACTGCTAGTCCTTCTAGTACTGCTGGGTCACAGCAGAGAGAGCAGCAAGGAAAGAGGGGAACGTATGTGCTACAGAACCATTTGTAGCAAAGCTGCTGGAAATTGGCATTGTCACCAATGTGCGCTTCTGTAAGGTGAAATCCTTCTTCCCTTCTTCTGTTTAACTTGCTTTCATTTATGGGGAAAGGGATGGGGCATCTGACCTTTGTGGGAGATGCGCAGTCGTGTGAACAGTCACCAGAAGAGATGAGAAAATGCAGTCAAGCTCTTGGTTGCCAATTGGCCAATAGATAAGTGATAACTCGGCAGCAAACCAAATATGACAAAGAGCCATTCTACTGTTAATTTGGTAAAACATTAACTTCAATAGTTTGAAACATGTCTAAATTGCTCCTCAATTCCAGTTCTTTCTTCTCAAAATAAACTATGTACAGGCAGTTGACAAGAAAGTGTTGAATGAGCAATAATCTGCACATTTAGAAAAAGTGGCAGGCATTACATACTTATATTTAGTGCTACCTTACTACATTTTGTTTTCTTAAGCACACTACTACTAGTTATCAGGGGATGGGATTTCCTGAGGCATATCAAATAACATTCATTCTGGCAGACCATCCTCTCCTCATAAGCCGACCATCTGAATGAACACAGACTCAGTGCAGCCCCTCTTTCCAAAGAGCTACCAACACAAAGGAGACGTTCAAAATCCTTTGTGCCACAATACGAGATTTCATGGACATCGAGGTTTTAGTGTTTCTGGCACTACAGTGTCATCCTTGAGAAGCTTGCTCCCTATAGATCAGGCTAGCCACAGCATGTGTATCTATGCGTAATTTCCACTGAAAATTTATGGCAGTCCAAGGCACACCATTCACTGAATAAGGCATGGGGTACTTCAGTTATTCCAGAAGCAAGGCATATGGGACATCCATGACACTCTGAGTTCATGTCTATTTGGGAGATCCATGCACCTTTTAAAAAAAAGCTTTCCAACTACTTCTAACCATACTGAAATGACGATTTTTGCCACGTACACATACACAAAAAAGTGAATTCCACAATAGTATTTCCTAGGCATGGATTCATCCCCTCTAATTACATTTAAAGGGTCTTGAACAACGCAACACTTGATGCTAACAGAGAATTGACTGACCTGAGAGCTCACCACTGTTCAAAGAAGGAAATCTTCCCCTTCACCTTGCCAGGTTAGCAAGTAGAAGACACTTGGCAAAGAGTCAGACAAAAAACAAAGCCCATGCAAGAAAGGATGAAAACTAAGTGGCTGGGACTGGGGTGGCCAGGGGAAAAGAGCAGGATCTCCCCTTTTCAGCAGAGCCACACTGTTGGATTGGCTCTGCTGTAACATGCGGTTTTGACTTAAGCTGGGTTCTCTGTGCTAAGAAATGCATCAAAAAGCCACACTGAGACAATCTGGTCGGATTTCCAGGTATAGAGAAGCCTCAGCCCAATGCATGAACTGCATCCTTTTTGCCTATATGGACAAAAGGGCCTAGATGATGTCCTCACTGGAATGTGCGGTCTTGTTTCACCTTACTTTAAATGAACTCTGGGAAGCCAAGACTACTCTGTATGTCAGGTTAGACATCCTGGAATGTTTTTTTCTGAGCCAGTTTCTAATAAGCTTAGAACTTTGTCTCATGGTAAATAGTGATCAGCTGACATGTGTTACTGTAACACTACGAACTCTTCTCCAGTGATCTTCTAAAAGTCAGCAGTACTTTAACATCTTTGAGGCACTCCTTAATTAAGGAAATATTAGCCTGCTTTTCTGAAGTCTCAAGTCACATTTTTCCATGGCTAAACAGGATCTGACCAACATGATCTCTACAGTAATTTAGAACTGTACCAACCTCTACTGAAAGCAAGTGAAACTCACACAGGATTTTTGCCCTGCAGTTGCAATTCAACAAGAATAATCTCATATATTCCTACCTATATGCAGTGAAACACGTTTGAGAAAACTAGTATTAGGAGTTGTGTAATTTGAAAAGCAGCCTTGCTAAGTGGCTCTGGAATTGGTCTTCTTGCACCCCCCAGTGTTCTGTGGCTGCCAGTGCATGTGGTAGATGTGCTAAGGCCAGCTCTCCTTACGATCACTTCAATCTGCCTGGACTGAACCAGCAGCAAGGGAGAACGACTCCTCACAGCAGAGCTAAGGACGCCACACACACAGAGACACACACAGGTTGAAGGCAAGGCTGAGTGGAAAGGAGAAGTTAGTTCACAGTTCTTCTTTTAAACATGGATTAAAGCTCCATCTTCCTAACTCTGATTTCAGTTCATGGTAGAACTAAGGAGCAGTGACAGCCGCTGTGATAGATCTCCCATACTGGCTAAACACAGAAGTACAGAAGTAGTCTTGAAAAGCATGAGGGAGGGGAGAGAAGGAGAAAGAAAACTTACTGCGTGAACTGATTTGCTACAGGGTACGACCAAGTACATTTTGGAAACCCAGACATAGGGTGTTAATTATGAGGCTTCTAAGGTGTCCTAGTCATGAGATGAAAACTACAGCACTCCAATGGCTTATTAACTCTAACAGCTTCATTCTTTCCAGCTTCAGATTTCAGATGCATAGATATTTATATTAGTATTTCTACTAATTTGTCAGCACAGGTACACACTACAGTGCAATAAAAAAACCCCAGACATCCCGGCAAGAAAGCGATTGTTTTGTAGGTGTTGCTTTTCTGTTTGTTCGAGTATTTTGGTATTGCTTTAATTGAGAAATATTTTCCCCATCAAACTGACCAACACTGCAGAGCAGCCTAGACACAACCACAGAAACAGACTCAAACTGGCCTCAGCAGCTCAAGGCCAGTGCCAGTTTCAGAGTTAGACTGAGAAAAGAAACAAACGAGTACCTCACTTAGCTAGACGAAATTTAGTCAGGTTAGAACGTCACCTGGGTTAGAGGCTAGGTTAAAAGGCAACCAGGTAGGTAAATATCAAAACTCTTTGGGTTAGCTGGTGCCACACACACTAGCATTCCTTGTTCATGACCCTGCCAACACAGACGATGCTGGCAGTGTTGCTCACCCCCCGCCACGTTGGGTCATAGTGTCTGCCCTATACCTCCTCTCAGCATAACGAGACATACAGCAGTTTCCTCGTCCTCCTCACATGACCTGTGAAGAATCATTTATAGTTGGTAAGGAGGAGCTCCTTAAACATGTCCGCTGAAAACATCATATTATTTTGCTTTCTTTCCTCCTGAATGAATGATGAACTTGGGTGTAATTAAGGCGCCTGAAAATGTATGGAATTTAGCTGTCAGCTATGGCCAACTTGTTCCATTTAGTAACCAACATAATCAAGGAGTTTATTGTGACCACAATTAACAGCAATTCAACAGTAACAAGAATCAAATAGAACTGTAGCCATATGAAAGGATCTCTTCAGTAACTGTGTTGAGGGGAGAGGAAGACACAAAGGAGTAAAGAAAACCCACCCAGATCACAATTAACTAACTTTGTTCAGAAAGGGAAGCAGAAAAGTTACATTTAATCATCAACCATTTCCTTCCCGCCTCACAGGTTTTCCTATTTAATACCCTTACTTTTCATGCGTTCCGTATGTAGTCAGTGCCCATCTCATGTCTATACAAGTCTAGACACATCACCTCTGAATGGGGACCTACACAATGGTACACTCCCACACAGGAGCTGGAAGGGGCAGAGAAAGTGATGAGGCATTGTCCTTCTAAAGAGAAAAAAACATTCCTTAAATACTGCATTGCTAAGGAAGGAAAGTTGCCTCTTTAGGCATGAAATTCACTCAGACCCTGTGGTTCTCAGATCTTCACCTTCTGCAAGACTATAGAATTGCCTCCTATCGGTGTGTACTGCCTATACATGCCAACTGCTATTATCAGGCCAGTTTATTGGTTTTAGTCTGGCTACTATGAACTCCTTTCCAACAATTACACCAAGGAACAAAGCAGACATCTCCCTGTTTTTGATTAAGGCATATTTCCTCTTCCATTCCTCATGTGCTTACCGGCTTTCTTTACCTGTGCACCCCTTTTTCTTCTGCGCCAAAGGTTTAGATTTTTCTTCCCTGGAAAAATCTCTCATATTTTTTGCGAGACCACATTCTGCGCATTCACACATGAGGACTACAACTAGTTTGGGATCAAGGGTAGTTAGGTTTGGATACTGGAAGCCAACTCAGTTATGTCTGATCCTGAAATATTTTACCTAGAGACAACAAAATTTAAAGTATTTTGGTTGCCTTTCTAAAGCATTGCACATGCCTGTCAAAGAAAATCAGGTTGAGGTAACTCAAAATGGGACGAATAATTTGGGGTTGTGCTGTATTTCACCAGTGTAGCTAGTACTTTTGCTTATGCCATTACTTTGCATTTCCTTACAGGGAAAACTGACAGAGCTAAAGGCTTTGCCATCATGGGAAACCCTTACCTTGGTGTGACTCGTGTGAGTTCATCGGAAGGGTGCAGAATGCGGCAGGTGGTAAAGGTGAAGGTGGAGTTGGTTTGTGACATGCACTTCCCAGGATGAGGTACTAAATTAAAAAAAAGCAAATTCTTTGCATTTTACACAAAAAAGGGGAAAACAAAACTTCTGCGTGCTGATAAGACAGATGCAAAAAGTGATGAGGTACCTCAGACAGGATCAATGCAAGAAAAGTGAAATACAGAAGTGCTACAGAGTTGTAACAAACACTTGTTCTCCAAAACAAACACATCTAGGACTCCAAGGCCAGTGCTAAAAGGGTCTGCTGAAACTTCCCCATGATCACTAACACTGCAGGTAAGTCTTGCTCAAAACAAATTTAGACAAGGCAGTGCTTGAAACACTAGTCCTCATCTAAACTAGCAACTTCCATCAGTGGAAATTACAAGCAGCATTTTCTAGTACCAGCTCAGGAGCACTAAAGTTTTCTGAACGCTCATGCATTTCAGCTTTTATATTGATCCACAAAAAGGTATCCTCATTACTTCTCAGTAATGGATCCAGCTTGCTATAGGAACACAGACTGAAAAGCTGGGGAGGGGATGGCCACATAGTACTATTTCTCTATCTGTGACTTTTCACATCCACGTTGAGGAAAGTGGTAGTTGTTTGGATCCACTACTGTACATCTGTGACATTTCTCTTGTGCATGTGTTTAGGTTCTTCAAGAATGTATGCCCTCAGCTGCACAACATAGCAGGTTTTTTTTTTAATACTTGTAAACAGTGTAGTAAAGCATTTTCTCCACAAACATGGCTGTAAAGATGCCACTCTCTCAGTGTATCAGTAGTTTGGGAAAGAAGCAATACAGCTCATAATTTAAAAAAATGAAGGGCTTAGACCAATTTCTTTCCTCTTAGTAGGGCTACTTCTGCGGATATACTAACCTGCTGTATAATGCAGCTGTGGCCATTGCAAAATTGCTACAAATTTTAAGAGCCATGCATCTGAAAAGCTGGTTGGAAAACACCCAGAGTTAAATATTACATCAAAGATATCATGATTGCATAGGTTCCCTTACTTAGTAACCAAACTTATCAGGTGTCAAAAGACATGCACAATAAAACCTGTATGCAGCTCCCTCCCTCTCAGTCCTACCCAGCCCTCTGAGCCATTCCCTGATTAAGCCACATTTTAATACCACAGTACACAACTGCTCAACACATTGCAAAGGACAGACAGACCAACTAGACCAGACACCATTCTGAACTTCCAGAGATGCTCAGCAGAAGCAAGGCAAGTCTTAATTGTGGCTGTGTTCCCTTTTTCACATATAAAGTATTACAGCTCCAAAACAGTGTGTGCAGTTCGGTAGTCCTTTAAGAACACGTATAAGCAGTGTGTGAAGGCTAGAGCGTGGGGAGTGTGAACAGTGGAAGCAGAAGTGGCTAAGCAAACAACGTGAGATAACTTCTGGTTAGCGCTGGAATGTACAGCTGTACATTAAAGAAGAATATTTCTAAAAACCCACTGGAGTGTCATGTTAACACACTCAAATGTTAGCACAGCATAACATAACAACAAGCTCTACTTCACCTCCAGAGATGGTAATTATGATGCTTCAGGAATCCAGTTGCTTTAGAGATTAGTGTGAGCACTATAAAAGCTATTACAAGGGAGCACAGCCTAGCAATCATGATTCTCTCCATATTGTAAAGAGTTAAAAGAAAATCTGGAGAAAGAGCTCAAATAACTGGACATGAAAAAATTGGTTATTTAGAGAAAACAAAGGACTTCAACATAAATCAAGTAGAAACAAAGCAATTATCCCTGGATGATGAATAGAGAACAGAATAAAGCAATGCCGGTTTAAGATCGCAAGCTCAACCCAAAGCACATCACTGTAATACAATCAGTGCATCTTCCCCATTTGTAACATCCACGGGGATCCCCTCAGATTGGAAACAGCACACTGAAGATACACAGCTGCGTTAGCAAAAGCAAGACTCATTGCTATTAATGAGTCAGAGATAGGAGAAGGCTGCTAAAAGTAGAGAAATCACTGACTCTAATAAGAGGAAACAAATTGAAATTATTTTAAAAAAAAAATCATCAATTTCCAAGGATTCATTCCACCCTCAAATACCACTAAGAAAGTCCTGTACCAGTTTCATTCTCCATCAGTCAACAATAGGGTGTATCATATTGCTGTAGCATTTTCCGTCCTTTGGACACAATACAGAGAGAGTGAGAACCTGTTACTGTAAATGAACAAAGTTTATAAAACAGAAACAAAATCATTCATTCCTAACCTCGTAATTTTACATAAGAATGGCCATCTCCTGAGCTGGTATAAGTTTGTGAGGAAGTAATACACAAGTTTATAATAAGAGAAACTATCTTCACACGTACATACAGCAAAGTATTATTTTAAATATACACATCTGCTCCATGTGACTGTGTCTGAAACCAAATGTTTTATTTATATCCTTTTTTTCAAAGCAGTAGATGATTAACAATGAGGCTTCATATCTGTATGAAAAAGAATCTGTACATAACTCCTTGTTTAACAAAATTTACAGAAACACCATGTGATTTCATCAATCAGGAAATCATAAACTAAACTGTATGTGCATTTTTCCCCTAAATTAAAATTCAAGCTAAACCTTTGCTGCTGGGTCATGTTTTGTCTCCCAGTAATTACTGATTCTTTACCTTATTGAGCTTTCTCAAACAATTCTTAGGCATTTTGGGAAAAAAGTGCAAAACATCGTAGCTGAAAGAGACCCTCCTGTAAACACAAATACTGTTGTAAAAGCACCTTTTAAAACACAGGGCGGGGGTGGGAAAGCAGGCACTAATCAAACTGACTGCAGAGCGCGCTACATCTTCTGGTAAAACAGAGCTTTCCCGACTCAGAACACAAAGCTGCTTTTATACAGCTCAGAGCTGTTTCAGATCCAGCTTCAGTACTCAGAGTTTATAGGCTATTCTGCTAGGTGCAAACAGCAAAACAGATGAGTTTAGGACATGACCTTCTGCTCAGGGAACCCTCAGATGACCATTTAACCTGGATTTTCAACCAGCTCGTGCAGAGAAAGGTACAAAGTTACAGTAGGTAAACTAGTGGGCTGCCCCATCCATGAAAAGGTGTCAGAGAAACTGTGTTTGAGGAAGATTTGTCAGAGGCAGCTATACTAAAACGCGATTGACTTTTGTACCACTGGTTCCAAACTCAGATTCGCTGTTACACTAAATGAATAGTGAGGAGGCAGAGAGCTCACAGTGGCCGGCACATCTTTGCATTTTATATGAATACCTATTCTGTCAAATAGTGATTTATGCAAAAATGAACTTAACCCCACCCCACCCCCCCCAAAAAAAAAAATAAATATCAGAAATCTTCATAATATGGCTTGATTCAGACTGGTACAAAGGTAAAGTTTTAGCCCAACTCTGAAGCAAGCCACCCTGCTCATCATTTCTTCGGCATGTTTAACAAAAGGAGGAAACCTGGTTCCCTGCTCTTTCAGCAAAGTGAGCAGTGGAATTTGGACATCTCTCTAGCACAGGCTGGTGAGACAGGGATGGAACGAAAATCAGGCTGGGCAGTCCTTAGAGCAGCAGATGGAGATGATGTTTTAAAGCATTCGAAGTTTATATTATTGCTGAATAGAAAAAAAAAAAGCTCTGCCTGCTTTGGAAGAGGCAATTTTTTCCTCCAGTGCCATCGTTCGGGATACAAGCTAGAGACTTCACTTTTGCCATTCTATGCCACCAACTCCATACTTTGGTAAGGTGAAATTCCTGAAAACCAGGTCACAAAACTCCATTGCGATCCACAGGACAAGACAGCTGCTTCATGCACTCTCTAAATTCAGCAAATTTCATCCCCTCCAGGTGACTGAACGTGAAAGCTCCGATACCCAGCACTACCTGTACTTAAAAACTGGCTGACAGGACAGGGGGAATATAGGGTATGCGGGAGCTGATGCCTTGGTTAACTACTAAAGCAAAATGGAGATGCGTAATAAACACAACAGCTGTAAAATGTGAGTATGGTGCTTTCCTAAAGGTGTTTAGGTGCCTTCAGATGTCCTCCAGAAAACACTGCCGCCAATGTCCTTCAGAAAACACTGGTTTCAGGGGTAACTGTGAATGCTCAAAACCTCCAAGACTCCATACATATATGCCAGGAGCATTACGTTTCTTAAACTGACAAGAAAATAATTTTCTGAATATCTGCATTTCCAAACTTTCTGTTTATTTTGCCTTTGGAAATAGCAAGAGGTAAAAAACTGAACCAAGGCAGGTATTCTTTGGACAGTATTTTCTTAGCTTTCTTCTGGCTGAGGTCTCCTTCTCATATATATAAAAACATGGAGCACAGATGTAAAAAGACTTCAACGTATTTAATGTGGCTTCAACACGATGTTATGCAGGCTAGGATCCCAAATTAAAATTCTAGCATTTTAACAGAACAGATAGTAAATGCTGACAAATTTTTCTTGAAGAAAAATAAGTTATATTTAAATATGAATCATAACCTTGTTCTAAGAAGAATTACAAAATTTATTGCTTTTCTGTACAATGGTAATCTCTTAGAAACACGTATAGCCATCCTACTAAAAACAATTTGAACATAAGACATTCATTGCATGTTTTCATGATTTTAGGCATCTATTTAGAAAGATCTCCATGTCATTGTTAAGGTCTAAACACTAAGTACAAGACGGCTGATCCGTAATGCTGTGTACATGTCTGTTCAAAGCAATCAATCAGTGGAACTAACAAACAGAAGTACTGAAAGACCAGTCTGTGCACCCAAAACTAACACCCAATTAAGCACACGCTGAATCAAGTGTAGTAGCCCTTCCAACTCCAAAATTAGAATATTCACAACATTATTAAGTGCTTTGAACAGCTTGGGGCATTTTGTTTAAGGGAAACCTGAAAGGCAATGAACTAGAAAAAACAAAACAAAAACCCCAACAACCCCTCTCCCCAAAACAGACTCTGTACAGTTTTATAATATATTACAGTTTCTTTCAAAGAGTAAAAAAATATATTGAGGTTACTAAAAATTTGTGCTGCAAAAATTACTTGTCCTAGATGGTATTAACAATGCTGTGTCCTATAACTTTCTTACTGTTCCAATTATGCTGAGTCTACACAAGTGGTATACAAATTTCAAACTATTGCTGGGTATTAGGCTAGAACTGCAATTCTGGAATTTAAAATCCTCCATAAAATTCCTGAGCCCACACATAGCGTGTAGCTCTGACAGACCAACTGTAGGTCATAATTACATGTGCGTTGAGTTCTTCTGAAATGTTCAGTGCCGTAATTGGGATATAATCTGCATATATGATGAGGAAGTTATTTTACATATCAATGGATAGTACAGGTCTCAACGCAGGGAGAGGAAAAGTCAAGGATCGTAACTTTTTCTTATTTAGTCAGAATGATTTCTGACTCTCTCCATCACTCAACAAGAAACAACTGATACTTTGCTCTGAATACGTTTATTTTGGCTACAAGACATCTTTGGCACTACCAGCAACGTTTGTTCTCCTGAGCCTGGATGTTAAAATGACTTCTCTTAGGGCTCATCTTGAGCACCACTCTACACACCCACAAAATGGCAGTAAAAATAGGACGTCATGGTACTCTGCCAGAGAACATCTCCAGTGAAAAAATGGTAAGATACAACCCTGAAAGCATACATATCAAATCAAGCAGACACCTACCCAAAAGACTAAGATGACTTACACCTGCTGGAAATGGTCCTTGTAGGCCCTTTATTTCCAAATGTGTTTTGTTCTCACATTAGAAGACCTGTAGCTCTAGACTGTACGCTCTATGGCCTGCACCAACGGCAACTGTAGGAAGAAACTTCCTTGCTTTTATGAACCTCTTGGGCTAGAGTTTTCCACAATGGAGCTATCCCGGATTACAAGCAAAAGCACTATCACTAAAGATTTTATCCAAGATATTTCTCACCTTCCCTTTTTATTTTACTTTCACATTCTCTAGCAAAAGCTTATTCTGTATGTTGCTGCCTGGAATCATGCAAGCAATGAGATCGTAACCTTGTGCTTGTGACAGCGCCCTAAGGAAATGTGTGTCCATTCACAGCCCTGCCTGCACTGCATTTCTTACAGAGAAATCTAGGAGAGGCGGAAAGAATGCTAAGGAGGTTTTTTTCAAGAGGAGCAATGGCTGCACAATATTTAAATACAAAATGAATTCATAAGCTAAGCACACATCTCTGCTCCCGAAATGTATTCTTCAGTGGGCAGACTGTGGATCCTAAGAAGCACTGTCACATTAGCATCTGCCTACTCTGAAAACATCCACAATTATCTTCTCCTTGTATACCATCTGCCAAATTGCTTCAATAAAAAGCAGATACAGCAGTATCTTGACTTCATTTGAGCAATGCAACCAATAATGATGTGGTGGCTCATGGATATTCCTAAATCCTAAGCAGCTGGGCAATCTGGAGGAAGAATAAAGAATGGGAAATTGAAGTTTTCAGTGCATTTGTTTATTCTACACATTGAAGTCATTAATATTGACCAACTTATCTGTTTCTGTAACACATCAAAATTACTCAGCAAGCAATAGACAACGAAATAAGATTGCCAGGGCAATTTCATAGATTTCCTCTACTTGCCAATTTATAAGGTAGGGAATATGCTTAAAAATCTTGCCTGAGATAACTAGAGAGTTCTCCCAGGCAAAATCAGCAGCAACTAGGGAATAACTTGTTAACAACAGTGACCTGTATTCAAATTGTAATGGAGAAAGGAAATGAAGAGAAATACTAGTCTTGTCAGTTTGTAATCGTAGCACAGGTCTACGTTTATTTTTCTACTCCGAAGAACTCTCCCAAATGATTACCCACAGATGTTTTACAAGCCTGTTCTCAAAATAAAACCATCCAAAACCCCTAAACTGTATCTATATTCCTGTCTACTTATAGTCCATAACAATGTTTCCAAATTTCCAACATGTTCCTGTGTTGAATTTTCTTACGATTAGAAAATTCATCACCCAAAGTGTAACATGAATAGCTTTCTTTTTTTTGCACAAATATTGTATCCTGAGTACATGAAAAACTGCTTCTTCCCTTCCTCTCTGCAGAAGTAAGTTTTAAAAGGAATCATATCTTTTCTTGGATCTTTTATTCCATAGACCCCAAAAAATGCCAGTTATTTCAGTCTTTGATTATTTCAGGCCATGTTTCCTAGATCCCCAGCTTTTCTCGCTGCTGTTATTTAGACTCTTCAAAATGATTAAACACCTAGAGTCTATCCAAAACTGTAAAACTGTACACAACCCCTGCAAAGGCATTATTTATTTCTGTATTAATAGAAAAAGTTAATATACTCATTATTCCTAGGCAATAGATCTTATAGAATAAAGACAATTTTTGCCAATGGAAAGGGAAGTTGAAGGGCTTGAATGTTCAACCATTGGAAGTGGCTGAGTCACCATCTCTGGAGGTACTTAAAAGATGTGCAGATGTGGTGCTTAGGGACATGGTTTAGTGGTGGACTTGGTAGTGTTAGGTTAATGGTTGGACTCAATGATCTTAAGGGTCTTTTCCAGACTAAATGATTCTATGATTCTAAGTTTAATCTTAATACAACTGACTGCAAAAAGTGGCTTATATTTGATAGATGAAAGCATTGAACTGCCATTTTAGTGAGAGCTGAGGATACTCTGCACTTCACAAAAATAACAGAAATGCTATTGTCTAGCCCTGAGACAATCTAATCTTCCAAACACCAGTTAAATAATAAATTATGATCTATTCCAGAAAAAAGGAGGGGGAAGAAAGTATCCTCATTTAAAGTAGCTATATAAAAACAAGATGTCTGAAGGAAAAGGAGTTCCGGTAGTTTACTGATTCTGGACTAAATACGATTCTTTACCTGAAGCAAATCTTAATGAAGACTAACACTCCTATATAGCTTATTAAAACAAAACAAACAGCTCCACCCTCCCACAAAAAAACCCCAACAACAAAAAAAGAAACCACACAAACTCAAAACACATCTTTAGTCTGAGAACCTGTAGCCTTGTGCAATAATATACCACAAGTGTCAGTTCAGAGTATCTAATAACTCATGCAGTACTGCATCACTTAAACATGTTTAAGTCTTAGTATGGTAAAAATAGGAATGATAAAATTTAATAGTGTGGTGGAGACGGAATGAGGGAAATGTCATTATTCTCTGCAAAAAACCATCCTGTTAATTCTTTATGTCAAAGGGGATTTAAAAACAGGTAACTGTACCTGAGATAAATTAATTAAACTTGCAGAATTTCTTTCTTTGATTTTTTCAAGGCACTTCCATTTGTTCCAGCAAAGGCAACTTAGATGCAACTTTGTCACCATTTAGACCCAAAGTACAAAAATCTTAAGCACATCATCACCTCTTATGAACAGAATAATATCTGCACTATAAGCATACAAAATATATATCATCTATACATTATATACACTGAAGAGTGTGCACTAAATACACATACAAGTTGTATACATGCTACACAAAGGTTTGTGAACAAACCACTTCCTTTTAGCAGCCTTCTCATATCAAAATAGAGTAAAATATTGACCACAGATGCTGTTACTAAAAAAAAAAAAAAAGGTAAAATTATATTAAAGAAAATATTTTTGAGCCAATGTTAGAATGGTTATGTTCTAACTACTGCACGCATTAACGTGCAGATGCTACACACAAAGCAATACTATGGATGCTGTTCTGCAGAGATGTGAGAATGGCCCAGTAATCAAAATCCTGCAAAGATGTCAGTTTTACTGGACTTAATGAGTTTCCCTCACCAGACCCCTCATCATCGTCAGTCGCGGACTCCTGCATCTCCTCTGTGAAAGCCTGAGATTGGCGGGAGTTATTCTTGTTGTCTGAAACAGTCACTTGTGCTTGTGACCTCTCACCTGAGGTCTCTGTGTGCTGAACTGGCGTCGAGGTAGTTAGGCCCTTGTATGAAATGTCACCTGTCTCATCTTCCTCATAGTCATTAAGGCAGTACACTTCGTCCAGGTCCAGGTCCAGCGTCCTGAAGCCCTTAGTGACAACCCCGGGCCTTGGGTCCAGGATCCCGCCCAGGTGAGGCTGAGCCAGCTGCTGCCAGTGGTGCAAAGTGGCAGAACCTTCAAAGGGAACACAAAAATAACCAAAATAAATCAGTCATCAATCCAGGATCTAAAAGGCAGAAAATCCCACTTTGTTTATGCATAAGACTAAAGATTTGGGAGCTCCAAACCGTTAACATTTCTGGGTTTAATATTTCTAGACTTTAACATTACTTGGAAGACAAGCTACAAGGCAAAACTGCTTCACTTACTCTTCTTCATTTCCTGATCAATATGAAATAAACTGATCACGTGAGCACTTTGACAGGTAAAGTCTGGTGGTGAGATGTCGCATACTTGCGCACATGCAAATCCCCTCCCTGTTCATATTTTTACCTCCCTCAATTCACAGGATTAAGTAGAAGGAGGAATTAACGTTTAACAGTTTATCTGAGCACCATCACAGAAAGCTCTAAGAGGAACATATACTGCATACTCCCGCATTAAGTTCACACCAAGAAAGGTACTAGAAACATACTAGAATTTACTACCAGTAGCTAACAGGAGGACAGGAGCCACACAGATTACACACCAATTTCAGCTTTCACCATATGTTAGAAAGCCACATCAACTCCAGGCACGTGTAAGCAGAAAATACCTCTGACCTATACATCAAGTCTAAATACTTGTATGGCCCCTATGCTACAGCAAGTCAACTACTACTATATAACTACATGCTACTGTACCTGTAGCTTCATCCTTGGCAGAAAAATGTTTTGAATGAGGATAGAGGTGCATATTACAGAGAAAAGCATTCAATATTCAGCATTCAATAGGAGACAATGAGTCAGAAACAGCAACTTATCAGATTAAATTGAGATAAGCCCACTGAAATCAGTGGAGGATTTATCAGATTCTTCAAGTAGTGATCAAACACTGCTCGCAAGGGCTTAAGTTTTCTGTGCCTACCAATCATTACTGTGCTGTAACTTGTGACTTAAAACTATTCGTTCCGATTCCTATGACACAAAAAAAAAAATCTTTATTTTCATCTTTGACAGATCAAATCAGAGCAGTTTTTGTTGTCTTGTTCCTGTCTGCTCTCCCCATAACAGAACACTGGCTCAGTCAACAAGCTGACATAAAAATGTCTTACCAGTATTCAAAGCCTAGGAACATTCAGTATGTTGCATAGTATGTGCAAAAATCTAAACCACTATTTTATATATATATAAAATATATATATTAACAAGAAGCTTAATGTTAATAGGAAGTTAACAGAGAAAATGTCCTTCTGTAGAATGACTGGGATCACTGAGTAGCATTTTAATTAAGTCTATCTCACTTTTTAAAAGTGTAATTTTTAGTTCAGAATAATTGGATCTGCTACATTACTTTGGATAATGGTGG
Organism: Phalacrocorax aristotelis; assembly: GCF_949628215.1. Classification (NCBI taxonomy): domain Eukaryota; kingdom Metazoa; phylum Chordata; class Aves; order Suliformes; family Phalacrocoracidae; genus Phalacrocorax; species Phalacrocorax aristotelis. The sequence goes on along the minus strand of NC_134277.1, from coordinate 49,925,585 downwards.
GCCCCCCCCCCCCTTTTTTTTTTATTTTAAGTAATTTTTGAGGGACTAAAGAGGATTTAGACTGAGTGGTACTCTTGAGGCTGAAAAAGTAGAAACAATTACAACCCCAAAGTAAATAACTAATGAAGAAATTGTATTTATTCCTGAATTGTCACGAAGGTCAAGTTTTTCTGCTTGTACATAGAAGAAATATTCCAGAATGTGGAGAAGTGCCAGATATTACCAAGCCTTAAGCAAAGAGTAGAGCTTTGCGGTTTGACAAAACCCTCAAAAGTCACAGAAAAACACCAGAAGTCAAAATTTTTTCTGCCCAGTCTGTAAGTATAAAATCCTGTTGCTAATTAACTTCTATATGCAAGCTTCTGAAGATGTAATCTTTTTGACCTTAAAGCTCACAAAAATCCATACTCAAAAACTCTGCAAAGGACAAGCATTAATTGATAACATTTTGTATCTTTCCTCTGGAAATATATTCACCAGGATATCTGCATTTTGAGCTTTAATATTTCTATTGACACTACATGTAATTAGTTTCTTTTGGAAACTGGAAATCAAAGTGGCCTAAGCTTCATCACAAAAAAGAGGATATCTGAGTTTTTCCCCACCTGTTACTTTAATCTCGATCTCACAAAATGTGTGAAAGGGAGCTATAACTCTTCCATACAGAAAATTAACACTAATGCAGAAAGCAATGCAACAGTTGTCAACTATCTTATGATTAAAAAAAAGTGCCAATATAAAGGGGCGAAATACAACACCTTGGCCTGTATCCTGTCCCAGGCTCCTACTAGACAGTTTTGTAAATCATGCTATCAGAAAAAGCTGGCATGAGAGAATTAGTGTGCAACAGTAGGACTGCCAGGCTGAAGTGAGAAGAAATGTAAAAGCAAAATAAAGTATATGAAGAGAGTTTTTTTTTTCTTCTATTCCTATTATCTGCATCATTTTATGTATAGTATCGGGGTCAGAGAAAGCTTGGAAATTCATTATGTGTTGCTGCCACAATTGCAACAAAGTGAGTGAAGACATAATCAGTCCAAGGTTCTAGTTTTCCTTGGGACACAGGGTGTGCTATTTTGTGCTTATGGTACGAGCAACTTCAGATACACAGTATTTAAAACAAACAAACAAAACAAAAAAACCCCACCACAACCAAAAAGCCACCAGGCTGTAACCAAAACAAGTCATATTAAGTAATCGTTCTATTTGACTGCATGAAAGTGTTTTTTGGTTTTGGATTGGGGTTTTTTTTGTGTTTTTTTTTCCAAAGATGCAAAGGAATAAGATTAATTTCTTAGTGCTTCTGTCACCCTACTTATTTTACTGTGGGATTTAAAAGATTTCTTTAAAGGAATAGAAGCCACTAACCTGAAACGTATTATAGAACTGATTTTTTTCTCTCCCCATTTTATGGCATGAGCACCCTTAAGAAAACAGTAATAGAAACCCAAGGCACAACTACTGATAACAGTCTGCAGGTACAGCAGACTATTTTGCCCAAGTAATTTGAAAGTATCCATGAAGTTGGGGGAAAAAAAAAGTTAAATCTCATGAAAAATACCTGGGAAAGAAACTAAGCTGAAGTGAGGAACAGAATCATAAACATGTATTTAATAAAAGACAAACAAACAGTAAACTTATGAAACAGGCAGGCACAAACACAGTACAAATGAGACATAAAATCAAACACTAGATGTACTTTAAAAGGTGCAATAATTTTAAGGAAAAAAAAAAAAGACCCAGTGAGAACAATGAACAAAACCAGGAAAAAAAAACTCAGACCGATAGAAAGATGATAAAGACTTCAAGAGTTTATTGGAAGAAAAAAGCAGATATAATGGGATGGCGACAGAAATCTATTACAGTGGTAGCAACCAGTAACTGAAACAAAGCTGGATCATCCCTTTCCTCGTGTGGTACAAGAATTTTTTACGACCATTTAAAAGCAGTCACGAAAACAAACTACTAAAATCTGCTATGAACAGTATGGACTTGTGTGCTATGGCTATAGTTTCATTTGAATAGATACAGCACATCACTTTCCTCCAGACACAAGAAGGGTTATTTTTGCTTCTGAATATTTGTCATGCTAAGTGCTCCTTACACATGAAATAAATTTGTTCTAAAAAGATGAAAAAAGGGAATTTCTGCAATTAAAACACACACAATGTAATGCAACACCAGAGTTCTGTTAAAGGAAAAGAGAGAGAAAGACCAAAGCTAAATTTATGTAACTAGAATATCTATGAAGTACTATAGGAAAACAGCTTCTTTTTTTTTTTTAAACCTGAAGGGATTTACTCAACTTTAACTTCCAGCAACAACCTGAAACAACTGAAGAAAGCCAGGCAGGTGACACCATGTGCTCTGTCAGCTTTGTTATACTACAGAAATGCACTTAACTCTAACAAGACTCTAGCCCTGACTACCATCTATCTATATCTTGCCGCTTTCTGGACAATATATGGGGGAAATTTGACTTAAAAAACCCCACCTCATTTCACACATGAAACCAAAGCCATAAAGACTCAAAGAGCCAATTAAAGTCCAGAGGTAATTTTTAATCACAAAAATAGTCCTATTAGACCAACTGGACTATTTAAAGTAGGTAAAGGTCTTTCCAGACACTGCTTTGCAGAACTGAGATTTGATGAACTAATACTCTTGTTCCTTAGGTTTCAGATACTCAGCAACCTTCCTTTTCTAAATATGAAATGGCAACATCGCGATTTAGGTTAGATGTAAGGCTGCACTGCTGATGCATGTGTGGCCCGTAACATTTATTTTACTGCCATGGCTGGAATTGCTTCCTAACACTTTTAAGGCTTGAGCAAAAATGTAGTAGTTAGAAGATTTCAAACCAACAGCGTGGATTACTGTCTCTAAAGTAAAAAGAATATGTATTGCAAAGATTTCCTGCTTTCTGGTGATGGATAAGAGACCACAAAGAGTCACCAAGAAGAACAGATAAAGGCCGAGGCCCTTTGTTATCACCTTCTAGTGGTTTCACAATCTGAAGCTTTTCTGGCAGGTAGGAGCGACTGCTGATTGACATTCCTGAATATCCAGTGAATTCTGAAAATCTGGAGTGAGTTCCCAGCGACATGATGCTCTCTGTGGGGGTAACAGAACCACTATGGAGTTCACCCTTCTCTGCCAGTTCCCGCAACTTCCTTTCCTGCTCTTCTTCGAAGAACTTCCGCTCCGAGAGGTAATTCTCCCGCCTGAGGGACAGCCTACGAAGGGCAGTCTCTAGGTCACTGGAGCCTGGAGTCCCCGGAGTTCCAGGCTTCTTCATCCTGTCTTCATTTCTAAAACATAACAGGGGGCACGCACACACACACACAAAAAAAAAAAAAAAAAAAAAAAGGAGGAAGAGGGGAGGGAGAAAAAAAAAGTACTTAGAGATGCTAAAAACTTCCACATGACAGTTTTGAGACATTCACCAATACCTTTAAATTACTATGTCTCGGAACAACTCATCTGGAGAGTTCAAAGGCAAACACCAATATTTTCTTTCTCTTGCATACTAAAACAGTTTTGAATCATAGTTCCTGCCTGGAAACTCCTGGTTGAAAAGCTGTGCTTTACTTAAGAACTTCCTCCTGCAAGCAGATGAGAGATGCCTACTTGTTGGTCTCTTACGGTTATACAAACTCAAGCAAGCATCTTACACGGCCAATGCTGCAAGAATACCATAATGAGTCACAAGAGTATATTATGCTGACAAATACTAATTGTTCTGAGCTATTAAGTTATTGTTATTGGGAAGTATGTACAGCATAGTATGGAGCTGTACTGGGGGAAGAGACAACTAGCTAGAAAGAGCAAATTTCTGACTGGTTTCATTCACAAATTTTCCGATTAGGTAACCTACACACACACACTTTATTTTTAGGATCAAAAGAGCGAGCTGTAGCTGCAACTTAGATCACAACTCCCTGGCATTAATGTAAAATGGTGAAGATATAATTAGTTTTAAGTGTCGACCCACAGTTGCAAAGACAAAGTGTGGTTTTACGTCATCTGGTGCTGCTGCATCTCAGAACAGGTGTGAGTTGCAGACACTGACACACAGTACTTTCAAAAAGCTTTCCTTATTTAAATAAACTTGAGTGCTCAAGAACTATATGCACAAAATAAAGTAACTTCTGGAGATGTACGTCACTGTGTCAACTGCACAATGTAAGACAAAAAGAAGAAAATAGAAACACTTTGCCTTTAGGTCAGAAACAAAGCAAAAGCAAAGCCCAATGCTACAGTACTGACCCATTGTCAGAGGATTCTGTCTCTAGAATGATGCTATTGGTCTTGTTGTCTATCATAATGTTAGAGATGTCTCCCCCATAGAAACTGGAACGTGGAGTGCTGACACAGCTAGAAATGACTGAGTTCATAGCAGAGGACTGGTTAGAGCCTGGGATATTCATTGGTGACGGAGTCATGGATCTCTGCTTGACAACTTGGTTTACATTTCTCACCGTCTCGAAGACCCGCTTCTGATGACTGGTAAGACATACACACAGTTAATAATCACACAGTGCCTTCTTACCTTAAGAAGGAACAGAGAAACAGGTAACAGCTTGTTAACGACCCTTCCTATTCACAGCTCCACCAACCACCTTGTCTTTATAGTTTCTGTAAAATAGTATGCATAGTGTCCCATACTTGCTACAGTCTGGCCATTACATTCAATCCATCAATGTAATAATTCCATCACCCTAGAATATTTTAGGCAGTACATTTGAGAATTATGTGCATGGACCCTCTCAAATATTAATAAAAATTAAGGGAAAGCGCATTTCAGTACATCAGCTAAAAAGACCTTAAAGCCATTGTGTGGAAATGAGTTTTTAAAACACAAAATTGATCTCTGATAAATTTTTAACTATGAACCTGCTAATCCATTTTAAAAGAGAATTCAAATTTACTCTACTGAGTACCTCTACTCAAGCAAGTCTCGTACCTTTTCTTTTTGAAACCGATTTCTAACCCCCTTAAATAGCATTAAAACAAAACAAAACAGAAAGAAAACAAAAATATAATGGATGAAGAGTCTAGAGAGAGGCTGCGAAGGCTAGAAACCTAATTTCTGACCTACTTCTACAGTTCATTCTTTATTCACCATTGCCCTCATATCATAACAAACATTGCTCACCTGCCTCCAGATTAAGATCAGATGACAATTCAGCAGAAGTTTCTTGACAAAATAAACTTGCCCTATATCATGCTACAGAAGTGCTACTGCTGTTTGTTTTACCGTTCAACAATGGCTGAACACAAGCACAGTGCACCCCTTCCAGCCTAAAGGTAACACTGCCAACGTATAATGACGGCAGCGTGCTTTATGCTATTATAATGTCATTCAAATTTCTTTCCTTCTGTCCAGGAGTGCTCAACAGCTGCAATCTTTGTGTGTAGGATCTAAGTCTACAGTTGTGTTTCTTTAGGAGGATAATCTAAGAGCGTCTATCAAATAAATGGTCCCACAGAGGTTAGTTACTGCTCATATAATCGAGCAAATAAATAAAATCAAGACAAGCCATAAAACAACAACAATAAAAACGGTATCCTTCTTGGGTACGTGCATAGCAATACAAAAGAGATTCTAAAGAAGTTAAGCTATCCCTAAGTGAGATTACTCTGGAATGACAAAAGGATCCTATGGGGTTTGAGCATGCTCACATCTTCCTGATCTTGTATTTTCCTAATCGACACTTTGCTCTGTCAAAGCCTCATTTACAATTCCTGGCTCATGCTCAGAGAAGGTTTAAGTACTTCAAGCTGTTTGTCAATATATGTAGGAGGTTTCTGGAAAGTGGCTATTGTACCTTCTCCAACTGTCTTTTCATTGTAAACTGTTTCTCTAACAGACCCTCTAAATAGGATTAACTTATTTCAAATGAACCAGTCCGTGCTTTGTACAAATAGGTGAGATAAACCTATTGGAGTACACGTGCAACTGGTGACAGTTAGGCCATTTCTGCCAACCTGTATCTATCTACAGCTTTTGGACTGTCACAAGTACTTATCTTGTTTCAAACCACTCTCTTGTTTAATTCAAGAGAACTTTAGCACAGGTGTAATGGGCATCACACTAAGTACCCAACCACCCTGGATCCCTTTCTGCACTGACATTCTCCCTGTAAAAACTGGATTAGATAAATAATTACCTTGTAACTTCTGTTATAACACCTGAAGAGAGAACCAGAGGAACTGAACTCATCCCCTAAACATTAACTGAAGAAACTTAGCATGGTAACACAGAAGAACACAAACTTTTTCTCATTCTCAGCACTCAAGAAGGAAGACAAAAAGTTCTAAGACAAGGCAAAACCTATATATAGGCATTCCCTTTTGCTAGCTTTAGCAGAAAATATAACCACCCCAGTAACAAGACAATTTATTTTCCTTTGTCTCTATCATTCACACTCTGCCAGAAATATTTCTTCCTAAATCCCTAGCTCAACTAATTCCTGTCTTTTCCTTTCTCATCAACTAATAATTAACTTCAGAGATAATCAATTAGGAACCAATTCTTTTCAGTCGTACGCCAAGTCAGGAGAGTCGGGTTCATCTAAATGCAGTTCTTTCCTCATTGACCCTTCTATCTCTGCTGCCAAAGAATCCTGTTAAAAATAAGCACAAAAGAAAAAAGTATCATAGTATTAACAGGTTGCCATTGCAGAAAACAATTAATTACTTATATAGAATAATTAATAACTAACAAGGTGTCAGAAAAAAAGAAAGGTTTAAAAATGAAAATTTACTGGAAAGCTAGAAGATTAATGAATGTATCTAAATCACTGACAAATTACGGCTCAGCTTCATACTGCTACAGTACTTATCTGCAGACATAACATCTGTCAAAGATCCTAAAAAATCATCAGAGGCAACAAGAGAATTCAGGTGCTCCAACTTCCCAGACTAAACTCCCTACTCAGTAATACCCACCTTTCATGTGTGAAGTTTTGCTTAATTTGTTTTCATTTAAAGTAAACAGAAAACACTCTTCCCTTCCACAACATTACCCATCCACCCACAAAAAAAGACATGGTTCTTGGCATAAAGAATTATATACATCCCCCATGGGATTAAAGGTGACAGGCTATCAATTTTTCACTGCTGGTCAGTAAGTTTTACTGCCTAGATGTAGTTAAGTGCAGGGTCTAAGTGTCAAGCATTCACAAATCTAAATGATCTTTGGTCACATGATTTAACATTTGAAAATCATTTTTATACAAAACATATAAACCTATCTCAGTACAAGCATAATTTTTTGCAGCTTTCAACTGTATTTGTGCAAGTACAACTCTATTATTAAATGTCTGCACTTTAAATTGGCCTGTGGTCAGTCTCAGAAGGGACACAAAAAGGCAATCTGAGCCTTTGTTAACAATTTACTTCTTGTGAGCACAAACATAAACTGTGTTCTTCCCTCAGCAGTTAACACGTGACACAGCTAAAGACAAGGAGGACCAGATTCCACTGCTTGATTATGTTAATGTAAATCAGAAGAAACTTCACTGATGTCATTGCCCTCAGAAGTAATGGAATTATTCTAGAGATACACAGGCAAGCAGAGCCAGGCACTGAACTTACTTAGACATTCTTATCCACTCTTTTCTTTCTCATTTGGTTGAGGGTACTGCATATTCCCCACGCTTTAAGCGTACAATGTCCTAATCAAATAGAACTAGGTAAATGTAGTTTGTAACGCCAGTGACACTGCTATAATTGATGTTGCCATAATACATACCAGCAACAAATATTGTTTTAATGAACCACTGAATTTTCAGTGACCCTAAAACAAGAATATATTTGTCACCTACTCGAGTACTGACGAACTAGGATGTTTATCATAACCGACTAGAAGGATGCTGTGTCCAAAAATGATTAGTTATCAGGAAGTTACATCTCCAAGGATACTGAGAAAAACAGGAAGCTACTGAAAATCAGCCACCGCAGTACCCACGATGCATAAAAAAAAACGCAAAGAACTGTGTAACAACCTATTAATGATACCCACAATTCACAGCATAAGTACAGCCAGCCACAGGTTGTATATAGTACTGCAGCAAAATCAAGTAACTGTACAGCACCACTGCTTCAGAACCAGGTGTGCAAAACTGATCACTCAGGTATCCTTTAACACTATATGTGTGTGAGTGTGCATGCATGCGCGTGTGTGTGTATGTATATACACACACATGTTCCACCCATGCTCGTATCCAGGTTAGCATCCCATCCTTGAAGGTCTAAGTCAGATACCAAGTCACATTTCCTTTGGTTGGATGTTTTCTGCTGTGTGCAGATTTTTTTCTTGAACGTGCTTACCATAGGGAAGAGACCGAGAGAGTGGTACCGACGTGATATGGCATTTGGCATAGTCTTGTTCCTAAGGTTTTTCAGCTCTTCTTGAGCCTCATGAAGCATTTCCATGCACTCTGCATACTTGTCTTCCAGCTCCCGCAACTGTAACGTACAGAAAACAGTGCAAGATGTTATGGGCTGCACTATCATCACAAAACACCTGCAAATTCTTTTCAGACTGGTAAAGGATAATGGTGTAGGGAAGAATATCCTACTTTAAAGGAAAAGAATTCCAAAGAGTGAATATCATCAAAAATACTAAATAACATGGATTAGTGACAGGAAGGGCTGGTGGGGAGAAACTGCTTGCTCCATTTCCTATCCTATGTATCTACATGAAGCCACTGTCAAGGAGAAGATACAGAGGTAAAAGTATCTTTAGTCTGATCAGGTATAGTGCCTAATTACTGCCATGATGACCACAGTGGCAAACACCACGGGAAAAGGACAAGATGTTTCATAGTGTTCCAAAGGACTTAGGAATTTTAAAGCCAAGACTTATACATATATGTATGTATGTATGTATATATAACCTCCAACAGCCTAAGACCATGCCTCATTTTTAGCTTGACTTTCTCAGGAAACACATCTTATGTAATCACTCTCTCTGCAGATATCTGTGTACCCTCATCGTTCTTGAGTTCATCAGCCATTTCAACCAACTTTGACAACTGTTAATGTCTTTCCCAGGACAGGGATGGAGAAGCATGAGCTCAATCGTTGTGGAGTACCACAGATACCAAAGGCTCATCAGCAGAAGCTTCTGTGGGCATTCCCACCTTCAACACTAAGTATTCCAAATGCAAGACACATCATAAGGGAATCAAGCTTTATTCATTCTATTTCGTAGCACCCAGAAGACAACCAGCAATCCTAGACTGTCTTTGGTTTATTTGTTGAACAAATATAGTACGAATGAGCTCTTCCATGTTATCTCGCTATTCAAAATAGGCTTAAGCTACCAGCCTAGAGAAGTCAACCTCTAAAGGGTTACTATATAGCCCACAAGCCTGTTTTTCAACATGTGTGCCTGCTGAAGGAGAAGAGAACAGGAAGGGAAAGGTTTTGAACCCTACCAGGAACATAAATGTTCCTTCATTCCATATACACAGGCAAAATTATTTAATAGTTCTGATCCAGCTAAACCTCCCATGTTAAAGTTAACAGCCGTTGACTTACTACTAAATCATTGTAATACTAAGTAATGTACTCACCTCTGCTGTGAGCTGTCGCTGGGCATCTTTAGCTGCTCCCAAATGCTGGACAAGTTCCTCATTTTCAACTGCACACTAAAATATTACAAAAAAATGTTAGAAATACTGTGATGTTTTGTCCTGTGATGATGTTTGTATCCTATACTACAGGTAAGGAGGAAAATTCTAACTTTTCGCAACACCCTCTCCGCAGCAATATTAGTCCACACACAGTTTAAAAACATTTAAATAACACTTTAAAATGTTAACACAAGAACACCCAGCAGTCTGTGCCCTGCTAAATGAACCTCTGAGACACTAAACCTAATGAGTATGCACCCAATGAAATGCTCATACTGACATTCTTGTCTTACCAAAGTCATTAGGTTTAGTGCAGAATTTCACATCTAATATTTAAAATAAATGTAACTCTTGCATTTGATAGATTGTATATGCATCTTTTAATAAATTGATGCTTGCTAGTCAAGTATGCTAAATATTAAACATTAAACAAGGTCACCCAGATAAGGAGGGTGGAAAATTTCTTTTAGGCTCTACTATACAGAGGGTTGTAACTTGTCTTCCAGCTACAACAGCAGCAAATCACAACAGTAGTCTTGCAACTGGATTCCTTACAGCTTTTGCCTTTTTCTGCAGATCGACTATCTGAGAGAGAAGATGGGTGATTTCTTCCTGTTGCCGGGCAGCATCTTCGGTTTTCTTTGCTAACTCTTCAGAGATATTGGCAATCTGGATGTTTGCATCCCCTTTAAGATAAGCGATTACAATTAACATTGCAAAGCCAAAAGCAGAAAAGTAAGCAGAAAGATGTTCCTGCAGAACATTACTTGATTCAGCAGAATCCTTCTCCAATATATAGCAAGGTATTTTTGACGAAGAGCAGGACACAAAACCAGAAAGATGTAAAGTGCTTATGTGGCAAAGGAGACTGCTTTCCTTTAACAATAACATTTTCTATGCAAAACTATTTTGCAACTGAAAAAGATTTAGTTTAGTTTACAGCCAGAATTTTCTGCTGTGAAATTTCAGCCAGAAATTTTCTCCTCATGACCATTTTTATAAGGAAATTAAGTACCACAGAAAAACATGACAAACTGATCTAACTCAGTTGACTTTCTTTTTTAACCGAACAATCTCAAATGAGAAGGGAAAAGAAGTAAGGACATACTTAGCTCTTTTACACAGTCATTGACAAGCTGCTGTTCCTTCTCTTCATACGTAATTGTTTCAGTCTTCAGCTGGCAGGCCTATTAAAGAAATCCTCATCAAATATGCTACATTAGCACATTTATTCTTTGCCAGTCTGTTGCTGCATTTCCATCTGCTTCACAAAGACACACTTTTCTAATCACTTCTCCAGGAAGACTGTGAGAAACTATAGTTTCTGGCTGCCCTCCCTCATGTTCTGGAAAAAGGGGCCAGGTGAACATTCAGCAGAGACATTACTGCGTGGAGAAACTTGCATCATTATCACCATATCCCCACTAGATGTCACCTGCATATTTTGTACTTAAAAAATACACACAACAAAAAAAGCCCTAAACATACAAGACTAGTATGCAGTGCTTGATCTGGGGACCTGAACAAAGCTAGGTATCATCACAGACTAGTTAAATGATTGGTTTAAATAACTGAATTAAACATCCAAGTATTCAAAAACATTCAGATAGTATGTGAAAAGTTCTGGCACTGTAACCATCTATCTTACATAAAACCTTAGTGCTACCTCCTTCTCTGCTTTGTGTTTTTTGCTACCATTCTAGGAGTGCCAAGAGGAGCATGACTACACCCAGCTGGTTCTGTCTGGCACCACCTCGGTGGGTCTGTATCTATTCCCGATGCAGGGGGCATGCACAGACACCCACAGACTGCATCTGTAGAGAGATGCATAGCTCAGAAGTTTCAGATTTGGCTCCATCTTGTGCCTCGCTGGCACAGACTGCACCTCCCTGGAAGGGAATTCAGTGAGTGCTACATGGGGATCTCCTATCAGGTCCTGATGCAGTGGCCCTCTTAGTTCTAACCCTACCTTCATTACTCTCCAACCATCTATTGTTCATCTTCCTTGCACGACTTCTCAATGAAGTGTACAGCACTTTCCATTACCTGGTGTCTTGTCCAAAGATGTGACACCACCTATTTGCAATGGCCCTGTATTTGCAGCAGAAAATGGTAATGATGCTCTGTTTTCATACATTCATTCTTAGCTCAAAAGTATTTCTTCTGCTATATTCTGCTACATGTTTGCAAAATGGCAACACGCTCTCTAAGATTAAAAGTTGTCTTGAAAATTAATATAAAATTATTCATAGGAAATTCAATTATGAAGTGTTATTTCTGACAGACAGGAACAGCAGACAAAACAGTTTTTAAAATGTTGTCTGTGAAACAAAGAGTATTGTCAGAAATAAAAGGCAAGAAAAACACAGTCAACCTAAAATATTTACAGACTGACTTGAAGCACAAATTGAAGATATTTAATGCAAATTTAGATTAGCAATTTTTATTTTTGACAGACACTGGATTTGTACCAGAGAGACCATGCCAGCCTGCAAACTTCAGATCTGCAGCTAACATCAGCCATTTCTACCAGGTCAGCCCTTCAGAGCCTGTTTCAAAGTGCAGTGCTGTACTCCAAAACCTGCCCATGCTCCTGCACATTCTTTGGCAAGGAAACCGCTTTGCACATAGCTTCATGTAGCTTCCACGTTCCAGCCTTTCCTTCTAAATTAAGTACAAAGGATGGTGATTAAAGAACTACAAAGAGATCTGTGTCACATGTAGAATTATATACTCTTAATTAGACTCTCAACTTTTAATACACACTTCTCAATACATGTGTTCTGGCATTTAAATGAACAGCTGTATTAAGCAAAACACAAAGGGAGCAATTTCACCTCAGATCTAAGCACAACGTTCTCCTCTTCAAGGTCCTTGAGTTTCTTTTGAAGAGAATCCAAATGAAAGTAGTTCTGGACGGACGAGGAAGATTCATTTCTCTTCAGCCTTGTAACAAAAACAACAGTTTTACCTCATTTTCACCTGTATTATGGCCAATCTCACAGGAGAACAGACTGAATACAGGTCTCAAAACCAGTCAGAGCCACATGAAACACAGCTTTGTTCATGCCTGTATGCTTGGGCAGCAATGTATTTGCAGTGATTTTTGAAAGATAGCATTTATTTATTTATTAATCCCCACACTTCCTATGGAAAAGTTATTCAGCCAAGGATATGAGAAAGGAAACCATGTTACTACGGGGAGCAACCCAATAGCTTCCTGATTAATGCTGCACATGCTTCACTAGAACGCAGCAATAACTTTGCAAGCAAGGGCAGACAGCCCCTCAGAGGCTGCAATGCTGTTCAGCCAGCTAACTGCCTGGAACCCACGCTATAAGCCATGCTTTATAGCCTTCCCTCTGCTTGGAACGTTTCCATAGTGCCCTCAGGTCCTTTAAGCGCAAAGGTCACACGTAGGATATTCCAGCACAGCGTGCAAAGGTATATGGTATAGAGGGGTACCGGTAAGTGTCTGCCTTGCCACCACGGTGACCTGGTTCCTGTGAAAGTTACAGCGCTGCATCAGCAGCCTCCCTGTATGCTTTCCCCTCCTGACTCTTCTTGGTACTAGTATAGCCAGCTGGTCCAAGGCAAATCCTTCCAGCTGGTGCCATGCACCAAGTTCAGAGTCCCATTTATAGTTCCAGCCGATACAGGGATCATTTTAATACTACTCAGAGCTATCAAGTTGTCCAAACTACCCCTGCTTAGTACCAGATGAAGGTTCAATGTTGTAGATTGATAACTTACGGGGTGGAACAGACAGACTCCGGCTCACTTTCTTCAGCAGCACTGGTATAGAACTGGAGCAGCTCATCTTTCATGGAGAGCTCATGCCGCAACTGGGAAACCTGCACAATGAAAAGAGCTTGCAGATTACTGGATTTCTTTCCTAGGTACATTCTTAAGTAAACACAGTATAAATTGGTTATACATCCTCCAGCATGGTCTTCAGACTACATCAAGAGACCAAAACTCTAACAGACCAGAATCAGTTCCTTTATTTCTTAGAAAGAAGGAAAAGCGTATCTTTTCAATTAGCCATTAAATGTTCTTTTTTTTTGAAGTTCAAAAATACAATTATATACCACTATTAAAGAAGGTGAAAGAGAACATGTCTCAGATGAGCAATCCTGATTCACTATTGCATTAGTCTCGATTCACATCCACAGAAATTGATATATTGCAATGATACTGCAAGAAATTAATGTGGCACAAACAAGACAAACACTGCTTTCATATCCATTTTATGTGATGACTGTCACCATCTGACCTGGATACAGCCCTTGCAGACTTAGATGTAGACATTTCTTCCTCTCCAAGAGACTTTGGACAAAATTACTACAGTGCTTGTGTAGTAAGGCTACATTTGGGACTCAGTTGCCTGTTGAGCTGCAGACCACCACCAGACAGTAGCAGGCTGCCATTCTGAGGTTGCTGCAATGGTAACAGCTGCAGTCAGTTTCTGGGTGTAGTTTGGGCTTTTGATGACTCCAAAAGATCACTCTAGTCAAGCAGTATGTGGGTGTCACATACTTAGTACATACATGTATCAAAAAGGAACAAAATATCAGAATTGGGTGGTTAAGATACCCTGTAATTGTGAGTTCCACAAACTTAACCTTGGTTAATTCATATTGTGATTCTCCAAGGGCTAAAAGCCCAATTACACAGTAGCACTTACACTGCTTCACAGCTGCAATTTAAGACCTCAGTCGTAAGAGATTAATTTTTATTTTCCTTGCATAGCTATAAATAGCATAACTGATCAGACAGATCTGTTCCCTTCCACTTACACTGCAAGACTTGGCCCTCAGTTTTCAATTTCCAACACACAAATTGCAGAGCAAATTTGTTTTTATTAGACTTCTGCTTGTTGTATTGTGGGCATATTTGTATTTGTAGTTATTACTGGCAAAAACCCCAGAGAATATCAATAAAATAGATTTAAGCTGCATTTTCATCAAACAGAAAGCAGACTCAATGCAATAAAGCACTTAAACTGCGCAGAATTTTAAGCAAACAAGGTAATTTATTTTACTAAGATTTTACTAAGGCTACTCTGTGTAATCAGACGCACTAAGGCACCAAGTCCTTACATTGGTTCTAAAATGCAAGGGGGTAAAAACCCAACCAGCTATATTTCAGAAAACCATGAAACAAAATCCGTGCATTATTTTTGGGAGGTTCTCTTTCCCCATTTAAGAAACAGCTAAAAAGCTGAGCCAAAAATAACAATTTACTTCCCTCCAGCACATTATGGCTCAGCCTCTTTAAGTAGCAAGGATTCAGATTCTGTCAGTGGGTGGGTGCTAGATCATCTCCAGCTTTTGCTACACTTCTTTCTCTATGAATTAAAAAGACTGAGGATACTATTTTTACTGCCATTTCAAAGTACCCCAACTCTCCAAAGGAGGGTGAACAGCCAGAAAGGGTGACCTTTTATGGGAACAGGACCAGAAGCAATGGGCGCACGCTGAAACACAGGAGGTTCCCTTGAACATCAGGAACAACTTTTTTTATAGTGAGGGTGACCAAGCGCTGGCACAGACTGCCCAGAGAGGTTGTGGAGTCTCCATCTTTGGTGATATTCAAACACTGTCTGAACATGGTCCTGGGTAACTGGCTGTAGAGGGCCCTGCTGTTAAGGCTTTTAATTCACTCCATTGCCCTGAAAGCTTCACTCAGCTTCAGAACTATGTCATGAAATAGCTGCACCTATCTTATACATAATTTATGGTAGAAGATAAAAGGATCCTCACATAGAGCACAACAGTTCAGAGACATGGGACCTAGCTTGCAGGAACAATCCTTATGGAATCACGAACAACTGTTTCAAGAGTCCAGATGATTGTTTTCCTGACTGATAGCAGCTAAATACTTAACAGGTTGGAATTATTCACTTAAAATGAAGACACCCAGTTACACCGTATGTAAATAACATGCATGCAAGTACCAAGCCAAAGAGCATTTCTATCTTTCCAACATTACCTTCTACTCTAATAGACCAAAACCAATGTTTCCTTTTTTAAGCCACCATTCCGTATTGTAATTCAGCTTTTCCTCTCCTCTCACTTTACACAGAACAAAATCAAATCTCAAAACTTTAAAGCCAGCTATCACCAAAACACAAACTCTGATATATGACCTGGAACTAGAACAACAGGACTAGAGGGCTGTATCATGCAGACATTACCACAGGTTTGAGGTGGTGCTATTTGATGACTGACACTGTGTTTGAAAGTACTGCCTTTTGAACCTCAGAAACACATGACAAAATCTGAAGAGGAAAAAGAAGTAAAAAGTGGGAAATTTAGAAGGATTAGGAGAAGCTAAAACCTAATTACCTACTCCATTTCAAACACAGTTCACATTCTGACAGTTTATGTTGCTTTGATACCAAGCTGTAATTTCAAAAGAGACAATATTGACTTGTAGGTAGCACCATCTCAGCAAGAACGGACACATCTTGAGATTGGAGCTGCAGCATTCTTACTGAACACAGTAACACAATAGCAGGTAGACACACTGCACCTGGGAACTAAACTTCTGCTGCTGAAAAGGTAGACACCCATCCCCATAACCAAAACAATTTACAATTAAGAAAGTTTTCTCAATATAATGTTTATGCTTTCAGTATATAATTCTGGAACAGTTAGCTGAGACTGAAGTGTCTGTGCACACAGTATAGCGCTTGCTTCAGTGCACTCTTGTTCTCTAGTGCACTACAGAAAAAGCCTCAGTTCCATCAGTTTTTATTGAACATGAACACAGCCCCTTCCTAAACCTAAGCAGCACCTGACAATACAAACTCAAAAGACAAACCCAAGAATCTAATGGATTTTGCACAGGTCTATTACTTTCACATGTACCTATGAACGTGGTGTGTTACAAGGACACAGGAAAAACCTGAGCTACTTAATGGGGTGGTCAGAAGGTTTTGTCAGGACAAGTTTGGTAGGTCAGACAGACATAAAGCTAAATTATTCATGCCATGACACATATACCAAGAAAACCTTAACATTATACCACACACCAGAAAAAACTTGTCTGTGAATTCCAGAAACCACAGACCCCCCCAGACAAACAATTTTTAGGCAGTTTTTACAGAATTTAAAAAGTACCAATTCAATTCTCTTCTCTTATCCCTTGCTCTTACAGTCGTCTTAGTTCCCATTCTATTCAAATATTCAAAATTCAGCATTAATAGAAGATCTGAAACCTACTAGAGAAAGTTTTTTCAACATACAAAAGTGTCATGACTTTAAAGCCTGATGAGCTCTGCCTCAAAAGCATCAATTTCTGAAGAAGTCAAAATGATAGTGTGAAAGATGGGTGTTGACAGAACATATGGCCCAACATATCAAGCCACCTGGTAAGAAGATTATTTTTGGTAGCCCCTTTCCTAATGCCACTCCTGAGTCCCTCCAAATAAAAACAGACCTGGCAGAGGCAGCTCATCCCTGTCCCCCACCTTCCACAATCAAATCTTCCATTCTGGATGTATGGTATGAAAGCACCGCCGTGCCAGTCAGTATGCACATACCTAGTAAATGTTGCATCGACCAATGCACAAATAAATTGGTCTGCCACGTGACGGGACTTGGGCAGCAAAACAAGAGCACTCCTTTGGGACATAAGTGGACCAGTTTTCCTTGCCAAAAAGGGTAGGCTACACCAAAGGATATTATTTCTGTGTGTGTGCTCCACCCCCATTTATCACATAACTGGGATCCCTTGATCCATGCTTCATTAATCAACGAATCTCAGATATAATTCAACACGGCACACCCCTGAACAGTTTTATTAACAGCCTTTTTAATGTTTTTAATCCACTGTGGTTCATTGTTCTCCTGCTTGCCCTACAACTGTAAGCAAGAGGGAGAGAGATCTCACAGTTATATATGGACAACATTCACAAACCAAGGTCACTGTCCCAGAATAGGAGAAACAATATTTGCCTCCAGCCCAGTTAGTAAGACAGAGTTTAGTGACACTTGCAGTACAGATAAAGAGCTCTTTTAAAGCACCCTGTACAGTTCCATCCAAGATACATCCATCAAGAATCTGCCAGCACCTATAGCATCCAACTCCCCAGCTAAGAGGAATGCAATAAGTAATAGCAACCATGTAAATATTTGATTAAAAAATTCCATGGTATGTGGAAGACACAAGGTGTTACTTGATATAAGTTTTCCAGGTATGTTTTATAGATCACACCAGTTCAGAAAACACATGAACCATCATATTACATTCTAAATATGTTCATCAAATGTCTAAAATTTTATTACTGCAGTCAAACTCTGACAAAACATATGTACTGCAGCAGGCTCTAACCAATGCTTCAACAGATTGTATCACAGTTACCTGGAAAGAGATACAGTAAAATCACAAGAAGATGTAAGATATTAGTAGCAAATCTCAGCCTAGAACCATTTGCTTCCCAACATAACCCAATGCTTCTTAACACCAACAAGTTCATACATACAGAGCATGTTCAATAAAATTTACTGATCAATGAAGTATATCGTGACCCACCTGAACAACAGAAGCTTAACACAAGTCTATGAAGTTGGCCCAGCTTGGAAAAGGCAGAATATACATGATCTCAGTGAGCATGCGCTCCTGAAATCTCCATAAATACAAAAAGTGATACCTTATATGTGATACCTATATCATATTCAGTTTGCGAAGCAAAGAGAAGCACTCCCGGCATTCAAATACTATGTTCTAAGAGCCAAAGTTCAACACTGGTATGAACAGAAAATCATCTGGGAAAAAGCAATTAAACATCAGTTGCATGAGGAAGAAACAAGTGAGGACTGAGAAAGATTCAGGGAAGAAACGAGAAGAAGAGCTGCACACAAAGGGAGGTAGGAGAAGGGGAAGAGTGTGATCAAAACAGAGAGATAATCAAAACAGAGGAATCATGCATAAAGCAGGGGAACAAGGACAAAGCAGGTAGAAGAAAACAGTGGGTATAGTGACTCAAAACAAAAAGAGCAGCTGGTTTCAGAGGAAAATGAAATCTGAGGCAGAGCAAAATTCAACGGTTTGAGGGTTGGGGTTTTTTTTTCCCCCTCAAATCACCTGATTTGAGCCAACAGGTCAAATTATTTTTTGGGGTCACGTTTCTGAAAGCGTACATGCTATGAAAGTCGCTGACCAAACTGCTGCAACATAGATTGACCTGCTATGGACAGGATGCCCAAGGAAATTAAGTATGGACAAGGTGAAGCCAGAAGGAAAATTCTCCCCATCACTGCAGATACAGCATTCAGGAATAAAAGTCTTACCTCTTCCCTGATGTGTTCTACTTGCTCCTCTAGAAACTCATTTCTTTCTGTCAGTGATTTATTCTTCTTTAATAGTGACTGGCCAATCCGAGCGGCTAATTCTAAGTCCCGTTCTTTCTGTGAAGCATTAAGAAAAGAAAGCTAATTTCAAATTTTTTATTCACCAAAGGATCAGGAGGGTAAAATCGTCACGAAAGGGAAGGAACAAGTACCTAAACAATAAGAAGCCTTTTTCTGTCTGTAACGGTTGGTTTGTTTGGGTTTTTTTGCTAATTCTCTTTTTCTATTCCTGCTTATGTTACACCCATATTATTCAGAAAAGACTGACCTATACAAAGTTATTGAACCATACACATGAAAACACAGCTTCACGGTCTAATGTAAAACAACGTAAGTGAAACCAGATCTGGTTCTCTATTACAGGTTTGTTTGAGAAACTACAGAGGGAAACTATTCCATCACGTTGTTATACCATCTGCAGAATGCAATCACAGAGCTTCAGAGGTTACATTTTAAAGCAGCACAGTAAAAATGGCAAAGAACTTAGGCATTTCAAAGCATTCTTCAGTTTCCATTTGCTCCACCTTGAAATAAAAAGCAGTAAGCTGTGCAGGAGCAGAAGCCAATTCTACCACACCGAATGTTCAGCTCCTATCTTCTTCATGAACATACATCCATTAGTGCTTTTGTATAAAAACAAGTCCTATCCCTTTCCTTTTTGCACATGCCTAAATCTATATTAAGCAGTTACTCTCATGCCATGCTTGCCCCCTTCTTCCCCCTCTCTACACGCACAGAATTGGAAATAAATGCTCTAGACAGTTCACCACATGTACCAATAAAAACCAGAAGCTTATCCTGTTGATGGCATGTACCTAATACATGTCTCAGCTTCTGCAAAGCTGAGACATGGGGTTGTAATCCACCTGGGACAGCATGATAAACTGCCTGTATAACTTTGCACCATTCATTAAGCATTTCTAGTTATCATTTTCTTATTGTTCAACACCATTTGGAGAAGAGTTTTTTCCCTGACACTGAAAATACTGTTTGGGGCTTATTTACTGCCCCTGACAGACGTCCAGATTTTATGACTAAAAGCTACCTTGTGTCACGTATACATTAATGACAAAGCCTACAAAACCTACAGCTACTGATCACATGGATTTGAAGTCAATGAATTTGAATGAAGAGGCTTTCGCAGTGGAAAAAAGGAAGTTACATAATAATCAGTAAATAAAAAGAAAGCTAATTGATCACTGCTATATCTACAAATAGCATTTTCCAAATTGTTTCTGAAGGTCAGGCTCATATTTGCATTGAAAGCTATGGGCATTATCTAGTCATAAAATCTTTACGTAATCTCATGTACAATCTTTCTGAACAATAGGTTCCACAAAATTATCCAAAAAAATGTCTGGTTTATGTATCGAGCCAACTTATTATTTGGTAATTTGGCTCACTTCATAAAGACAAAGGGGAAAAAATATATTGCTGCAGTTTGACTCCATAAAGGAAGAGCTACCCAGCAGCAAGGTTTCTGATCTGAAACTTGAGGAATGTAAGTGTATTTCCAGGCTCTTTAATTAACCTCCCTAGACTTCCCACACAACTTTTAGCAATCCAGCTCTAAATTTCAGTTTGGGGTCAGGCCTCTTACAGTGATAAGGGACTGATTTATTACAGCAATACGTTAAGAAAATACTGAAGCCAGACACATTTACACTATTATTAGAAAGGTATGAGAAAGCAGGTTCACAGAGGAATCTGCTCCTATTCTTACCACACACCCAGGCATGCCTGGTGTCACTCGCTTTGCTTAGTTTCAGGAAAATAAGCAGAAATTTTCAAAATATGTGCATGCATGTTGTTTCGCGATCTTCTCTTTCCTGCCTCCCCCCCGCAAACTGCTGCACCTTTCATCCTGCCAACTTTGTAATACATTAATTGGAAGCTTGCCAACAAGAAGGGCAGATAAGGGGTAGCTTTTGGAGTTGTTTTTCACTTATGTGTGCGAAGGTAGCAGAAGGAGTTACACCTTAACTTCTGCAAACAGATGCAATCTCTTGTGATAACCATTATTTGGGGAACAAATAAAGGAGCTGGAACTGCACGTCTGCCTATGAATAACAATTCAATCAGAAACGACGGCCAAATAAACAAAAAGCTCACAAAGTATTTGTTTTATTAAAGGTTTACCTATTACATGTTCCTCCATTTTCCTTTGCTATCATCCCAATAGGGAAGGTACATCAGAAGCTCTAAGACATCAGCAAGTCGTTCTAGCATTGCTCCCATGAGTGTGCTTTCTGGGCCTATAGACATTTGGCTACGTGGACTCGGGAGGAAACAGTTTGGCAAAATGCCGCATCATTACTACAAGGAGCCATGGAAACCAGTGCAAGTAAATCTCAGCCAAACAAGACAAAGCGAACAGGATACAAACAGGTAACCGTTACTACAAGTTAATGGATTATTCCAGGACAAGCCTTTTAGATAAAGCATCAGTTTTAACTGATATTTCATAGAAAGTTGTTTAAGAGTCCAGCTCAAAGCACAAAATGCAGGACTTTGTACTGGGATCAGATGTATCAAGCATAGTTGGGTGATGTGAGCATTCCGTGCTTGTTTCCTGGCAGAGTTAGAGGAAGAACAGACCACTCAATTTATCTTGGTTAGACAGAACCCATTTTTGACATTGCTATTGCAATAAGCAAGCAAATAAATATGAAGGATTAAATTACACTCAGCCATGAACTAATACAGTTCTAACAGTTTTCACCTGAAGAATTCTTCACGAACATTATTTGGAAATTATTGCTCAAGCTTACTGCAGAAAAGCAGCTAATTTCAGTACAACGATTTGTTATATTTATTGAACACAAGCATTGTAGCTTGCTTTTTGCCATTTCTTGACTGCCAAGTATTACAGTAATAACAATTTACATAATAATGGTATATTTAAAAAAACCCAAACCAACCTCTTTACCCAAAAGGCAAAGAAGAAGAGGCTTAGAGACAAACTGAGTATTAAATATTTTCTAATTTTGTGTCTATGCACTTCTCTGGAAGGACATTATCTGAGATAACAATTATGAATATTTTTGTGATTTTTTTAGTTTTAGAAGAGAATAAATCCATCAATAATGACACTATTAGTTTTACATGTACTGTAAATACATGTATCATTTTAAGATCTCCCCCATTCATTATGGCAAATACTTGGCAAAGATCAAGTTAAATGAAGCTAAATGGCCTCAGCTGAAAAATAAACACAAGTAATGAATACACATGACCAAGGTAAACAAATTACCTTTCTTAGAACGAACATTTACCTTACCAATGAGATAAAGTATACATACACTCAGAGCATTTATTCCTCCTCATTTGAGGACAGACTACCAACAGTCTTTAGTAGTGGTACCATACAATTTCCATACAACTTTCTCATACTGTGTATGGGTCCTTAAAGAAATGTAATACTTGCCTCTTCAAGAAGACGTGTAACAGCATCTATGTCATTGTATGTTTTAGTCATCTGGCCCACTCTTTCAGCACATAAAACTGTGAGGAAACAAAACAAAACATTAATCATATTGGCAATACTATTAGGGGAGAAATATCCTTTAAGGAGTTTAGGTTTGCATAAGCATTCATCTTAAAACTACCTCAAAGGTTGGACTAGATGATCCCTGAGGTCCCTTCCAACCTGTGATTCTGTGATTATGTAAACTTTTTTGTAAGTATATCAAAACTTTAAAAAAAAACTCAAAAAAAAAAATCAAAGGTTCAAGTTAAACTGAGAACACAATGGTTTCTCTTTTGTTATGAGTAGTTCTTTTTTTTTGAGTGGCAGAACAAACCTTTAAAATGTTAGAACTTCCATCTCTGAATAGGAATGTCTTGAGTTTATAAAAAATAATCAAGGAAGAAGTGAATACAAGATGTTCTTAGATATATAATTAGGATTCTGTAACGTCACCTAGTCATTGTATTATGTGTGGTATATGTGTAGAATAACCAACTCTGATACTGTTAGTAACACTGTTAAACATAACATACTATGTCATACTCAGTTGTTAAGAACTGGGTTCTATGGTATGAGACAGCAGAGTAAATACAAAATGCATGCAAAATAATAAATTATTCATGTAATACCCAGACCACACCATGGTGGCTACAATATCGCTCAATCTCATCCAGTATAAATATTTTTATCAATCACTAAGGTGGAACCAGGAGTTTTGTCAGATTGAAGAAAGTATACAGGAAGGAAATTTAGTCTATCACTACAGGTGATCCTTTAAGAAGCTACACTGACTCATCTAAGGAGTCTGCAAGTTTTCTAAAAATCCACCAATACTAAAAGGAAACAGCAGCACTTTCTGCTCTACACTTACATTCCTTTTATTTTCAGCTACACCTACTCCTGGAGCCTTGTAATTCTGGAAAAAAGAGATTGTTAATTAATTTGAGTTGATCATATGGACTCCTGGTTACCAACCTGCTGTAGCACAAATTGTTCTTCAGGGGATTTACCCTTGACAATGTCAGTTAAAGCTCAGTCTGAGAGATTGGCTAATGTTGTTCTGATGCGCATTAAGACAGATAAGGCCTAACAAGATTTAAATATTAAAAAAAAAGTTTACTGAGTACAGCAACATTACACGCTACCAGGAGGCAGCTTGTCACCCTGAGGAAACAATGCTACCCAATTTATAAATATAAAATATATATACACATAAATATACAGTTGATCGCCACTAAGGCACATTAATAATATATCAAGCACAACAGTAGTTAATACATCCATTGAAATGTTGAAGGGTTCCATACTTAAACATCAGAAAGTTGCTTAAACTATAGCAAGAAGTACAATTTGTTTCTGTTTATTTTTGGGTTTCTCAAATCCTATTTTTTGATAATCCTAAAAACATTTATAATATTTAGTGACATCGGTAGTGCCAGTGACCTCCAAAGAATGCCATTCAAAAGTATTCAAGAGATAATTACACTTATGCAAATAATTAAGTCTGAAAGTGGTAGCAGTAAAAAGTTTACGCTTCAAAGTAGTAATTTGACAAAAATTACAGAGCACTATAAAGAATAACTATACTACTACATAAGCAAAAATACAATGCATCTGTAAAACCCAAGCTATATTAGTCAAAAGCAGACTTATCAGGATTCCACAGGAAAAAATTGAAGTAACTTGCAGAGAACATGAGCTATAGTAAACAAAGGGGCTTCTTCAAAAGCGTCACATAAAGGCAGTGTCACATCCAGAAGAGCATTCAGAATAAAAAAAAGAAAGAAACAACAACTTAGCCATAAAGCAAAGTTTTTTAAACTTAGTAAGTTCATAACTCATGCAATAAAATGTCTATCAGAAACCCTGATGCCAGCAGTTTATCTTCCAAAGCAACTGTACACAAAATAGATCCCTTGGTTACAACATTCTCTCGCTACTATAAAATAATGTTTTAAACTGTCATTAGCAAGCTCATTTTAACTCCATACCTACCATTACTAATCACCACTGATTATGAGTATGGCAACCTCACACCATCCCAATTCAGGTGAATGTATAACCTTCCTAACATCCAAGCTGATAAAAGGACGGCGCTCCTGCAGACAGAATAAAGTCACTCAGCCGGAAGAAAGAGTCATAAAGGTTTGCTCATGTGGCTGCTAACTTAGCTATTCCTTCAGAACTTGCCATTTAATCTTTAACACAGCAGAGTAACGCCACAGCCCTATCACAACAGACTTACTACTAGCAAAGAAGTAGTAACCAAGTCACCAATATCTTCTATATCTCAAAATTTCCACCAAACTTCTGTTGGTCACTGTTAAAACACAGATCTTCATATACTACTCTGTTAACATGGAAGGGTTTCAAAGCAGAAATGATATCTTATGCATCCTCTTAAACGTCCAAATAGAAACAAACTTCAATGGACTACATTAATAAAATGCCTCCTCCAGTCAATTACCTCCTATTGGCATTCAACATGCAACACAGCAGAAGCACAGAGCTACTAACTAAAAGGAAGGTCCTCCTTTTGGAAGGAGGGCAAACTTGCAAAGAGGTGGTGTTTTCCAACCCTCAGAAACCAAGGCTTGTGGGTAAGAGAAGGTGAAAAGTAAGGGGAGAGAAAACGGTTCAGCATTTAAAAACCTCAAAACAGCGTCTAAGTATGCAGTCAGTCAGCCTCCACAGATTTCAAGATAACATTTGGCCAATCACTAGTGCAATGATTTTGATTTTGTTGGTGTCCAAAAAGACTACCAAGTGAAAAAGACACACTATCTTGAATAATAATCTTGAGCTCTGATCTGTGAGGTGGGGGGGAACCCAAAAAACAAAAACCCAAACCAAACCAAAACCCACAAATCCCTCGCTCTAATGGATTCTGCATAGGAGGTTTCTAGCCTGCTGGAGTTTCCGATGAATACAAGAGCCTGGTAACACTACTATAAAGACAAAACAAGAGCAAATGAAGGACAACACTGTAGTACAAAACCTACAGTGCCAATTTACTGACCTCTTTTTGCTCACTTGCAAATCAGTAGTATTTTTGCTTGAGGGTGATAAGAAGTAAAGTGTCTAAATGCACACATGCAGACATCCAAATCAAAATACACTTTGCACCTCTCGGTTTATGGAGAAGGCTGTTAGGCAATAAAGAAAGAATAAAAGGAAAGAAGAAGTGTATCTATACCAAATGGAGGAACCATAGAATTCCAGAAACATAGCGTTAGAAAATGCTTTTTGGTAACTGCTTTGAAATGAACGTCACAGATCCAAAACAGGAAGCAAAGAACAAAGAAAGCTTCTATCACATTATTTCCGTGACAGCATTAAATATACACTACCAGGGACATATTTGCAGTTCAAAGTATTTTTTTTTTAAATGCCAAACACACAAATGGCCAAATGCTAAACAGATCAAGTGTTTCCTCTGCCTTAAAAAGTACTTCGCACCACCTTCATACTCTCTTAAAGCTTGCAAATTTTTGGGTACCCACATTCCTGTGTTTCCCAATGCGAGTACAGCTGAAAGGATGTACTCTGCTTACTTCTCATCATCTATTTGATGCGGCATCTGGCTGGAAGCTTCTTGCAGGCTCAGAGCTCTGCACTGACTAAAGTACTGATTCCCAAGCTGAAGATGCTCAGGAGGAAGGGAAGAAAGTATGTACCTTTGTCGTGGTTTAACCCCGTCCAGCAACTAAGCACCACGGCCACTCGCTCCCCCTCCCCCTCCCCAGTGGGATGAGAGAGAGAATCTGAAGAGCAAAAGAAAGAAAACTCGTGGGTTGAGATAAGAACAGTTTAATAATTGAAATAAAACAATAATAAAAATATAAAAATAATAGTAGCAGTAATGAAGGGGGGGAACACCTGGGAAAAAACAAGTGATGCAACCGCTCACCACCCGCTGACTGACACCCAGCCTGCCCCCAAGCAGCGGTCACTGCCCCCCAGACAACTGCCCCCAGTTCATATACTGAGCATGACATCATACAGTACGGAATAGCCCCTTGGCCAGTCTGGGTCAGCTGTCCTGGCTATGCTCCTTCCCAGCTTCTTGTGCACCTCCTCACCAGCAAAGTATGGGAATCCAAAAAGTCCTTGCCTTAGTATGAACACCGCTTAGCGCCAACTAAAACGTCAGTGTGCTGTCACATTTTTCTCATGCTAAATCCAAAACACAGCACTATACCAGCTACTGGGAAGAAAATTAACTTTACCCCGGCTGAAACCAGGACAACCTTCCTGGATTGCTCCCTGAAAGTCACACAGTCATCTAGCATGCTGCTTAGTGGACAAGTATGTTTCCAGGATCAGGAAACAGCCATGGAAGGGAAGTGGAGGAAGAATACCAGTATTGGTAACTGCTGCAATGAGCCACCACCCAACAAACAGGGGATTCAGGTGCAAGAAAAGAAAGAAGAAAAAAATAAACCAAACAAACAAACAAAAAACCAAACCCCAAAACCAAAAAACAACCCAGGAATCAGCAGTCACAAGTGTCATTCGTCCCTGTTCCCTGCATGCCTCTTGGAGGCATACCCCCTCTTCATTTTTGAGACCTATCAATCAGGGTCCTGTTAAAGAACTAGAAGAGAGCAACCATGGCTGAAGCAGAAAGCTCAGGTCTCACTGCTCCTCTCCCCCATCTATTTCCAACCAGTGGGAAACAGAAGGGGGATAAGATGTTATGGTAAAGTTTCACTTTTTTGACAGATCGCTGACCTTTTATAAAGGCTGACAGGGAAGGTTCCAATGCATGGGGATTTCCCTACTACCAAAATTTATTTCCTCAGAAATTACATCAGGGTAAGGGAATGCTGTTCAGGCGGCAAATATCTCTAGCAATTTTAATATTGATGCTTCTTATTGGCAAGGTGGCAGCAGGGGTCAAATGTCTTGCTTTTCCTCCTAACAGCTCCCTACCCAAAGCCTTTAACTATAGCAAGGCCTACTATACTCTTGATGAGTCATGAGAAGCCCTGCCTCACAAATAGCTTCTGTCTCCCTCCCCTCTGCTCAGATGTCTGTCCAAACATTGAAGATACAATGGCAAGCTCATCACATCTTAAATGTCACACATCAAAACATACAGAACAGACACTGTTCCAACCAGCCATGCTCCTTCCTGCTGGATACCATTTGGCAAACATTAGCAACCAGAGACCCTGGCAGACTTGGACTCTTCTGCTCACATTGGTTTAAATTCTGAAAGTATATTTTTTGCATTCCAAGGATAAAGCACTTGTTAGAAATCACAACTTCAGCTCTAGAGCCCCCGATAGTTATGTCCTGGCACTGGTTACTGTGAGCACTGCATTGACTTGAGCCAAGGACACGAGGAATTCTGAAACCATGCCATATTATGTATATTCCCTTTTGAATAAACTCAGGAAAATTATACCTAAAGCACACTGTCAGCTCTGTTACTGACCCAGACAAGAAAGATTTTACATGTGTAAGGGTAAATATGGCAGCTTCTTCTCCACTAAAGAAGTGGTTTTGGCAGCCCTGGCTAAACTGGGGCACAGCCTTCAAGCCTGCTGTTGCCTGTCACATGTGTGATGGCCCCGAGAGAACACGGTCATCTAAAGAGCTTGAAAATTTTCAGAGTCTGCTGTCACTGGTGCTTGAAGAATGTGCTTCTGAGGAACAACCCGCTAGAAGTCCAAATTTTAATGCACCACGCCAGCAGTTCCTTCAGCCTCCCCCACGGCTCTCCAGGCACAGGAGGTCCCTCCAGAAGGCAGAGGAGGAGCTCTGCCAGGGGCTGTGACCCCGCTTAGAGGGATAAAGAGTGGTCACAGGGCACCAGCTGCTTTGCAACTGTCAGGTCACACTGTGCACGAGCTCCATGGAGGAGCCTGGGAGAACATAATGTTTTGAGTGATACACACTCAGCCAGCAAGTACATATTAGTGCAGCAAAAAAAATAGCTACCAAAAAATAGCTACCATAAGCTCTACAGACAATGCCAACAGATTTCCTTTTTTTTTTTTTTTAAATGGCACAGCATAGCTTACTGTGTTTTCAATGGTGTGGTTTGCAAAATAATCTTTTAATACTAAGGTGCAGTTCCTGATTATTCTAGAAGAAGAGATTTTATCTTGCCATTTAAGCTATGGTTTGAAGGGGTTTGTTTACTGCCATTTCTCTCACACTGTATTCAAATAGCTTAGTAAATCCAATGTGAAAGCCTCACATACAAACTTATGTTATTACTTAATCTCAGATTTGGGAAAAAACTTCTTAGTTATTTCTTCTCTAAGGCCTAATGCCCAAACACTCAGGTTGGTGGCTATTTCAAAGTACTTTCTCTAAGCAGGACATGAACCATAATGAATTTTCTTGTGATGAATGAATAATCAAGTTAAAGGAAATTTCAACAAGAATGTCACACACTTGTTCCTTCTATTACCATAAACACAGGTCAAATGTGGTAACTTGGAAAATACAGCCAAAGGGTAACTAAGGAGATACGGACAAATGCCGGGTGACAACTCACCATCACCTGAACGCACACACTGTTCATTGATACAGCTCAGCATAGCTCTTCTCATAAAAGTAAAACTTTTTCACAGGATTTTCAATCAGTAGCCATTGAATTACTGTCTCAACATTCTCTTCCACCCATTTCTTGTCAATAAATGTTTGAACTGCAGCCCTTGCAACAAATAAATAGGTATAGGGCTTAAACCAGGACCTGGACTGTAAGTCTTTCAAAAATCCTAAAATGAAGTTACAAGCCTGTATTAAAAGCCATGCATTGTCAGCTGTCTCCCTGTCTTGAATACATGATCTTTCCCTATTCCAGGTCCTTGGGAGGGACTGGCTGTGCCAAAGCTTTCAAGAATCACTAATCTCCATTTGCTTTGCTTTAGATTCCAGACCTCTGTATAACCTCCATTCTAGTCAATGTCTTTGCAAGATAAAACATGTTCTGTAAGTCAGACCCTTGGAGTGCCTGAACTTGAGATTTTAACAGTGATCACAAGACATTTTTATTTTATTAAACTTGGGCTAGATTCTTAGCTTGCATTTACCCAGTACTTTAGATGAGAACTTCTAATCTGTTATATTAGTGAACTGAAATAGTAATGACTGACTGCCTTCACAGGTCCTAAACAGGTAATAGCCGTTTCCTGTTCTACTTGCAAAAGCAAGGATCATAACCTAGTTTCAGAATTAGCTGACCCAACATGATAACCAAGTAAAACTGACAGGCTGTCCTTTCGCAGCTCAGATTTTTTTATCAACAAAAACTGAGTAGATGCTATCAACTGATATCCCTGCACAAAGTTTCACTGCAGTCAGCTCAAGGACCAGATTATCAAATAAGAGTAAATATGGTGTTGTCAGGTAAATTTACAACTCCAAAGCAATGCACTGACTCTGGGACTGTTCTGCCTAGACCTTTACAAAGATGCCTCCCATAGTCACCGAGAGAACCAATTCTGTAACACTGCCAAGCGCAATGCTAGTTCTGCGACAGAGGATCTCGAAAGAGGGCTGAGGGCAGTCATGGGATATAAACATTGGGACAGGGAAAAACCTACTACATCAAAATGACCGCAGAAATAATAGACGAGTAGAGAGTACACGTTCTGCTCATGGAATAGGCCAGAGAGGCAAGGAGTCTTAACTACACAACTTTTACTCCCTTCTTTTCAGTAACTATAAATGGTTAAAGTGAAGCATATTCTTAAAACTTCATTTCTGATACCAGATCTGGCTATAAATAGCCAGATATGGCTAAAACATTTCTTTTGTTCATCACAAAAATGCTGGTATTTCTATCTGCTTTACTTCTAGAATGGATTGACTCACCCTCAAGAGAAATACTATCATTTATAAGTGCTCCCACCATCAAGGATACACAGAAATACCATGTACCATTTTTGTACATCTGTATCACTACTGCACTGACTGTGTAGGTGACCTGAATGTATAGGTGGAGGAGAGAAGGCACCTTTAAAAGGCATTTCAAACACATACTGAGCTTTTTGAGGGGAAGGTACTGTAGGAAGACGGGGGTAAATTTATCCCAGATGGAACTCAATGGTTTTTTCTCTCAAAATCAACAAGAACAGACTCAGACTGTACTTAGATCTGTATGAAAGGTAATGTCAGCAGGAAGAACAAGAACAGCATGATGTATGTTTCAGCAACCATTTAATCACTAAAAAAAAAAAAAAGAGGAATCGAACATAAAACCATGTCACTTGGCCTCTCCCGGTAAGTTTCCTCCCCACCCCAATCCCCAGTTTTGACATCCTTTTGCCAGTATTCTCTCAAGCACCTTTCTATTTTTCACAGACAGTTATCTCAGCTTCCTTCAGAGACTCACAGGAGGCGCGATGGATAGTTTATTGACTGAGTATGAATGAAATCCAAGTGCAATATTTGATTCTGAGAAAGTCTTTACAAGGTCCTATGCAACAGGATTCAAAGAGCACATCACATCCACTGAGGCTTTGGACACAGGAAGTATTTCCCCATGAGGTGAATAAAGGTGTGAATTCACATCAGGTCACATTCTCCACGATACCTTTCAAAGCATCCTTACACCAGCTTGACGATGGTTTATTTGGATGTACCAGTTCTCTACCACAAAACCACGATTTTGGAGTGAAATCTACAGCACATGAAATAATATAAACGGTGTATTTAGCTTTTGATACCCAAAGGCCTGAAAAAAAATTGCCAGACTGGCTGGAAGCAGCCCTTGAATGGGTACACCCTCTCTATACAGCAGGTACACAGGAGGATTTTCAATGCACATACATTCACATTCCCCCCCTAACAGGGCAATTGCCTGCAATAGTGCAGATGTCCATTATTTCCACAAAGTATGACAAGATTTTTGGATCATTTCTTCTGTTGAAAGGTTAGGTCACAAGACCCAGAGCTTGGATTATTTCTGTCTGTGTGAATTCAAGTTCATGGATAAGCATAAAATTGTTGCCCTGTTGTTTTACTCATTTTCAGAAGTACCTGTTGGGAATTACAACCTAACACAGTTTCATCACACATATAAAATGTACATATAAAAAATGCACTAAATTTCCAAAGACAGGTAATTTCCTAAATCCAGTTTCATTATAAGAAAAATATTGCATAGCATACACCTGTTGATCATATATTTCCACTTTAAAGAACTGTACATAAATTAAGATTCATCCTATTCATATGAGTATTTTCTTAGTATTTCACCCCAATGTACTGGCTACACATTAAAAAAAAGAATTGTGAAATTTAGGTTTAAATCCACAAACATCACTCAAGTCACATGTTGCCATATGCTACTACTATAAGAGTTTAAAACCAAAAGGTGAAAAGTACCTTCTTCCAAGATATTGATGCTCTGCCTGTTAAATGTGCATTCTCTCTTACTTTCCTTTTCATAGTCATATTCGAAGTTTTCCTCTTTGTATACTGACATTGCTGAAGTTATCCCCGATAGACACAATATGATGCCTCAGTCCCACAGGAGATGGGAAGTCATTCCCTCGGCGGCTGTATTTTTGGGGAGAGCGAAGCAAGGTCTCTGCAAAGCAGGATACCATCTTTCCTCACTCACATGCTCAGCCAGGGAGCTCCTGAGTGACAGTAGTTGTCCTTAGCACAACAGCTTTGTGTTGTACAGATGGGGTGGAGGCAGGAAGAGACCATCTGTCTAATAATTACTAGAAGATTTATGTTGTTCCTCATACCAGCGCCGAGGGTAACCAGTTTTTACTCAATAGCTCTAGCTGCATATTTCAAAGTAACTGGGCTGAAAGCCCTCTCCCTGGCACTCCTCACCTCAACAAGGTTCTCTCTCCTCTGCCACTGCTCCTTCTAGTGAAGTGGTAGTTTCCCACAAGTGTCTCAGCAATACAGAAGTCTGACCCAGCCTCCAACCGTCACACCTCATGAAGGGTGTGTACCTTCACAAAGTTAGATCACCTCTCAAATTGCCTAACGCTGCAAGTAACATTTCACAGAGTCGTGAACAGCAGGAGCCTGTACACATGCACACGCTAATCCCACGCAGCAGAGAGATCTTGAAAGTTGTGGCTGCTGTATAGCACAGTCTGACTGCAGCATCTGCCACACACTAAAACCACTGTGTGGAGAATTGGGCTGGAGGGGGAAGTGATTGGGTGTTTGGGGCTTTTTTTATTGCTTCTACAAAAAAAGCCTACTCTTGTATGAAGCATTTAACTGACATCACATCAGCTGTCAAATACCATGTTTTCTACAGTAATCTTTATTCTTCTGTCTGCTGTGGGAAACAAAATACTTCAAGTCCACATATGGCACCCTAGTGCATTTTCAAGGGCGCACATATCTCTTGCCTGTTCAACAAAGAAAACTCCTTGTGCTTAGACCTCTTTGTTTCCAACAGACTGTGTTTACTAAACTTCACTACACACATAGGGCAGGTTAACTTTATTTAACTTCTTGCAGCTACAGATATTTAATGTTTGCTAAGTTGCCTCCCTTACTTAAAATGACAAATAGGTACCCTTTGCTGCTTGTAGAAAGCATTCCTATCTGCATCACAAGGCAAAGGAGTTGCAGGGAAAGTGGGGGCAATGCAAGGCAAAGGCCGCTCATCACCCTCTGCAGTGACATAACTGCTAGGGAGGGAGACAGACAGACATTACAAGCCAGCAGAACGTAACAGGATTATGTAGGAACAATTTTTTCTATTTCCATTTGTCTAGTGGTGTGAAAGTATGAGGTAGTATGAGACAGGAAGGAACTGATTTTAGACAATCATGATGAATTACTCTGGTTTAAGTTTTAAACTCTTGATGTTTATATACAAACAGTGTAACAATGTTTATATAAATAATAGCCAAAGGATATGAAATCCACATAAGTGCTTGCTGAGGAAAGGAACACTCGTTTCTGAATGAAGAAAGACCTTACTAGTTAAACTGCCAACATTTACTGCAATATTCAGCAGCAGCAACAGCCTCGAGAACTCAGTTGGGGAAAAAATAGGATTGTCCCTTTCTCCCCATATCATGACATTACAAGATATACTTTTAAATATAATGTAATGGGAATTATTTCTAGTTTCTTATTCCTTAGAGCATTTCTGTGTCTTCATTTCTCCCCTGTAACACTGA
Source organism: Phalacrocorax aristotelis (assembly GCF_949628215.1). NCBI lineage: Eukaryota > Metazoa > Chordata > Aves > Suliformes > Phalacrocoracidae > Phalacrocorax > Phalacrocorax aristotelis. The sequence continues at coordinate 49,891,978 of NC_134277.1, read as the reverse complement.
ATCAAAACTCTTACAAATCAGACAGTAAGAGTTTTAACTATCTACTTTCCATCCAGAGCCAATTTACCGCATTTCCGTAATAGCTAGAGAATGGAAATTCTGAGAGTAACCAAAACAATAAGTCATTTTAAAGAATGCAAAAAACACCTTTTAAAGCTTTGGGACAGAAAAGTCTGCCCCTGCCAACCCTGGTGACATACTACAGATTTAATATTGCTGACAAGTGTTCAACTATAGGTAACCAACTAGCTTATAAAGGAGAGCAGGGCAGCAGGTGACACACTGAAAACTTGCGTGTTGCTGCTCAATACACATGGCAAGGTAAGGAGAGTAAATGAATATTCCCACAAGCTGACTTCTGAACTGTGACTCATGTCAACTCATGCCGCACAGGAGGACTCTGACATTCAAAAGCTGAGACAAAAGATAAGTGTCGTAATGCCTATTTTGATATCAGTGTAAGATAAATACTGATGCAAATTCATAATGGGTGGAGAAGAGATGTGTACCACACCCTCACACTATCAGCTCATTTTTAGTGTATTCTGCATTAAGGCCTTTTATTAGTGCAGGAGTATTTACTTGCTTAAGATTAAGAGCCACGTTTCCAACAACAAAAAAGGCTAAATTGTATACAGTTCTGAAAATATACATTCTAATCAGGAAAGATTAAGAAGAGATTTTTAATATATCCTGTAATCGCATACTCAGGGACTTAAAGAATATACTAGACTGAGCACTCATTTTTATGGGTTGCCACTGCATGGTAAATTTGGCATATTTGCTGCAATCACCACTCTGAATTAGTGGCTAAAGACATTTAGCACCTTTCAAGAAGCTTGCTAAGTGAGCTGCAATGCTTAAAGCACACAGATGCACTTTTCTCATGTAATGCTTTCACCAAGGTACAGGACGCCTTCAGTAGCTTTGCAATCGAACAGGAAACAAACTGGGAGCTAGTTTGAAGAAGGGTGTGGCTGGACACAATACAAAAACCCTCATATCTTGACTCACTATTTCCAAGGAGCTCCAGTGCATTCAAATAATTTTAACTTTCCTCTATCAATAAAAGTATCTAGACAATTAACTAATAATGGCAATACTTCATTTAGAACAAAGATTCTCTGTAATCAACCAAGTCCTAAAAACAGCAGCTGAAACAGCAGCACCTGGATTTAAAAATATGTTGATGAAGAAACGTGGGTGTTTTAGGGTGGTTAGATTGTTCAAATGTTTACAGGTTTTTCACATTTCCTGCTCTTTCAAAATCCCACCCAGATTATCTTCTGTCATTCAACTGAAAGGACTGCACATTACTTTTGCAGAAAGGGAATGAAACTGGATATAGTGGAAAAACGCTTATCTGGAAATTCAGCATCTGAGCAGAATAAAGAGGAAAAATACCTCTATACCAAAAAATAAGCCACATAAAGACAACATACAAGTAGTAGCAGCTCAGAGTTGACTAGATAAAGAATAGAGAGTCAATGGAGGAATAAAGAAAAAGTGACATGGCAAAAAGCAGAAAACTAGGAAAATGGTATCAATAATTACAAGAATATAAGCAAGGTTCAATCATATTTATCAAGTACAGAGATAAAGGACATAGGAACAAACCAAGAACAACCTGGATAAGAATTTTAGCTGCATACCTATAGGGCAAGGGCTGTTTCAGAGATAGCACGCCACAGGCATTTGTACAATTCTCATAGATTTAAATGGCATACCCACAGCCAGCATCCACTTAACATCCAGAGTAACACCATGGTTACTCTTTCCAGAGGAATGGATACAAAAGGGGCTAATGTATGAAGGAGACAACTCATCATAAATGCTCGACCATCAGCCAAGCTCCTACTGTAAGGGAGAAAGTGTCATGGGAAGCATATTTTAAGTGAAAAGGTTGCCTGTGTCACCCACCAAGCTGGCAGATGTATGCTTGTGAGGTTACCTGTAACTAAGTTGCACAGAGAAGAATCATGGAGAACCAAGAACTCTTGAAGAGCTGCAGCAGGAATGCAAAATATTCTTCTAATGGTACCTTAAAGGAATGATTAAAAAAAAAAAAAAAGGCAGGGAGGGAGGGGGGAGAAAGAGAACCAGGACACATTCTCATATCTGCAAAGGTATACTAACATAACCAAGGCAAGGATAAATAACCGTGCTTAAAGTTGCTGAGAGGTCCAGGAGAATGGGCCTGTTGAGGTAAAAAGAAAGTTAGGGAGCTTGCTGATAATAGTTTCTGTGGAGTGGAAAAAAGAACACAGGAGAGGAGCTCCAAACTGCAAAAAAGAAAAACCAAACCAAACCGAACAAAAAAACACTAAGAGGTGAAAACATTTCAGTGTGAACAGGAGGAAGATACAGGTAGCAGGATAAGAGGTGCCAGAACAACCAAGAGTGTGAGATAAAGTCATTCAGGCAAACGTAAAAGGGGTTAGAAGGGGGGAATTGGCGAGGGAAAAAAGGAAAAGACACTATTTTCTCCACTAGAAACTGCTGAATCTCATGGCCAACAAAAGAATGAGGAAAGAGCCAATTACGCATACACAAAATCATCTGGAATTGTAGGCAATAAACTCTCAGGCACTAGTGTGGAATTGTTCAGCCAGAAATAAAGGAGCACTGTACGAAACGACAAGAACAGTAACTTGATCCAAAGTCAACCTGGATTTCTCTAGAAAGCTTTGCTCATTGAGAGGATGAAAAATATTGGCCTAAGAAAGAGGGAGGAGGAAAAGGCTATTCATAAGATTTTTATGGGTCTCTGCTTATCTGTTTATCTAGCTGTTTGTGGGTTTTTCGCATTATTTTTTCATCCAAGTTGTTTTGTGTGCATTTTTAAAGAAGCTATTTGTTTTTCCCTAAAAAACCACCCAGATGAACCTAGACTTTTATACAGCTATCTTTCCAGATAAAAGTCTGCACGTTTCACCTTTTCCTCTTTTATTATTGGTTCTGTCCATCTTGAAGTCTGCTGTGAAAAAAACTTTCCTACTCAAGTACACATCCAGCTCTTTCCCCCTCCCTATACCATCTACACGATGTATTTCATTAATGCCAAATAAGGTGACAACTGTCTCTCATACTATAACATATTATACTTGAAAATGTATCTAAAAAGCACAGTGTAATAGTTATAGAAGCTTCAGTTTACTGTAATGTTAGTTAAACACCAGTGATTCAATCTTCAGCTAAATAGTCTGACATTTTATTGTCTAATTCAATCTACTCCTACCAAAAATAAACTCTGTGAAGGACCTTATCTAAAGGGATTAATTCATTATTCCAGCCCTATGAAGTCTTTATAAAGATGTGAAAGTTTTGAGCACTTTTTCATTTGCTTTTGCAAATTACCGCCACCAAATGCAAGTTAAAGACATCATTACTACATTGGTCCATACAGAAGTTCATTAAATCTGAGGTAACAGTGAAAATTGCTTCTTTACCTAAATAGTAGCATTAAAACTTTATATCCTAGTGTAATTTGAGTGGTTTTTTTCCTTGAAGAACAAGAAACCATACACTGCTAAAATAATTCTTTAAAAAAAAGTAAAACAAGTGAAGTCACACCTTTTGGATGGAAGTCTGAGCTCCAGTGGCTTTGACAAAGAATGTATGAATAATTTAATCAGAAAAATAATTCTGTAGGATAATACTTGTGAGGTTTTGTATTAGTTTAAAGGTACCACTGACTCTGCTCCAATGTTATAGCTAGCAGAAAGGGTGAACTGGGAAGGGTTCACAACTGAATGCACACATACATCTGAGCTCCAGAGCATCCATGAATAGCAGAGAAATAAGCTCTCTAACTACGCTTCATCCTGTCTTAAAATAGATATTCAAAACGGGTCAGCTGAGCTGCAACTGCCTATCACACTCTACTGAATATAAAAAGCATCTCTGGCAAATTACTCTGGTATCGACAAACACATGGTAGAAAAATCAAACATCAGTCAAGAGCCAGGCATCTCTCATATTATGCCATCTGGTCTAGGTTTTTGAAAAAGCTCCATTTTCTGCTACACTTTAAAGATGCCTTTTGTCTCCCACTACAATCAGAATACCTTTCTCCATCAACAGGAAACGTCCATGATATTTTAAACCCAAATTAATATGCCAGTATCAAAGGCCAAAGACTATGCCTTCCACTGCAGCTCAAATCCTGCTTTCTTTCTCACACACTTCAACTGGGAGAAAGAAAAGAAACCTAACCCCCATAAAATTCCATTAAACCTTACGAGACTCCCATTTACCTGAGAGGCCACAACTGACAGCACTATCCTTCCATCATGTAAAAAGGAATATTTTAATTTTAAATTAAAATAAATAACTAATATTTAAAAAGCATTGTGCCTTACCTAGAGGAGAGACTTTCCCTATTAGACTTTAAACCCTGCTTTGTCTTAGGGGAGAACTCCCCAGATACTTCAAGCAGCCAGACAGCAGATACTTGAGCTGACTCTCTGCAGATCTCAGCTCATGAAAGAAGTACGCTGGGCGGAGGCTCAGCACTCACAAGAAAACTTGTAAGCCCAGAATCAGACCAACTACTACAGTGCTCCTGAGGCCCTGATCCCACAAGGTATTTAAATGCTTGCCCAACACCTGTTGCTTATTCCATTACCATGGAACTCCCATAGTTTCTCCAGCACAGCACACACCTTAAGACCAAGCTGATGAGCTCTGAGACCAGACATTCAGGCATGCCACACTTCCACATAATGACACTTTGACCAGACAAAGGACCATAAAAACGAACAATAAAAAAAAAAAGCTATAAATATTTAACCTAGGAAAAAAAAAATCAGTTACAGCTTTTAATGACAGTACAACTGTCCTTTTTTTAAGCTTTCTAAAACCAGGCCAACTCAGCCCGTTACATCATGCAGATTAATCAGATGCTACAGTATTTACTCGGGTTAAACCTAGAGGATAAACGTTACATAATGGATTCAGTCCAACTTAAATTGGTCAGATCTTTCAAATAAATATGCACCTGTCCTCTCCGAACACCTGGAGAGGAATAATCAACTAAACATAAGCAAAGTTCCGTTCTGAAATCCAGTGCAGAGAAACAAATGGAGGCATACGCCACTCCAAAGACCATAAAAACCCATTCAAATTTTGTCACACATATCTTTACTCTTCATATCCCCTCTCATATTGATATCAAAGCACTATGAAATAGCTTTTTGGACTCCATATATACAACATCACCTGGGCCTACACTCCTTACTGCTTTCTGTTCTTTGCTTCATTGTGATCTTGGGCTTGCCTCATTTAAGCCAAGCTCTACAACTAGAATAAAATCCATATACAATTACTGCTTTCCCAAAGGCTGCATTTTGTTTAGAGCTAACCACTGAGTGCCATCGGTGAGGAATCTTGATTTTTCCACCCTGCTGAGAGTGCAGTTTTAGCCATTCCTTATCCTTCCCCATGTGCCTTCTATCAGAAGTCTGATGAAAACAGTGCTCTGATGAAGAAATAATCACCCAAGCAAACAGAAGAAAAATTGCAAGAGGTCCAGAAGATAGTGCTCAAAGTTTGTCATTTTTCCAATTTAAAAAGTTAACCTGCTCACTTTTAAGAAGCCAGTTTTAAATGTCTTTCACAGACAAATAACCAGAGAAAAAGCATGTACTGCCTATTAGCACATTAAATATATACATATTACAGCATATTGGTAATGTAGACAAAACAGACTTAAAACTCAAACCAATACAGAATCTTACAGTAAGTGTATTTAAATTCAGCTGAATTATTATACATACAGTTAGCGTTTCAAATATTTCTCCCCCTGCCCAAAGATTGCTCGTATAGTGCATATGCTCCGCTGCCACTCCCTTTGAAAAAGAGAAAGCTATACAGCAGCCTCTTGTAGCATGCTCACAAGAGATGTTGAGGTGCAACAGAGATGAAAGCATCTCCGCTATACCAGGGTGTTGCCTTTTTCAAGGTACATCATTTTTTAAAACCATTGAATAACAATGGTCCAGTCTTACAAGCTCCAAATTCTGCAGTAAGAGACTAGAAAGAAATATTTACCATCTGTGCATTCTTCATAATACCAGTCCAGTTCATAATAATCTGCTTCAATAAATTTCTGCATAGTCAGTACCCTTCAGCAACATAGACGAGATTTCACTTTGCTGCTAAGGTCAAGTGAAATGCAGCCATGCCTTCCTGCCTTTGCAAAATACCATAGCACAAGGAAGCTCATAGAAAGCTGAAAATGAGCTGCACATCTTCAATGAGGCTGCAACTAAAATAAAAGGGGGGTGTAGAGGGTGTATTTGGGGAAAAAAAAATTGAATAAGAAGAAAAATAGGAAAAAGATGCAGAAGGTAGAAGCAGATGCCCTGGCGGCTGCTCTAATAAAGGAGCTCTGCACAGGAGCCTTGGATGGGTGTTAACAAAATCATCCTATCAAAAGGCTGATGTGCTGACGTGGGGGACACACACCACCGCCTGGCTGTTTCTAACTCATTCCTTTCCTCCCTAGTCTCCACATCTCTTTCAGGCTAACATGTTGCCATGGAGACGAGCTGGCTCCAGAAGAGATGCAGAGATGAAGAAAATGCATTTTGCTGTTTCTGGCTTTACAGACCAGAAGCACCCCTCCATACTGGAAACAAAAATCCTTGCTCAGAAAAATGATACAACTCTCTGCTGACTGCTCATGGAACAGCAGCATCATGCCATCGCAATTCACTGGGTACATGCAGTATATTAATAATGAAAATCTAGTCCATTACTACTCTCCTCTACGCAGTTTGATAATAGCCTGCCTTCCCCATGGAAAATTAAACTACATTACCACATCGTTACACTATTCTGGGCTGATATAATAGAATCCTTTAAGCATCCTGTTATTGCAAGAGTGGCAAACAAAAAATGAAAGAATCAGAAAAATCGGGACACCAATACATTTCCTCTTGCAATAAGGCTAATCTGCTTCTGCTTTTTTACATTCTCCATAAACCACTGACCCTTTTTTTCAACCATCTAAGCTTCACAGCTGAAAACAAGGGGTTAGGACAAACTTGCACTACTCTATTCCTAAAAATGCTCAAGGTCTTCACACAGAGTAGCTTAATGTTCACATTCAATGTGTTGGAAATAAAATATAAGAATTTACTTACACAGCTAGTCAAAAAGGATGTCTGAATCTGCGCAGGTACAGTTACCAAAGGGATAGACATCCATTTTGTTCATAACCACCACATATTCTTCACCTCCTTCTCTCCCTTTTTTTAGGACATTTCATTTCTTTGCCAACACCAGTAGAATCACAGGGACAGATAAAGTCGCAACATATGTTAATACCACAAGGCAGCAGGCCATATCACTTCTGACCAAGGAGGTGTCTGTCTAGCCAAAGACCCCACCTACAAGAGCAGCCATGATCAGGTAAGGGACAGCTAGCCCATACGTCCAACTGCCCTCTCAACCTCCTATTCTCTCCAGCTTCAGAGACAGCCTGAGGCAGATACAGTTTCTAATTTTAGCAATTCTTGAGGGACTTATCCAGTTGTCTTAAGCCCATGTACATTTTTAGCACCTCCAACATCCTCTTGCAAGGAGTTCCACACATCTACTATTCATGATATAAGAAATCCTTACCTTTTGCTTTGCCACTCACCTTTACTAACTAACTTATTTCAAAGCTTCCAAGTCGGGAAAGCTGAACAGTGAATTCATCTCTCCTTTCCAATCACTCATGATTTTGCAGATTTCTATTAAGCTTCCCCTCACCCATCTCTAGGCTGTTGCCACTTAGTCTGTTCCCTGACTGGTACCACTTTTCTTTACTCTAACAGAAATAAGCAAGGCATAAGTCAAGCTATACAGAGAAAAAATACATTAGTTTCATTACACATCAGCTTTCAGCTTTACTGGTATAAAAAAGTATCACTGCAGTAACTTTGAGCTTGGGAATTGCAACATCCCTTATATATAGTGATTGCTGAAGTACAGATTTAACAGATCTGTTCACACGTCTGCCACGTTTGTCAGTGGCAATTGGCCATGTATTCACTCAACTCTGAAGTTTCAAACCACAGTCAAACTCAAACACACACCTTTGCCTGCAAGCACGTTATTTCACTGGAAAATAACATGCTTCTATGCCTGCAAATTAAAAAAAAAATTACCATGTTCATCCTACAATATAGTAACTTATTTGACAGTATGCACAGGATTCCCCTCTACTCAGCACAGGTGAGGCCACACCTGGGGTACTGTATCCTGTTCTGAGCTCCCCAGTGTAAGACAGACATGGACATACTGGAGAGAGTCCAATGAAGGGCCACAAAGATAATGGGACCAGAGCATCCCTCCTATGAGGAAAGGTTGAGAGATCTCTGACTGGAGGAGAGAAGGCTCAGGGGGACCTTATCAATGTGTATAAATACCTGAAGGGAGGGCGCACAGAGGACAGAGCCAGGCTCTTTCCAGTGGCACCCAGTGACAGGACCAAAGGCGATGGGCACACACTGAAACACAGGAGGTCCCATCTGAACATAAGTTTTGGGGTTTTTTTGGGTTGGGTTGTTTTGGGGGGTTTTTGTTGGTGGGTTGTTTGGGTTTTTTTCCCTCCTCATGTGAGGGTGACTGAGGGACCCTGCTTGAGCAGGGGGGTTGGACCAGATGAGTTGCAAAGGTCCCTTTCAACCTCAATCGTTCTGCTATTCTGCGATTTTGCAGTTCACAGGCCTCCACCCATTTACTTCATTTGTTTAATTGCCTCACACTAAGATTCTTTGAACTACTTTCATTACACAAACCACTCATTTTTAACTTCCTAGACAGTAGGAACAAGGACACATGGTTTCAGACCACTGTAAACTTTAAAGATTCACAGAAACTGAAGTGGTAGAGCTCTTCCTCAAACACAGTTCCCCCTTGCTCCTGTGAGATGCTCCTGGGCCAGGAAGCAAACTTCAATCCATATCTCTAAACCACTGGTTTTGTTTAACTTCATGCCCCTGCCCGTCCCCCTCCCCAAGCCAGCCTCAGCCACCTGGGGCCAAGGCCTGCAGCTCTCCCACAGGGGTGGCAGTCAGTCAGTCTCTGGATGAGGAGATGCAATGTTTGTGCTTCAGTTATTGCTGGTGGAGAACCGAGTTGGTGTAATACCTAAGTAAAGCTAGTCAACCTGCTCTCCGCTGGAAGCACTGCCATTCTTGGGAGGCTAACTCAAAGCAAAGCAGCACAGCCTTGATCAAGGCACCACCGCATTTACTGGCGCTTCCCTCCCATTTGTCACTTTTGCATCAAGCTCCCCTTAGCCCTCCTGAAATTAGGAAGTATGCTGAGACAACAAGGGTCTGAAAAGCAAAACTTCCTCTCATTTTGGCAGGGATTGCAGTATTTTTGGCTTCATTCTGCTGATTAGATTTTTGGTATGCTCAATACTGATGTGAAAACAATACAATAGAAGTGTACCTGACCTTCAGGTTAGTAAATCACAAAGGATTATACAAAAGCCACTAAAAGCCTTTGGCCGTGCAGAGGTCATACAATTATCTTTTAAAAAAATCATATTTTTAATAGTGCACACATTTTTGTCAAATGTGATCATTCTGCCCTCACACTGTGCTGTCTTGAAACAGAGGGCCGTGACAAAGCCCTCCAGCCCTAGCTCAGTCTTGCAGAATTTCAGTTATGCATACTCATAACACAAGAACTGCACATGCTATTAAACACAATTAAAGCTACACTGTTAAAATACTGTCAGAGAAAAATAAAGGTTCCTATGGCAACATTAACTCAATTGCTCTGCATATAAGCTATTTGTTCCACTTCTATTATTTTTGTCCAAAAGGTAATTTCAGTCTGGTAATGCTATTAAAAAAGCATTTAAAATATAAAGAATGAACACTGGCTACCAGCTTAAGTTGCTGCAGGGACTCTCTCCTTTTTATTTCTTAACATTTTAACAAAAGAAATCTTCAACATGCTAGAATTTTCCTCTCGCTGTCCTCCCGCTTGCACACCACCCCCCACACCTTTCAATAAGACAGGGTAAAAATTGTTCAAGGTGGGGGTTTTGGACCTTTTGTTTGTTTGCTTTATTGATATTCTTCTACAGATCTGGTTGGAAACACATCGGTGCGATCCAGAAAGGCATTATTTTTCTGTAGAGAAAAATAATCTGTGTGGTCAAATGATTTCAGAACTCCTCAAGACTTGGAGATATGGGGTAAGAGTATAATCTTCCCAGCATGAAGAGAGAAACCCTGGACAGTCAGAATATTATATATTCAGGTATTCACAGGCAAGCATCCCTTCAATTATATGAGAAATGGTAGCTCTATAAAGGGGGGGCTGGAACGGTTGTCAAGTTGAACATGAAAGTCCAACCAGGCCAACAAAGCACTTGCATACTTGCAGAACCCTCTTTCAACCTCTGCAGCCCTACTTTTTCTTCCTACAGCTCTACGTTGGATTCAACTCAGTAAAACTTACCAAAATGGTTCATTTTTCTGGTGGACTGCTTCTGCAAACATTAAACTTCTGTGTATCCAAATCTCCATATCACTTCATAACACCTCATTTGGCTGGGGTATTACTTTGTTAGTTGCCTAAAAACTCATATAAAACTTGTGTTTAAAAGATTTCAGGTAATAGATCTCTGACTATAAGGGACTTGCTTTTTCCTATTCCAAAGTTAAATACAGTTATTCACATTCATTCAGCATTCCCTTCCAGCTGCTGGAGTTTGTTCTATTTTCCTATATTCAGTTTTAAAGCAAACAACAAACCCACTTTTATTTGTTCTCCACAGAGACAAATGTAAAGACTGATAAAAGATTCTGGCAGCCAACTCTCATGAGCTAGACTGAGTGCTCCTTAAGTTTGCAGTTACAAAGGGGTCTTATTAGGCACAAGAGTTGACTTGAAAAGCTCACAAGCCCTCTCTTCCTTCCCTTCTGCTGCAATAAACATATGCCATAGGCCAACACTAAAGTGGTCTGCCTAAATTAGCCAGGGTATAAAAATCACACAAATCCTTTTCCTTGTTGGAAGAGATTTTTTGACAAAGATAATTTCAACTACCCCGTTTATAAACATGGCCTCTTGAGAAAGCTGTAGCAGCACACTCAAGGATGCAGTGAACCATGTTGCTGGGGTGCAAAGCAGCAGCAAGTCATCTCTGCTGGCAAAGTATTCAAAGAATGTTATTACATAGTATGTCACTATAAATCATGCGTTCCCATGCTTAGTCATTCTCAGCTTTCTTCAAACCTTTTCCAATTCCAGGAGGATCCCTTGAAACTGGACACTGGAGCTGGATGGAATATTTCCATGAAAGCTGCAACAGTGTTATTACCTCCCATTTGATTAACTCTGGGTCAAATTTCTCCTCTTGGCTACAGCATCATATCAGGATGTCCAGATAATTAAACACCATATCCTTTCATTATTTTCTATAGTCGCCACCACTCAGGAGAAAGCTGCCCATCCCACTAACATCATCTGGAGTTCTTTTTATCAGAGGAGCAGCTGTACAGTCCACCACTTTGCAATGCATATTGTTAATAGTCAGGCATTGCCACAATATTTACTTTGCAAACTGACTCTTTTTAAACCTTTTTTTTTTTTTTTTTTTTTTTTTTTTTTTTTTTTTTTTTTTAAGAGCATTAAAAAGGAAAGCAAGCATATTTTAAAGCCCAACTGATTTTCAAGGACAGGCTGGCATACAGTTACTTGTAAATTGGGATCTCATTTACTGAAGTGAAGAGTTAATGGGGTTTCGCCTTATAAAAGAACACTGAACAGGAGTCATCCTGTGACTGTACATTTAGTAAGAGCAAACAACTCTGCAACTTAGGAGAGAGATCTCTTCCAGTATAGCGCCTAACAAAAAAAAATTATTTAACCCGAGACAGGGGCAGATAGATGAAATTAAATTACTTAAGGACAAAAACCTATTTTCCACATGAAAGGATTATTTCTCCCTTCCCCCAAATTCTTACTGAAGAGTACTTTGTATAAAATCAAAACTTGTCTTCAGCAACCTACCTGCAAAATCAGCTGCAAAGTTTAATTAAGGTATCACTGGGCATACTTAAATACTGTAAATGAGACCATGATGGCAAGAGCTGGGCATTTAACAGAATACACCCGTACCCAGTACAAAGAAATGAAGAATAAAGCTTTAAAGAGTCAGATTTTGTAAACTCTTCACCACCTGGTAATACCGTAAGCTACAATCTCTGGGGTTTTGTGGTTATATTTTCCCTGGAGACAGCAAAAACATTTGTAAAATGAAGTTGAGCTTAACATCATGCTTGATTGGATAGACAAAAATATTACAGTAGCATGGTTATGACCTATTTTTCTAAAAAGAAAGGAGAAGAAAAACCCACTGACAGCCATGACTGCAGCTTCCTGGGAGAGGAAAGGAATGCAAGTTGCATTACATTGAAGGAATACAGAATCAGGGAGCCCAGAACTGGGCCCAGCACTGCAGGTGTGACCTCACCAGTGCCAAGTAGGAGGAAGGATCTCCTCCCTCAACTTGCTGGCAACAACCCTCCTAATACAGCCCAGGATTCCATTAACCTTCTTTGCAGCAGGGCCACACTGCTGGCTCATGTTCAGCTTGGTGCCCACCAGGACCCTCCAGATCCTTTTCTGCAAGGCTGCCTTCCAGCCAGTCAGACCCCAGCATGTACTGGTGCATGATAGGGTCATTCCTCCCCAGATGCAGGACTTTGCACTTCCCTCTGCTGAATTGCACAAGGCTCTTGACTCATCTCTCCAGCCTGTCAAGGTCCCTTGGAACCGGAGCACAATCCTCTGGTGCCTCAGCCACTCCTCCGGGATCCTGTTTATGTGTCATCCTCCCTGATGCTGTCCTCTCTAACTTTTCCACTTGGTGACAGCTCTTCAACTGCAGCACACTTCCTGCACAAAAGGCCATCTCTCCCTTCCTCAGGGAGAGACCCCAGGCATTCCTGGCAGCCTGGGACTCGCAGGGCTGCATCCACCATCTGAAGCTCTGTCTGGGCAGGGACAGAGGCTCCAAAACCTGTGGAACGTGCCTCGTGGCCCATCACCACCATATCTGAAGGTTTAGGCTGTTCTGAACTCACATGAGGACCCCTTCTTTGCACCCTTCCACACAAACTGTTACATCTGTTGGCTGTCTCTGGGAGCTGCGCTCCAGACCTCGCTGTTACATAGGGCTCTCCCAAGCACCAGCTGAAAAAGTGCTTGACCATCCCTAATCAGGAGCAGCTGCAATGAAGGCTCCAAGCAGGGAGAAGCTGACAGCTTCTCAGAAGCCAACAGAGCTTCTTCAGGCCCACATCCCCGTGGCTCCCCTTACCTTGCCCCTACCTGGCAGCAGCAGACACCCTCCAGTTACTCAGAGGGTTCCCCAGGAGCCCCCAGATGATCCTGGCCCTGTCCCCATAAGCTCCCAAGGCAGAATGCAGACACTTGCACAAAGTGCTGAGTCTGTTTGCTGCCTCTGGTAGCTGCACTTGGAGAGCTGTGCTCTAGGCCTGGCTCTTACATAGACCTCTCCCCAGCCACCAGCTAAAAGTGTGCTTGATGTTCCCTAATGTGCAGGAAGGGAGACTGATCGCTTTGCTGTATCATACATTTGCGCAGCACATTTTAGACTGGGTTAAAGGGCACTCTGCCTCATGAGTTTAATGAGACTGGTCAGGTGACATTTGATTTATTTGGTTATGCTTTAGGGTCAGATCAGTTTTATTTCATTAATTTGGTAGGAACTGGCTCAGCCTTCTGTCTGAAGCATATGAAAAATATAATGACAAAGATGCACTTTGGAGTTTCAGAATGTAAACTAACAGCTACAGCCCTAATACACTATTCAGTTCCTCCCAAAAGGTATCTCCATCCAAGTGTGAAGATTCCATTTCCCAACTGCCAACTAAATTTTAAGAACTAATTCTTTACGTCACCAACCCCAGGTTATAGCTTAAGTCCCCCACAGAAGTTGCTAGTAAATCAAAATGCTTGGATATTTAAATATTAAATTTTTTCTGACAATATCTTCAAAAACTAATTCAAAAGGAGGGCTAAGCAGCCTTGTGTCCATCCTCTTGAGTGACGCTGCCCAGCAGATTCTGTGACTAACAGCCTTTGTGGCTGGGGATTGGACTGAAGATCTCAAAACCAAAAAGCCACAGGAAGGTATAAAAGCTGCTCTAAAAAGCCACAGTAGTACAGCTAAGGGCCATTGTTGACTCTTGCCCTATACGGATCAACACAGAGGGGAATTCATTACACTTCCACCAGCAGGTTATAAACCAGCATCAATCTCAGCATGTAGTCCAAAAACTGCAAGGGTATTCTTCCAAGTAATTCAGAAATCAAATGCCCATCTTGCTTAATTGCTCAGATTTCAAACCTCATATGTTCATATACAAGAGTTACAATGACAACATTCAGCGTGCAAGCCTTATAAAGTTTAACAGAATGCTATTAAAAGTCAAAAGTTAGATTTTAAAATGCTAGGCATAACTCTCATTGTCAAGTCATCTGAATTCCAGTCAAAACCAGTGATTTGTATAAAAGGAAGTCCATAGGAACAAAATAGACAACTGCAATCAGTACTTTGCCTGAAAGTTTGACGTAGGTTGTGGAGGCAGGTTTAAGACAAAGGATCCAAACGTTCCCATGGTACATAGGCAGAGAAAATCGACACAACTTACACTGGGCCAGACCACCACTCCGGTTGTTATATCTTGTGACACACATCCTCTATTAAAAGGAGTTTCGGCGGTAAAAAACCTTGCTGGAAATGGCAGAACATTACTAGCCTCAGCATTATAAGGCTGCAGTGCTCAAGAGACATTTTTACTTCAAGTTTGCCTTCCACAGTGAAAGAGTACAGAAGTATGCAAGATTCTAACAATAATGAGAAGAACGGTCCTTGTTACTGCAAAATTCCAAGAAAGCAACAATCAAGGTTTTTTCAGAAACAAACATTTTACCGTTTTAAAGATGAAAATATCGTCCAAGTGAATTTAAGAAATCTGAAGATGGCACCAGAGAAATGATTTTAGCTCATTTTATAGATCTGTAGCATTGCTATCCTTGATTTATCTTGTATTACAACTTACACAACATTTACATAAGCCTAGAACAACAGTACCAGTAAGCAAAAACATAATGTCTGAACACTAAGAAAACTAGTTTGTAAATTTGGTTTACTGACAGAAACAGAGATGGGCTCAGCAGAGAACCTAGGTTTTTAGTAATTACCAAAATCACTGTATGCACACACATCCTTACCCCTCAAAGATCTCATCGCTTTTTGAATTTAATAGGTCACAACTTGACTCAGTTGTTACCACTACACACAGTTAGAAGATGAAGCAGAACAAGTTCAGTAGACTGGAGAACCAGAAAAGAGTCAGTATTAAAGAGCACATCACTGGCATACAGCACCTAAGCATCCAATAAATGAGTGTAGCATAAACACTTGCCCTGTATAGACTTTTATATGACAAGTCTTGCTAGTCTGGAACTCCGTAATCAAATTTGTTTATAGCTTCTCATTATACCCAAGCTGCATAAGATACTTCCTTCTACTGAAAGCCCTCCCAGACCACAACTTCCTTAACTGTGCCTTTGCATTGAAGCTCTCTCTTCTTCCATCCACACTTGTGCTTTACTTCTAGTACATGTTCAATGCTTCTTTTCTTATTTTAAAGGAGAAATAATAGAACACAAGGACAGATGGCGTTTTGTGAATATCAAGTTACTTTTGAGAACAGTTGTACTCCATGCATCCTTTACAGTATGGTCTAATAAATCATTATGCTTTATTAAAGATTATGTACAAACCCAAGAAGACAAAGAAGCAATCGACAAAAAAACAGGAACCAAAATGGAGTTGTTATTGAGATAGCAACCCTATTAAAATCATTTACACTCTTTTAATTTTGCGATCCATAGAAGATAACTTCTCTTCACTCAAAAATGATCGACTAGTTTCCTAAATTCAAGTGCTCCCTTGTGATATGCTTCCTATGGTAGAAAGGAGGAACAGCCCTCTCTGCCTCCTGAAACAGTACCTGTTCAGCCACAGCAAAACAAGTATGCTTGAGCATTAATAGCTACTAATCTACTTTTCAACTGAATGAAAATACATCTGTATGCTTTAAAAGCTTGATAAAACACCACTCTAAACACCCATCAGCTCTTCAGAAAACTCCATCATTTCAGAGCTTCTGCTTTAGAGAGCAATGCAGCTGCCAGTTACTTTATATGCTGAATCACTCCTGATATAATATTTCTCATGGATTCTCTCCTGAGATCAAATGCACACGCAGATGAACTCAAACTACAGAATACCGTCACTACAAGTGATTTAGATTCTTTCACAGATAATGGTCTTTAGAGACACCCGAATCTATCCAAACAACGACAGAGCCTCTCTTATTAAATATAAATGTATTATTCAGAAACTAAAAAACACAGACAAATAGGTATGCAGTATCCCAAGTTCCCTATTAACAAGCCTGTTCCCTATAAAAGGAGAATACTACATGGATAATGAGAACGAACTATGAAATGCTCAATGGGTATATGGGAACACCTAAGCACATGTGCCTAATACAGGAATCACGTACTATAATTCATATACAAATGCCATTTTAAACAGCAAATACATTATTTGGAAGCACAGTTCTAAGAGAGAGAGTGTCCATGGAGAATTAGAGCACTGCTCTTGAGTGCAGCTTAAAATTTTGGTTTGGAGTTGCAAATTAACTGCAGCTTTTTAAATACCCTTTCTGACAAATGAGCTTTCTCCCTTTCGTGTTACCATTCTAAAGCAGGAACAAATGAAGACAACAATACAGTTTAAAAGGTATTTACTTTCAGAATCAGTTTATTTACTAGGCTTAAGATAGCTGCATTTTTAATACACTTCAGGGCACTTTACAAGACTTAACCAAAAATGCATTTGAGGAATTACTTCTATTTTGAGTAGAGATTTAAAATTTGGTCAAGTAGAGATTTAAAATTTGGTCACCATATTTTAAAGTTACTTCAAAAGAATAACTACAAATCCAATTGTACATCAATACACATATACCATATATTATATATACATATATACACATACTTTAAAAAAATATATGTATTTTTAGAACATCCAACTTTCCTACTTCTGTGGGCCTTGAAATTTCTAAGTAATCCAGTACTCAGGTTCAAAGGTTCAGATGTCTATCTTGTTCAGAACTTACAAAATGAGTTGGAGATAAGGATCACAATCAAGACAGAGGTTAAAGAGTCACTGAGTATGGTAACTGGCCATGAATGTGTTCAAAACTTGCAGGAGACAGAGGGAAAAAATATCTGCTCTCAATTACCACCCCACCAAAATCAACTTCCACTGCCCTCGGATTTGGGGGTGGGAATGCAATTACTGCCAGTGGAACACCAGGCACATTGTCCTTCCCTAATTCCAGCTGTTCACAGTGGGTACCTGAACATCATTAAAACAATGCGTTACAGTGCAAAGCTGTCACTATTGTGTTACCATTCAGACTATTTCTAACCTTAGTTACACTTTAACTGAGAGGTTGTAAGAGGTTGCTGTTCCTGATAGGCTCTCTCCCTAAACAACAGGAAGCCTTACAAAAGATGTATTTACATATATTAATAATGCACAACATTTACATATATTAAAACATGCACAAACATTCCCCTTGTTGTCCAGTATTTCTCAGTCTGTGAACATTTCCTGAATAAAAATCACAATACATCTTTCCCTCCCTGTTACATTCTGGTTTTGAAGCTGATGGACACTACAACCCACCAGGAACCATAAGCAAAAGACTTAATTTCACAACTAAAAATACTCTGCACTAGCTCAAGTTTTAATACTAATTTTAATGATTTTTGCATGTCTCGAAGAAGCTTGAAGAAGGTAAAGCAACAATCTGTATGTGTAGTGCATTTTAATTCTGATAAAAGTATTTATTTCACAGCAAATCCTTTTCTGTTGCAGCAAAATCAATAAATTCTTCCTTCAGTTATGGAAAATTTTGACATACTATGAAATTTCTTTTTCATTATTTATTAAATTTAACTACATCCATAGAATTCTTAGACCACAAGGATACTGTTTTGAAAATAGCAGAAATTTTTAAGATTATACTAAAACTTTCCAATAGACAAGTTACAGTATTTGTTCACTCCTTTGACAAGGTTTTCAAAACAAACTGAACAGGTACAGAAGGAGTGCCTTAATTGCAGTACCAAAAATGAATCATTGTGCAAGCACCCACACCCTGGAAAACACTCTCCAAAGTGACAATGGCACAATTCATGGGGCTTTTCTGCCAACTTAATTGAAATATTTTTATTTTGATAGTTAATTTCTCCATAAACCAATGCTTACAGTCAATGCCAAAATTTTCAAACATGTCAAATTTTCGTGATCTTGCACTCTCAAGTATAGATGCATTCTATGACTTGTTCACGATAACTGAAAAAGGGCGAAGTCAGAGATCTCAGCTTCCAGGGTATTAGTCTAAGGCTCAATGCAAATTTGCTTAAACTTCTTAAACTACTATCTATTCACAGGTGTCTATATATAAAGCAGTAAGGAATGAACTTTTCTTTATGGAATTTCTCCTTGCTCACTTCCTCCTCTTTAAGCAGCTATTTCCCAATGAAAGCAGAAAATATATGTTGTGCCAGGGATTACACTCATTTTTTTTTTTCTTTCAAGCCAGTTAATTGGATGAAATCTTCAATCACAGCACCATGCTAGAGTTGCAGTCATTATGCTTGTAAGCCGAAAGCTGGATAAAATTGCGTAAGTACTAACAGGCAGCTACCGCTACCCAATTCCTCTGTTGTACATGGCTTCATTTTATATCCATCCCCAACAGTCGTGCACCATTGCAAGTGACATGCCCCACCAGCATCTCATCTGGGCAAGTTAGGATGCTTCCACGTGGATTTTGGCCTTCCTGGCCTGATTAGTAAAACACCTTTCCCATGGTTATTGCAACAGTCCACCCACATAGACAATCTTATTCATGAGACAGGACTAATCCAGTTAGTAAAGACCCTGGAAACTTGACATTTCAAAACATTTCTTTAAGCCAACTTCTGCCATCATTAAAACACCACTAATGGACTGATACGAAAGAAGGAGTTGTAGGTACAAGTGATTCCACAGGACCAGCTTCAGCTCACCCCTCCCCCTTCACACTGTTTTTGCCTAACTGGGGGGAGGTGGAGAGCATATGTAAGCTATCTACTAAAATACTTAATGCCTTTTGTTGAAGCATTACAGTCAGAAACTTAGTTCTTCATATTCTTAATGCTATTCTTTACCAACCTTGCTCCTCAGAAAGTGAATTTTCTTGGTGCTTCAAAATGCAATGAAGCCATCTTCACAAAGGTTTGTGTTGTCCCGGTAACTCATCCTTTCTGAGCTTCCAAGTGTCTCAGTAAGCCTCCCTAAATCTATCCACTATTATAATCTATGTAAATCCACTACTATGTAAGTCTAACTACTGTAGCTTTAGCATATAACCTATTGGCTTGATACTCTGCAGACTATTTTATCATGCCATACACGCAGAAGTGCAATGAAATTACAGCTTCATGTGAAACCATGGAAGAGAGAAAAGGAAGAATAATTTAATCATACATTACTCAATAAATCAGCAACTAGAGCATGCATTGCAGAAGTCTTCTCTGCTTGTGCAGCTAAGTCAATATCCACAGCAGAAGAGCCCAAAGAGACATGAATCCATTCACCATGATAAAAGCATCTCAAGGCTCAAACAAAAGAATGAAAAAACTAAGGTCACAACATTACACACTTTCCCTCCAAGCACACAGGGTACCTTTTTGTCCAATAGTATAAATGTGAACAAAAGAAAGGACAAAAGGAAAAAACACCATAACCAGATACTCAGAGTTTGGTTCTTCACAAGCCTTTCCTAGAAGTGTAAACTGCAGAAAAATTATTTGATGTCCTGTTACATGCTGGCACACAGTGCCATCAGACAATAGTGCCATGTGTCAGAGAACATGTTCAAAAAAAGCAAATATTGAAACAGGTCTAAGCTTTCTACATTGTATATGTACTGAAATTTCAGTCTCCTGCCAGAGAGATCAGAAGCAAAAAGAAGTATTTAAGTTTCACCAATATTTGATGATGTGGAGAGGTGTGTGCACAGATTACAAATGCAACTGCTGTTTTTGATTAAATGTTTCCTTTGTTTTCTGTCTACCACAAACTTGAAGACCAAAGCAATCAATCATAAACAGTTCTGCTTTCCACAGCTCTAACAGAATTGCACAGATACTTCAGAAAAGGTAACAAAAATAGAACTATTTTATTTGCTTCTCAATACAAGTTTGAATTTTTGACTTACGGAAGTATTTCAAGGTCTCTTCTATTTGCTCAGTTGTTAAGTCAATATTCACATCAGGAGAAATGAGAGGTGTATGAAGCCAGTCATCGTGGTCATAACCATAGATTGTATCTGCTCTTAGCTTATAATGAGGCAGCTGCTCTTCCAGTAGACTGATGATTTCAACTTCAGGAAGGTTGGTACTATTGCACACATCTGGTAAGATAAAGAGGACAGTCTCTATTAATAGAGTGCTATATATACAAGCTAGCAAAGATGTCAGTTTGTTTTGGCATCAGCAAGATTTTTCTGCATGTAGGAAACAGCTGGATACTAATTGGTTTAGAAGATATGACTAGCACAATCCCAAAATAGCATATTTACTAGCACAAAATAAAAGGACATGCTCTTCAGGACAAAAAGCTCAACCTCTAGAAGGAGGGACTCACCTATTGAAGAATAAGCTGGGGGCAGGGGGAACAGAGAGTAAGTGAGCATTGACTGAGACAGGGTAGTTACAACCTGGGTATGGAGAAAAGATTAGTGCATATAGGATTTACATTTTTAATGTTATACTTAACAGATTATTTTAGCTTGCAAGCTTTACTTATCTCCTTAACTTGGTCTTTGATCACAGTTCAGTACCACTATATTTTTTGCCTTTGCTGCTGGCAAATTTTTCCTCAAGAAAATGAAATCCAGGATTACAATAGCAAACAGTGTCACAGTTCACACCTAAGATTCACTAGTGAGAGTTGGCTGCAAGAATTTTGAGAGAACCTTTCGACACTATCTTGACCTGCATTCTTTGACATGAGTCCCCCATGTTCAAAAATACATCAGGTTGGCACACAGTTTTAAAAGTGGATGCCGACAGCCATCAACAACTGCAGAAATGTTGCGATTAAAATTGGAGATTTAAATTTAGGACAAGAGGGAGCTGAGAAGTTTTAACACAGAAAATTCCAATTCAACATAAACACTTTTTCACCATAAGGATGGTCAAACATGGGAACAGGCGCAGAGAGGCTGGGAAATTTCCCATGTTCAGAAAGACTGACAACTTGATGAAACAATGCCATGACCACCCACTTTAAAAGACCTGCTTTGAATAGAGGTCAGAACAGATGACCTCCAAAAGGTACTTTCCAACCTTTATTCTTCTATAATTAAGAATATTTTTGTGTGTGTGAATACTCAGAACAGGCACGATCGTTTTAAATACATACATTTTAATTACCATATGAAATTAACTACAATGTCTTGCTAAATAATTAAGAAACAAAGCAACCCCGGTACGTTTTCCTGTAAACACTTAGTGCATCAACCTGCAGACCCTTTTCTATGCCAGGGCAAAAAGAAAAGAAACCACAGCCCCGTCCCCTCACACACACCCCCACCCAAAAGAAGAAAGAGCTACCTAAACCTATTTTGGAAGGCTGCTCACATGCTACATGATGCAGCGTCATCTTTAACCAATGCCATAACTCCTGCAACTGCTGCTAAGACCATTCCACAGTAAACAGCGAAGATCATCAAGGCACCGAATGCACCCACAGGCCTTTCCTGCCCTGACCAGGCTCATCAGGGACCCCACCCAGCACCCTGCCCAGTGGCCCAGAAGCCCCATTTAAACCCAGGCCCCCTGTCCACCCCTGTGCAGTGCTGGGAGGTAGGTCTGTGCCCAGCTCTGTCCCCGGCTGGTACTGACTCACTGCCTGGGCTTCCTGGATTGGCTACAGACCTGTTCAGTTCCTTGCATTTGTTTGATAATCACTGGAGAGTCAATTTTAACCATTACTGCCAGCACCTTTGTCCTGCTCAGGAACAAAGGGACTGGGCTCTGCCAACAACGTGGTCACACTCAGCTGCCAGCAGGGCTGTAAGGCAGCACTGCTCTTGCTGCTTCCTGACAAAGACACCTATTTTCATAAGGCACACTCATTATTGCAGGACTGATTAGGACCTGCTTTTCCACTGCAAGCTAGTGGAACAAACCTCTGTCAGGGGAGGGAAGAGAGTGGGAAATGGGGAAGTAACACATACTTTTCAACAGACCATCATTTACCTCTTTTTTTTGCCTTTCTAATCGAGAAATTGCATTGTCATAAGCATCATCCTGAGCGCTAAGGACAAGAACATTACTATTCTATCAAACAACAGGGCAGAGGATACAAAGATGAACTCATACCGTTAATCTCCTGCCTATATCCTTTACAAGATCCTGTTGATTAAAACTAAAATCCACTTGAGAAGGTTGCATTATACCTTATGGTTCAAGGAGTCTACTATTACCTATCAGGAGGTGTTCTCCTCTGCTTTCAACTAGGCTGCTCTGCTAACAGTTGTACATACGTAAGTGTTCTCCAAACCTCACTGCAGAAGTGGATGAGCAAAACTTAGTAGGATTAAGTACCCGCATGTGCGACAATGCTATTTTTAAGGAGCTCTGTGCAATGCAAGAGTCAGCCTGCACACATCATTTCAAAGAGGTCCCTGCAGCCCTCTTGGAAGACTACAAATTTACACAGAGAAACAAGACCTGTTCCCCATGTTTCCAAAGCTGAGAGCTAACCTGTAACTACAAACCCTTCCTCTTCCCTGGCTACCTTTTTAATTGCTGACAACATCCATCTTAGTTCCTGCATTCAGAAAAGCCAGCTGATCTAAAAAACACCTGTTGATATCAACTAAACATTCAGAGATATGTGTGTGTACATGCATACACATAAAGATTTTTTTAATTATATCTACATATCTATGTAGATACAGATATCTTTAGATTATCTAATGACTCTCACTGTCAAAAACATGGGATTCTGTTTTTGTTGGGGTTGGGTTTTAGGGGTTTTTTTTGGCCGAAATGTTAGTTCGCCTCTTGTGAAGAACATAAAAGTCTACACAGCCTGACTGAGATGGTTTTCTTGGGAATAATGAAATAAAAATGCTTGAAAAATGCAAACCTTTAATGTCTTTCTGCTTTTAATTAGTATTTCAAAAGAAATGGACTGACTTTATAGATGAAAAGTTGCAGGCAAATAATTTTGTGCAGAGAAGTAAAATGGTTTGCTGTATCAGAAGTAGCAGCAGAAAATGGAAAGCAGGAGGTTACCAATAAAATTTAGGAGGGGGAAAAACCAAACCAAAACGAAAAATCCCCAGAAGAACACACAAAAGAAACCAATACAATTTTATTGTGGAAAAGAAATCTGCCAGAACATGAAGCACAGACAGTAAGTAAGTAAGAACTATAGTGGAATACAAGTCAAGCAAGACAATTTTTCTACATTGTCATATAACAAAACTTGAGTGGTTCTGAGCAATTCAAAAAGCCTAACAACTGGAAAAGACATTAATGAGTAACCGGAAAGGCAACTTATTATGATGCTATTGTCATTAACTCCTATTGCGATTTTAAAATCTGTATACCAGCAGGAAATAGAGGCAGGCTCTGATATAATTGCCTATTTAGAAAAACAGGACACTGTAATTACACTTGTGTATGACTGAACATTAGTTCACCATTTAAATCACAGCAACATTCTCAGTGCTACAATTACACAGCCTTTCCCTTCACTTTTCCTCCCCTCCCTTTTCTGAGGCATAGGCACTTGTTCTGAGAAGGTACGCAGCACTAATGCCATCCCCCATCCTGAAACATCAGTTACATTTTATAGAAGACCCCAATTGTGCTTCCAGATATTTTTTATTAATATTTCTCATTAAACTGCAAAAATAACTAAGTTCTCAAAATATCCGAGACATCATTTATGTTTTATGACTAAGTTAAGTCCAGCAGGCATAAAACTGTTGCACCTCCTCTTGTCCTAAAGGGTACCTTCATTTTACTCAGTTAAATATAACACCATAAGCCTAAAGACAACTCCTCATTAATAAAAATTAACAAAAAAAACCCCAAAATACAGTTGAACTATCTCCTTCTAAGATGCTCTGTTACAGATTTTGGGTCTTGTAGTCTAAGCAATTTTAAGTTTGCAGTTTTCTGGACATCCTTGACAAGCAAACTTCTACAAGCAAATTACAAAAGCTTAAAATAGCTAAATGAATTATGAATTCATGATTCTCACTTAAAGTGTGGGTCATTCCAGGTTCTGCTTTTGAAAGAAAAGAGTTAAGAAGAAAGATTTTCTAAGGCTCTTGCACACTGTAGAAGTCTGCAGCTTTCAGTGCTTCGTAGAAATAATTGCATATAAACAAAAAAATTTGTTAATTCTTTTCCATATCATTTTTGCAAGGGATGCACTCCAGTGCTTTGCTGTCTTCATAGCTTAAATGTGGTAGATGTACAAACACCCTCGTCTCTTTTTGGTGCAAAATAGATTCCTCCAGGCCCTATTCCTCAGAAGATGAAGTTCCTCAGTCTGCTTTACAGGAGTTTTTTACATTATTCCTCTGTATGTTTTCTAAATGAGATTAAAGCAAGTTCTTTGAGGCTTTTTTTTCCCTGATGATTTTGCTGCTTCAGTTTCTAATCCACTCCATCAACAAAGATGATGCAAAGCTGGGCAGAACACTCCCAAAGAACTCTTCTGCGTTTTGTTTCTTACTTCAGTATCTCTTGAATAATTATGAATGGATTACTTGTTAGCTTGTCCCATATCTTTTCATGCATTGGCATTTGACTGGCGTATTTCCCCTCTTCGAGCATCTTAAACCCCGCCACCACCTCCTTCCCAACTTGAGAGCCACCAAAGGTTCACTGTTTGTTTCAGCTTGTTTACATTCCCTTAGAAGAACTTTTGTTAGACTTGCTGATCTGCATACCTTTGACTATTTAATCTATTTCTTTTGTTCCTTCTCTTCTAGCCAACATTTCTATCCACTTAAAAAGCAAAGTTAACTTTTCTTTGTGGAGATTGAATTGAGGGTGGCTTTGGGTT
The DNA here is from genome assembly GCF_949628215.1 of Phalacrocorax aristotelis. NCBI lineage: Eukaryota > Metazoa > Chordata > Aves > Suliformes > Phalacrocoracidae > Phalacrocorax > Phalacrocorax aristotelis. The sequence goes on along the minus strand of NC_134277.1, from coordinate 49,866,693 downwards.
TTTGGTTTGGTTTGGGGTTTTTGGTTTGGTTGGTTTTGGGGTTTTTTTAATATATATCTGGGGAAAAAAGAGGCATAATTTTTAGGGCAACTAAGAGAGGATAAGAGTACACTTGGTTATTTTGGGATGTACACTTACATCCCTCCCCTGCTGACAAGTGAGCAAGGAGTTGATCAAACAGAAAATGGAGTGAGAGGTCTAAAACAACAGGAGCTGACTGTATTGAAGGGGCACAGCACCTCAAGGACTGCCACTCCCCCTCTGCGCACATAACATCACACAGACCATAAGGCATCATGTAGGGTGCTGTCACCCACTGCCATTTTCATCCTGCACTCGCGCAGCCATACAATACATGAGGTCACTTCCCATACAGTGCTAAACACACATTTAGCTGTCAGTGTTATTCAGATGGAGGAACTATGCCAGCACCTCATGACCAAACAATTCAACCTCACTTGAACTTCAACTCAAGCTAAGTTCAACACAAACCGCACGCAGACAGATTTGAAGATCTCATTCCAAACAACATGGTCACCCAAAGCAGCTCACCATTCAAACTCCAATCCCTACCAGGCTTTTGTTTTTCACCTGTTTACAGCTATGACTGAATAGTTGTATCTTTCTGTAGAAAGGAAACCTAGCTTGACTGATAAACAAGGAGTACCTATTCAATTTCAGCATCAACTTCACATAAAAAGTAGTGATAAATTTAGAGAAAAGAACCTAAAAGAGAAGGGACAAAGGCAGGCGAACAAAAGGAATAAAAAACCCAACACACACACAGAGAAAATAAACTTTACTCTCAAATCTCAAAGCCTGGTATCTACAGGTTTTAGAAACACAATACAATACAGCTTATCAGTACAGCCATTCCATGGAAGATGAAATTTTTAGTTTTAGTCTGTCTGAATTCTGGCCCAAGCCATTCTCAATCTTTATGGTTTTTTTGGTTTGTTTTCAAGCAGAGTCTCCCCTTTCAAGGTTAAAAGGACTTCCAGGTCTCTATAGAACCTGCTGGCAGTAGATACTGCCACCTGGCGTTAGGAAGCGCCTTACTACCCAAACCCCTACACCACAAAAGACATTTTGTCAGCCAGTTTCTCATTTACAGCCCATTGCTGTAATGGAGCAAAACTATTTCTCACAAACCCAACCCTGCCACAAACTATGCTAGGGGCAGGGCTGTGCTTAAGAAGGGGCAGGCCAGAACACACAAGTCAAGGCAAGGAAGGCTACAAGAAAACTACCCAGAGACTGTATCATTCCCAGAGCACCAGAGTTGTGCTCCTGATGGAGGCCAACACCTTGCCAACAGCTCAAAGCAGCCGTGCTACCCTGAGGTGCCTCCTCCGAGAAAACGGGAAAAACTGCTGCACAAAAACAGTGTGTCCAGCAGAACAACTACGCGCTAGGCGTGACTGTGGGGAAGTGCTGGGCTGCTTGGCAACTTTCAAAACACAAACTTTGGTCATCAGGTCGTACCACCCGCCCACCCTGAACATCTTCCAGTGGACTCCACTGCATCACCACCCAGCAGCTGGTACTCAGCCCACAGCCAGAAAGACACCGTCTAAATACCCTCTCCTTCTTAAAAAATTTTAAAAATGCCAAGCAAGGAAAAAAGGCCTCTGTAGTCACTTGCTGGCAAATTCTTTCATTTGCCACAACAGATTTAAAACTTCCTGACTTGTCACAACCTTGTGAGGTGGTTGGGGAAAGAGAAATAGGTAAGAGCGCAGGAAGAAAAGTAAGATGAGAGAAACAAGGAAACTCTGGAAGAAGCAGGAAGCCTTCTTCAGTCTAATACAGAGCCACCTATTCCTCTCCCTGGTTTTCAGTCCTGTCCCATTCCCCACACACACACGCTTCTGCTTGATACTTAGCTCGCTAAAATTTAAAACAGAGAAACTTGAAATCTCTTTGAAAATGGCTGGTCAATAAATAGCAAATTATTTTTTTAAAAAGCACACAATACCTGAAAACATTCAATTCCAATTCTGGCTCCCTACAAGTTAAGTAGAAGGGAGGTCTTCTGCAGAACAGGGCTACCACATGGAGGCTTAAGTCCAGCCACATAAAATGAATGAAATTGAAGTTCATGAACTTGAGGCTATCTCATGCTAAACACTAGTGAATCTTGACCGCTGTTTTTGCTTTATGTGATATATATACATGCAGAGAACACAAACTGAAAGTCTGTGTCCCTTCTTGGAAGCCAAGGATCGGCAAGCACTTGACAAATTTCATATCCCTGTATGTAAAATGAAATAAAGTTCTACAGTACATGTAACTTCACCTAACACTTCATTCCATTTTCTACTATTTAAGTAGGAAGTTCCCTGTTTAAAATTCTCAGTGTATTGATTATCCCTCCATTCTTAAAAGGGTAAAGAAATACACAGCTCCATATTGTTAAAAGCCATCCCATTCCATTGAGCCAAGAAAATTCCAGAAACTCCTTCCAATCCAGCTAATCTAGCTAGATTAGCTAATCTTCCTAGCTAATCTTCCTAATCTAGCTTGACAACCACCCAAGAGGCCATGACTACATTAGGATTCTTCTTTCTCAGCAGACCACAAGCCTAAAATCTAATCATATTCCAGGGATGGAAGCAAGAAAGATGGTCTTTCTCTAAATGCTTTTCCAGCAGATATTTCCTGGCTGCTTGAAGCAGTTCAGTAGCCTCATTCTCCCAATGCTTTCTGTCCATTTAGACAATCACGGAATGGAGTGAACTAGTTGTTACCGTTGTGAACAGTTCTACATAAAAATGAAAAGCAAAAGGGTAGATAAAATTCAACGCTGCAATTAGGCTGCTAGCTAGTCTACTGAAAAGGGAAACATAGCCTGTAGTCATCCAATATTTGAGCCCCCACAGAAACAGGCATTAGGTATTAACTGGAGTCCAGAATTACAAGTATTTCTTTAACGTAACAATTACTCTGCACATATACCTGTAATGGGCAAAACCTCAGAACTCACCACATTGCTGTTCAATTTCAGTTTTAGGATGCCCAGAATATGTCTAATTATACTGAAGTCTTACAAATACTACTGCTGAACTCAGGACCGAACACACACAATACGTATGTTCTAATATAAAGTGTGTGATTAGCTCCTAGGAGCAAAGAAAATTAACTTCTTTTAAAAAGAAAATTCACAGTCCTCCCAACTCACTGACTTGCCCAAACGGAGAGATGGCCTTAGCATCCTACACATCAGAAGTCTCATTTCTGGCTGCAAAGTCAAACTGCTGGAAGAAAACCTCTTCAACAGGAAAGCTGTCTCATACCTTCAAAACTCAGACTCGTCAAAGAGCCATGGCAGCTTCTGTAATTTGACAGGCATGACAGGATTTTGGAATTGCAAGTCCTGCCACACCCTTAACCAAACCTATTTAAGCAGTAGTTCTTCTGCCTCTAAATATGGAAAATACTGCACAAAATCCAATCTTCCATGGGAAAATAAAAGACCCCATGCCAACCTTGGATATTCCTGTTCTGGGCTGCCACACAGCAAGGCTTCAGCTAACCTGTAACTCAGTAGTGCCCACAGTGCTTTCTCTCTTGCACACATAGATCTCAACTGGACTTCCCACCTTGTTTAAGTGGGGCACCATGGGAAAGGCAAGTGGTATTTATGGTAGCCAAGCGGGTACACTCAATCATGGAAAAAGAATTCTGGATGAGAAGTCCAGCCCATGGAGAAGAATGAAGCACCCAAACAGCGATTCTCAGAATCTTCTCTATGTAATACCAGTGTCACTTCAGTTATCTGCCATTTCATGTTTCAATTCATACAAAGATGCACTTATAAGACCAAGGATAGGAGTAGAAAGGCGAAAGACTTCAAGAGTTTGCTTTTCTTCCCCTCTCCCACCCTCTTTCCCCCAAGCAAATCCAGCTTCATCATTGGAAAAGTTCCTTCTTCCCAGAAGCTGCACAGAACATAATCACAATTGTTCCTTTGCTACACAGGAGAATTGGTACGAAGATTCAGATCATTCTATGCCTTCCAAAAGAATAATGGTATGCAGGAAAAATCATTACATTGACCAGGTTGCCAGCTTAAGTGGAAGAAAAAAATACTGTTCCTTCAGTTCTGCCACACCAAGCACTGGCTAAGCCTGTCTGTGGAGTGGACAAGCCATAGAACTGTCTTCCCATATAAGCCACTGGGCTCAGGCAACATCTGCATTTTTGGGTACATAAAGTGCAAATATTTCCAGTATGTTACCTTCCTTGGTATGAAATTCTGCTTAGTTGCAGAATGCAACTGAAAGTGTATTGAACAAGTAAGCTGGGAGAAAACTTGGCTTAGCCAAACATACCAAATAAAGACTGGGACAGAGCTGGGAATGTCCAGCTAACAAAGATGAACTGCTGGAAACTGCAGTTCCAATGTAAGGAATCTCATTGTTTATTAGGTTAAAGTCTCCCTGCTTTGGTTTCATCTTACACACGCATTCCTGGTGGGTATAAAAAGGTGAGACAGATCTTGGTGATGAGAGGCCATTAACTATTAGGTCCCGGCTGCACATTATTGCATAAATTTAAATTAATTTTGCTTCAGTATGGAAATGTTTCTCCATGTAGGTAAATGCAGCCATACTCACTGTTTTATTTTTACATTAAACAGAAAATAAAAGGAAACTCCACCACCATGGCTATTCTTTTAGAGAAAGAACAAAAGCTATTCATGTATCAAATACATGCTGGCAACGCTCTGTTCAGCAGCAGTAAGAATAAACACACATTCATTAACCATTAGGATCTTCCAGCTGCCAAGACAGACCGAGAACATCTCAAAAACCCATTGATAGGTCACTGAGTACAGAAAACCCTGAAAAGCAATTGTCCTGCTTTTGCTTGTTGTTCAGCCCAGCTACAAAATGTGCCAGCCCCTAAACAATGGCTGACAATGAAGCTTTAGAACCACAAGCAAAACATACGAACTAATTCTTATGTAGCTTGCTCTTTACAGGTGTCAGCTTTAGAGTGAAAATTTGTTGTTTCATGATGGACACATACATGTATATTGAGGGAGGAAGGTAATGCTGCACTCAGCACGTTATGCAGGTAAATGATGGGATAGAAGTTATTTTCACATATTTAAATATACCAATATTCACATGTAGATTTTTAGTCTTTCAGTACTATTCAAGTGCACTGCAACAGAAAAACAAAAACCACAAAACAAAAATGCACCCCCAAAAAACCCACCAGGCACTTGCCTTCAGGAGTTTTCTCCAAAGAACAAACCCAGAACACTGATGAATACTTACTGCTCTCGTTCTTCCCTACCCTGAATAAAGTAGACCTTTAGGAATGACAGTGCTTCCCAAAACAAGGAAAATCTAGGAAAGAAAAATAAAGACTGTCACACTGGACTTCAGTAATTGCCACAGTTGCTTTCACAGTGACTCTAGAATTGACAGGTTACACTAAAAAATATATACTCCTCTTCCTAGTATGATATAAGTAAGCGAGAGGGCTGGATAAGAAGCATAACAGTAGCAGAATTCTTCTAGGGGAGGTTGGGGCAACCACAAAAAAATGCCCAAACAAAAAATCCCAAGAAAACACAAAAAGATAATCCCTGAAAGAAAAAAAAACAAGTATGCCTGGAATATAGACTGAGAGGTAGCATAACAATCTGTCACAGGAGACAAATCAGGAAAAACACTACATTACTGGCAAAGGGTAAGAGCCAGAAAACAACTGATAGGATGCAGGGGCGGGCAGGGAGGAGAAGCTTTGTTGAGTTGACAGAGAACCCATCAAAAGCCAGCCAGAAAATTCAGGGGCAGTGATGCAGTAGGCATTGAGAATAAGATCATGTTGTTAAAGTACACAAGACAGAACTGAAGTTAGACTCATAGAATAGTTGCAGTCATACTGAGGGAGCTATCTCATTTCAGTAGGACTAGCATTTCTGGCATGCTTTAGAGAAAGAAAGAGTGCTCAGAATTTAGCAATAGCTGCTTATAGGAAGTGGCAGTAAAGAAGAGGGCAAAGAGATCATGATTAGATCAAGCTTATGGAATGAGACTGGTGACAGCAATAGCAAAGTAAATGGTCTGAGGTAAGAGCCCATGTTCTCAAAGTTTTAAAGGAGATACTAAGAAAGCTGGGAGAAGACTGGGGTGTGAGAACGACGGAGGTTTTTCAAAATCACAAAGATGAAATCATAAGGGGAATGAAGAACCGATATTCATCAAATCCTGCATAACTAGAAAAAGAAATACTGGCAGAAATCAGTGGGAGACTGCTTTAAGTACCACTGCACACAGCCAGTAAAAACCATGAACTTGCACAGTAACACAATCAACAGATTTAGAAAGGTTTTAGACAAAGTCACAGGCAGGGTCCAACACTAAGTAGACACTAAAAGAACTAGGTAGGGACATGCCCACTATATCCTTAATACAACAGTCGTGCATGATGGGGGTACTTAAGCTGAGAATAAACTACTGAGAGGCTGCACATGCGCTCTCCATACCCAGCCTCTGCTGTTGCTGGAGTCAGAAACTCAGTCCTGAGTCAGCTGGCCTGACCCAGGAGAGCATTTCTTACGGTGTTCATTGGAGTTCCAGCTCCACCAAGCAGTATGTTACCCCTCTTCTCTCATCAACAAAACTGAGAAAAACATGGAAGTACCACCCCAAAGCAGGAACTGGAAAAAAAAAAACAAAAAAAAAAAAACAAAGAAGTGCTAGAGCAAGTGTATGCTGTGTAGCGAACCACTAAACAAGAAAGATAACCATAAGAGAACTCAGAGGTTCAAAAAGAGGGAAACAATTCAAAGCTGCTGTTATTTTATCAATACTTTTGTAACCATTTAACACTTACAGGACAACAACCCAGCCTGTAACAGGTAGCAAACAAAAGCAGAGCACCCTGTTCAATATTCTCAGAATACCAAGCATAGAAGGACTGGCAGGATCTCACACTCCCAAAACAGGACAGCCACAGATACGGTATTTTTCCCATCTCCCACATATCAAAAGTAAATCTTTCTAGTAGCAACCTGTATTACCAAAAACTAAGGGGTTACAGTCATGCTTTGTCAGACTCAGAACAGGAAGAATAGAAATTCAGCCTTTCAAATAAAAATATGAAAAAATTTGGGTGGGGCATGCAGGGGAACTGGAAAGGAAATCCTATACGCCCTAGGCATGCCCTTTAAAATGAAGTGACTACAGAAAACATGGTCAAAATTACACCAGTTATCTGTAGGATCAGACAGTCATCAAAATTGGCTGATATTACTATGAACATTTGATGGAAGAGAACAGAAGCTCTGTTTCACTTGATAACATAATTAAAGCCTGAATAAGGGTAGAGGCAGGACGAAAACCCAGAGAAAACTTTCTGCACCCAGATGGCTGTTGCTAGGAGATTGCACGAGGCTTGAGAGCAAGAAAAGTCAGTTTCTCTGGATGATGTAACTACCCATCATTGCAGTCAGTGCAGTAAGGTAGAAGTTACCCTACCTGCAAGGTCAAACACCAACTCTTCTCAGAGATACCTCCCAGCTGAGAGAAAAAGGGATTTCATGCTTTGATCCATCTAGTGATATAACTTTATTTAAAAAAATCAATTTGTGTTAATTACAAACAAAATAAGACACAGAACAGGTTATCACCATGAAAAATTTCCCAAGAATCCTCAGGGAAGTGCCCAGAACACAACAGCCAGAGAACACACATGCATTTGGAAAGAGTAATTAGTACAATGAACAAATGAATCATGCAAACTAATGAAGGAGCTAGGCAATTTAAATCATAGTCCAGTCATTCTCTCTTTTTTCAGAGAAGGATGAAGGAAACCTACATGGCATATTAAGCAGTCAGCTCTTGAATTACAAAGTGTATCATGCCAAAATGCATGGAAAATAGCTAGTCTTCGGATACGAGAAAGCAGACTGAAAGTTAACTTACTGAAGATGGCTAACAATACTGTGTTATGCATATTTTAAGAGAAACAAAAATCCACAAAAGGACTCTGGAAGCCAGACATCTGTCACAAGAGTAAATCTATACTCCAGTGGTATTTCAGACTTCCATCCCCACTGTACTCTCCCTTTCCAGAAGGACAGGTTTGTCTGACAGCAGCTGATGGACCATGAAAAAAGGCAATCAGACTAAGATGCTTTTAAACTCACAAAAATGGCCTACTGAGCAACCTAGTAATACTCCATCATGCCATGATTACAGCCCTTCCTGCTCTACAAAAAACGGGATGGGGGGGTGTAAGAGAAGGAAGCCCCAACCCTAGTTGCTGTTTCCATCAGCGCTTGATTAAGTATCCAGGTCTGCACTGCAGTTGCAGGAAAAACACCTTCAAAAGAACTTCGATTCCCTTTTGTAGCAGAAGGAACACTAGATGGTGCTACACCCGCACTCCTATCTTTACACTCTCAGATGAATGGCTGCAGCAAGAAAAAGAAAAGTTCAAAGGAAAAAATAACTGGCACAAGATAGGTGCCTCACATATGTAGTAGCAGTCTGTCACTTCCATGTCATTCAATGCTGCCCCACTGACCACCAGCCTCAGGACTTGAGTCTCCTTCTGCCCATTTACCTGTAGAAGCTCCACAAGCAACAGCAGTAGAAACTCTGTAAGTTAGGCTACATTGAACTTTTATCTTAAATCTTGCTAACAACCACCAAAATGAAGTAATAATTACCCCCAAAAAATCTACTACAGCAGCTACTGAATCAATTTTCAGGTTTAATACTATTATGTGGTTAGAAAATACGTCCTCCACCAGTAACATTTTTTTAATAACAACTCTTAAAACATTCACAGACAATATTTTTTTAAAATGGAGTAATTGTTCTACTTCATTTGCCCTTCTATGCCAAATCAGCACAGATTCAGAAGCATCTACTTATACAGGCGTAACACTTTAGTTACAGCAACTATGAGTTTTACTATCGCTATTTTACTATTTTACATCGCTTTACTATCAAATCCAGTGGGAAAGTAGTCTTTTAGGATGCTGTCCCCCACTTAGAGGTAACACTGGCTTAAGGAAACTTTTCAACTCCTTGTTTTTTGTGTCACCCAGGCCCACCCCTGCAGTGCTCCTTTTGTGGGTTATGCCAACGTAACTGCTTCTAGGCCACACAGTAGAACAGATCAAAGGTGTGACCTACCTAAAAGTTAACCCTCACCTCCCCTCTGCCACAAAAGCAGGGGAGGGATTCTATCCAGACCAGTTGCCTAAAATACCTCCAGTTGCACTCCCACAGAAATCTGCTCAAGCACAATTCTGGGGTGGTTTGGGGACAGGAAATGTTTAAGGCAACCCTGTATCCAAGAAAACACGCTTAGTACAATCAGAATGTGCAATGCACCCTCAGCTACGTTACATCTGCTCTCAGGTCCCAGGCAGGAAAGACCGTGCTCCTCACAGAGAATGCTGAAATGCCTCTCTACTGCCAGCAAACGGAATAGAGAAAAATAATAATAATTTTTAAAAAAAAAGGAAAGCAAAGCAGCAATAATTCTTTGAGTACCAATGACCTTGTAAGTTAAACAACAAAACATACACATCATATAATTTGTTCTTAGGCTTAAATTGTACCGGAGCCAACTCCAATTACATTACCATTAGCTGGTTACATTTCAGAAAGCATCACCACGCAGCACTGTGACTCAGTTTCCCAGTTTTTTCTTAACTCTGTTCAAGCCTTTATTTGCAAGGATTTTTGCAGATAACTTTTACAATAAGCTCTAGGTGTTAGTCTTAGACTAAAAGGAAAGAGGCTACCCTGATTGCTGAATTCAAACATGCCTGCTCTAGGATGAGACAAGACTTGGCCTCAGAAGAAAAGTTATGGTGTATGCAGACTTGATATTAACAATTTCTTTCCCACTAAATAGTTTAAAACTGTAACCAGTGCCAACCTCTCAGTCAAACCTACACAAAGTCTTCATGTTAAAGCCTCTGACAATCCTTATTCCTCTGCAAGTGTTTCTCTTTCTGCTTCTTTCAAGGGTATACGCTGGACACCAGCGTGTATGATGGACAAAGATTTTACAGAGGAAGTATGAGATCAGTTCTTAACTCTCAGTCTATGCCCTTTGACACCTTTAAAAAGCACAGCAAAGAACCAAAACTCAAAAATCCATTTAAAAAGAAAAAAAACAAAAAACCAAAACCAAGCAGACAATCAAAAAACACACCATTATTTGTACTGCAAGTCTTACCATGGTGTCTCCAGGTCACAAATAGTACAAATTTACTGCTGCAGAACAGCTAATTAATGAAAAAGTATTATAGGATCAATCAGTAAACCACAGTTGGCTGACAACTAAGCAAACAGATTCAGAAACTGCATCAAGCTTGAAAGAGCATGAAGTAGGAAGACATGCACTGACCTCCATTTAAGAAAAGCTACTTTAAAAAATTAAAATAGTAAGACAGAGTTTGCCTTGCCTTTCAAGGAACCATAGTCAAGATGTCACCTTGATTCATGAAGGAAGTTGGTTGTCTGGGCTTGTAGTCAGAAACAGAAAACCAGAAAGTTAACATCTTCCTGTTAACAGAGGAGGGAGGGAAGGGGAGACAGCCCACAGAACAACTTGGAAGAAAGATCCTTCTACAGGGACCTGGAAAAAGAGTACGCTACCAGGAATGTGCCTATGTAATGCGTTTCTAGTCTACCTACCAAGGAAATACCTAGAGGGCAGTCAAGAGTGACCCAAACAAGCTCTAAACCCATGAATACAAAGGAGGAGGCATGGGAAGTTAGTTTCTGTTAACAAAAGATTTTATGTAGAAGCATACCTGACTGAAAGTGACTTCAGTGTTAATCCGGCTGCTTGTCTTCAAGGGAACAGGGATAGACATGCAGAGCATCTCTCCCCTTCTTTCTATTTTCTTTTTTTCAGAATGTCAACCCTTAGCAACTACACAGCGGTTGAGCTGAGCTAAGTTAAGGCATACTACAGAAGTATCTGTTGATAGTGACCATTAACTAATTCTCTGACCTACAGACAATTCTAGAAATGGCTGGAAGTAACTCAGGATAAAGGCATCTGGCTATCAGTTAGAAGAGCTCCAGTCTTATTTCTATTTTTCTCAGCCCTCTCATTTGTCCCTCCTGAAAACTCAGCTGAGTCCTTCAAACATTCCCAAAAGACCTTGGAACTGACAAGGTCACTGTAAGCTAAAAGAAGCCTCCCAGCTCAGCCAAACAACCATGGCTTTGGAATGGAAACTGCCTGTCATTTCATGGCCATATCCATGACTAAACTGAGTTACAGTGATTATTCAAACACAAAAAAATTGGGTCAGCTGACCACATCACTAAAAATCTAATTCTATTTAGAATACTACACTAAACATATATTCTATTTATTTGTATGAACACTATGATAAAAAGGCATTCAGCCTTTCACACAAGCATGCAGAAGAAGCTGTTCCTTAGACATTAACTTTCCTAGTTCCAGAACTAATGTGGCAAAAATGGAATGGCTTTAAAAAGCAAGAAGATATACAGTCAAAATATGATGTTACATACTGTTTCTCCCACAAAGCAATTCTCCTATCAACACAAAAAATCTAAATTATGTTGAACATTAGGACAACCATTCCATAATTTTAAGCTGTAGTATTTCCTTCCCCTCATTCCTGACTTTTATTTGGTTTATTTTCCAAACAAACTTCGAATGGTTCCCCTTCCCAAGCACATAAGTATATATCCTAGTTTGGTCAAACCTATTTGCAAGAGCCTTAAACCTTACAAAGTGCTTCTATTGAAAATCTAGATGCTTGTGAAATCACTTAAACAAGAAAAAACGTGCAGAACAGCAGCAGAATTGTCCATGAACCAGATATCTCACCAATGGCTCAAGAACAGAAGCTTAACTATACATTTCCATACCCTTCCCAAGATAAAAGATTTGACTGCTTACCAGTAATGGTGCAGGCATCTCTGTATTCTCTGCAGTCTGGCACATCGTCTTCCACTGCTTCACTTACATAGTGCTCTTCGTGAATGCCTGTGTCACAGGCTAGGACTGCATGATTCAACGGCTCTGAAGGAGGCACAGTGGCGGCCAAAGTGCAGTCGTGCAAAGCTGTGGCGTCCAGCTTGGCAGGTTTCACAGGGTTGTACAAACTGCCATCAGGGGGACCAGCACCGGAGACTGGGTCTGGCTGGCAGAAACAGAACTCTTTCTCTTTGCTAGAGTTGGCTTCAAGTAGTCTGCAAAATACAAAAGAAACAAGTGTTCAATTCAAGCTATTCCAAACAGAATAAATCAGAATAGATAAACTAATGTTTAAGGAAAAGAAAATTAACTGGACAAATTCAGCAAATACTAAAAACGAAAGAGTCTTCAGAGAGCAACTGCCTATCTTTGCAATTTGCACAGTCAGGTCAAGTAGGAAAGCGCTATTCTTTGTACCATGTTATTAGATTTTTGCCTAACACAACTTGGGATAAGTGCAGTCCATCCACCAGCTGCCCTCCCCTCATGTTGGGCAAGGGAAAGCTCTATGTAACCAAGCCTGCTGCCTGAGCAACACTGTGCAGACAGACTGCACATCACTGGTTGATTTACTGATACTGAAATAACATTGTCATTTGAAATTGACTGATGCCAAACAATACAGAAATTATTAGGAGCTTATACTACAACGCTCCTAGGCTTATCCCCTCCACTGGGCCACTGTGCGCAGCCCAGCCCTTCGCTGCCAGCTGGCATCTTTGCTCCCTTTACAGAGTGCACAGGAAACAGAAATCAAGGTGCACTGGGTTAAGGGGGTGTCTAGTTACTGAGGCTGAAGCACTGGGGAACAGCAAACAGAGAAGGAAGTCCATCAAAGACAGACAGCGATGCCCCCAGCAAGATTAAATGGGCCAGAGAAGGAATGAAGAAGAGCACCTTCTATCCAAAAACTTCACCGAACCTTTTGGATAAAGGGCTAAAAGCACTGCAATAATTGGTGGTATGGTACTGGTTTTGGTTATCAGAAGTGTAAGAAAAGACGCAAATGCTCATTACTGCTAGAAAAGGAAAATGCAATAATGAGATTGCAGAAAAACCAGACTTGGGAACGGACTAGAAAGGCAGGAAAGAACTGCATACTTTATATATATACTTTATATATGAAGTAGTTACAAGCAGCTGAGGAACAGGCCACACAAGAACACCCAGACTACATGGAAAAAGCAGAAAGTCAGCCAGGAAGACGACAGAAATGCACTGGTCTGCAAGCAGGTATTGATGCAACTCAATATTCAAGTGCAGCAGCAGAACGTGCTATGTTCAGTACTTCATTGAGAACTAGAAATAGAAGTTTTCTGGAGAATTCTATGAAAAAGGTTCTTTTTAATCTCTAGGAACACGTCCAGATAACCTTATTTTGCTGTTAAATTTGTACTCGGGATTTTCACACACAGAATCACAGAATGGTAGGGGTTGGAAGGGACCTCTGGAGATCACCTCACCCAACCCCCCTGCTTGAGCATTTCTAGTAAATAACATTATTGCTTCACCAAAGCAGGACAATACTTCTAGAATCTCATTGCCAGACTCAAGCCTCTGTCTCTAAACTGCCAAGATATAGATTACACATTCTAGACCTTCTGGGAATAAGCTTCAGAGAAACCTTGCAAAGTTCTAATACTGTACGAGCACCATCTTTTCTCAAGATATTTTTCCCTTTCACCACAGGTATAAGAAGAAAAATCAAAGCACAATTCTCTCCCCCTCTCAGAGGGTCTCAACAAGGACTTGTTTACACTGAAATCAGAACACCACAACCGGAAAACAGATAGGCAATATTAACTCTGGGGGGAAAAAAAACTATCCTCATACACGAAATGTTATTTCATTAAGTCTTCTTCAATTCCAAACATTTGTATTTCCATATGTTATCACTTAACCTGGAAATTGTTCTCATACTGAGAGGCTCAAAATCTCTATTTTGTAATAATCATAATAGCTACAGGAAAATATTAAATCAAATTATAAGTTTATGATACTATCCTTTCATACAAATGATACTCTGCTGTGGCAGCTGCAGGAAGAGAAAGTTTCAGTCGAGTGCTTTAACAGAAAAATCGTATGGCTCCCCTGCAGAGCATCCATCATTCCTGCACTATCATACTACATACTGAAAAGAACAGTGGGGTCACCTGTACCTATTATTTTTAAAACGGTCGACTTTCAAGTGGCTCTTTAGGAATAACAGGAGGGAGGCTCCTGATATTAGACATTAACTGTTCAAGTGAAGTTGGAATCAAAATGCAGATCTTCATTTTCCACTCTGCATTGAAGACAGAAACAGCTTAAACTATAAACAAGAAAATATCTCGGATACGCATAGACTGATTACATTAAAAGGTCTCCATTTCATCCGTTTAGTTGCTACCACACATCTGTGAATCACATTTGTTTTGGGAAACTCTTCAGTAAGTCTGTTACTCCCAGACATGCCCTTGTTAGTAAGTAACCAAAAGCATTAACAGGACACTCCAGCTTTTCTTGCCCTCCCTCCTCTCCCCTCCTCCCCATGCCCTGCCTTCACAGCTATAGGAAGCCAGCAACGTAACAACGCTACCAAATGAAATAGCACCGATAACAAAAGCATGATTTGTGTGTAAAAGTCTTCAAGTAGGTTTTGGGAATCTGAGATGTGGTAACTTTTCTGAACACACTGACATTCAACATCTGATGTACCTGATCACCTTTACTCATTCACCACTATCTCCCACATACTCCTCAGCAAAAATGCTTTTAGCCAGAACACAACATTGCAAGTTGCATTAGAAGTTTGTCCTGAATTAGTTTCACTTTGCCCTCTTCACCCAGCTTAGCATTCACCCCCATTGAGGTACCATGGATCCAGTTCTCCCCCTCGTAAGCGGCACTCCAACAACTTCTGCCCTGCCACTGTTAAGAACAGGTAAACATAGAGACAGAGACATTCAGAAACAAAAAGTTATCCCTGCTCTTCCTTCACACAAGGTGTTTTACCTTTGGCAATTATAGAAACCATAAACAAACAGATTTTGAAAAAACAAGCAAGCAACAAAAAACATCCCCCCACAAAACCCCACAAGTCAGTTTGTCTGGTCTGCTGCAGAAACCCGTGTAAAATCTATAAGAGAAAGTCAAACTCTGGATTAAGGAAGAGAATTTGCCTTGATCTTAAAAACTTGTATCATGAAGGGAACAAAGTGGGCATAAATGTGTATGCCTGCTCCCTTTCAGACTTATTAAATATCCTTGATTTCAGTAAACACAATGGAAGAATGCTGTTCAGACTCTATTAAATTCATAGAGGTACTGTTTGCATGGCCTCTCTTGCAAGGCAAATATTACCACCTAATCCAGGGGCACACACTTTTCCTTTAAACACTCACCTAAATCTTCCTGTTGCAGAAAATAACAAACTACAGCTGAGCAGTATTTACCAGCCATGAAGAGGAACAGACATTGTAGCTACTATACCCATGAACTACCAAACATTAATATTATTCTTTAGTCAGTCTCACTTGCATATACAGTATTCCTAAGGAGAAGAAGATAGAAATTGTTATTGCAGTGTTTTGCATTTACTCCTCCTGACATCCAAGCAAGGACGTATTTTCTAAGTCAGACTACGACTTTTC
Organism: Phalacrocorax aristotelis; assembly: GCF_949628215.1. Lineage (NCBI taxonomy): Eukaryota > Metazoa > Chordata > Aves > Suliformes > Phalacrocoracidae > Phalacrocorax > Phalacrocorax aristotelis. Next base: position 49,851,049 of record NC_134277.1, on the reverse strand, counting down.
TTGATGACAATGCATTTCATTCTTTCTACTGTGTATGTCAACAGCAGCCTCCACACAGGATATAAATAACTCTTCTACCTACTATGACATAATTCAGCTTTTGCCTCAGTGGCTCTTCTGCACCATTTCTACCAGTCTATTTACAATGACAGTTTGGGGCCTATAAACAGTCCTGGGTCTAAATAAATATTTAATTTGGAATATTTGAACTTAATTTTTCAGTGTAAAACTGTTTGCAGAAAGAGCACAATTCCCTTATTGTCTAAATGTTTTTAACCAGGTCATTTTACTCGGGGCGGGGGGAACCCCAAACAAAAAAAATAAACAAGCAAAAACAAAAAACCAAACCCAACTTATTTGCAAGCTCTTTGTTGAGGGGACTAATTCAAAACTTGTACTTTGTAAGAGCAAGGGCACAAGCACAAAGTCTTACTCCTGCACACTTCCCCTGTACAATACCCAGACTTTGGTCTAACCCAATAAATGCTTAAAACACAGTGTTTGCATCATCACTACATAAAGAGCTTAAATTCTATACACACTAAACACCACTGCCATCTAACAGTACACCTACACTATAGTTTGGACTATGACTACAGTGTAACTAAGACCTGATCAAGAAGTACATTGGGTATGATTGCAGTGTACCCACAGCAGCCCAGACTACAAAAGCCAAGTCAAATTGAGTTGTGGTTAGCCAGCAGTGCACTCCACTTAAGAAAGAAAAAAAAAGGCTGTCCAGCTGTAGGTACCTAGGCAAAGCAGTTCAACACTAAAAGACATGTTTATATCAGACAACAGCCAAGATCTGAGGGTTCTGAGGTAAAGAAAAAAAATCCCCATATCAGCCATTAAAAAAAGTTCACTGTTTGTTTGCAGTGGGTTTTGGGGGGAGGAGGTTGAGTTTCATTCACCACATATTTCATTCAAACGCAAGTAAAATAAACCACTTGCTGTTTCACAGCCATTTGAAATAAAGTTTTCCTGCATTAGGTTGTGTTTAATCCTGAACTCTGACTCTAAAGACAAAAATGAGTTAAATAGTCCTTCTTCCTCCCTCAAAAACAGTAAAAGAGATGGAGCTATTCAACCGCATGCCTACCCAGTGCCCAGCAATGCCAACAAATACATTGTTTGTAACCATGTGACATTCTTCTCATCACCATCTTAGATTGCAGCAAATGACTGTAGTCACAAAACATCTGGAACTCCTACAAATGATGTGCTACTAAAAATTATTAAGCTTCGAACAATTTTCAGTTATCTGTCTAGCTCAGATTTTGTGCTTCAAATAATACTTTTATTCATTAGTCAGACATGGTACCTTGATCACTGCAAATGTAAAGAAATATTCCTTAAAAGAGGGGAAAAATACCTTTCTAGTGCTTCCAACTAAAATCTTTCCCTTTCTTCCAGGTCATCCTTTTGCTATGCATATTCTCACGCTTAACTATCTGGTTTAGAGCAGTAGTGCAGTTTTGAAGCAAAACCATTTACTGTGAGCTAGCTGTTTTTTTCAGAACAACTTTGATGCACAGGAACAGTCAGTTCCCTTTTGAGTAAGAGAACCTGAAAACTCTGCTCCAAGATGCACTTCAAATGCAACCTGCTGCCAAAGAAGGACATGAGACTTCAAACAACCACGTGGGCTTCATCACAGCAAGGTCATTTGGTGTGTACCTATGACATTTTTCTCCTGTGGAAAGCTTCAAACAGCACAGGTTAAATGGGACATTTAGTGCAAGGTGCCAAGCTAAATCTAATCTGAAGTAAACCATCCAAATCAGTGATGAAGATTTAAGAAGCTTTAATCTACTGATGCATCCCTACTGACCAAAGTATCTTCTAATTTAGACAGAACCTCAGGCTACCAAGGGATTGAGAGCGCTTTCCATCCTTAGCATCTGCCTAGAGCTACAGAGCTCTGATCTTGTATTCTCATTTACTGATTTACCAATTCTCATGGTTAAACACTTCAGAGGTTTTCAGGGTGTGCAAATTCTTCTGTTTAATGTACCTGCAAGAGTCCTACCAGAAATGTTCTTCCCTCTTTTTTTATATCATTTTGTAAATCCCGTAAGCACCTCTATTTTACTATGTCTGCTAAGTTTGCTAAATTCTTTAACAAGAGCCCTCCGCTTATTTACATGAAAAATACTTTCTTCAAATGCAGAAGGCCCCACATAGACACTGGAGCAAATCAAAACCAGTTTATATGTCCATCTAATCTGTGAAATGGATTAACATGCTGGCCTACCTTTGGTAATTCAGAATAGTCTTCAGTCTGTGTTTCGGAAAATCATCACTGAATTGACCAAAGCAAGACTTGCTTCGAGCATTCGACTTGCTTATTTCTTTACTAAATCACATCTTCCATCTACAAAAGTTTGCTTTTTTTTTTTTTTAATTTAAGAACTATTTCTTCACTGAGTGGGTGGGCTTAAAAGCCAGTCAAAATGCCTACTTCCATTTAAACACACTTTGTCAGACCACAAAGAAACCACCATTTGCAGTAAATCTGGCTTTCACACACACACATATACTATTTAACTTTTATCTAAAGACTGATCCTAAATAATTTACTGAGTTGTTTTAATCTTGTCCTGCATAATCTTGCCCTCCTCTAAACCATGGGGTTTTATTTTCCACTCAGGAGCTAGCTTTTAAATATGCAGAATGCTGACTGCTTAGTTAAACCTCTAACTAGATGGACAAAAATAGTGAAAGTGTCATAGATGAATGACAGAATGTGACAAGCAGTTTATTTACCTTCAAACATACATAAAAACTAGTACTGCATTTCTCATGTTAGAAGAGATCCATAATTTTTACAGCAAATTAAGGGGACAAGCATCTTGGACTACTCTAGACGACATCCTTATCCAAAGTTTTAATGCCATTTAAGAACCTTTTAATCAAACACCTTTCCTCGATCACCCTGGAGGAAACACTGCCTCGCTCTCTTGACAGGGTTTGTGTTTCTGGTGACCCAGGCAACCACCCCAAAGCCATCTGTGACCCCAGCATCACACAGACCCTTCTCCTCAAGCCTTATATCACATTTAAATTATATTCCATGCTCTTCCCCCACCCTCCCCTTGACACCCCCCCACCCCCCCCGCCCCCATAGCAGGATTAGGAACTCTGGCCTAGCCAAATGCAATCTTTTCAGAAAAGTACCAACACCCAGTGGTTGTCACGTGCTATAAAGGATCTTCTCAGGTATATGCCTCCCAAAAGAGAGGCTCTTCTGCATATTAAACCATTAAAGAATGTTTTCAAGCTAAAGCTTTGAAGGCTTTCTAAAACCACTTTTTATAAAGCCTCATAACCAACAAGTATTAAGCAGATGAAAGCATCCAAAACCATAACAATACCTGGCTAACTGCCAGTGGCATGGCAATGTCTTTTAGAATAACAGAGTCACCACCAGAGAACAAAAGCCAGAATAGCAGCAGCAATAATCAAAAAGATGCTTAAACAATAGTATCAACAGGTAAAGCATAAAACCTTAATCTCAAGGTCCCCAAAGCTGCTGCTGTGACCTTGTTTGGCCTTGTTTGACCATTAAGTCACCGATCAAGACAGTCATGTTTTTTCAAAAATTAATGCAAGTCAAAACATCATAAACAAATAGCCCCATAAAGAAAAGGAAAGAAAGAAAAAAAAAAAGAAAGAAAACCACCCCACTGTTCTCCACAAACCAGAGTTTCTCACCACCAGAACTTGGCCTTCAGAAGGAGCCCATCAGTCTCTTCTCCCCTCAGGCCAAAGGCGAGTGGAAGCATACTGTAAGACAAGGCCTGGGTTTGACCTTCGCAGCTGTGAGTGCACAAGTGTCCTCTCCCCCGGCTTTTATGTAGCACTGCCCCTCTCTGCTCTGAAGTTCCTTGAGGCAAATGTTGCAGGGTTCTATAAATAGTTCTTCCTTGTGTAAGGCTCGTGTTACACTGGGAGCTTTTTACAGCTTCCTCTCCTTTTATTTCATGTAGGCTACCAAACTTGCCCTCCCTGCCCCCACCATGAACAAATAAAACTGAAAAAGTTAATAAGTCCATCACACTACTGTCTGGGAGATCTCAGCTAGACGTGCTGTGTACCTGTCTTGCAAAGGGAAAGCTGTTTGACCACCACTAGTACAGAGTCTACGAGACCTGCACGTGCAGTCAAAGGAGGAATTAATCAGGTAACAAAACAAAGCTCAGAGGTACAGCAATGCAAACTATAAACACCTCAAACACATACTTTCTATTCAGTCCCGCGCACTTGCAAGGTGCTCGCTGAGGTAGACCAATACAAGCTGGGGCCAGGGGAATGGTCCAATACTTGCTGAAGAGAAAGGAAGGATCTGATCACTTAAAAAAAAAACAACCACCAAACAAACCACCAAATCATTTGGTGTTAGGTTGCTGTTGTATTTAGCATGTACAAACTCCTGCCTCATACACAGCCAGTACACAATGTAAACTACACGAACATCAGCTGCAGCACATGAACACATGCTGCCTACCAGCATAGCTCCGTGTACCACTAAGAGAGGCAGGTATCAAAGATTTGTCAAACAGTTCGTGTATGAGGGAAAACTATTACACCAGCAGCAAAACAGGTCCTCAAGTAGTATGGATGGGAACAGTGACAACAGAAACCTGTGAAGTGTGGCTTTTTTTTTTTAATACACCACAAGACCATGAAACTACCCACTTCTCCATAAGCCTCAAAGACTTTCAGAGATTCAAAGATAAGTAAATATTTGGTACTGCTTTTCCACTTGTTAAGAAAAGCTGTGGGATGACCACAGTTTCTCTGAAATGCAGCAGAGGAGGCAGCGCCACTATGTCTGCTCTTCAGCCCTGAGCTCATTTCCTATCCTCACGAAGGACCAGCGAGAGGACCAGAAGCAGAAGAGAGAAGAAAGGCACAACTGCACTAGACAAATGTGAACTAGATACTAGTAAAGTGGGAAACAAAACAAAAAAAAACAAAACATCAACCCTACTGAACAGTGCCTGAGCCTATGACAGCATGCAGTAGGTAAAGATATTCAAAATAAAATACATTAGCATTCCAAACCAAAACACTGGTCAGCCAGCCAAGCCATACCTTCTCCATCAGGGCAACACTGAAGATCAAGGAAAAGCAGCGAAAACAGCTGAAAGACCATGCTAGAAGGGTGGTTCCCCACCACCACCACCGCTTAAACAAAGATACAGTTAACCTAACTGCCAACAAATCTGTGACAAGAGTTTTAGTCAAGTAAACCTAAACAAAGAACAGACTAACTCAAACCAGATATCTACCATGATTTAAAACCTGAGGGGGAATTTTAATCTTGTCTTGCATTACTGTTGTTCTTCTCCTATTACAGGAGAATTTTCTGAATTTCCCACCCTCCACAATGACTTCTAAGAGTCTACCTAGCGTTGGTATAATTTAAATTTAAAAAAAGAAAATGCTGTTTTACAGGATTGGAGAAGTGTCTTTTTTTCAGAAGAACAGCTATTAAAATTTGAAATCATTTACACAAAGTATCACATAACAGAACTAAGGCTGCTGCTTTTCTTTACTATTTCTTATTGCACAGAGACAGTGAGAGCAGGGGTGAGAGGAAGCAGCTGATATGAAAAAGGAAAAAAAATCCTTGCAAACTGCCCTAAAAAAACCCACATCAAACACAGAACCCCATAAAACCCACACGCTAAACCTGCTGTGTCCTGATCCATTTACTGTCAGACTGAGTTTATTACTTTGAAACAAGCTGAATAATAATTAAAAAAAAAAAGAAAAAATCAAAACCCAATCTATTGAGTAAGAACATCCCATTTTTGCAGAAAGTAAGAACTTAAAGTTTAACATTGCTTCCAGCAGCAATAGGAAAGATGACTATTAGGAAGCCTACCTCCAAGGACAGTCAGACCACCAATTCCTGCTCTGAGTAAGATGCTAAGAAGATCTGCTTTGGCTCACTAGCATCATTGGCCCTCACACCCTGGCAGTAAGCCTACCCTCGTGCTCCAGGAACTGGCACCATCCAGTGAGAACCTCCCTCACTCTTCAAGGTTGTCTTATAACCCTAAACATGCACAAAGTTCCTCAAAACCTATCCCACAATTTCTTAACTGGATTTTATATCACTGAGCCTCATATCCATTTTCTTTTGTTGTCTTTAAGTAGTTATATATGGGACCAATACACTATTATGTTTGAGAGGACATGAGTGAACTGAACCCAGCTCTGTCACAAGCTCTATAATTATAGTCCCTCTCAAAAGCTTTGGGCTGGGGAGAACACCGATCACAGCCCTTTTCAGCAAAGAGAAGGGCAGACTTCCAACACTTGTGGATACCCAGGCCTCACACGTCACTTTCGGTACCAGTGTTGAGGAGTGACAGAACAAGACTACAAATTCCTAACAACCAGCAATCCTGGGCCTTATACCAAAGCCTTGGTCACATGGACTTCCCAGCAACCAAGACGTGAGCTGCTGACTAACAAGGGTGCATCTCAACACATACCATTCCAGCGCAGGACTGCTTCCCTTCTGCTTCCATAGAAGTTAATGGCTACAACAAAAGACAGAAATCTCACAATCCTTCTCAAAACACTACAATGCAGTTTAACAACTGGCACAATTATTCTGTCATTTTTCTGCTTATGAAGTTTGTGTGTAAACATCAAGAATAAAATAGGAAAATAAGAATTTTCTGTTTAAAGGTTGCTCTGTATACCCAGTATATTACCATATACATGTGTCTGTGTTCTTGGGAACCTAGAAATGTTTATCTTAACAACAGGCTGTGGAATTTTAGGAAACTCAGCCAATTATCCATGGCTTAGTGCCCTTAAAGTCAAAGTCACACTAGCAATGATTTTGGAACAGAGTTTTTAAAAAATTCCAGGGGCATTAACATGAACATGGCAAGAGCAACACTGTGATACAGTCTTTAATAAACTAAAAAAAAAAAAAATAGAAAGGTCTCCCTACAAGGGAGAACTGCACAAGAGCACAAGCTAAGGGGCAAAAACACAAATAATTAAGTGTAACACATGCTGGTTTTGCTTCACTTGTAGACTAAACTCTCTTACTTAATTACACAATGAAGTTGAAATCAAGCATTGTGGCTTTCCCCGAAGGACCACAAAAATTAAAATCTCAAGTCACTCAATACGGACGGATCAAATGGTTCCAAACAATTTGGAAACCGTTTCTGGAAAATAATTGCAATAACCCTTAAACATGGTGCTTCTTGAAGTTGTCCTCAAATTCCAGTATGCATGTGCATATTCTCCAAAATGCACAACAGACAGTACTCAACATTGAGCTTTGCTTATTCGGAGTCACGGCACAGGCAGTAAGAAAGCACTCAACAAAATTGCCCCCTGCCAGCTCCTGCTCTATTGGTCTTTGTTGGTGGAGACCTAAAAGTACTGTAAGGAGACTAGGCAAGCCAACCTGCTTACCAATCACTCAATTCAGTTTCCCACTTATCAGCATGCCTTATGACTTATTCATATCCTAGCACCCAGTCAGAAAGCATTCTGAATACACCAACAGCCTCAGGCAAGCAACGAAGCCAGCTTTCAGTTATGGGAAACAGTTCCTTGACAAACCTTATTCCTGTGCGTACTCTACAACTTAGCTGGTAGACCTGAAATTTCTCTGAAAACTTTCTCTGAAAGGGAAATTTTTCACTACAGCATCAAAAGCAACCCTTGCTCAGACAATAAGAGGAACCAGACAAATTTGTCAAAATATTACAGACACATGGTAAAGGTGGAAGTACACAGAACAACAAGTAGGTTTACAAGGTTGGAAATCGGCATTTGAAGCACTTCTGCCTTCAACTGAAAAAAATAAAAATATCACTAATGTTTTCTGCCACCAGTTTAAAGGAAAGCATCTCTCAACAGAAGTGCATTACGATGCTTAGAAATTTCTTCCTTTAAACTGTTTTTTCATGACCTAAATTAGTAGAGCAAAGGTCCTATCAGCCTCAGAACCAGTTAGGATTAATTTTCCTCAACCCATGCACATACTCTATCACAAGCAAAGTTATCATACCCATTACTCAGTTTCTTTAGGATAATGATAACATTGACTCAGATTTAAGACCAAAACATATTCTGGACTTTCAATGCCCACAGTTATATTTGAGGAAGATTATAAACTTCAACGCCATAGGGAAGTATCACTAGAGCCAAAGCAACTGCTTGACTATTTTACAGACTTTCACACTTTTTGCTTGTGCACAAAGAAACAAGCTTCTGTCAAGGAAGCTGAGGAAGATTCATATTTCTAGATCACAAGCAAAATGGAAAGCAAGGCCTACAAGTTCCATCCTGAATATAAATACAGGACTTCCTGAAAGGAAGAGACCTCTTTACCTCCTCTGTAAATTCCCTGTGTTGACTGCTCATTTGACACACTTATCTGAGCTAAAACAGGTAAAAAAGAAAGCCAAGATTTGACAGCTGATGCCAGTAACATTAAAAAGTGCTTTAAGCCTGTGCACCCTCAATTTCATTACTTCACCTTCTTTAATTTTAGGTTCTCTGTCCAATATGTTCCAGCATCAGACCTCAAAGCTTTATCACATGTCTTTTGCTGTCAAGAGATAATATGAAACTCTCCTTGTTATTAAAGGCCTGTGGAACACCTCCTTGCAACTTAGCACGGAAGACAAGGAAAAATTAACTTCCTTGGAAAGGGCTGCGCATCACATCATTAAAAGAGAGATTTTTTAGAAAAATACTTCTATATTCTACATCGGGACTGAAATTATGTCAGCCTATTTAACTCCTTCTGTGGTTCATGTAAAAAAGCTTTTTATTTAAATTTAGTCATCCTTTAAGCACAGGAAAGGTGACATATTACATTTTATCTGCCTGAGCGTTTGGGGTCTAACAGAATTTTCAGCAAGAAATGCTGAAATAACATTAAAAACATGCCCTGATATATATAAAAACATGCAGAAGATATCTCCAGGCCATCACTTACCCCATACAAACAAGAGTTTTAGCTTTGTTTAACAAATTCCTGGTCATCCTTCTGGTCAGAACAACACAGCTGTCCAAACAGTTCATACAACAGTTCAAGCAAAAGACAAGACTTTATCCCAAAGAGAAAATTGTGCTATTTCCCCTACCAGGATGCAGGGAATTAAACATTGTAGTTATTCCTGCTGCAGAGTAGAGACATGGGCACGCTAGACAACCCTTACTGCACTTGCTGTTCTGGATCCAGACTTGGTTTTCAGAAACATACTGTTTCTTTGTCTGTACCAACTGCAGGGTTCAGCAAAGACATGGCCTCCTACTTGTAATAAGAGCCATTTTCTGTTCTCCCCAGTAAAACATTGTGCCATCACTTTGAAATTGTTGTTTTATAATACACCATTTTTCCTTGCATGCACTCTTATGTGTCTGTAAGGTCCCACAGCAGCAAAGCTCAGTTTTCACACACTTGTCCCTCACCATGGAAACTGAAAAGGAAGAACAGTGTGCACATACCTCATTTATATTATTAATAAAAATTCATCACAGTACCCTACTGATATTCATCATTAGGCTGAAGTCTCCATGGCCAAATCAGGAAGCGCCGTAAGCTTCCCGTGACTCAGGCCTTGCAGTAATTCCCTTGTAAACTTCCGTCATCATCAACACCAGCAACTGACACATCAAGGCCAAAATAAGCCACCGTCCTATAGTTAAAAAAGGCAGCCAGCTTTTAAGCTGCAGAAAGTCTAGCACAGGCCCTCTGGGGTGAATGTCTTGGTAGTGATGAGCTGCACCAGAACCTCCCTAGAGCTCTCTTTCAAGAGATCCACAGGTTTTCATCATAGGTCTGCAGTTCTACCACTCATGCCCTGGCTCCAGAGCTGCTGTTTAGTCCAGGCTCCACAGCCACCAAAATCCACACCAGCTGCCAGCACAGCCACGGCCCACTGCGCAAATAATCTCTGTGCAAATGTACAAGTGATCTCTGTGCAAGGCATGCTGCTGCTTTGTCAGCAGGATAAGCCAGTGCTGAAATGCTCTCTTCCTCAGCCTCGCTCTACCTACACTGACTGCAGTAGAAATAAAAAGTTTTATTAATAAGCAGGAGGAAAAGGTCAGCAACTTGACTGGGATCCACAACTTTCTAGGCCAAGATCAGCTGCACAGTATGCCAGAAGGGCCAGATAAGAGACCAGTTTTCCCAGAACATGCCATAAACTGCATGGAAACAACACAGCATACACCTATATGGTCTCCCACAGAACCCTACTGCCAAATGAGCGCTCATACAGCCACGTTGATACGGAACAGAAGGGTGTTTTACAACTCCCACTGATTTCAGATAATCCATGCTAAACCTGCAGTGAGGTAGGAAAACAGCAACGTAAAACATTCAATAGCAGACAACAGATCACTTAAAAACTGGCACTGCATTTTGCAGCAATTTTTGCAAGTTTTCACCTTCTAACTTTTGCATAACAGTGTTACTTCATAGGTTTCCATTCTTCCTCAATCTTCACGTTGTGTTCGGACCTCTATATAGAGATACCAATTTACAGTGCAATTAAGAAACCATACAAAACCCATACATATAGCTAGCACAAAGAATAATATTTTCTTGCTGCTAGAGTGCATATATGATTTACTGGCATGGTGTTTAGCTGCAGCAACAGGTTTCCAAGTTCAGACAGATTTTTACCTCTTTCACCTGCATAAGTTTATTCTTAAGAGGTAAGAAGCTTGTTTTTGTAGTCATGCATCACAAATATGTCACTGAAGATATACGACTCTAGCGCTCAGTTCTTGGAATTTTTAATTTATTTTTTTTTTTTTACAGTTCTGGTTAAAGCAATGTAGATGCACATTAGTGCACAGTGATAGAATATATCACTACAGATGAAGACAGGAAGACAATCTGAGCACCCCATTCTTGCTCCAAATATACCCGCAGCCATTAAAGCTGCACAGTGCTGCCCGGTCATTCACAGTGCAAAGCAAAAGGCAACTAGGGAGGACACTGGCCACATCATTCTTATGTTGCTCAGGACAGCCACAATCTCAGTGACAAAGACATGTATGCCATCAGTTTTAAAAGCAAACATTTAATGGTTAGCTACCATAGTACAGTTTGCATTCATTGTCAGGTCCCCTTGCTGCAAGACAAGGGGTGCCACCATAGCTACCAAGTTTTAGTCGTTATGGTCTGCGTTCTTCAGACAAACAACAAACAGCTGTAAAAATAAAACTGACCTTCAGCTTAGCAAGTTTGAAAATTACCCAGAATACATCACATTCTGCATGATGCATATGACAGTGGGCAGAAAATACCTGACCTGATGAAACTGAAGCCCCACATGCAGAATTTTCCTATAAGTGTCCTACATAGGCCAAGTTGCACCACCAGATTAAGCCCAAAATCCATAAGACTGCACATGTAGCACAGGAGTCAGCCACATACAACATTCTCAGCAGGACCAATGGCCACCAGCCAAAATGAAAAAAGATGACATTCAGCATGAACCTATCCTGACCGGCCAGAGGCAAGACAGACAAACATTTTGAAAGTTATTTTGAACTGAGAGAAAAGGAAAAAAAAAAAAGGTTTTTTCCATATCAGGTAGATGACACTACCCCAGTATGAAGAGATAGTATGGCGGAGCATATAAAACCTTACAATAAATAGTAAGAAGAGATATGACTGATCTTTCACTCCAGCATGCCTACAAACCTTCAACTGCATGGAATGTTACTTTATGAAATACTGGAATAACTGACACAGCCTACCTTACTTTACCTTTGGTGTCCCCACTGCCATGAAATACACATCACTGAAACGTTTCTGCTATGTGGCAGCATTCCCAGGTCTGCCATTTAGAGAAGTCTCAAACAGCTTTGAATTCCTTTAAGTTCTCTACCTGCAGATATTATTTGCAAAGATAAACATGAAAGTGAAGAAAAACATTAATTCACTCAGCCATGCAGGTGGAGACTAAAACACTGGGAATGACCTTTGACTTTAGCATTAAAACAAAACACACATTAGAAGTCAGAAAAAGTTGGAAGGGAGAAAGGGGAAAAGCGCAGAAGTGTTGTTTAGGGGAGTCTCACTAGATATTCTGCCACCAGGAAAAATCAGCAGCTTTCCTGCCCCAAGTTCATAACGTAGCACATAAACACGTAAACTGGTGGGCCCTCTTGTGCTTTGTGCTGTTTTTCTACTTCAACTGTCTTTTTCTGCCATAGTTCTGTGAATAAAATAGATCAAAATGAAGCACATAATTTTGTTAAATATCAACTTTTAAATATTGAACTGCCTGTAGCTGGGTATTATGGACAAAATAAAAGTTCCACCAATTATAACAATTTCCTTTTTCAGTGGCATTGCTGTCTGCATCAACCCTTCCCTGGTTACTGTGCAATCAGGAAAAAGGTTTTTCATGTAAGCAAATGCAGTGTACAAATTAATGTAATTCCCACTTCATCTAAACTGTGTTAGGTAAGAGCCTTCCCACTAACGCATAGTGAAGAGCGGCACTTTTCAGACTCACCCTAGTTAAATGGTGTCAGTTTGCTGAGATCCAGGCAGCCTTTGAACACCATCACAGCGAAAAAGGAAGTTTTTCCCCCATAAAATTCTACCGATTTTCCCTCAATAACACAGAGATTATTCCTAGCTGAATGCAAGCTAAAAAACCTGAAAAAAGTACATTTTCTTTGCAAGTTACCAGGAAATAACGACATAGTCAAAACCAGACAAAACGGTCAGGAATGAAAGGTACCTTCCCCCCCACCCCTTCCCATTCCAAATCATTGGCAGCTCCCTTTTTCAGCTCTCCACCAGGACTCTGTCCCTCAGTGACTCTAAGAGTCTAACCAGTCTGCTAAAAATAGCTTCTCAACTACAAGGCATGTACATTATCAGTGGAAAACATTTCTGCAGACCTAGCAACAGCCCCACAGCTCAGTCTGATGACATGAGACTAGAGAAGCAGACTAAAGAATGGTTTGTCAAGTTAGGGAAGCCCTTACTGCATGCCCATCACAGACAGAATGCGTAACTCCACCCCCCACCCCCCCCGGGTGATAGGTACTTTACAGGCAATGTCAAAAAATTGTGTTGAAAATGTCTTTTTTTGTACGATAAACAACACTGACTGTAAAATCTGAATATGCTAGAAATACATTGATGATCTGAAGTACACTTAAATATATATTAGTTCACAATTCAGCAGTCTTCCATGATTGTTTCTCTGGAGGTATCTATAAGCAACATGTAATAACATACGTGCCATTTTGTAGGCAAGTCCAATGCTCTCAAAGTTATTTTTCTCACTATAAACCAGTAATAAGACAAGAGGGATTAAAAGGCTTGCCCAGGTCACTTTTGTATAGATACCTGTGTTGTGGGTTCTGTCTCTTCATTGCGTGATCACTAAAGGAAAAATACACACAAGATCCCCCAGTATCCAAAGTTCAGAGCTACAGAATTAAAGGCCAGCTGGAGTCTCAAAAAAGCTATGTGAGGCATGTTTCCATCAAACCTCAAGAAGGGAGAATAATTTTGATAGCACTGCATGAAATGAATGAGTCCTATTAATGCTAGAAATACCCAATTGCTTATCCCTTTCTACCTCTAGGACAGAGTTCTCTAGAGTAACAACAAGAATTTAATAAAATAAGGCACAGGTCTGATGTTCAATAAAGTTGCACCTGAAAACATGTGGTTTACATTGTGGGAGGTAGCTGTAACAAAACCTACTTCTGATACAAATGAATCAGAGATTGAGGCTGTCCTTCACATAGATGTTCACTCAAAAACTTGACATGGTGGTTTCTTGTCAGTAGCAAAGCAAAGCAATATTGTTCAATAAAGACAAAATATAAATATTTCCCTCTTTCACCCTTAAAAAAAAAAGTTAGTTTTATGCTAACCGATAGATTCTAATTACTTTTAAATAACGGTAAATGCAAATGTATGAGACATGATGAGAAGTAGGTCATTTCCAGGCATTGCATAAAATGGCATCCTGCACTGTGTAACTATACTGAAGTGCTCTCCAAAACTTTCAAGACATCTTTTCTTTTTTTAAAGATCACCTTGACTCACAGCATCTCTATTTGAGATTTTTTTTAACTAAAAAGGAACACGCCATCTCTCAGAAAGACACAGAAAAATTCTGAAATACTTTGAAACTTCATACACAAAATTGTCCTCCCTGTATAGACTACAAAATTCTGCAACTTCAGCCACTCATTGCTGCCAGGGGACAGTACCGTGACTTACTCAAAATGGATGAAACAGAGTTCTTGTGTTGTTACAGCAAAAACGCCGCAACCCAGCACAAAGAGCCTTGGTCTGACTCTGGTTCACAGCCTTATTCTATACGGTTCATAAGAGTTAGCTTTGTTCACAGAGAATTTAGGTAGTGAAACACTCACCACCAACTTAAAAAGTTTTTAAACCTGAAGGTGTCCTATTTACTCCGCCTCTGTTTTTGTAGGATGTTGAGGTATTTTTATTCTTCACGTGGAAGACAACAGTAGCTTTCATGATGATACCTCCCAAACTGAATCTCTGGTTATGAAATTATAGATCCAGAAGTACAGTTACATGTCCTAAACTGATTGCATTAAGGGCTGTAATTTTAAGGAGTCTGGCAGTGATATCAACAACACCTACGCCACACTCTGAACACATGCTTCAGAAGCATTTTTTCTTGTACAGTTAAAATCTTCAGCTGCTTCCAGACCAACAGTATGATTTTACCCCAAATAAATTCCTGTGCAGAGTTGAAGCGATGCTTGAAAGCATCAGTTTTTTTAAAGTAAAGATTTAGAGTGTGGGTGGGTATTTTTCCTAAGCTTAATGTAGATTTTAGCACAGCAGAACTTTCCATGGCTACGGTAAACATAGAGGGAATCCATTAGTCCATTTGTTTTTCCCATGACACTTTCATCAGAGGGCAAGTCACATCAGTATGACCTTCCTACTGATGTTATGTTACTGACCATGTCAGAAACAAGAGGGTTTTTTTGAACTGAGTTAAAAATTATTGTGCTGTTGATGTAATAGCTATAATTTGAAGTTGCAGTATTGGGAAACATACAAATAAACTACTGCCTAGACCTAACTTGAGAGTAGAGATCCCAGTGCGTTTGCATCTTTAGGAGGCAGAGAAGAGCAAAGAATTTGTCTGGTCTAAAGACACTGCCATTTCAAGATAAACACAAACTCAAGTTTTCTTCCGTTTTGTTTCACGTTGGAAGGAGGGCACTGAGAGGGTGATGCATGGGAATTAACTTACCTGCTTTCCTCTCAACTTTGAGGGACGTGCATTTTCCCTACCGATTTCATTGCCTCTCTTACCACTTCAAGAATTTCACTTATGGAAGGAAAAGCCAGGTTCAAAAGTCACCAAACACTTCTCAGCAAGTGGAAGGATATCCTGACCAGAACCACTACTTGTTTCACCTTCCCAGTCAAAGGTGCCAGGAGCAGTACCAAACAAGTTTAGCCAATTTTCAGTGGAGTCTTCTGTAATCCAGAACAAGTACCAGTATGGGAAGGCCGATTTTCCTTCACTCTCCCTGGTACAGTTAGGTGTAGTTGTACGGGAACAATTACCAATGTACTGCATTTCCTGAGAATAAAGAGTGGGGTTAAGGGACAGAAGCAAACAAACAATCTGGCTGGGAACAAATAAAAATAAGCTCAAGGTCTCTTATATCAATACATGTCTAAATTAGAGTTTCCACATGATATCTGAGCTATCTATATTAAGCCTCTTCGGCCAGTCTTCCACTAAATTAAGCTCTTGAGTGGCTTAAAGTTCACATGATTTTTACAACCTAACTCGGCAGCTAT
Source organism: Phalacrocorax aristotelis (assembly GCF_949628215.1). Classification (NCBI taxonomy): domain Eukaryota; kingdom Metazoa; phylum Chordata; class Aves; order Suliformes; family Phalacrocoracidae; genus Phalacrocorax; species Phalacrocorax aristotelis. The sequence goes on along the minus strand of NC_134277.1, from coordinate 49,835,190 downwards.
TCCTTCTGCATCTCCTGTATTGAAAGTTTGTCAGCTACCTTTTTCAACTTCAATTCCAGCTCTCTGATAAAACCTTTTATGTGTGAAGTCAAATGACATCAGGAAACACATTTCATCTCTTCTAGAGAAAGGATTTCAGAATGCGATGGGATCAAAGGGAACAGTATCACAGTTGATGAGGAAATAGCTTCAGTTATTTAAAAATCTAACAACATTGGAACCACAAGGTGAAATACACTCGTATCACTTCTAATCCTCAGGTTTTCCCAGTAATTCCTGTACAGCCTCAGGATGACTAGTAATGATTTGACGGCAGGCTGTACTGCTCTAGAAGGCCGCATATCCACCTCTGTTTTTAACTTCACATTTGAAACAAGTTGTCTCAGAATAATTCCAACTACAATTCTAATTAGGAAGGCAAGTAAATGTATTGCAAATTAGTACCTTCTGTTCTGTTTAAAGACTTAAGTTATTCTGTTTCTTTCTAGTCTGCAAAGACCGCAAGTTTTAGTACCGACCTACCCTTTGCTTTTATATCCAGACTCCCTTCACACATTCAGAACCAGACTGCTCACTGAACAAGACCTCTCGACTGCAGGGCAGTTTCTAACAGCACCTTTCACCTAAGTTTCGTCTGCCTCCAACTTTTCCTCTTAGTATCTGTGTTAATGCAATGTTTTGGGACACAGTTCAGCAGAAAGGAACAAAACTGATTTCTGCTGCAGTCCGTGCCATAGCAGGACACACATTAAACAGCAGCACCTGGGATACACAAAGGGGGGTGGGGTTTGAGAAGAAATTAAAGTCTGTTGAAAAATAGTTGATTTTAACATGTTCCTTCAAAAAGGAGTTTCTCCACAAAAACTGAAAATTGCTCAAATACCTGAGCAAGGCAGGTATTCCTCCATATTTCAGAGATAAATAGGAAGAGAGGGGACAAATTCTGAGCCACTCTGATGCATATAAGCACCTCACTGGAAGTAGACTTAAAGAAAGAAGGAGCGAGGGTAAGTTAAGTGAACAGGGAGAACACAAACTCTTTGTGTTCACTGTACCTTTATGTATCCCTTTATCAGGGGTGAAACAGGAATTTACAGAGGAAAGTGAGCCATACAAAAATGAACAAGAAAAATCCATCAGACATATTTCAATCAGGAACACACTAGATTTTTTAATCTGATCCCTACAGACGAGGGCTCCTACCAGAATTTAAGCGCCATTCGGCTGCAATGCAATCCTACCTGAACTAGTGGGACCAGAGGAAGAGAGTAAAAAGAGGAAACAAGGAGGGTATTCTTTCTGCCTGGTAAGAATTCCATCTCTGTCCAGCTACAATTACACTCCCATAATTTGCAAAGTCATGTTACAGATGCTAACAGCTCTACAAAAATGTGTCATATCCTTCCCTTTCTTACAATAGTCTAAAACCAGCTGCAGCACTGAGAGTTCTGAGTGTGTTAAGGATTTTAGGTATTGCAGGTAGTGCCAGTCCAAAGAATTTTTATGAAGTTTTAAAATGTAAAGCTGCTCATTCAGAAATATCAGCTTCCTTCAAGTCAATTACTGAGCAAGGAATAGTTATTATGGGCATTGTCCCAAAGCTAAAAAGTTCCCAGCCATGGAAAGACCCTTTGAACTATTTTGGCTCCAAGATGAAATGGTGTTTGTAACAAAGAGCATGTTAAAAATAAAGTTAAACTTGATTTCTTGTTTAACTTGATTAGAAGCAGTTGCAAATTTTTTTTTATATATATATATTATTTTTTTTTTTAACAAATTCACTAAATATATTCATTCTTTTAACAGAGTTCAGCCAAGTTGTGGAATAGTAAAAAGAATTAGTAAATTATAAATAGTTGTTCCTCAATTGATTATAGCAGTGAAGAAGATTAAATTTCAATTAATTGGTAAGCAAACAAATTCACAGTTACAAAGCTGGGGGTGTGTGGAATCTAAATAGCTAGATTTCTCACCTTCCAGCCACCCGACTACACACACATAACTCTCCAACAACAATCTAATATTTCAGAACCATCAAGGTTTAAAAAATTATCAGAAAATATTTCTATGAAGAAAATAGTTCATATAGTCCAAAATTAATTTTTTAACCATTTTGCTTTTTTGTTTTAGAGCTCTAGTTTCAGATTTAAATACAGGTAAGGAAAGCAAACTCAAACCATATCCAGAAAATGAGCTTAGAAAAATGATGGCATCCCCAGGACAAGTTATCTTGTGTTTCAAAGGAAACACTCATGTCTAAGCTCTTTATATTCCAGGAATTTCCATTTTAACAACAGAATGAAGTCCAGGATACCAGTTAGGCATAAGCCTATGTACTGAAGTATGCTATTAGTTAAAGTTACCAAAGTGTCTATCAGTGTATATGAAGATTAATACACAGAGCATATAAATATTAACACATTTCCTGCTTCTGATGCTCCAGGATTGCCAATAGAAATCAGCAACAAGTGAATTGTCCTGTGAATATAGAACAATATGCGTATCCCACATAACTGCAATTTCTTTGTGGTTGAAAGCCTACAAAAGTGGGTAAGTAATTAAGTTTGCACCGGTTTGCCTTCTCCCACCACAACATTTGTTTAATAATATCATGACTCAAGATACCCGATACCCAAAGCAGTTTAATCCGTAACCTTAAAAATTAGCTTTCTCAAAACCTCCTTATCGTGGCAGCATTTTAAACAGCATAGCAGTTTACTAGGACTAGCTTCAGATCTTGAGATAGTGAGGGAGAAAGTAGCCAGAGAAAACAGGGATTCTTGACCCATTCAAGCACAGTACTCTGTTGAAGCCCCACTTTTGCAAAAGTCTTTCCCCCTGCCCCACCAGAACAAAATCTGCCCGTGACAACACAAGAGCAGCTCAGTTCAGCATTATCTGAGAAAGAGGCCAGGCAGCACTATACAGTGCAAGAGTTGAAAAACAGCATTCAACTGAACTGCAGAGTAAGGGAATCCAAAAAGTACTAAAGCAGCATTTGCCATGTTCCCTTCCTTTGTCTGCATTAATTTAAAACATGGCTAGCAATGCCTCTGCACCCACACTACATACACACTACATTCAAAGCTAAGCTCTAAGAGAGACAAACAGTGTCAGGGGATTACAGCTCCATAGCAGCCATTGCTGTACCTGGTTTTCAACTCTTTTTCCTCTTGACCATCTGCATAGCATTCTTCCTTTCTTGAGCCTCCTTTTCCCCTCCAGAATTTCACCATTTGGCTAGCAGGCTCACTTTAAGTGTCACTTCTATTTGCGTTTCCCCCACATGAACAGTTCTTCGTGCTGTAAGGTCATTTGAATGCAATCGTAACTTTGGCTCGCACACAAGTTTCCTCGCCCTCTCTTGGCAGAGCACTTACACAAACTACCAAACTGAGTCAAAGAGAAAGGCTACTCCTCTCTTCAGTCTGCTGCATTAAAACACTGATCTTTTGAGCGCTTTTTTACAATATCTACATTCTTAACCATGTCCAAAATTTTTAGTTTAGCACAGAGCAATATAAACAACTGTATGCAAATATCCCCTGGACAGAACAGATGTTAGCAAATCTTGTCCTCTTAAACATCACACAGAAAACATAAACAGGGAAGTGTATACCACCATGAAAACACCACAAAACGTTTCCAGAGTCTTCACAAAAGTAGAAAAATTCATCTATAGAATAAAACAGTACTTTAAAACTGCATACATTTCAAAAGACTAAGGGCTTTCTGCTGCAGGTCTTGAAAACACTGATGAGGGAACGGAGCTACGAGCTCATCTGGCAGTCACACAAGTGCTCCCACAAATTAAAACCCCTTTTGCTGAAACTATTCTCCAGAGGAAAGCCAGTCATGAACTCTGCCCTCCTCTGAATGGCATTTTTATATCGTGCATAAGATGTCACCTCAGCAAACTTCGAGATTTAAGAATTTGGAAATAATTTATCATTCCTCAAGAAAACTGTTGAGCATTTTCCTTTCTTAGTTTCAACTCCAGGACAGCTCACAACAGTTTTTCTCAGACAGTCTCCTGTCCCCTCACATTCGGGACAAGTTTGCAATTACAGTCACCTCTTCTCCCAGCAGCAACTCTCTTTGTGAACTGATCCAACTCTCAGTGTCAAAACAAAGGATGTGTAAACATTGTCTACTAAGGATACGCTCACACCAATGACAAACTTTGAAATCTCTGTAGATATGAAATGCAACTTCCCCCCCCCACCCTCTCCAAAACCAGATGGTCCTTCAGACAAAATAAAGGATAATGCAATTTTTAACATTTCTCATCTGATCTTGCTTATTAGAAGTCACCTTCCCACTCGTGTCTATCTAGACTTTTTAGAAGTTCAATTGTAAATATTCAAAAGGCTTATGCCTACACTGATGGTTATTTACAGTGCTTCCTGCAGCACCAAGCTTTTCAATGCTGACAACCCAACCCTGATCAAAAGAAGATTCCTCATTTTGGACTGCCTTTGGACTTACATAAATCCTTTATATCTGTGAATGTTGTCAGATTGATTTGCATTCAATCATCCTGTTACTCAAGTTCATTCATTCAGTTCAAACTCAAGCTTAGTTCACACTATTCAGTTCAAGACTGAGCATAACTGTATGCCTGGATAACATCCAGCCTTTAAGATACATAAACTATCATTTCCTTTATCAGTAGAGCTGCAGACATTCCCAGTGCCTCTTCACACTGTTTTCCGGCTTCACAGCAGTCCCAACTCATGCAGTTTTAACATATTAAAGTGCAAGAACTGTTAGGAGTATCAGGTTGTGGTTGCAGAAGACTGACATTCACCATATGGTGAACGGTAGATTTGATGAGGTGATTTACATTTGCAAATGTAATTCTATTCCCATGTGCGCTTCTATACTTCATCTTAAGATTGAACACAAAGACCTGCAACAGAAGGAATTACATTTGACCCTGATAGTGAAGTAACAAGATTTAAAGTAATAACAAATGAAAATATTTCACATACAATATTTTTCTCAGTGAAAAAGTTCTATCTGTCCTATTTCAAAGACAGCAACATCTTCCTATCCCCAAGATACACTACTTAGTTCCACTGTTAAGGAGATAATTTTTTTCCAATGACACGGAACTTTAAAAGGCAGAGATACAGAAATATAATTTTAAAACATGAAAAAAGTTTCTCTTTCTTCCCCAAGACTGAAAAAAAGAAAAAGAGAAGGTAAGATATACGGCAGTAGGCCTTCAGCAATCAGTAGCTATTTAAGACAATCCAGAACTAACATTTGCAGCAATATGCAAATACATCACTTTAGTGGTCAGAATAGAATAAAATGCACTTTTAAAGGCTGAAATTTCAGAGAAAAATGTTTCTTTTCACCAACATGGATAACTAAGAAGAAAGATTTCCTGTTCATACTCTTTGTGTACAAGCTGGAATTTCCACAGATGTTTCCCTGAAATCACAGCAGATAAAAGCATCTTATGAAAATGCATTTTTTGTTTTCATTCATTTGCAGTTACAAAATTTACTTTTTCTGAGAATTAATAATTTTTCAACAAATGTTTTTCTTTTAGATTCCCCATAAGTCCATGTAATTGCCATCTTCCAGCTGTCTTGCCCATGCATCTTCAGCAGCAGCAAGATTTGCTGACCCTATAATCAAGAATGTAGCTGTCAATAAGATTATTTATCTTTTGCCAGATTGTGTCACTGTTTATTATTGAGTGAGATAAATTAGGATCTAACTCTATAGCTGATTGGCTACTAAACCTTGTATAGATTTGCTTAGGTTTATTATTTGACAAAGTTTACTCTGAAACACAAGTCATTGCTTCATATGCAACTGTAGATGTGAATTGCCAGATCAGTGTACCTCAGACATTCAAGGCACTCTACTTCATTCCAATTTAAATAATTGATTTGTTGTTAAATAAAGGAATCGTCAACTATTCGTCTACTTTTACAGGGGGAAAGCAGTTTCCATCAAGGCACTCTGTTGAGCAGTACCTGGGTAAACTGTACTGAATGATCACCCTTTTTTTTTTTTTAAATTTACAAAAAAAAAAAAAGAGGCACGTATAAATCCCAAAGCACATTTTACTCAAGATATGTGCAGTACATGCAGTGAGATTAAATTCTCACTCAAGTGCAATCAGCTCTGTTCCTGAAAGATGGGAAGACAAAAAGATAGCAATGAAAGGGAGAAAAGCAAATGACAAATTTGGAGACCCAAGCCTTACACCGGATTTTGCAAAATATAAACATAGTACTCTTACAAGCAACAAGCACACAGTTATTTGGTGCTTTTTACACACAGATTTTTATGAAGAAGAGTCATCTTGCTGATACCATGAGACCTCCAAAGCCTCAAGGCATTAATTAACTAGATGTCTCCTGCCTACCCATAAAACATTATGCCACCACAGCAGGTCATGGAGTACTGGATTGTTCCTACATCATCCATTTATTCACACTGCATATCCTCAAAACCATCTGCTTCATGGTGGTACTGCAGAGGTATTCGAAGTAACTCAAGTCTACAGTCTGGCACATCTATTCTTTGATAGCCCATTTGCTACGGGGAGAAAAAAAATGCAACCAAACACACAAAAAACAACCTTCACAGTAAGCCCACATGCAAAGCATAAAATGTCTTTATTTCCTTTACCTGCAGTGTATTTCAACTCATTCCTAAACTATTTTATTTGATAAGTTTGTAATATAACTTTCATTACCATCTTAGATTGGTGGTGAGGAAGGAAAAGGTCATTGCCTTTTTAAAAATAATTTAAAGAGAGGTTGGAAGGAGGGAGTAGCTTGTCTGTGCTATTAACTAGTGTTGTTTTACTAATGCAAGGTTACAGAAGTTTGCTCTTTATAGTAACTGCTATTAGGCACAGTGGGTGTAAAGATCCAGACTGAAGTGATGGGCCAAGAAAGATTGCAGAGAAAACTGTGGATCATTTTTCCAGTGGAGAATATCCCCTACACCGCCCTTTTGCACCCACACAACCAAATATGTGTTCAATCCAAAATCCTTCCCCTGCAGCTTCTCTGAAAACACTGTATGTAGGCAGGATAAATTATTATGCAGAACTAGAACATTTGGAACGTGCCTCAGATTTTCAGATACACAGTCAGTAAACAGCAGATTATTCTCTGAACAAATGGGCAGAGTAGTAGACTGTCTTAATATTAGAAGTATAAAATAAGTTATGTGGCTACTATAGGAAAGCTATAAGCCACAACACAGATGAAGTTTAGAATTAATTCAGAAAGATTTAAGACCTTGCAAAAATAGGATTGAACATTGTAACACAGGAACTATTCCCACTTTCCTCCTTGTCTAATGCACATTTGTGGTCTAGTATTAAAAAAAACCAAAACGTTAAAAGCCATTCAATCTCAGAAATAAGAATAAAATAAAAGCAGCTTGTTCCCCGGTCTTTTTCTGCCTTGGCAATCCTACAACATGAAAAACAAAAACAACCATCACCCCTCCAAATACACACACTGAAATAAAACACCCAGGCCTTTCACCAATCTGCATAATACAGATAGAAAAAAACCCCAAGGCCAGAAGTAGAAAGCAACAGATCACAAAGCATCACTCCATGCCTCAGCTGTGTATGGTATACCTAGGATAGTACCCACCGCACTTCCATCAACAAGTTACTCAAAAAGGTCACGCAGCTGAATTCACCTGCTCCAGACACCAGCAGGGAAAGTTGTGCTGAGGATTAAAACCAACCAAACAAAGAAACCCTGAAGTCTCCTCCCCCACATCCTCTTTCTCTACACACAGTGCGCTCACTGCACACATCCCCACACTGCACAAGACACTAGTAGCTGCGAGCGTGTCTCCACGTGACATGCCAAGTGAACAAGTGGTTTCCAGTTTGAATCAACCACTGTGGCTCATTCTTCATATTTAAGGATGGAAAAAAACAAGTTCTTTCTTACTATGGAGCATTTAAGTTTTCTTCCTTTGAATTACATCAGACAATTCATGCTTAGGTTTTACAACATACAGCAGCATGAACAAAGCAATAAGTTTACATGTAAAAGGAACCTTGCCATTCCATACTAATGTGAAAGAAGAGATACAGAAGACAAGCAATGATGCTTATATGGTGTAGCTGAATAAAAATGGCTCTTAAGGAGAAGAGGGAAGAAGGAAACTTTAATGATTACTTACTAGAGAATTCAGCATATGTTTGATAGACTTACAGAGGCGCCCATGCCAGGCACCTGCAGGGACTGGCTGAGGAACAGGGACCAGAGCCAGGTACAGGCAACAGTGGTAGCAGGCAGCAGCTGCAGAAGGCTGCATCAGGCATTCGGTATATCTGCCTCTATCCACATGGGAACCTGCTGCTCCAGATGGCAAACAGGTACTAAGGACTGCATGGCTTTTTTCTGAAACCAGTTTAAAGCAGACAGCACAAACTGAATAGACTGTCAGCTCATTTTAATTAAGAATTGTCTTGGTGTCATCCTGATTATGGTATAAGCCCCCAAAACGGTGTCAGGAGGTTGCCAGTAGAACAGCAGAGTACATGTGCTATCCCTCCCTCAGGCCCAAATTCCCTCTGCCTCCAAATCTGTTATTAAATACTGCTTGCAACTGTTAAAACCAAAACATTTCAGAACAGACACCAGATTAAAAGCAAAGACAAGCATTCAATATTTACGCTTTCACCTGTAATTCCATCAAAAAAAATAAGTGTGCTTTTGGGGGCAGATAACTTGCATGACCTCTCAGTTGCTGTGTATTTTAACATCACTGAAGACAATTCCAACAAGCTCCTGTATGCCCCCAAGCACTATAAACCTTTGTTCAGCTTGCATATGAGAATCCAAAACACTAAACCGTTGTAATCATTTTTCAGATGTCACCACCTAATCATCAGGACTGTGAGACTGAGTTTATGTAGCAGTCAAGTTAACCAAGGGTCCAATTCTGCCCTCAGTTACACTCTGGTAATTCCAGTTAATATAGCTGTGCTACTTTGGATTTACACAACAGTAACAGTACAATACAGGAGAATATAAAACTGAAAGCTACAAAATAAGACAATTTAAATTAATGTTTTTGCTAACTGCTTAAGTTTAAACTTTTTGGTTGGTTGGGACTCAAACACAAAGCCCCCACCAAGAAAAGTAGCCCTATCAGTGAGGCAAGATAAGCTAAATTACTTATACTCCAACAATCCTATCTAACCACGCATACCCACAGAACAGCTAAGCTCTCCATTTGGCAGCCCAGCGTTGTATTCAGATATGGCACCATTTAATTATGAATTGGATTGCTAGAAGAGAATAGGACAGTTAACTTACTGCTGTTTAATGAGCATGCTCTTGTTAGTTGTGAATACATTCACTGTACTCATTAAATCAGGAGGCACTGGAGTTCTGAATACATCATTAAAAGGATCCAGGAATGCTGCTGCTTTGTTCAGCATGACTACACGCTCTGCTTGACAATTGGAAAATGAGCAAGAAATGTAAGCCCCTTCCTGTTGGGCCAGCAGATCTAGTTTTAAACTAGGAGGAGGAAGAGAGAGTGGGAGATCTCCTTCTTCAGAGCTTCACTCATTTAGAACACAAATTTGTTTCTCTTTTTATTTCTGACTTGAAGCAATAACATGCTCAGTACTGTGAAGCATCAGGCTTGGGGGAGGGGAGGATATTTAAAAAATATCATAGCCTATATCTAATACAGCCAAGGAGCAGGAGTGTGCATTAATCAACCTACCGATTAGCAAAATGAACTTCATAAAACAAATATACATAAACCCCTAACATGGCAGCTCCCACACTATTTACAATATATTGATTAAGGCAGAAGAGGGAGTGAAATTGGCTGGTAGGCTCCTATACATTCTCACAGGAGAGATTTAGAACATATGTTCAGCGAGAGGATAAGATTTTCATCTGTCAAGGGTTGATCCATCTACCCACAAAGATACACGCCCACATGAGAATCTGAATGTCTAAAGCATTCTAGAGTTACAGAGAAATTAAAACATAACTGGCAACTGTTTAGCTTGAATCCATTGCACGGAAGTCTTTTCTGCCAAAAGAGGTATGTGAACCAACATCACTGATGGCATCACTGGAGTTGCAGAGAATCCTGGAAGTTAAGATTTACAAGCACAACTGCCTCTTATAGCACATCATTGGGAGGGGAATGCATTTCTGAAGCATATTTGTGACAAATCCTCTTCTCCTCTCCTCCCACCTCATGCACAGAAAATTGAACAGGTTGCTAAAGTTCAGAATTGGAGAAAGGGGGTGGAGGGAGCTGACTGAGGCTTAAGAGTTTCAGTTAAAGACTCAAGCACTTTAATCCAAGCGATTATTTTCCAGTCAAAAAGTTGTTGATACTGTAAGAAGCTGTATAAATACTGGATTCTAGTCAAAGAAGGACTGCCACCTATCAAAGAAAGTATAACAACACAAGCATGTTTACCGCTGTCTCGTCCCATCATGCAGACATGACAGTTCATTGCTTACCTGAGAAAAACACATTCTAACCAGTCATGTTAGCACATTAGGACTTTGCTTGCTCCAAGCTTTCAGAGCAAGCCCCTGGAGCTCACCAAGAGCCTGATTTTCTCAGTTTTGCCAACAAAATAATCTTCACAAAAAAAAAATCCTTCTGATTAAGTAGTCAAGCTTAATGCAACATGCCCTGACTAATCCTCTTAAGTTTTCTCTGGGTCCTGCACTGTAATCTCAGTAACACAGGAGGCACTGTTCTTTTCATAGGAGCAATGTGACTGTGTGGACCGTCACAATCTTATTCAAATAGCAATTGATTCCTCACTGCTATCAATCTGAGTAATTGACACCTGGGTTTCAGCGCACAGACCAGCTTACTTTGGGTACAATCTCACAAGAGTACCCTCAAGTGACCGGGTATAGGCTGTAAAACAGCCCTTATCCACATGAACCACCAAAGACTTCTGGGGTCATATCCCATGGCTCTCTGCACTGCAGTAAGTGGAGGCATTTAGTTCTTTTACACTATATTGTGGGAACAGCCTGAAGAGCTATCTGGGTCTCCAGCGGCTTAAAACATCACCATTACTAGAAAGCAGAAAGGTTAACAGTTTGATCATGGGAAGATCAAACGAGGGAACCACATTCAGACTAGATCTAGATATTTATCTCTTGCCAGAAATACGCACCAACAAGTGGGTCCTAGCACTTGACTAAAATCCCAGTTCACTGACTTAAAAAGAAAAAACAAAACCAGAACCAAACCAACCTTTAGGTCACCAACATTGGTGTTTTTGGTGCCAGATAAAACAATGACAAAGAATGAGTATTCAGATTTTCTGATCAATTGTGTGGTCTGTACCTGTAACATCCAGAGACGAACACACAGAGGGAAAATGCTTGGGAAAAGTATGAGAGCCCCAACAAGAACTGCATGTTGGATCATTTATTTTGGGCACTGTTCCCTTTAATCATACTAGAAAGCTCTGTATGAGCTGTCTGATTAGAGTTAGGATGCTGAGAGATGGACATATAAAAATAAAAACTTATCAAGTGTTGTATTTTCTTCCCTTTGTGCTTAACACAGGGCAACTCACGCATCATCTCAGCTGGTTTAGCTCAAAAAACGCCACACACTTTAATGACAGAAAGGAAAAGATGATGCCCAGGGAACTGTTTAAATATTTGTTGTTCTGCTTAGCAACCAAACACTTAGATGGTTAAAAAAACCCATAATACAAGAAATAGACATACTTGTTACCTATTATAAATAGTTCATATTCTTCAGCTCCTCACATACCTTTGGTTTGCCATTTAGTCAATCTTCCATCTTCCTGGAGATACCTCCCTTTTGCATTTTGTACAACACAGATCATATCAGAAGTCCACAGAATACTAAGCAGCTTGTGATTTATATTTTGAGGATATTTAAACTGGTTAACTGACTTCCAGAGGGGACACAAATTACATATTCAAAACAAGACATACCTATTCTTTTCCTGCTTTGAGAAGAAGAAAGTAAGCCATCCTATCTGTGCTATATGCTATATCACTGTAATATAAGCAGTTCTGTAATAAGCAGGAGTTTTGTTCACAGATTTTAATTACCACACTATATACCTCTTTGCTCTGTAGTACATCTCATCTTACATCCCATCACATACATTCAAAAATCTTTGCAGGAACAGCTTTACATTATGTACATACACAAAAAGTAATACAACAAGGGCCCTGTCTAAACAGCCATCAAAGAAAACCGGAAACAGACATGAATGGCAGAATATGTGCACCTATAGACTTGAGTCATGGCTATCCCCCCCAGGTCCTACTTTCCAAAACAAAGCACATGTATTTATTCTCATATGATCACTTTTTTTTTCATTCTTCCGTTTCAAATACTTCATACTGGTTTTTGATACATGCAGGTTAACATAAAATACCTTGCCTAGTTGCATGGCAAAAAACCAAAAATTTAAAAAAAAAAATGTTTGTTGCATGGAAAAATAATTTGTCAGACGTTTCTTTTTCCATGTACTCCACTGCACCATATGTGGGGGCTGGAAGAGAGCCTAAGAACATCTGCCACAGACTTTAAAACCCCTAATAATAGCACAGCTGGTGTCCCCAGTCTAATGATCTCGGCACAGACTCATGTGACCACTCCTGACTCTGGCCCCCAACCCAGGCAAAGGGCAGAAACACTCAAAGGTTGAACACATTCATTCATTCTCAACTCAATTTGCATTTCTCAAAAGAACCAGTGCAGCAAGCAAGTTGAAATGTTTACATTTCAAACAGTTCAACAGTCACTATTTCCATAGAATTTACCCTTGCTCCTTTCATTAAACTCTAGGTTAGGAGAACATACCGTATTCCATAAAATGAAGCTACTCAAGAATATAACTGCACACCTCAGTGATCCAGGGTTAGAAACAAAACTGTATTACAGAGGTGTTGGGGCTTCCCCCCTCCCCACACTAGACTCATGGACTATCTTAAATTCCCATCCATTTATTTACTTACAAAAATATGCTTCCACCCACTTTCTTTTAAGCATGTTCAAAAGCTGGTTTAGAGAGGAGAAAAACCTTTATTTCAAAGAGAGAGAAAAAAAAAAAAGAAGGCAGAAAAGCAATGAACTCGGGAAACGGCATGGCATTTTTGCTAGCGAAACGGTGTGACAGACTCTGTGAAGGTAGGAACAAAGAAAGCAATGTTTAGGTGGGGTGAGGTGCCTGAGACTTTCCTTGCACTTCAGTCCACCCTCTGTCCTCTTTCCTCTTCTATCTACACAACAACATAGGTAGCTTCCAGCAGTCAACAGGCATGACCTCAGTTTATTATTTAATATAATGTGTGCAGGTGTACCCATGAAGGCTAGGTCTGACCCCATGTCTGACTGTTTCCAGCAGACAGGAGAGGCAAGAGGCAACCATTCCACTGACAAGTTGAGTCACTGGCAAGGCACGAAGGGGTGGCTACTTTAGCAAATTACTGTATCCACAGAAACAACAGGCTGAATACTAAGCTCCAAATTCCAAGAACAACCCATTTAATCAGTCTGCTATAGAACACCGATACGTGACACTAACATCCTCATGTTTTCATTCTCATTTCCCATGAGGGACAGAGGGGACAAAAACCCAAAAGCAGATAAAAGCAACACTTTGTAAATTCCCACACTGTACAACAAAGTTGGCCCACTTTAAAATAAGAGCCATTTAGCAGATAATCTTTCTTAATTTGCACCACATCACTGAACAACAAAAAGGGGGGGGAAGAGAAAATACAGAGCAAGTTACTTTTTAGTTTTATATGAAAGCACTGAAGTCTGAGAAAGGCTAATAACACAAGATCAGCCCAGTTACAGTAATCAGTTTGGCCGTGACAAACATAATTACAGTCATGCATCAATTATATGCCTTACTACTCTGCTAGCCCTCTATCTGATCCGTAACTTCTCTTCTTTCAGAGTTGTAAGATCAAGATGCATTTTAGGTAGCATTTTTTTTTCCTCAAGTCTCACAATTAGGTTATTAAACTACACACATGCTCTTATTTCTGACTTCAATATGAAAAAGTACATTTTAAGAAACTAGGCGAACTGTCCCATCTTTTCAACCAAAATGTAAACATCAGCAAGAACGAGGTCAAAGGAGAAACTAAAACCTGCAGCAGAAGAGTATCCACAGAAAGAAAAGATATGGCCTGAAACAACATCCGTTTGATCATGAATTCTTAATACCAAAAATTGTACAACACAACTGCCTACAGAAGGCTGTACGTGTCACGCTGTAGATTTTGACAGTGCAAATAAGGCAAACCCGCTTCATTCCCACCTTAAACTGCAACTGGGGAACTAACTATGCAGTGGCAGCAACAGCTGTGTCACAAGTGTTGACTATGGCAAAGATCTGGACTGGCACCAATAATGAATTACACTGCTTTTTAAAAATAAATTTGACATCAGACACATTAAAGAAGTCTTCTGTTGCTGTGCTGTTACTGGTGAAACAGATACAGTAACTACAAATAAGACACATGATGCCCTTCAACTTGGCAGAAAAGACTGCAGTTCACAAAACAAGCATAGCCTCCTGGAGGCACAAACAATTTGCAGAACGAATGAAGTTCTCCCGCCTAAGTCAGCTCACAACTGCTGGCTCAGAGTGGGCATGTAACTACTGTTGTCTCCAGATTTTGCTTCCTCTCTTGCTACAGGCCCAAACTCCTTTTCCCCTTCTCTCTGGTGCCACATGCTGTAGCTCCAAGTCCCATGTGACAGAAAGGAGGTAGAAAGGAGTCCTTCTAAGTGGCTTAAGTATTTCCACACTTCAAAGAGAGACCGTAGCCATCTACACTGGTCACCCTGTACTGCAGTTGCACTATTTCATTCAGTACAATATCTGCATAAAATTTACAAGTTCTCAGCCTTACTCATCTTAGAAAAATCAATCCATTGGTCAGGAAAAGGCCAGGAATCTTAACCTGCATGCTTTCTAGCACATGCCCATGCTATGTCCTTCCTCTCAGCAATTTATAATTTATCCAGAAAACAGTTTTCCCTTCATGAGTATTTCAACAAGCACCTTATTAAGCGGCTGTCCTGACAGAGCTTGTATTTCGCTATTCAGGAAACTACAGGCTGGTAAGCAAACCAGTATATTAGATGACAGGAAGACACAATGCAAACATTGCATAACTGCAAAGTACAATCATCAGTAGACACAGTTACCATGACCTGTAATAATTCCTGCTTGGCCTGATTCCCATCTTTCTGGAAATATACCTCTGACAGTAGTGCTGCAAACACAGTCTGCAGAAGATTGAGGATGGATGAGGGAGCTGTTTTAACATTATAAACTAATCACAAAGCTCATAAATAACATCAGAACACAGACATATCTAGCCACAGAGTAGCCTAGAGGCCTTCCAAACCACAATTAAGCTTGGTTAACAAGACAGTCCTCTACCTTACAGAGCTTAATATTCAGAGTTACAGTTTGATTCACACCAGCTGAGCACTTTTATATAGAGGTGATAGGCTCCAGTGAAAGTCACTTGGCTACACTTGGCTCAAAGAGTAAAAATCCTAGATGCACACATCATGAAATAAATCAGTTATTTCACTATGTCTGAATCTCGTTGCGGTTGTTACCCTTCATCTTGAATGAATATCAAAGCAATAGTTCACAGAAGTGGATAGCATGCTCATATTATTGCAACTTTGTACTGATTTTTCAGTTGGGCATGCTGTGTAGACGAGAGGTAAAACTTGGACCCAAGATAGCTCACTGCATTTACCAGCACTGAGCTGAGACAGGTTAACAGACTAACTTTGCCCCTCCTGTTTATACTATCTCCCAAGCAAACTCTCCCAATTTGCAAACCCACCCTTCTAGGTGCAAATGGGTACTGGTCCAAAGACAACATCAGCGCTGTCAAAAAATATATTTCTTCCTTTTCGTGCCTTCTTCTCATTTAAGCTGCACATGTACCTTACCACAAAGTATTATACCTCAGGGCACAATGAAAAAGTGGAAGCATCAGCATGTAAGTATTACAAGAGCCATTTGCAAGTGCAGAAGACAGAGTTGTTTCATGCTCTCATTTGCTTTGTCATCATTTAGAAGTACGTAACTACAAAAGCTCCATACAGAGTAAAACAAACATACATGTCAGTGGAGACCTCTTAACCTGAAGGTCATATTGTCAGCACCGCAAATGTGGAAGTAGCTGCTGACATTTTGACACGGTCCATATATTGCAGCACACAAGATCCAAGAGACTTTAATTCAGAGACACATTTGAGGTGCCAAGGATTTCAGACTCTTCTTCCTCCGGAGTTGAGGTACTGTATATACTAACTATGTTCAGTCGGGTGCACTACTGTAACCAACAACAGTAATTTGGGGGTTTGGGTGGCAGAGGTTTTTTCTTTTTTTTTGGGGGTGTTGTTTTGTTTTAAATTAAAAAGCAGAGAAGCCCAGAGGTCAATGTGGGCTCCCAAGACAAAATACTAGCCTTTTTTAGATGAAACATGTCTTGTAATGTAACAAACCCTTCAGAATTCTACTCCCCCTCCCCCCAAACACACCCACTCTATCACTATATTCCTTTCTCCTTCTCCACCTTTTTCACACTAAGAGTGACCTTCACACAAAAATGCAATAAGTAACAATCTGTTTAACCATTATGATTCAAGTCTGGTTTTGCTGTTCTTGAGTGTAAATGCTAAACTATGCTGATGCTAGACTCATTTTGTTGGCTCCTGCAATTATTACCCAGAAGAGCAAAGATAACTCTCAAGACAAAAAACCTCAACCAACCAACCCTGTAAAATCAGTAATCCACAACCTCACGATTTGGACTTTACTCAAGGAACCATTCCTGAGTTACAGGGCCATATTCTACTTCTCATAATTGAGAAGCATTTGTACCTGTACATATCAGTTTCCAACTCCTATTAAATCTATTCTCCAAGAGGTTAGTGAATCCACTTGTTCATAAATGCCTCTTTTTAGATCCATTTTATCAGGCACTTTATGAAGTTTTTGTTAGACGTGTAATACAGTTAGGTAGCGTAACTTATTTTGACCACCACAGCCATCTTATTACAAGACCTGGCATACTGCATAAGACTTTCTAGACAACAACTTTGCAGAATCTTTTGTGAAAATATATATAGAAAAGAAATTCAGAAAATAATTATTTTAATTTTGGATGGCTTTTTAAGCGCTAAATCTTAAAAAAGACCTTCACTTGCATTTTGCCAATTCCATTTAACCCTGTTTTTTAATTTCTCTGTGTAACTAGTTGCTACCAAGAACTTCACAAACCATTAACTGACTCCCTATTTAAAAAAAAAAACACAAAACAATAGCCAGTTTCCCTCTTTGAGGTCTTAACTGAGGAGATAAAGGAAAATCTGTAAGACTTGACATAGAAAACAAACCCAAAGTATGGTTAAAAAAAAAAAAACGAAAAAGTGAAAAACAAAGGCAGGGAGAAAAAGTCAAGATTAGCAAAAAAGTCAGAATTCATAAAAGATACCCTTTAAGAACATCCAATGCCTCAATATTCTGAGATCCCAAAAGTTCAAAATCCTTTCATTTCTCCAGTGGCATCTGACAATACCATTGAAAAATGCGGCGCCCAAAACAGTCCCCGCCCCGCCCCACGCCCCCAAGTCTGTTCTTTAGCTTCACGTATACTCAGTTCCAAGTTGCCACACAGTTGTGCTGTAAGTTTTCTATCACAAAACAAACAACAGTTTCCAGTTACAAATCAGGGCAATCAGAACCACCAATTCCCAGTCAGAAGAGAAATGAATTACCTCCTGTAGGATTCAAATCAGAGCCAGAACAGGCTGAAGCCCTGTAATTTCACGCCTTCCCAACTTCTGGAGTTCAAAGTATTTTATAGCTGTTCAGTCTAAGAGCTTGCTAAACAAATAATAAAAGAAAAAGTCTTTTACTGCCTACATTATAACAATTGCTTGCTTATCTTACCCAGAGAAAGGTCTGAGGAACAAACAGAACACAGCATTACATCTGCTATAACAAGTCATGTTACAAGGTGATCGTTTTCCTGATTATACAGCCCCTCCTATTTCCTCTTACTCATTTCTCCTGCTACAATACTATATCGTGTCTTTATCTTCAAGTTATCCCCGCTGGTTATAGGATCAAACCATAGGCCTGCTGCTAGGTGCATTTAGGAATTTCCTCTCAGCCTTCCTGATGAGGTAATTAGGGCTAATTTACCATCTCAGATAACAGAAACAGGACAGGGTATTCAATCTTCCCCATGCAATTCTGCTAACCAAGATTACTAAAATGATATTTGCCACTTCCTTTTATTAAAACAAACAAACAAAACCCCACAGGCAACTCAAAATTTATACCATTCTGATAACATTAACTCTCATTTTTAAAGAGAGCCATATACCTTACTGCATGCATTAAATATAAGGTGTGGCATTATACACCTAGAGCAAACTGAGCACTAACTGCCCTTGCCATCACACTCCTGCTTTATCTTTGTGCCATATCTAGTGTTTATCGATAAACTCCCTGAGAAACACAAACTGGCAAAAAACTAAAACCAAAGAAATAAAAATAATTTTTAAAACTTATTCTTCCGATTTGCCACCCTGGCTTATTTCCCCATTGGGTAACAGTCAGCATGAAAGATCCATGGACAAAGCAGTACAATACGTAGCTGGTGACAAGGTAGGACTAATCCCACCAGAGATGGTAAACCATTAGACCATGCTGATCCAGCTGCAAAAGCACAGCCTTCAGGCATACACTTTTCCAGTCATCTCTAGCTAATATTCATGTAGGCTGTCCTGAAAGCACACCCTCACAATGCCACATGCCCACCCTGAAGCCACATATTCCTGTCACTCATTTTCCCTCATACAGACAGTAGTGCTCATACCATGCTGCCACAAGGCGATCAGGAGTGCAATCTGGTTGAAAGGCTAAGCCAAGGGGACAGCGGAGAGAGGACAGGAGAGCACACATGGGAGGGTGGTGTAAAGGAGTTTGCATCTAGATCAGCTCTCTGGGCTGGGCCTCAGCATACCCACACTAGAAGCAGTGCATGAGGGAGGGGCGAGGATGGGGGAGAAAGGCTGCCCTCTCCTGCAGCTTCAGTTACTTGCCATGAAACCAAATTTTTAAGACTCAAACCACTAAACCAAGGCACTCTGTTGGCTTTACTCATCACCCAGTTTTAGGCAGTCACTTCCCAACTTATATCTGCAGCTTTGAGGATATTCAAATATTCATGGCCACGAGAACAGCAATCCCTGGAGGGACTCAAATCCTCAATATTGCCATTAACTGCTGCATGTGCTTACCCATGGCACCGCGGGACTGAGGGAAACCACTAGGTGAGTGCCCGGAGCCAGAATTTGCAGAACCTACACAAGCATTAACAAAGGGCTTGACGGCAATGGCCGTTTCTGGAGATACAAAGACATGAGGTTTCAGCTTCAATTTACCCAGGTCAATTCAACAGTCATACAAAACTGAAGCTGAGAAACTGACTGGCAACTGAAAAGCCAACAGACATTTTTGTTCTTCTTGAGTTCATACCTGCTGGAAGGAATAATCTACTTAGTCAGTTGGTAGAAAGGAAGAAAGGTCATCTTTAATCCCAAGATTTTTTTGAAGGAAAAAAATTAAGTATGATTAACAATAAGGACCATTTACAAGCACAGTTTTGTCCACCTAAATTGCAACTTCTGTATAAACACCACCTGACAAGGAAACATCAGTTTTACACTAATAATTATGTGAAATTTATTAAAGTTCTTAATTCTTACTGTAAGTATTCACACAGATCAACATATGGCATTCATACTATTTTGGGATCCAAAAAGACACATTTAGGCCACATATCATAGAATCATAAAGGTCCGTTCCAACCCAAACAGCTCTAAAGATCAACTAGTCCAAACCCCTGCCATGGGCAGGAACATCTGTCATTTGATCAGGCTGCTCAAAGCCCTGTCCAATCTGACCTTGAACACTGCCAATGATGGTGCACCCACACCACATTAAGATACATTTCCTGCCATCAGGCATCATCAACAATTTGGGAACTGGAATAAGATACCAAATATCCCTCAATGAATGAAATAAGATCATAATAAGATTATGAATGCTGAATTTAAGAAATCCACTCTGCTTTTAGGAGATATATTCAACATCCATACCCAAAGTGCAGTGGCACCAATCTGCCCAGTTCACCAGGGCTGAGCAGCTTTTATTCTGCCAGATAAGGGCAGTATCTAGCCTTTCTCAGCCTTTTCATTCCAACGGCTTTGGATGTTTTGCAAAATAAGATTTTTGAGAAAGCCATTATGGAGTAAAATTCTAGGGAACAAACAGAAGAGTAATCAAAGGTTTAAACGCGTCCAACAATCAGTAGAAGCACTTTCAGTTCAGATTGCTTTATATCGGAAATTTATGGCTCTCAGGTCAGCCACAAGTCCCTGGGTCAAACCATAACATGCTTACCTACCACCTGACAAGATCACTTAACCCTCAGGAAATGCAGCCATAGAAGACTGACCTTGCTATGACCTTTACACATGCAGGTTTGCAGAATTCATTACAGGACCAAAGCCTCTGAGTTGCTAATGCTTTTGGTAAACACTGATCTCCATAAATTCCTGGAAGTGATCGTTACTGTAGTATTACCACAACAAAACAGAAGTCTACCATTCTTTTCTGAAGGCAGTGCAGTTTGTGACTACAGGAGAAGATCTATGTAAGAAACCACAATACCAGAAAGATTGTTTTCCTCCTCATCACTACATCAGCAGTGAATACCTCCTCAGAAATACAGCTTGTATGATCAGTCACAGCTGCAGAAAAAGAAATTCCATCCAAGTCAGGTTTAAAGGACAATCTAAGGAATTTGACATTGCTCCAGTATCTTCCAGTCTGCTTATTTTACAGGTACTGCTGGGGCAATAGGTTTGCACGGATTTGAACTGCAAGGTTTCTGCTTACTGCAGAGGAGTGGATGCTGCCCCTTGCGAAGCATGCAAATGTGCAGTATTTGATGGTCAAACTAGGCTTTCTGGGACAGGCAACGTTGTTAGTAATACAAGCTCCACTTATGCAAATATTAAAGAGAACGGGAAGGGTAAACATCTCTATTTCCCACAAGCACCATCCATCAATGTAATTTTTTAAAGAATACCCCTCTCTTCAAACAAAACTGCACTTCAATATTCTCCAGGACACCAAATTATGGCTGCTGTCAGGTGATAATCCATGCAGAGTCTCAACTTGCACGAAACTGAAGTCTAATGTGACGTTATGAGCACCTGGCTTTAAAAAGGAGAATTTATGTGAACATAAAATACAGAAATGCACTGATTGGTTCCAATTTACAGTAATCAACTAAGCTCCTCAGAGAGGTGCACGTAACTATTTCAATGTATCCAAGTTTGCATTCTTCCCCTCAAGACTATACATGTTTCCACTGTATGGACATTTTCCTAACCTTTTTTTTCTATTACAAGATGGGACAAGTCAACTCCGCATTATTTTAAACTTCATTGAAAACTAATGATAAGCATTTTTTTCCATGTTTTGCTTGAAGCACTGGAATTATTACATAAGGGAGGGGGGTAGCGGCTCTTATTGTTCTTCTTTTAACAGCTGTAAGACAGGAGGGAAACTAGATGAGTGAGGTGATCCTTCCCCTCTACAACACTGATGAGACAGGAGGAAAGCAAAAGAGGAGGAAAGCAAAAGAGGAGGAAAGCAAAAGAGGAGGAAAGCAAAAGAGGAGGAAAGCAAAAGAGGAGGAAAGCAAAAGAGGAGGAAAGCAAAAGAGGAGGAAAGCAAAAGAGGAGGAAAGCAAAAGAGGAGGAAAGCAAAAGAGGAGGAAAGCAAAAGAGGAGGAAAGCAAAAGAGGAGGAAAGCAAAAGAGGAGGAAAGCAAAAGAGGAGGAAAGCAAAAGAGGAGGAAAGCAAAAGAGGAGGAAAGCAAAAGAGGAGGAAAGCAAAAGAGGAGGAAAGCAAAAAATTCTGTGTATAGCCTAAGAACATCAACTACTTGGTATTTCTCTCTTCTGTTCATACAGATGCCAGGAGTCAAGAATATTCCATAGGCACACAAGTACGTAGCATGTTACTGACAGCCTTGGCATTAGCATCTCATCAGCCAACACACAACTGGTGTTGGTTATACCAGAGCTTAGAGTGCAGCAGTTTCAAAATCAGCTTATGCTCACTGAAGACTTTCCCTCCTGACACCAAAGCCTCAGCCACTTACTCCTATTGCTTCCTTTGCCCTACTGCTCCCAGCTGCTCAGCTGCCCAGAGGACAGACAACCTAACTGAAAATAAACCTTAAAACCAGTTCTTGGCTAAGTCACGGAGCTGATAACCAGCACCACAATATGAAAGAGGATAGAGAAGGGAATCCACAGCCAGGGGAAGGTTTGCTCTGCTGGGCAGCAACATGGTTTTACATCAAAACAAGCCAATAATGAAATTTTGCAAGAGCTTTTGAACCAAGCTCTTCTCACATTTCCTTCCTTCTTTCTATTTCTCTGACTGCTACAGTGTTCTGAACTTCTGCTACAAATGCAAGCAAAACCATCAGGGCTCTAATATAAATTAATCCATTGGAATATTTAAAAAAAAACAAACAAACAAAAAACCACACACACAAGGAAATATGACCGTTACTGAGTAGCAGCACCATTTGGGTTCACAGCATCTAATAGACTGCAAGGTTGGACAATCCTGTCCAGAGAAGCTGTAAGATAAGGCAAAGAATCGACTCCAGTACAGTCACTAACTGATTTAACTAAAGCAAATCTGCCAACGTAATTGAATCTAAGAATTATCTCTGAGCTAATCTGTTTGGGCTATCAATAAGCCTCTTAGCTGGACAACCATAAGCAGGATGGCTATATAGCACGACTTTTTGCACCATAATCAATAGGCTCCAATAAAAAAAGAAATATTGATGAATCAAAGTTCAAATAAAGGACAGTTTCAGACAAAGTATATTAGCAGTTAATTCCTGAAATTTATTTAGAAGACATCATATTATTCACTACAAAGTAAAGTAAGGGTGCTTGTAAACTTGCACAGCTATCTCCATCAAACCGCGGAGTAAGCAGGAAGGCTTTGAACCAGACTCCGACTAATATCTTGGAAAGCCTACGTTAATAGGAAGTTACCTCTCAAGATTTTTATCTCTCCCAGTCGCACTGATCCCACAACTGAATCCACAAAACTGAGCCCTCCACACAAGCACAGTACTCCAAGGAGGCAACGGCATTGCTCATGGATTTTTAATGATACAAGTGTGACTCAAACCTACCTACACAGCACAGGCGTTGCAGATCACAAACTAGTTTTACAGTTCCAGCATTACAAAGCTTTGCACATTAAGTGAGCTGCCTACAACTGAGATGCAATAGCTGTCATTTAGTGAGTAGAAAGCATTTCCCTTATTTACTATATTTTTATGATAACTCTGAAAGCCATTTGGTGTGCAGTCACTTCTGGAACCTGTTCCTTTTAATAGCCCTTATGCAACACAAAAGTGACAACCTCATTCACAGCAGAAACAAGGAACAATATGACCATCACACAGGAAGGTGCCAGTATGCCTTTGGTCATTTTACATGCGTTTTAAGTGTATTTATTCAGAAATCTTGATCTTGGTGGCATCACTAAGCTTTCTACAGAAGCAGAATTGCAGTGTACATCTGCAGACATGGATAGTTCAAGTGAAAACAGAACCAGTTATAACAGCCTACCTAGCAAAAACAGTTCTCTGACCAACATTACACTGCTCATAATTCAATATTCTAGTTATCGGGACTTCTCACATCATAGAATGGTTTAGGTTGGAAGGGACCTTTAGAGGTCATCTACTCCAACCCCCCTGCAGTGAGCAGGGGCAGCTTCAACTAGAGTAGGTTGCTCAGAGCCCCGTCCAACCTGACCTTGATGTCTCCTGGGATGGGGCATCTACCACCTCAATGGGTAACCTGTTCCAGTGTTTCACCACCCTCATTGTAAAAAATTTTTACTTATATCCAGTCCAAATCTACCTCCTTTCATTTAAAGCCCTTACCCCTTGTCCTGTCACAACAGGTCTTGCTAAAGAGGTTGACCCTGTCTTTCCTATAGTTCCCCTTTAAGTACCAAAAGGCTGCAATAAGGTCTCCCCAAATCCTTCTCTTCTCCAGGCTGAACAACCCCAACTCTCTCAGACTGTCCTTATAGGAGAGGTGCTCCAGCCCTCGGATCATTTTTGTGGGCCTCCTCTGGACACACTCCAACAGTTCCATGTCCTTCCCATGCTGAGGACTCTAGAGCTGGACGCAGCACTCCAGGTGGGGTCTCACCAGGGCAGAGTTGGGGGTCAGAATCACCTCCCTCGACCTGCTGGCCACGCTGCTTTTGATGGAGCCCAGGATACGGTTGGCTTTCTGGGCTGCAGGCGCACATTGTTGGCTCATGTCCAGCTTTTCATTCATCAGTACCCCCAAGCCCTTCTCTGCAGGGCTCCTCTCAGTCCCTTCATCCCCCAGCCTCTACTGATATTGGGGGTTGGCCTGACCCAGGTGCACGATCTTGCACTTGGCCTTGTTGAACCTCATGAGGCTCTCACAGGTCCGCTCTCCAGCTTGTCCAGGTCTCTCTGGATGCCATCCTGCCCTTCTGGCATGTCAACTGCACCGCTCAGCTTGGTGTCATCTGCAAACTTGCTGAAGGTAGACACGATCCTGCTGTCTATGTCATTGATGAAAATGTTAAACAGCACTGGTCCCAGTACGGACCCCTGAGAGACACCAGTTGTCTTTGGAAAGAAATAGGTTTCAAACGTAACTCATGCACTGCCTTCCCCTCTTTTTCCCCTGTATTATCTCCCCTCTCCCACAGGAATTCACAGGAAATTCTTAAGAAGAAAAATGTGTACAGCTTTTAGAAAGGGCGAGAGGTTTGTTTTTAACTTTTTGCCTTTTGATACTGTAGATGTTGCCTCAATAGCACTCCTTCTGAGAATTCTTTCTACTGAGCTATTAGGAAAAAAAAATCTTGCATTCAGCTTGCTGGCTATCATAGCAGATATGGTGGGAAGTTTCAGCATTTTTCCTAGTACTAATTTCCTATTTTTACAGTGACAACAGCAGAACCAGCAGTGTTGATCAAGTGCACATTTAAAACAAAAATATTTAACCTGTACTCATCTACAATACTAATCTCATTCTTCCGTCCCAAGGTATGTTGGCTAGAATATTTCAAAACTCAAAAGAAAATCCTCAGAGGACATGGAAAAATTGGGATCTAAATAATCCTACAAAAGCAGCTGGTATTCTGTTACAGGAAACGGAACACATGAAGCAGCAAGGAGCTCAGGTATGAGCTGCAGCAGAGAGGAACAACAGTTCCAGCTGGTTCCAGGCAAATCTTTCCATCTGATCTTGCTCTCTGGTAAGCACAAGTTCACTTACTCCTGCCAACTCTCACCTGCGTTCCACAAAGGGCGATAAGAGTGCCAGGTTAACATCCATTAATATACGTGGTAAAACTTGCCGATCACATGCTGGTATTGCTTCATAAGTCAGGACTCTGGATTAAACTGGTCAAATGTTCAGAAGCTGCAGCCACAACTTCAGACTTCACTGAGATTTTATGCATACACGTATCAAACATGGAACACCTCATATATAAATGTACGTGCCCAATGACATTGACACTTCTTCAGTATACTGGTGCATTACCCAGTGCTCTAGAACAGGCGCCAAGCTCTGTTATGAACGACAAGATTTTTGTTTGGTTAGGGGTTTTTTTGCACTAGATCCAGACTCTACTTATTTCCGCTCCTGTCATCCACCATGCAGTTAAATCCACAGGCAAGTGGGAGTTCATTCATGCAACTGACAGAAACTTTTGTTTCACTTCAACAGAAATTTAAATTCTGTCCACACATGCAGCCGTCTGGTCTTCACTTAACTCCCTCGTTCGCTGAAAACTCTTGCCTTCCATTAGGTTTTTTACCCTTCTGTTTTTCCTCCCTTATAATGATACTGATTGAAAAACAGAGAATAGCTACAATCACGACTTAATTTTCTTTTGTCCTTTTAAAATGATTTTCTTATTATGTTGTTCTGATTATGTTATCATCATAGGTTGCTCCAGATTAATTAAAACAGGTCACAGTGCCTCAGAGAAAGCATAGCTTTGTGTATATGGTTCCTGGGCTGGGGGGACAACGCTCCTTCCTGCAGGCTTCTTATGGAAGCTCCAGAAAAACCCTACTAGTAACAAGCCTATTTAAATGTGGTTCAGTTCCAGTACAGCCAGAAGCCAGGGCATTATTTACAGTACATCAAACTGTGTAATGCACAGCAGTGAAACACCCACATATGGCAAACTATCACCATAACCGTTCTTTGTTTTGGTTTTGTTTAGTTTGGGGTTTTGCTGTTGCTTTCCTGATTGCAAAAACCACTACACCCACGATTTAATCTCAGCGGACGGAGACGTTCAAACACAGTTATAGATTGCAAGAAAGGGAAAAGCAGCCACACGGGAGACTTCTCTCAAAGTCTGCACAACAAATAAAAAGAAGCCTGGACTCCCACCCTTTCGTAGATGTTCCATTTTTTGGATGTTTCCTACGCTTCCCTAATTTTATATGAAAATAAGCTTGTCCACACACAAAGTTCAAGAATTGTTGCTGCAAACCAAAGCGGACACTAAGATTTCAAACTTGTGAAAAAACATAATGGAATATTTTAGCCATTTTAAACAGAGGTGTATGCCAAAAGCTATCCATAATCCCTGACATTGAGGAAACCAAGTCAGCATTTGTGTGTCCCTCCCCAACGGCTACGAAGGCCATCTCTATAAGCGGTGGTCCTTCCAACTTATCACTGCAGCGGTTCACCTGTAAATAATTCACTGGCCAAATTTTGCAAGGGATTCTTGACCTCCAGTAAACAATTACACCCAACCACCTCTTTCCCTTAAGGGGGCGGAAGGGACGAACGAGCGCGGCACCGTAGCCGGTGCGCTGCGCCCGCCCCCGAGCGGGCCGGCGGTGAAGGTCGCCCTGCCGCCCCCGAGGCAGGGGAAGAGGCGCCGCTGCACCTTGCTCAACCTCCGTGTGGCTCCCGGCCGACCAGAGGGGGGCCTCGCCCGCACAGCGCCGGGCACGGCGTCCCGGCGCCCGCCTCCCGCGCCCGCCCGCTCACCTGAGGCCGAGCGGGGGCAAAGACAGCCACGCCGCTCCCGTCCCCCCCGTCCCCACAGGCCGACCCGTAACACGCCGAAGGCTCACTCACCCCGCTCCGGGCCCCCCGGGCGCCCGCGCCGCCAAGGGCAGCGGCGGGCGGGCGGCGGCGCCCCCGCGGGCCGGGGGAGCCTCACTGCCGGCGGCGGCCACCTCCGGGCCGCTTCTCCCCTCACGGCTCGCCCTCGGCCCGCGCCGCTGAGGCGGAGCTCTGGGGGTGCTGCGGCCGCCGACGGCTCCCTCCGCCTGCCAGCGCCTCACGTGTCCTCCTCCCCGGTCTCTCCCCTCTCTTGAACAGCGCCAGGGGACCGCTGCAAACCGCCCCCCGTCCCGTCGCGTCCCGCCCCGGCCGGGCGGGAACACACGTGGGGCGGCCGCCGGTCGCTCTCCTCGGCCGCTCTTCCTCCGCTCGCCTTCACCCGGCCTGGGCCGGGCGGCCTCCTCGGGAAGTGGGGCGGCGCAGACACGCAGGGGGCTGCAGGAAGGGGCCCGCCGGCGGCCAGCTCGGAGGCCGCTCGCTCGGTAATCGCAGCGTTCCCCGCCGCCCCCCGGCGGCCATTACCTCATGGCCCAGCCCTGCCGCGGGGGAGGAGCCGCGCGTAGCCCGGCAACCGGCCCCCCGCCGAGGCCCGGGCCGGCGGGCGGATCCGCGGCGGGGTGAGGGGAGGTGAGGGCCCGGCCTCTCCTCCCGCCGCCCCGGCCCACCGCAGCTACCCACCCGCTGGGAGGGCTGGCGGGGCGCGGAGCCGCTCAGCTGCCGGCCGTGTGCCGGCCAAAGGGGGGCTGCAGGTTTGCCGCGCCTTCGGATTTGTTACAGCTACCGCGGCCGTATCGCTTTTGAACGACCGGGGCCGGTGCAGCCGGCCGGCTGCCGCGGCCACCTGTGCCCGGGTTTGTCACGGCGCCTGCGAGAGCGCTGCCGGCCCCAGCTGAGCAAAAAGGCTTAAGCAGAGCCCCGGCCAAGCGCCCACCCAGGCTGAGGGACGCTGGGGGGACAGAAAGACAGACACGGGAATAGGGGAGAGGGTC
Source organism: Phalacrocorax aristotelis (assembly GCF_949628215.1). Taxonomy (NCBI): domain Eukaryota; kingdom Metazoa; phylum Chordata; class Aves; order Suliformes; family Phalacrocoracidae; genus Phalacrocorax; species Phalacrocorax aristotelis. The sequence continues at coordinate 49,806,866 of NC_134277.1, read as the reverse complement.
GGTGAAATAGCGGTGAAAGTTAGACATCCAAAATATGTGTTTCTTCAAGTTTGGTAGAGGAACGAAGGAGAGGAATCTTGTCCGCGGAGAGGAAAGTTGGAGTATGAGTGCAAGACGTATTAGACATCAGAAAATCCCCAAAGGAAAATGTCCCACCGCCAGAGAAAAGCTTCAGCCTGGGTTCTTCATAAAACAAACAAAAAAACCCCAAACCAAACAACAAAAAAGAAACCCAGAGGAAATCACGACTTCTTTCTGCAGCAGAACTATTTGTTGGATTATTTTTGTTTACCAGCAAGGGAAAAACAGAATTGTGTCCAAGGTTACAGCTGGTAAGACAAAAAAGTTGCAGTCTTGCTGGTGACAGGATTCCAGAAGCGTGGGATGTGTGTTAACCTCGAGTGAGTGTAAATGGATTCGGGGTTTGACCCTGAATAACCCATACGAAGAAATGATCCAACCCTTCACAGATGCAGAGAGAATCCCAGATGGGGATGTGCTTGGGTGACGGAAAAGAGGAGAAATGTTACAAGGACAACAGAGGATTCACAGGCACCCGATGAACAGGCGTGTCTTCAGAGCAGATCCCCTGGCAGTGACTAAGGGTGAAGTTAGATGTGGCATGTGAGTCACCCTGAAAGCTTGCTGCTTCCCAGAGGAGCAGGCTGCTTTCCCCACTTCTCCCGTGGAGGAGCCAAGCACTCCCAGGTTTTCCAGGGGCTGGCTCTGGTGCTTAGGATTCCTCAGTGAGTGACTCAATTTACTAACCTGACAGAGAACTTATTATATTTTTTCCCTTGTGAGTTTTCTGCTAGGTTAGTGAACTGAATCGATTCGCCCTAATGTCATGAAAGTATCAGGAGTGAGCACGAAGAAAGAGTTGGAAGTATTCATCTGGGAGGAACAGGACCATCCCTTTGGTGACACTGCACTGTTAAATCATCTCAGTGGGCTCATCTAACTCCTCCCTAAAATAGAAACTTCATGTTACTGCTAGGAAGCCTAACACTTAGGTATCATTAAAAAAGTTGGTCCCTTCCACTTCTCACCCTCAGCTGAGTCCTCCCATTGCTTCCTTTGTGCCCAGGCTTGTATATGTGTGACCCTGTGGTTAGCCAGCGAGCAAGTTAATCAGGAGGCTTTAAAAAAAGGACAGTTTTCTAATTAATTCCTGAAACAGCTAACAGTGGAGTCAGATGAGTGACAGAGGTTGCACAAGAGAAGGAACAAGACCATGCAGTTGCAAACAAGGGATCGATCCTTTCAGTAGAAGTGGGGCACTTGTTATGATGCGTAACATAAGCCCAGGACAGCAGTGAGGAGGAAGGCTCTGTACAGTGAAGGAGAAGTACTTTGGAGGAACAGAGTTTGCTCTGTGCTTTACAGAATGTTAATGACAAGCAAAAAAAAAAAAAAAAGCAAAGATAGGCCGGTAAGGGATTAAAAAAAAAAAAAAAGCTTTCAGTTCCACAAAAACAGAGGAAGAGACAACAGAGGCATCTTTAAATCAGAGCCCAGGAAGAAAATGCAATGTTCAAAAACCCAGAAGGCAGGAACGATCTGCAGGCAGAAGGAAAACCAAGAAGCAGAAAAGTGAAGATTCACACCAACAATAGAGAGAAACAAGTCTGCATGATTGGAGACCTCTTGTTGGGAACAACCAATTGACCTGTCGGATCTGCGTAAGGAACAGGGATTTGACATGTACTGCTGAGACTGAAAAGAGTCTTGTTAGAGTCAGCAGAAGTTGTTCACGGTGGGACAAATAGCAATGGCGTGCACTGTTGATACACAAACACAGCGTGTGGGAGTGTACCAGGGGAGCGGACCTGGGAGTCGGATTGCCAGCCCCTGGCATGCGAGGTGCATGTCTGTATGTTGTTGGTCATGGGACATGGTAGCCATTCTTCAGTGGTTGCTGTACCAAATCCTCCTCAGGATTTTTTGTTGCATGGTGCCATTGTGCACATAAGCATACTCCATTGCATTCTTACCACCATCTCAATTCATCCACCTAGTAATTCCAAAGCTGGCGATGGACACAGTAGCCAGACACTTTAAAAGTTTCCTAGATTTCTCTGCTCTCTTTGTGTTTTCATTATCCTCTCCATTTCCTCTCTCTTCTTGACTCACATGATATTACCACATTAATTCTCAATTTCTCTTTCTTGATTACATCTCTAGAAAGACCCTGCTAAAATAGAAGACTTCTCAAATATACTTCTTAGTGAGCGTCTGCTGTTTTTCTTGCATGTTCCTCACTTGCTGTCTCTAGAACAATCCCTGTAAAACATTCAAGGAATACAATATTGCTTTAAAAGCATTTGAAAATTCAGATTCAGAAATCCCTGGTTAGTTTGCCAGCTGAACTGCAGCTATGATTGTAGAGTATGTGATTTTAATCTCAGAGAACAAGCTAATTCAAAGGGCATGAATCTAAGAAAAAAAATGATCACTAAAATACATCCCACAAATGTGTTTCTGTATAGCTGTGTGGGTGGATTTAAGAAGGAAGGGGTTGTGGTGCTCCCTCTTTTTGTTCTTCTTGCTGATACCTGGTGTTGCTGTCCCCATTTCTCACACTTTTATATTAGCATGGACTAAGCAATGCTGTAAGTCCTTTAAAAGGATCAATGAAGCGTCTGCATAATGCTGCCGGTACAACATCTTTTCTTGTTTAAATGGGTTTTCTGTAAAGCTATTGTTGCTTTTACCTGAATATCAAAACACATAGATTCTGACTATGTGATTCTGACTGAGCATACGAAGATTAAAAATGTGAGTACTTTTGATTTTTTTTTCTAGTGGTTTTTTGTTTGTTTTTGTTTTACAAGAAGTTATGCAATGTTGCCTTTCCGGGAAGAATCAAATCGGCAGAAAAGCTTTTCTTGTTCAAAGCACTACGGTTCCTTCAGGTAGAGTCAGCCAGCACCAACACTTTCTCCTTCTTCAACTGCTTTGCCACTGGAAATTCCTTTCCTGTAAAGGGGCAGCATCTTTCAGGAGCAATACCAGCTTATGGCATTGGTCTGAAGTGTTATCGCGACTGTGACCTAAGCAGAGCAAACACATGTATTTTGGAAAAGAAAACAAGGAAAATGAAAGGCTAAATCAAAAAAGTGAAAGTTTATGCACAAGCTGAAGCATAAACACAAGCAGAGGAGACAAATACAATGAAGATAAAAGGTCTTAAGGAGAAAAGTCCTTAAAAATATCCCACATAGAGGATCGTACATAATAATTATGGCAAAAGAAAGCATTATTCCAGAATTTACAGTCTGAAAAAACATGAAGAAAGCAAGCAGTGACTCAGAGGATGGGGATCTGCACATATTTGACATTAATTAAATGCAAATTGGAATAAATAGTAAAGGTCAGATTAGCATTAGAAGTGAAGACAAGTACACAAACAAAGAGGAAATTAAATGCAAGATAGTATGATAACGATAAATGTGCCAGGCATGCATTTTGCAAGAAAAGGAGAATAAAAAAGTGCAATCAAGCAAAGCCAAATGAAAATTATACTGTGGAATGATGATAACACCTTGAAGACATTGTGAATTCTAATCAGGATGCAAAGGATATCCTGAGTATGCAGGCTGAATCTTTGGAATATGCAACATAAAAGCTGTTGCTTTCTGCTGAAGCAGTGAATTTTTATACTCGGTAACAAAGCATTTGACTGTTGCCTGAGTCCAAACTGCTGAATGTATCTGAAGAAAATGGGGTGTCCTCCAATCATGTTATATCTAGACCAGATGAAAGTAATTCAACCAGTACAGCATCGACTTTACACACTACTTAGTGCATTAGAATAAGGAATGAAACGAACACTGGCATACACAGAGAAAGAAAGCATCACTAATATTTTTACATAATCTCAGAATTACATAAGCATCATGATAGTCACTGAAAAAGCAAGATTTTGACACGTCGTGTTCAGCCTTCCTACAGAAGCGAGGCGACTTTCTGGTCATATTTTGGAAGCTGTCAGGTAGGCTTCAGTGTTGAGAATGCTGTTAGTATTGACCCTGGCAGCTGAAGAGTATCAGCTCTGCCAGCCAGCCTCACAAATCAGTGTCAGAGCTGATGATACCCAGGAATGCGATATGAAGTAGAATCTGGCAGAATCTGTGGTAGCCATAACAATTAACCCCGTCTCATTAGCAGATAGAACTCGATACAAACAAACAAAGTTAGTTTTGACTTCAGTATCTTATACAGAGCAGTTGCTGACTTCCCAAGGAAACCCAATGATTTTGGCAAGGTAAAAGTAGCTTGAATATGCCAACCCCTTAAAGGTATTAACTCAGAGAGTATTAACATTTGCAGAGTATCTTATCATATCACTTTCAAATCTTAGACATATGCAAAGCATTGAGACCATAATGGAGGAAGAGGCAACACAAGCATGCTATACATGCAGTGTTGGCGACCTTACAAGTCAATCCAGTGAGGCAAGATTTGGAGCCTTGTTCATATAAAAGAAACCACTAGTAGTTTTGCCTCACCGGTGAAACAAACACATCAGCAAGGACTGTTTTGCAATAACGTTTCCGCAGTGAAAAGGTCAACTCTGTGATTGAGAAAACAAATTTCCAAACAGAAAGATCCCAGAAGTTACCAAAAGAATTTGAAAAATCATCGCTACTCCCAAATATCAGCAGCAGATGATACTGAAGCTGTAACATTTGAATTTATTTAATGACTTTGAGAAGGACCAGTGAATACAGCAGCCTTGTACCAGAAAAACAAGGTGACTAAATCATTAGAACCTTAATGTTTACTACAGAAATGAAGAAATAAAGGAAAACACACACAGTTTCACTCAAACAATGAAAATATGTGCTAGATTCAGGAGGATGCTGGAAAGAATCTGAGAAAAAAGCACAAGATAAAGATGTGCTTATGTTCCTGTCCATCATTCTGCTAAAATGGTCAAAGACCAGAAAAGCAGCCCCGTGTACCTTCCAGGAATGACAGAACTGTCAAGGCAAATGGGACACAAAAATATTATATATGAGCGACTGAATCATCACACCCAGGACACTGAAAATAGAAACTCTCTTGAGAACAGGGTCAGTCTGGAATAGAAGGAAACACCATGTACTAGCAAGATGGGATACAGCATGAGTAATCATGCTGGGAGAAAACCTAGTACATGTGGCAAAATAAAGCAGAAGTATATAGCATCTTCAACAGGCCCTAGAGCAAACTAAAGAACAGATCTTACTAAAGGAAAACAAAACATGGAAACATACCTTAGCATTACAGGCTAGTATTCAGACTTTTAGGAACCAGGCAAAATGTCAGAGGCTTCTATAATACCCACTAAGGGCAGAGCAGCAAAGTGTTTAAGCATTCCTGAACTATGTGGTTTCAATCACAAGACCTCAGTTTACCTCAAATTAGATCATATATTTATTTGAGAACAAGAATTTGATTACATCTGACTGTCCCATACAATACCCAGGCAAACAGCGAGGCTGAGTTTGCTCTACAGATTGTTGAGAGTATTGAAATGGTACAAACAGCAGAAAGAATATTTTGCATTCCGTTCTTGAATGTTGAAAATATTTCCAGAGAAAAGTTTACTGCAGTTGAATACAGTGCTTGAAGTTATGTTCAGTTACAAACTAAATGAGTAACAGATTAAAATGTTAAGAAAAAGGCCAAAGATAAGAGTCTTAGAATTACAGCCCTGATTTGTATTTAGATTATGTCTTCAAGATAACTCTTGTACTGGAAGCAAGTGACATGTTTGAAGAGAGGATTCCCTATTCTTATACCAAATCAAAGGGATAATTCCCCATCTGGGCTATATTGAAATTGTGTATCCAGATGGTGAGAAAGATGCAGATGGGTAATAAAGTATGTATCAATAACCAAAAAGCGCCATAGTTCCTAACTGAGAGGTACTGGAAAAAAAGAGGGCTGTGAGTCAACTAATGTCTGCTAGTAATTACACTGAAAATTCTTCATCATGAAGACATTTAATTTGAAAGGTGATGAATCTCTTACTTGTTATTAAAGCATTTTTTGTGTTCCTCTCTGTACTTTGTAACACTCTTTCCACTATTATATGAAGATCTCAAAAGCCTTTGTTGAAGTTCATACCATCTGACTCCCCCAAAATGGAATATTTACCCCCTTTGCGTAAAAACAATCCCTAACCTGGACTAATTTAACAGAAAGCTGTACATAAAACAAAACACTAGAAATTTTGAAGAAAAGGCAATAACTTGATAGTTATTGTGGCTTAGTTTTGTCCTCTCGGGCAGGGACAACAAAATTAAGTGACTTTTCTAAGATTTGCCATCAAATTGCTGTCAGGACGGGTTCTGCAACTGAGCTAATATTCTGTTTCTTCTTTATATCGGTGACCCTCATCAGAGCCAAAGATAAAATACACAGTTTCCTAAAATCTAAATAAATCCCTCTTCAAAGCATACTTTTCTTGTGCTTACTAAAAGAAACTAGGTGATACATTCAGTTTATTTATATCTAGTCACCTACTCATTTACATTAAAAAAGAAATGGAAAATTTGTTTTGCTTGTGCAGTTTCAAAGCTGTAGCTTCATTAGTAATTACAGATCAACTCTAATCACTAAAATCATACTCTGCAAAATGGGACAATATCTGAAATTACTAAGAAGTAAGCAATTTTACCATGCATATGCACACAATATTTTTCAATGCTTATGAATCTGGTCAATTCTATGTGGATATCCAATAAGACAGCAAAAATTATACTTGTGTGCAGCACCAATCTCTTACCGGTTCTGTAGAGTCTCTACCAAACCCCTCAACAGTTGAACGGTGACAAAACGTTTAGCAAGCTGTGTAGCTAACAAAGCTTGATTTCCTCCAGATCTGTTCTTTCTGTTTATAGCCTCTGCTGTCTAACAAGGTATGAAACAAAACTGAAGCGCTTCTTGCAACTCATACCTTTTCAACATCCCTCTCCCAGACACAGGGGTTTGGGTTTTGTCCCCCCTTTTTTTCCGTATTAGGGGGATTTAAATTCATACTGAAATCTTTCCTAAAGCGGCGGATAAAAAAAGTCAGACCGTCTGTTATACAGCCTGAAGAAACATTCAGTCCTTCCTGTTAAGTATACTAGTTCTTTTATCAAATCTGTTTGACAGTTCAAATCTGTTAGGTCAAGGTGAAGGTGGACAACAGACAAAACAGTTCTTTACAACATGCCTTAAGAAGACATACCAGATACTCAATGTTTTGCCACATAACATGAAAGGATACTTATTTGACTTGTTCAGGGGCTTTAAAACCACCCCAATACCAGACCACCAAAATACCATTATTCCAAAATGATGCGAAAACTCCACTTTACTGCTAAAAACGGAAAACACTTGTTTGAAGGGCTAAATGTTGTCCTAAGTGCTCCCCAGTGAAGCGTTTACAGATCACCATAACGGGTCTGACAGCAATATGTGTTGCTGTAACCGAGGCCAGACCGATGGAGGGTTAATAGAAAAGCCCGGGCTTAGAGCGGCGGGGGGCGCTGGAGCCTCCCTCAATACCCCTGTCTCCCTCAGGCACCTGCCCACCCTGGCGGTTGATGACGTACGTCCCGCCGCCAGGCCTCGGCCTCCCCGACCGTTAGCCCGCCGCTGACGGTTGCCTTGCGACCAGTGGACCCCGCTCTGACGTAGCCGCCTCCTGGCCCAATGGTGGCTCCGCTCTGTTTCCGGCGTCTGACGCCGTCTCCTGGATACGGGCGCGGAGTCGCGACCATCCGAGAGGCGCGCGGGGGGTCGATAGACCCGCCTGAGGCTGGCCCGTGCGTTCTTGCTAGAGTAAGGGGAAAAAATACAGCTCCCGGAATCGGTGCGCCCGCTGTGCCGACGCCCCTCCGCTGGCTGTATTTTGTGGCGTGCAGGGATGCGTTTCCCGCCGGGACACTTACAAAGCGCTCCTCCCTCCCATCGGGGTGTGGGAGATTCCGGCCCAGGGGGCGGGGCTCCGCCTACTTCGGTTGATGGCGGCGGCGCGGCGACAGTAACGCCGCCTCCTTGCCTATACCCCCGCCCCCGCCTCAGCCTCACAGGTACGGCCGTCGCTTCCCGCGGACGGCTAACGGCCATTAGCGGGCGGGGCGCCCGCGTGCCTAACGGTCCTCGGGAATTGGAGCCGCCGACCCCCGCCCCCTCAGCGCCCCCGGGCCCTGGTCATCTGCCCGCGGCCGGAGGCCCTGGGGCTGAGTGCGGACTCGGAGTTGGGGGTGTCCTCCGGCTCCCTCTGGTGCCCCAGCTGGAGGCCTCCTGAGGGGCAGGAGACCCGCCGGGGGACGGCCGGCCTTACGGCACCCTCACTTCTGCCGCAGGTGGGCCAGGAGGCGCCGTGTCCCAGGGGTTGCAGTGCAGTGCCTCGGGCCTTGCTACTCCCTTCAGAGTGTTCTGGCCGTTCTCTCACCGAGAGAAGGCAGAAATGCTTCTGGAACGGTGTGTCCTTGGTGTGGTCGTGCATCCTGCCCAGAGCAAATGCAGCTCCCTTGGCAACTGGAGTCTGCTGCTTTGGGTACTTCTGCAGAGTTTCAGGCCTGTTTCACTACAGGTGGTGGTGTGGGAGGCTTCCACAGCAGCCATCCCATCTCGAGTTGCTGCTTTTTGCTTTTTGTGTCACTTTACTGGATCTCTTTGCACTGTATTTCTAAACTAATGAATATACTCCAGCTGTTGAAAGTCAGTCTCATGGGTCATGCTCCATCGGTTTGTGTACTGAAATGATGGCATAGCCATTACTGTTCAGATTCAGGGATGCAAGACTGGATGCTTTTCTTTTCCCTGTAGCCTCTTGTAGAGCAGCTAATGGAGACCTTATCTGCAAGTACTGCCAGTCATGAGGTAGGAATGAAGGCTTCCCCGTCCCATGACCAGGACTATGACTATCTCTATTAATGTGTGTTTGCATGTCATTGGTCTTGCTTTTGTCAGATAACCAGATATTCCTGTACTTTGCATTGAGCCCAGCATACATTTGTGTGGTTTAATGTATAAGTGGATGATAATGGCTTTCGTATGAAAGATAACATGAAGATATGTTCCATCTGTCTAAAGAGTATATGCCTCAGTCCTGTGATGAGGTGGATATGTCAGGTTTAAAGTATGGGAAAGAAGAAGGGCAAGGAAGGGGCTGTGGTCATGTAAATTTTGGGGATGGGCTGTGGGTGGGCAATCTCTTTTGCTGCATACCTTTCTATGGCATTGCTATTCTGGAATCTTTGTGTACTAGGGGATGACATTATGGGTTTTTTAGTCTTTGGGTTTTTTTTTAAGCTTTCCAGAAAAAAAAAAACCCATAAAGAATGATGTAATGGTCTGCATGAATTGGAAAAGAGAGATAGGGAAATGGAGACCCCCAGCTGTTCTGATGCTATATCTTTGTGCCTTACTTTGGGATGTTTGGCAAACTGACGGTTGTATTATCACCCTGCTCTCATAGATAACTGTAGAAAAAATGGTCTTCTTTCCTATGTTATACTGGCTGTAGCTAGCTGTTTGCTTAGTGCTAGGTAAAATCAAACTAATTTACAGTATTAATCTCAAGGCTTTTGAATTGTAATGGTGAGTTTCTTTCTGTGTTTGGGAAGAAAACTTCTGTCTTAGATCTTTGGTAAAGGAAGTCCTGGAATCATGAGGTTCCTTTGCCTGTTGTAAATTCTGGATCATCTGGCACCTATGCTCTGGCAAGAATCATTATTTTAGTGACAGACACTTTGTTGTCTGGTGCTGCCCAATGCTGTGTTGTATTTTCACTTGAAGTCCTCTCTGAAAACTTGGGAATTCCCTGGTCTTCATTTTGGTCTTTGGTTTGTCACTCTGGGAGTTTTGTGTCTCTCGAAAGAGTTACAGTGAAATTGAGTTTGTGGTTAGGCATTTGGCAGCTGTATTGCTTAGGCAGCCCTTCCTCTCCATTCTTGCTGATCTTTCCTGTTGCTGCACTACCCTCTCCAATTTGCTGTTTTTCTATGGTTTTAGGACAACTACACTGAGAACTGGTCTTGTTGAAAGAAATCAACAGTTGTATAAACAAAGTGGAAGTGGTCCTGTAGAGATGAGACAGCAACTCCAAAAGGCTTGGAATTAAATTAGTAGTTGGAAGAAGTAATTAAATTGGTAGTTGGAAGAACTGGGCATTGAATGTGAAGCTGTCCTGGTGCTAGAAGAACTTACTACAAGGTGGTCAATGAGGACTAGTTGGCAATATATGCTGTTTCTGGAATATGCTGATATTGGGATTTTCTGTCTGTCTGCTCTTAACCCGGTGGAATAACTGAGGAGTAGGATAGAAAGCTGATGCAGAACTCTTACGTCATGTATTATAGTTCCTTCAATATTTTGCTGTCAGTTCTCCCATTGCTTCAACATTCTCAGAGAAAATAATTATGGAACAAAAGAACTAACCAGACTTTTATGAAAAGCATCTAACTGTTTAAACATACAAATGCGACTTGCTGGGTTTGCAACACATGACAAATATTTCATTTGTTTCAGTATGTAAATTAAAACATATAAAATTCTTTAGACAAAACTACAAATATAGATTAAATGCCTGTGGAACTGCCTGATTCCCACAATGCAACATTTGCCAACAAATTTACACAGCTTTTTTCTGTAAGGAATTGTTTCTATCCATGAAAAATTCTCAACACTGAGTCCTGTAGCTGGTAAAGCTACACTCAGCTTACCATTCAAAGGAAAACTAATGTTCTCGAAGTCATGTGTTTTTCAGTTACGCTGATTAAATCAGTTATTGCACAGGTTTAAATTACTTGTGACAAGTTGCAGAGGCACATTTGCCTGAAGTGTCCTTGGGCAGAAATGGCAATCTTATTTGGCAAGGCTTTTGGTATAGAATATTTTCATTTGGACAGCAGTTCTGTGTAGAACATGCAATTTTAAGTTTGGTAGTGTGATGTTTATTTACAGATAAAATATTTTTAATATGTAGCCACTGGCCTCTCTGTAACTCTTTGAATATGTTAAGAGCTTTGGAAGTGGAAAATTCTATTATTTCTTCAAAATTTTGGTCACATTTCCTGAGTGGAGGCCTTCTGTAAGGTAATTATGTTTGATCTTGCTGGAAGTATATAAACTCTATTTTCAAGAATTGGGCGGGTAAAGACTATACATAAATCACTACTAAATTTGAATTATCATCCCCCCGCACCCTTTCTTTAAAGGTTTATTTGTTTATGAGGCTAATACCATGTTTCCAATCCATTGCCTGTAAAGCATCCTTAAGCATGGAGAACTTCATTCTGTATGAAGAGATTGGAAGAGGAAATAAGACAGTTGTTTATAAAGGAAGAAGAAAGGGGACAATTAATTTTGTTGCTGTTCTTTGCACTGATAAATGCAAAAGAGCTGAAATAACAAACTGGGTAAGTAATTTTTTATCCTGCTATATCTGGGAAAAGATATAGCTTGCACAATCCTTGTAGCAGAGGTAACGTAAAAGAAAAATAGCATATACGTCTTTTCATGGAGTTTGTCACAGTTTAGATCAGCTTATTAAGATTTAAAATCTTATAATTTGAAAAGATGATTATTTTAATTTATGTATTTCTTAATCTGATTTTATTGTTGTTTAAATCACTTGTGTAAACCCATGTTTACAGACTTACTCTTTCTGAGTTATGTCGGAGAACTTGTGAAAGCAGTTGCATGTAGTTGTTTGCTTTTTGTTATCAGTTGTGCAAATTCAGTGGTAGCAATACCTCCAGAAAATAATCAATATAATAAATTTTTTACTTACCAAGAAGAAATTATTTTTGCTGAAGCAAGAATATTTAAAGTAAATCAGTTCTGGTTTGTAAAAGTTTGGCAAAGTTTTAAACATATAGTACTTTCTGGAAAAGAAACTGTAACTGATACAGTTAGGCTTTCCAGATATTTTGTTTTTCTAGTAGATAATTTATGTTTCAAATTCCCTCTCATTTTCTCAATGATCATTTATTGGGTGATTAATGAATCTGCTCAATCTAAATTTTTTTTTTTTTTTTTTTTTTGCTTAGAAGTATATTCCTCTTAGAAGGCCCTCAGGGGTACCTTACATGCCACTCTGAGAAGATACAGAGGCTTCTGTAGATATCAGGCTATGTAGGTGTGATAGAAATATGGATTTCCAAGGACCCTTGAATGTTTGCTCTTGCCTGATAAGATTAGAAATGACAGAAAAAAGTCTTTTTATTTCCTCTTACTATGTTCACCACATTGCCTCACACTTGTTTGCTCACGGAAAAGAAAATAGGAATGCACGTTTGGCTCCAAATTCTGATTTGAAATTTGTTGGGTTTTTTAGTGGTGCAGGAAGTGCTTATAATTTTGGGTTGGGGAACTTCCTATATTTTTTTTATATATTATTAAAAACAGGTGAGTTGGGCAAGGTCTGTGAGGAAAGTCATCTTTCCTCGACATACATGTAAAACCAAAATATTTAAATATTTGCATTGGAAAATTATTCTAGTGCCTGGAAAGGGTAAGAGAACAAGTAGTTGATCTAGAGTAAAGTTGTATGTCTCCTTCCCCCTTAAGTCAATATATATATTGCTTCCCTCCCCCCCCCCCCCCCCTCGTTAAACTGGGGAAAACTTTAAACTGCTAAAAACTTTGTTCTAGGTTCGTCTGACTCATGAAATCAGACACAAGAATATAGTGACATTTCATGAATGGTATGAAACCAGCAACCATCTCTGGCTTGTAGTGGAATTATGCACAGGTAAGATAAGCTCAAAAGGTAAAAATTAATGGAGCGAGTATTCATAAGACATTTCTTCTAACAGTTTCTCCACAAAAAAAAAAATCTTTAAAAAAGCTTAATAACTATCTGATTATTAACTTGAGAATCCTTTTTAGATATAAAAATGGTTTTGCTTTTGGAAACATTTGTAGAAATCCTTTGAAGTAATATTTCTCCTCTGCTTCACTATATGTATGTTAATTGATGTGACATAATGTTGGGTTTTAGTTGCTGAAGAGGTAGACTAATCAAGGGAACTTAAAACCAAATTGTGAATAGTTGGAGGGTAACTAAGTAAAAATTACTTGAGAAGTTTTCTAAGGATTGGCAGCTTTGGGTTCTCTTTTCATTTTATAGCACAAAATAGTAAAGAGAGCAAGGAGCAAATCAAATTATAATGTACAAATGATTTAATATGTTAAAATAAATTTTTTAATCAAAGGGTGATTCTGTAGCTAATAGTAAATTATCTATGTTTTCTTCCCGTTCAGTAGAAGTATTATTACTTTTATGTTAAGACATTAATTTCAGAGCTCTGAGAACCCAGAACTTCATGAAGTCATTTACTGAGTTTTGGTAGGTTCTTGCCAATCTATTAAAGAAATCTTTTAAGGCTTTCTGTGATTGAGATGACTGCATGTTTTAAACTCCAGAGAGTGTGCTTTACTCCACATGGAAAGAAAAGAAGGCCAGTTGTACTAGAGATGTATTTTAAGATTTTGGTGTCTGGAGTTTGTTTCACTGTAGAAGTTCATATTACACCTTTTTTTCTATCCAGAATTCTGTTTCAAAAATTACTGAAGAGAACCTACAAGTTCGGGGGGGGGGGGGGGGAGGGGAAATTAGATCATTCTTTCAATCATTAAAAGTTAAGTTAATGGTTCATACGGACGCTTTGGTCTATTTGTTTAGTCTAACTTATGGGCACATATGTAGGTCATTAGGCAGCGTTTCATTAAGTACAGATTGACAACCAGGAGACCAACCACCTCAATGGTGTGCATGGCTATAGTGGATCCTTGTGGACCCCTCCACGGAAACCTGTATGCTCAATTACCTCTCTGTACACCAATGCATACAGCACGGGGAATAAACAGGGGGAACTAGAAGTCTGTGTGTGGTTGCAGGGCCATGGTCTGATTGCAGTCACAGAAATATGGTAGGATAGCTCACATGACTGGAATGTGGTCATGGATGGATACAGGCTTTTCAGGACAGACAGGCCAGCAAGGCGAGGTGGGGGAGTTGCTCTTTATGTGAGGGAGCAACTGGAATGCATTGAGGTCTGCCTTTGAGTCGAAGGAGAACAAGTTGAGAGCTTGTGGGTAAAAATTAAGGGGCAGGCAAATATGGGAGACACTGTTGTAGGTGTTTGCTACAGGCCACCTGATAAAGAAGAGGTAGTTGATGAAGCCTTCTACAGACAGCTGGAAGTAGCCTCACAATCGCAGGCCCTGGTCCTCATGGGGGACTTCAACCAACCTGATATTTGCCAGAAAAGCAATACGGCAAGCCATGCACAATCCAGAAGGTTCCTGCAGAGCATCAAGGACAACTTTTTGATGCAAGTGGTGGAGGAGCCAACGAGGCGAGATGTGCTGCTCCACCTTATCCTAGCAAATGAAGGGCTGGCTGAGGATGTGAGAGTTGGGGATAGCCTTGGCTGCAGTGACCATGAGATGATTGAGCTCAGGATACTGCGAGGTAGAAGCAGGGCTATGAGTTGGGTTACAACCCTGGACTTCAAGAGGGCAACTTTGGCCTCTTCAAAGACCTGCTAGGAGGAGTCCCATGGGCTAGGACTCTAGAAGGCAGGGGGGTCCAAGAGAGCTGGACACTGTTCAAGGACCACTTCCTCCGAGCTCAAGATCAGTGTATCCCTAGGAGGAAGAAGTCAGGCAGAGGAGCCAGGAGACCTGCATGGATGACCAAAGAGCTTCTAGTGAAACTGAAATGGAAGAGAGGTGTTCATAGTATGTGGAAAAAGGAACTGGCCAGTTGGGAGGAATATAGGAATGTTGTCAGGGTATACAGAGATGTAAGGAGGAATGCCAAGGCCCACTTGGAACAAAACCTAGCGAGGGATGTCAAAGATAAGAAGGGCTTCTTTAAATACATCAGCAGTAGAATGAAGACTAGGGATACAGTGGGCCCACTGCTAAACAAGGAAGGGGCCCTGGTGACGCAGGATGCAGAGAAGGCAGAGTTACTGAATGCCTTCTTTGTTTCAGTCTTCACTGCTAAGGCTGGCCCTTAGGCATCTCAGCCCCCAGAGGAGATAGAAAAAGTCCGGAGAAAGGAGGACTTCCCCTTGGTTGAGGAGGATTGGGTCAGAGATCACCTAGGCAAACTGGATCTTCGCAAATCCATGGGCCTTGATGGGATGCACCCGCGAGTGCTGAGGGAGCTGGCGGATGTTCTTGCTGAGCCACATCCATCATCCATCTCTCCATCATCTTTGAAAGGTCATGGAGGACGGGAGTCGTGCCTGAGGACTGGAGGAAAGCAAATATCACCCCAATCTTCAAAAAGGGCAAGAAGGAGGACCTGGGAAACTATAGGCCATTCAGCCTCACCTCCATCCCCAGAAAGCTGATGGAGCAGTTAATCCTGGAGGTCGTCTCCAGGCATCTAGAGGACAAGAAGGTTATCAGAAGTAGTCAAGATGGATTCACCAAGGGAAGATCACACTTGACCAACCTCATAGCCTTCTACAATGGTGTGAGTGGCTGGGTCAATGAAGGGAGAGCAGTGGATGTTGTCTATCTTGACTTCAGCAAGGCATTTGACACTGTCTCCCATAACATCCTCACAGGCAAGCTAAGGAAGTGTGGGTTGGATGAGTGGACAGTGAGATGGATAGAGAACTGCCTCAACAACAGAGCTCAGAGGGTCATGATCAACGGGGCAGAGTCTGGTTGGAGGCCTTTCACTACCGGTGTTCCCCAGGGGTCTGTGCTGAGTCCAGCCCTGTTCAATATATTAATCAGTGACCTGGACAATGGGATAGAGTGTAACCTCAGCTGGGAGGAGTGGCTGATATGCCAGAAGGCTGTGCTGCCATCCAACGAGACCTGGACAGGCTGGAGAGTTGGGCGGAGGGGATCCTCATGAAATTCAACAAGAGCCAGTGCAAGGTCCTGCCCCTGGGGAGGAACAACCCCATGCACCAGTACAGGTTGGGGACTGAACTACTGGAAAGCGGCTCTGTTGAGAAGGACCTGGGAGTGCTGGTGGACAGCAAGCTGACTCTGAGCCAGCAAAAAAATAAAACATTTTTTATAAATAAAAATAAAAATATAAAAATATATATTAAAAATACAAATATATAAAATATAAATATATATAAATATATATAAAAATATAAATATAAATAAAAAAGATTTGTTTTATTTTTTATTTTTCATGGACAGAGGAACACTAACAATCAGTGGGGGAAGCATAGAGGGTGAATGTGAAGTCTGGGGAAGGACACATGTGATGGAGGATATATGTGAGGGGAAATTAGAAGGCTTTGAAGGTGTAATCTGATCAGAAACAGAGGAAGAGCTGGTTGGAATTTAGTGGAGAAGGAGAATGGTGATTTTAGAAGGACAGAGAAAGGTCTCATGTTAGGATGAGAAGTCCAGAGAGATACAAGTAGGACTTGCTGGGCCAGGAAGCTGGGATTTGTGTGAGAAACCTGGAAAGTGAAAGTTTAGTCCTGGGTATTTTTGGGTTGGGTTTTTAAGTTTTTTCTTTAAAAAAAAAAAAAAAAGGGAGGGAGGAAAGGATGAAAATGAAAGAACGAACTGGGGCACATGAGTCAAGAAAAGGACTGTGCAGAAATGATGTGTGAAGAATAAACAAAATAATTTATCTATTGTATGTTGTTGACCTCAGGACCCCAGAATGTAATCCAGTTTTACTGGTTCTATTGTCTGTGAATTCAGTGGAATATTGCATGTCATTAACTTTAGCACTTGTTCAGAGAAGTTGATAGCCTGCTCTTGGTATTGTTTATTCTTTTAAATCACACAGCAGGGATCTGGGTAAGGAATTTGAATAAACCCACTGTGTACTATTACATTGTGATGTGACACGGTTTCTGGGTTTCTTTTTTTCCCTTCTGTTTCCTTTGTAAAATAATCAATATTAAAGCAATTTTGAAGTCATGCACTCAATTTAGTTCTAGTCAAGATTAAGATTTTTGTCACAGTGTTGGAAATAGATTATTTTTTTCTGTACATATTGGATTTTGTAACTATTAGATAATTTCAAGAAATATCTTTAATATGATTTTTGCTTGGTATCTTTTGAAGACGCTTATATAATGTCCTTGGGAATTATTTGTATGGCATCTTCTTTATATGCACTTGCTGAATATGGGTTAAACATATTTCAGGTGGTTCTCTAGAATCTGTTATTGCTCAAGATGAACATCTACCTGAAGATGTAGTGAGAGAATTTGGTGTTGATTTGATTACTGGTTTATACCATATTCATAAGCTTGGAATTATCTTTTGTGAACTGACGCCTGGAAAGGTAAGAAAGAGTATTATTTATCATGTTTACAGTATGTTTTGAAGTAATAGAAAATGCTAATGAGGGAGTAAAGTTAACTAAACTTTCATTATTAATAGCCTTCTTCATTGTTTCCAAATGCTATTTACATTATTGTCTTGCTTGTGCATAAAAATACAAATCTTGATGTTGTTTTTGATTTTGTGTATGTGTGGAATTTATGTATATTTTTGCCAAAGTCCATGTTTGTTTTTAATTTATGTAGTAACTAGAGTATAACTATAACAAAGAATTCTTGCTTAAGAGTAATTGGTTTTGATCTTGATCTGTAAGAGATCAAGTTGCCCTTCTCTGAATTTTCTGTAAAATCTTGCACAGTTATATGCAATTTCTGTAATTTTGGGGTCCAAAAGCACTAGAAAAATATATGAATAAAGCATAATGGAGATGCCTCTATTCTTCCAAAGAAGAATGTAGCTGTAAAGTAATCCTCTGAGTACAGAGCGCTAAAGTAAGACTGCTTCCCACCATTCCTCCTCCCCACCCCCCCACCTATCTGATTGAATGGGCTATTTCTCCAAACAATATTTTCAAAGTCACAGAATGGTAGGGGTTGGAAGGGACCTCTGCAGATCACCTTGTCCAACGCCCCTGCTTGAGCAGGTGCACCTAGACCAGGGGGCACAGGACCACATCCAGGCGGGTTTTGAATGTCTCCAGGGAAGGAGATTCCACCACCTCTCTGGGCAGCCTGTTCCACTGCTCTGTCACCCTCACAGGAAAGAAGTTTTTCCTCATATTGAGGTATAACTTCCTGTGTTCCAACTTGTGCCCATTGCCCCTTGTCCTGTCACTGGGCACCTCTGAAAAGAGCATAGTCCCATCGTCCTGACACCCACCCTTCAGATATATATAAACATTGATAAGATCCCCCCTCAGTCTTCTCTTCTCCAGGCTGAACAAAACCAGGTCTCTCAGCCTTCCCTCAGAAGAGGGATGCTGCAGTCCCCTGATCATCTTTGTAGCTCTCTGCTGGACTTGCTCAAGGAGTTCCACATCATTCTTAAAAATCCCCAATTTTGGGGATTATGAAGCTTTTAATTACGAGAATAAGCAGTTGACCACGTAGAGAAAACTCTCACCATGATTGGACTAAATCTTTGGAATTTTCTGCTAAATAAACTTCAAAAGATTCACTTTTTTGCCCTTAAATGAAGTGATGTTTCTTTTTACTATGCCTTTATTTTCCTATACAGTTTTACTCTACTTTTACTTTCTTTTTTATAGTAATGTCACTGTTCATTTAGATTTAATAACGAGTAAACAAAAAGGCACATTAAACCTCTTCAGGGTTCTACTGTGAGATTCTGTAGTTTTCAGGTTATAAGAAAAAAGGCAGTATTGGTGTTGACTTAACTGAAAACACTGAAAAGCTTTTCTTTTATAGTATTACCTCTATGTACTTAAATGGTTGATATTGTGATTTTTTAAAAGAAATTATTTTATACTTTGTATTGGAAATTTCAGCAGTCATCAGTTTGAGTTTATGATACTTGTATGTTGGATTATGTTTATTCCTCTAGATTCTGCTGGAAGGGCCTGGTACTTTGAAATTCAGTAATTTTTGCTTGGCTAAAGTGGATGGTGAAAACTTGGAAGAACTTTTTGCTTTAGTTGAATCTGAAGAAGGTGAAGATGTTAGTGAAAGCACTCCACAAAGATACCTGAAAAACAGATTTCGAGGTAAGATGTTTTTACTAGCTAAAATTAACATACCAAAGGGACAAGATGAAAGTTGGAAAAAGCCTTTGTTTGAAGTAATATGGAGGAAGACCTTGAAGTGAAATAGCTGTTTATCGTTCCATTGGGGCTGACTAAATTTCTAGAAAAGCTGAATAATTCTGTTGTGTTATGATTTGTGAAGATTAATGTGCTTGCCTGGGTCTTTGCAACAGAAAGCATGGTCTGTACATTTTCTGTAAGCAGGTTTAACATATCCTACATATGGGGTATTATTAAAGTAAGCTCAAATCCAAAATCTAGCTCTTCAGGAAGATTGTTCAGAGACATCATAACTTACAGAGGGAACAACACCTGCAAGTGAGTAGGAAGAAAAACTGTATTTACAAATATATGGTAATAATTCTAAGTTTCACAAAGCCAGTTTAACTAAGCTGGAAAAAATATACTTCTGTCTGTCATAAAATGTATGACATACTAATAATTCATGACCCTTCCTGCTTTTTGTATATAGACTTCAGGATATTTTTGGATTGAAGCTCATATGTAGGTGACTATAGAGTATAGTATACTTGTATAATACAATTTCAATATAACATAACTGGAGATGGCTTATTTTGAATTTCTTTCTGGAGCTTGGCATCAAAGCCCTACAGTACAGTTTAATGTACCAACTATCTATCCTGAGCATGTTTTCATTATTTTATAAACTGTTATTGAATTTTTTTTCTTTGTAGAAAAGAAATAAAAGCAAAATTTCAAGAACTAAAAAAACCCCCCAAATCCTAAAAGAAAACCAAAACCCCAAATTGAGTATATGAATGAAATCTGAAATGTTTCAAGGTAGCTAATTAATTAAAAATATTAATTCTTCATTTGGTTTTGCTGAGGAGGCTTAATTATTAATTGCTATTTGATGAAAACTATGGTGGAAAGAAAAATCCTGTGAAATACCTTTCGGCCTTGATGCATTTCACATATCATCAACTAAGTACAACTAGTGGAATTAGATGATGATGATCACTAAAACTTTGGAAGTTCGGAGTTCAAACTAGAACTGGCTTTCCTAACTGATAAAATTGTATTTCTGGTATTAAGTTGATATAGGGCAGTGTATTTAAAAAATAAAAGTTTAAACGAAGTAGTAAAAAGAATCACTTATTTACAACTTTTTGTGCTGCAGTTACAAAGTAATAATTGGAGAATGAAGAAATAGCTGATACTGGAGGTATGAAAAAAGTGATTTAAAATTAATTGTCTTTGTCTCAGAAAAATTTGAGCTAACGAATTATTTATAGACTTTTTAAAAAGTCTGTGCTGCAGATGCTTTCTGTAAGTTCTAGGACTAAATTCTGTGAACTTCATTTTAAGTGTATATGCAAAATTCAGTAGGTGCTACACAGCACTGCTGCGTCTTTCATTGGAGGCTTTGCACTGCTGTACTTTGATTGTCCTTTTTGATGTGAATGGTCCCAAGTGATTTCTAGTTTGAGGCTCCACTGTTACAGTACTTATTACTTAAGAATAATAATTTGTTTTTAAAGTATGAGAAAGTTACTGTGCTTCAGTTGCAACAGGTAGATCCATGCAAATGCAGTAGGCTGCAAACACTATGTCATTTTTTTCGTCAAATCAGAAAAATTCAGAAACTTGGTTTTAATCTTCCGAATCTTTTATTAGTCAGCATCTCAGAGCATCTCACAGACCTCTGTTTCCAGGATAACGATGTGTCATAGCAGTTACTGTTATCAGGAACAATGGAATTTTTGGCAATATTTTATGGGAACAGAGAGAGCTTTCTTAATACTTTGCTTTCTCCTGCTGAAATTCCATACTGGAAATACTAAGACCAGGACCAGATCTTTATTCAGGAAGAAATACAAATCTAATCTCTTTCCTGTTGCCTTTTAGAACAGCTGTTTTGATGTGTATGTTTAATGACCTTTTGTCACTTAAAAAAATAAAACCCAAGAACAAAAGAATCCAAAATAAGCTTTTTAAGGGACTATGGAATTCACATTTTTGCTGAGTTTGTGTAATTTGTTAGAGATTTTTGAGAACCGAGTTGGTGTTTAGATGGCAACTACTGTAGAAATAAGACCTGTGTATTTCTTTTTCTATATCAAGACAAAAGGGGTGTGTAAGCTGCTGTAATTTGATATGTGATGTTTTCATAGTGTTTTCGTGTGAAAATAGCTATAACTAGTTTAGATCAGTGATCCAGTTGTCTAGCTACCTTGTTTTTGTAACAGTTTTTTAATTTCATGAAGGTTTATATCTTGGGATAACTTTTTTAAAAAACAAACAAACCAACCTAATGTAATTATTTCTATTACTGACATGAGAATTATGTTGGTTAACCATTCTGCTCAATTTGCTTGGTTCTGGAAGCTGTCAAAGTATATCAAAACATACTTTGCACTAATCACGTGTTAGAAAAGTGTAGCACAAGCAGCTTGGTTAATAGAAGTGAAATAACAAAATAGCATATATAATCTTACGTAATTCAGTAGTAGTATAGGAGAAAGTGTCTTTGAAACTACTTACATGTGGTATTTCAGTTTTCTTATACAAAGTAGAGATAATCCTTAACTCACTGAAGTGTGGAGACAAAGCTTGAAGTTTTGAACAGGATAAACCATGAATGAATAATAAAAGTGCATTATACATACTGTATTTTGTAGGTTCTCTGTTATACACAGCTCCAGAAGCAATAAAGGGAGAAGACTTCTCCAAAGCCAGTGATCTGTGGTCCTTGGGATGTTTACTTTATGAAATGTTCTCAGGTTGTAAGTTTGTGTATCTCTTTAATATCTGTGATAATGGAAACATAGGTCGTGGTTCCAGAGTAAATTCTTGTTAATTTTCTAGTGAAGTTAAGACACAGAAAAACTTAGGACAGGTTGTAAAGATTTCTTGAAGTATATACTAACTGTACTTAAAAAAAAAAAAGGGAGTTTATCAAATAATCAAGTGAAGTAATGCTATTAAGTTGTCCTTTTGACTGTGATGTAAATAGTATACTAACCAACCTGTATCACTTAAATACTATGATTTATAATTATAGCAGTCTCAAATTCTGACAGTGTAATGTTTTTAATCTCCTCAGTATTCAACTCTGGGTGCATTAGTTTGACCCTTGAAAGAGAAAACTCTTTCACTAGTATAAAACTAGAGTCTTTGGGTTTCCTGCACTGGCTGCAGCTGGAAGGAAAATTTCGTGATAAAAGACAATTATAGTGAAACCTTCTGAAGTCTTAAACAATACGCTGCTCTGTTGAATCAACATAGTTACTTAGATATTGAGACTTCTGCCTAGACCTTCTCCTGTTGTTGTTTCATTGCTGATTCATACAGGGCTATCATGGTGATCTCCATGAGGCACCTTTGATGCCTGTTCTGTCCTTGGTCTCTTTTGCTGTCCATGGTAGAAGAATTTAATGCAAGGTTTTCTATTTAAATTGGCAAGAGAACTTGATAAATAGAATTTGGGCTGAGGGAATTTATTTCTTTGGATGTTTGCTTACAAAAATGAGCTCTTTGTATATTATTGCACCTGACAGCCATTTTGAAGTTTGCCTAATTTGTGAAATACACTTCTGTTTGTTTGTAGGAAGACCGCCGTTCTCCTCAGACAGCTTTTCTGAATTAATTGAAAAGATTTTATATGAAGATCCATTGCCACCTAGACCAGAGGGTAACATTCTGTTATTGTTTAATGAATCAAATCAGAGTAATACTTACAAGGTTAAAGTTCTGTTTTGTAGTATTTCTTCTGAGGCTGATTGCTGGAATCAGCTGTCCAAAGTTAATGTTAGCATTGCCTTCCTTCCCTGTTAATGATGAATGCTTATTTACCTTTTGACAGACAGGCATATCATTTAGTGTTAAGAATTAAAAGTAAATCTACCTTCTGGGATGGAAGTTTTTTATCTCAGTCATTCTGAGCATCGGTGGTATTCATGGAAGCACTTAATATTTAGTGGCCCTTTTCAGTCCAAAATAATGTAGTGAAAACGGTGACCTGTAGAATTAAAACTGTTGTTACTTGTTTTAATTCTAAGGGAGATTTTGTTTTCAGAGTGGGTAAAGTACATTTCATAGTTCTGACCTCTCAGAAGTAGAGTCTTTCTCAGTTAAATAGGAATTTTGGAAACCTCTTTTGTATAATATACTGCAACAATGGTCCTCTTAAAATTGTCATGGTTGGGGGAAATTTAATTTCAATTTAAGCATATTCCAACTCCACTTTATTTCTTACTAATAGCTATATGATAATTGGAGGGTGCTTTTTTTAACATATAAACAATTTTAATTAGTTTGGAGACCAAGCATTGGTAGCTTGTTTGGTTTGTTGGGGTTTTTGGTTTGGTTTAGTTTTTGTTGTTGTTGTTCTGTGTTTTTTGTTTTGGATTTGTTGGTTTTTTTTTTTTTTTGAGAATTCTTTGAAATGCAAAGAGTGTATATTTAGGATTCTTCATAGGTTCAGATTTTTTCAGATGAAATTACTATTAAATAAATTTTTCTATCATTATCTGTAGGTAATTATTTGATCTATATTGTGTGATGTTTCTTTTTGCTGCCAATACTTATCTTCTCAAGTACTTCTATTTACAGCTTCTCCTTTTTGCAAACCTTCTGCTGAGTTCATTAGTTTGCTTGATGGCTTGCTTCAAAAGGATCCTCAGAAAAGGTAAACTGTCTAACCCATGACAGTTGTTTACATCCATCTTTTTTTCACATCTGGAAAAAATAATTGCTATGATACTGTATATACAGTAATTTGTAGAGCACAAAGAATGCAAAAATTATTTAATCCCTCATAAAAGAACAAATTGTGCTTTTTCTTATATGAAGATGTACAGAATTAAAGTTTTGATTAAGTATATCTTTGTATTTTTGTAGTTGGTGCTACATAGATAACTTTGTAGCAGACATGATGGGTAGTTTTAAAATTAGATGTCTTTGCTTTTCCAGAGCAATCTATTTTACAAGGCTTTGATTTATAGGGGATATAGTTATATTTTTAAATAACATAACATTATCAGTTACAGGGTAGCTCAGATAATTTAAATGTTAGGATTGGCTGTGCAGTTTCTTTCATTTTTAGTCTCATACCTCTGTTTTGCCTGAATTATCCATTCTGATTTAAGGCAAAAATCTGTCCTGTAAGAAAACTCATTTGTTGACCAAATAAAAGTGACCAAAAGGATTAATTGCTCTGTAGCGTCACTGGGTTCAAAACCTAGTTCTGGTATCTCTCTCTGGAGCTGTACTTTGCCACCGCTTTTTCAGTTTGTTTGTTGCTTTTCAAAAGGTTAAATTGGACAGACCTGTTGCAGCACCCATTCTGGAAAGGATCCCTTAGCCATTGTGGTGGTGATTCTGCAGACCGCTGGGGCACAAGCTCAAGGTACTAAATGTTCAAGGAAAACTTCTTGTATAGTAAACCTAAGTGAACAAATATATAAATATTTTTATTATGGTTTGTTGTGAATTTTCCCACTTCGGAATTTTGCTTAGGATTTTCATGTTGTTAACTAATTGATTAATGGAGTTTTACACCATTCAGTTTTGGATGCTTAGGAATTACCCTGTCAGTGTATTACACTGTTCACTTTCAACAGACTCCCTCCTGCTCTCATTTTTACTGTTTATATAACAATGAAGCACAGTAATTTGACTTTTTTTTAAAAGCTTTTGTAGAATCTTATGAATATGGGTCAATTTTATCTCTACTGAGATTTCTTTCTTTGTTTTTTATGCATTAGGCTTAAAGCATCACAAAGCCTATCAGTACAGCATCTTAGATTTGTGGTTCAGCCTTATATCCA
Source organism: Phalacrocorax aristotelis (assembly GCF_949628215.1). Taxonomy (NCBI): domain Eukaryota; kingdom Metazoa; phylum Chordata; class Aves; order Suliformes; family Phalacrocoracidae; genus Phalacrocorax; species Phalacrocorax aristotelis. The sequence goes on along the minus strand of NC_134277.1, from coordinate 49,782,023 downwards.
TGCAAATGCAGCTGACCCATATTCTTTGCTTATGACATAAAGCATTAATCTAAGGTTTTTTTCTTCTATATTTGTAGTACTCTACAGTGCTATATACACAGAAAAACCCAAACCTTTTGTCAGTAATAGGCTCTGTGTATTAAAAAGTTAGGCTTCTTCAAAACTTGCTGTTTGTTGTTTTTACTTTTGAATTAGGATATTTAGTGTTGATTTTTATGTTATTTTGTTCTAAATATTTGAAATATACTTTAGGTTTCAATCTAGGGAACTAATGTGAAAATAGTTTTCTTTTAGAATGCTGAGTAGTTTTGTGTTCTGACTATTTTAAAATTTGCTCTTGTGTTGTTTAATACCTATTTCTGATACCAGTGCTACAGTATTTTTGTTATTAACATTTGTTCTAGTTTGAAATACAGCTGTTTGTCTTTTATTACGACTTTCACCACCAAGGTAGGTAAGAAATCAAGATTTAAAGTTTATACCAAGAGTAAGAATTTATTCAAGGTTTTAACAAGACTTATGTCAGTCTCCACCACAGTGCTCATCTTTGAAGAATTCTCAGAGAATCAGAAGAATCTTAATCTCCTACAAAATATCAGGCTATTTGAATTTACTCTTGAGGGTTTTCTAATGCCTCTGAAATAGCTGCTGGTATATGTGCTGATTAACAAACATGGCGAATGCAGAACATGGTCTTAACATGCAAGAGAAGCTTAGTACTTTTTCTTTTCCAACTCTGAGGCCCATGTGTTTTTCCTTCACAATCTGGGTTTGATTAATATTTGATATCTTGGAGACCCTTCAGAAGGTTATATGACCCAGTTTCCTGTGGATAATACAGGGGTATATTTAAAAAACCCAAACAACCAAAATCAATACACTTGCAAGTAAGCGTGACGTAAATAATAAAGAAAAAAAAAGGTAGTTTTTATTGATCTAAATCTAGGCTACTAACGTCATTATTAGAAGTATGTTTGTTGTGACTTTTTGCTGTGAAGATTGAATGGTCTCTAAAGCTTTTAATATTTCTTTATAGCTCTGATATTATCGGCTAATAATTTAGCTTTTCTAGTTTCTTTCGTGCAAGTTCTACAGAGGAAGCTACACAATTTTTAATACTTTCCAAGTAATTTTCTGTAAACTTATTTTTCATCATTGCTGTTACTAATATAAAAAGTATGTGTAGCACATATTACAATAGTATGCTGATCTAGAGAATGACAGCTAAATCGTATGCTAATAAGTGCAACAAATAATGGATATGATCCCTCTTTTTTAATCTGTGTAATTAATATCTCTTATTAAACAGCAGTGAAGACACAGAATCATCTGTGTCTTGGAGTGCCAAAGAGCCAGTGGATACTCATAAAAATCTAGATAACCTGTCATCCTCAAGAGCAGATAATAAGCTACCAAGCACTTGTCTCAAAACAGGTAATATTATTCATTACGTTATTTTGAGTCCTGTGAATTTTGTTAGTCTTGCTAACGTGATTATTCCCTATGTTTTATTTTTAATTTCTGAATGCAAATTCATGTTCTCTTTTCAATAGAAACTCAGACTGAATTGCGCCCAAAAAATGCAGTTGATAGTGAAACAAATGAATCAATATTTCTTCTCAGGTATGGAAATCCATATTTAGAAAACCCCTGAAACCCTTTATGGTTTTAGTTTTGGTTTCCAACCCCTGCCCTTGTCTCTTCAGACATTTTATTGTTCTGTTTGTAACGTCTTGTTATCGTGTTTCCTTTGGAATTTTCTGTCACCAGTTTAATACTAAGACACCTTTGAAAAGCTGCTGAAGTGGTGTGTGCAGTTAAAGCAATTCTCTTACGTCTTTGTTACACTGGTTTTTGGAAGTAGGCTTTTGATTTCTTATCTGTCTGTCTAAACAGAAGAGCTTATTTAGAACTTTCTTTCCTCCTTACTTTATATATATGAGAATATGCTTTGACTATGCTTACTTTAAATAACAAGAATAACCATTCAGCTTATGATCTGCTAATAAACTCTGCCTGCAGCTTTTCATCACAAGCTGTTGGTAACAATCTACTAAGTACTACCTAGGTATTAAATAAAAAATAGTGATTTGTTTAACAGTGATTTGTTTTAGTTGAGGGCTGATTCTGAATCTTTGTACTAGCTTTCAAGCCAAGAAGATTATTTAGTAAAATAGATTTTGTTCTTGTCCGCATCAAGCATAAATATTCCAGTTTAAAATTAAATAGTCCTTCAAGCTTCATGAGTAACCTGAAATAGTGCTATTGTGCATGACAGTCTGTCTGTTTTTCCAGTTATTTCTGTTGGTTTTATAAAGTATTGCTCCTCAACTTGCTTACAGCTCACAGCTAAGACCATGCTATTAGTAATTTAAAATGGCATTTGCTGTTTGCTTTAGGAATCTGCTCAGACGAAAGGCTGCAATGCCATTACAAATCCTCAGTATAACAACATGTCATGCAAATTATCTCAGGAATGAGAGTAGGGAAAAAATATTTTTAGGAACAAGAAAGTTGATTTTAAACACTTGGATTTAATTCATGTATACTATAAAAACTAAGTTCACCAGCAGTTTATGAAAATGGCAAATTTGCAGTATTCTGGTCTCTCCTTTCTTTGTTTTCTAATTAACATGAGATTTTTTTAAAAAGAAAAACTGCAAAGTAAACTCAGTTCACATTCATACATGAGAATAGGCCATTAATTCCCATTACTTTGCCAAGAGTTGGCAGTCAGAAGGGTATAACATGAAATGATTGCAATTTTTTGTGAAGTAGTTTTCCTTGTATGCTGTTTGTAATTGGGAATTAAGATAATTTTTTTAGCATCCAGTTTGGAGAACTAACTATGGGTGAGAAAATAATCAGATTGCATTCATTTAACAAATGAAAAAAGAAACCATCCAGTCCTTCCCATTTCTAACTGACAAACAAATCATAACTTTGTGAGGACATATCTAAAGGCAGATAGTTCATGTTTAGCTGATGGAGCAGGCGTAGCATCGTTTGTGTTTGTCAACTTCGAAAGTTTACAGTATGTCATGAAAGTTTCAAAAGAGCAACAAAGTAGTTTGCAGTGAAACTTAATCTGTATTCCTTGCTGGTTTTTTTCTTTCTTAAGTTCTCGTCCCACTCCTAGAACTAGCACAGCAGTAGAAGTGAGAGATGCTACTACTGCTCCAATCCAAAATTTTCCACAAAGAGATTCATGCTTGAAAAAGGTGAGTATGAAAATTATATTAAGGGATGGTGGTATCTTTATAGTTAGAATTTTAGCCTGGAGTCTGTGGCAAAGTAATCTTTCTTCTCACATAATTATAACAGGAAAGGAGTTCCTATAGTGTGCAAGTTATGTAAAAAAATGTGCAGAACTTCAGATGTAAGAATTAAGGAAGATGCTTAGTCCACTTTTTTTCCCCTCAGTGTATAAAAGAGATAATGCCATCTTCTTTCTTCTCAGACTAGTTTTTTTAAACTTGGGTTGCAAGTTTTTTGGACTCGGTACTTTTTCTTCCAACATTTTTTCTTTATAGTGACTTTTAGATGGCCCTATCTGCTACTACGCAATGAAAAGTAATTTAGAATATGTTGTTTATATGGCCAAACTGTGTGGTATAGTGTGGAAATGAAATATTTTGGGAAAGAACAAAAGCTTTTTTTTTTTTGTGCAAAACAATTTTTTTAAAAAAACTTTGTTCTTGTTCTAGGTTAAAAATATGTGCTCAAGTCAGCAGGATATGGAGTCAACACTGAAAGAGCTCATTTACAGTGAATCTGATCTTATCATAACACCGATCATTGACAATCCAAAGGTACGGCAAAATAAAATATAGGATTCAGGAACTCATGGGTGAGGCTATTTTTGCAGATAAATCTTTAATCAGGGTGAAACTCCTTTCCTGTATTTTATAATTCTCATTTTAAAGCAGTTCCACCCAGTCATCTGGCAAGCCCTCCTGCAACTTTTGGCAGTCTTTTAGAATCCTATTGTGTTGCTAATTTGAAGAACAGAGCTATTTTGGGATTGAATACTAATATTAAATAATGTTTTACAAGAAATAGAGACTACTAAATGCTGTGTTCAGTGCTTGTGTAGATTTGTTTTCTGATAACTTGCTTAGATCTATTACTTAAGTGAACACAAAGCTGAGTGTGTTTTGGTATACTCAGAACAAGGCCATCTATGAAGCCTTCTAGATTAGGAATAACTAAACTTTAGACATGATTATATTTCTAATAAATATAAACTTATTTTCTCTGGAAAAGAAGACCTGAAGTTACAAGACATGTCCATCCAATTTCTGTTGTACAGATTCTAATGTGATAACAGTTTGTGATGAGTCTCTTCAGCAGAGCCTGACACTTTTTTGACAGTAAAGGGAAGACCAAAAAAGAATCAGAGCTCTGCACTGCAGTGACAATGTAATATGCGTGTACGGGCACATGTGTAGTATTGGATGGAGTGACAGGCAAGAGCCCCTTTAGTCTTCCTTTTATTTCTGTGGGGAAAAAAAAAAGAAGTCATTTTAGCAACTTTACTTAGTAAGCGGCAGGTGCAGGGAATGCAACATTTTTCATTAGAAGTCAGCATCTAGCCCATTAAGAATGTTTAACAGCTTTTGGTTGCTGGATTGCTTTAGTATAACAATTTTTGTTTGTTTGTTTTAATGGACTTCCTAACACTCTCAAAAAATAAAGATCTTATACAGATAGATAAAGTAACTACCCAACATTACTATTTTAATGTGTTTGGGCTGGGGGACAGTTTTGCCAGTGGAGAATTTCAAAGGTAATGATGCATCTGAGTGCCACCTCTGTAAGTTCTCAGGTCTGTCTTGGGGCACCGACATGAAGCCTTAGCCCTTCACTGCTTACAAGTATAAGAGATAAGGGGTAAGTGTACATACTGATGTGCACACAGAGACTAATCTCCTTACTACACAATGCCGGACTCAGAATTAATACAAAATAGCCCACTCAATTCCAGGGACATGTGATCAGAGTCATTGCATACTTGGTGATCTTCAGACAAAGGATGATACTAACACCTGGTAAAGCTGAAGAGCTTGCAACTTAATCTCCTGGAGCAGGATTTAAAATTCTGCCAGCATCTATTAAAAGCTAAAATGTCAGCTTATATTGTAAAATTTCCCTGTGTTCTGCAGATCTGTGGAATTGAATACCTCTTTTAGAAAATAACTCTAGTAACACCTAGGCTTCATCTGTCAAAGGCTAAATTCCAGTATACAGTTATCTCTTTCGTATGCTTTAGTTACTGAAAATCACACTCAAATTCTCAGTCACTGAGCAGTCATCCAATTTCAAGATGTACCAGAAAATAATGTGTTGTGGGGGCAGAAAACCCCTATAACTTACAAATGACTTTATTCTACAATGATCTAGTGAGATATTTAAAAAAAAAAAATATATATATATATATATATGAGTTTACTGTATGGCAATGAATTGCCAAAACACTTAATGAACTCTCAGCTGCATAGGTCCTTTTTGTAGCTTTTGAAACACAAATGCAAGTATTTTTCTGCATACAAGCAAGATAAACATGTAAACTAAAAAAATCCTATCATTTTGTATTCCCAATTAAAAAAAAACTTAAATGGAAGTACTAATCATTTAATTCTATTAAAAACGTAGAGTTAAATCTCAACTATCTGCTTGGAAGAAATACATACCAGGAAACAATGGAAAATGCTTCAGTAATGAGCAGTGGTTTGTATACCCATCCTGTAGGATTTTTGCATCTTTGTGTTTTCATGTTCAACTACTTATAGATTTCCAGAAATGTATTAAAACTAGTTGCAATGTGTGTGTTTATTTTTCCAGATAATGAAGCAAGCACCAGTTAGATTTGATCTGAAAACTTTACATATACCAACATATTCAGGTATGGATCTGCTGAAGTTGTTGAAACTTAAGTTTTGCATGTGATGGTGCAACTTGCTATCACAAGACCTCTACCCTCCCTTTGCAGATGATGAGCTATCACAGTTGGGAGGACTCATAACTTTTGTGAAACTGAAATTGCATATATATAATCTTTTTAGCTAGACCCATTTTGAGTAGACTTTTCAAGTGCTAACAATTACATGCCCTTACTTTCTCTTCTGCCTTCTTCAGTTACAAGCCCATGCTCAAAAGCTTTTAAAATAAGACAGTCAACACTGTTTTAGTGAGGGAAAAATAGTATATATTTTTCCCGGTGTTATTTTTTGTAAACAACTGAGATATAACTGAAATATTCAACAAAATAGATTAAAATTTGACACAGGTAGAGAAGCAAATAAAAACAGGGCCTTAAAATGTTCAGTGTTGATCAGCTATAATATTAGGCAGCCTTGCCAGTCCCACCTTTAATCATGAAATGTTATGGGAGTCATGTCCCAAAAGATAGTGTGGAGTTGTTTGGCATTTGATTTTTTTTTTATTAGTGTTGGTTTTTAATGTCTAGAAGGGCTGCTGTTATTTCTGAAAACAAAAGTCTGCTCATTGTGATGACTGTAATGTTTCTTCCCCTGGAAAATTTCCTCTAATCTATTTAAGGAAGTAGTATTATACTTTACTGTGCTGGAAGAGGGATGTCAGCCAGATATATAGTCCTCCTAGAACCTCTTCTTTGACATAAAGGTTCCTCTTTTTTTCTTTCTGTAAGGTATGTATTTTGGAGAGTTAATTTGTTGAAGAAATTTTATAGGTGGAAAGGAATACAACATCCCCCAGTCTCCCAATCGAAATTATGGTAACAAAATATTTTTAATTTGGCTAACATCCTAGGCAAAAATGATCAGATTTAAGTGCCTAAGGGGGTGGTATTTGATTTCATATTGCATTTAAGTAGCTAAATTATCACACTGATGTTCTGACATATTTAACTATTGTTGTCTGTATTTATTTAATACGGGACAGTGTTTTTTTGTGGTTGTAACATTTTCAGAATTGTAGCTTTTTTCTGGACAACTTTCTGATTGTTTTTGAGGACGTTGAATTTGATGCTGTCAATAATTGTCAATAATGTCAATATTGTCAATAACGATTCAAGACAGTATAGGAAAATTAAGAGAAATACCTGAAATCCAAACCTCTTTTCACCTTTACTAATGTAAGTTATAATTGCCTTCATTAGCAGGTGTTATTACTTAAGTGTAAAATTGGAGTAAGAGACAGAAGACATGCTCTTAAATATTCAGTACTGGAGCATATCAGGATGGCAGATAAGTTATGAATAAATAACTAACCAAAACTGAGGGAATATATGGCTGCTAAAGTTATCCACCAAGACTGATAATTAAGTCTGAAAATTCTCTATTCATGTACAGTGGTCAGTGAATTGAACCACAGGATTTATGTTAACCATCCTAGTGACTTGACTTCGTGTTCCTCCTGAAGTTTTGATACTACTAAGGCTTAACTACATGGGTACCTACCTATATGAATAACTGTATACACTTTTGGTTTATTGATTCTGGGGAGATTTTGCTGACTTTCATTAGGTTTTGCCTCAAAATTACTCTACTGAAACTGCACTTTCTTATTAAGAATTAGTTATGATTAAGGACAACTGCCACCTTTCCTAAATACAATGCTAAGAAATGTTTACTTAAATGAAATCCAACGACTTAGCAGGGTTGCACTTTCAAAAATGTTTTGAGGTCCTTATTGCTGTATTTTTGTGCTTTTTTTCACTTGTTATTTCTTTTTTTGATGTCTAAAATCTTCAGAAGTGAATTATAACATTTGTTTAATATTTATTTTAAGTACTAAAATTATAATTAAATTCTAACTTTGGAACTTCTTTATTAATGTTAATGTTACTTTCTAGTGTGTTAAAGCAACATCAAAGATCCATTATCTTTAACTATTTGTTTGCTTCTTATGGTTAGCTGAGAAGTTATCGTCTATGAAAGGCATGGACTGGAATGACTTCTTGCAACGATTATGTTCACTGCTTGATTCCACTGAGAAGAATACAGGAGCAGCACGTTCTAAACTGAACTTACTGTACTATCTGTGTACTGTGGCTGTCCACAAGGAAGTTGCAAGCAAGTTAATTAGCTCTCAGCTGGTAAGTAATAAAGCTTTGAAGGAATCAACATGGTTTACATACTTGCCATTGTAGCAAAAATCATCTGCTTTTAGTTATATTTTGAGAAATCACAGGTGTACTGAGAAAAATAATAAGGCCAATTAAGTACAAAACAATGAAAAAAATTATTAAATTCCATGCCAGGTTTTTTAAGAGCCGAGGGAAACTAATTTTTTCTCTTACGTTTCAGATATGTTTACATATTGATTTGTTTTATTAGAAAGTTGGGGTAACAACTAACTTTGATGGAGAGTGTGAAATAACATCTGATGAAATGTTAGTCTTTGTAAATCATTGACAGAGAAGACTGAAAGAAACTCACGTTTAAATTGTTAAATCAATTTTTTTTTTGGCCATATGTCTGAAAAGAATAGCAAGAAAAACTTTCTAAAGAACATACAGTAAAACTTCCATTAAATAGTGCTTCAAAGAGTGAGCATGCTCTCTGAAGAGGCTGTCTTAGAGTATACTTAAATGGTGGCTTCACCTTTCAGGAGCCTCTTTCTGCCAGACCAACAATTTTACTAGTATCCTCTGTAGTGGTTTAACATATTTCTTAAAGTATTGCATGTGCAGAAGAGAAATAGACTTATTTTTGAAATTATGTAAAAGCATCACAGAGGCTTTCTTGATATGTGCTCTTTGCAGTTTGTTTAATAAACTACCTCATTCTCCTACATTTATACTAATGCACGTAAGTCATATTCTGACACATGTAATAGCTGGATATAGGGATATTAAGGGCAAAATTGCACTGCCAGAAAAATTCAATGAAGAACATAAAGGTTGGAAGCAATGGTAGATCTTTTGCCATAGAATTCTTGTGAAAACAGGAAACAGAATTGTTGGAAGGTTTATTCCATTATCATTGGAGAATTTTTTTGGGGACAGTAATCCAATAACTGAATTGCCAATTAACAGAACATTTTAGAAATGACTTAGTAATTACGCAGTTTGGATCTTAAGTGGCTGATTATGTGTGCTAACAGTCCATTAATTATTCTAGAATTTGCCAGCTATTTTTGTCCATTCTCACAAAATAAATTTCATTTATTAAGCACTTGTTGGGTAATACTGTTCGACGATGCCTGTGTTTGTAGATGAAAGTATCAGATATTTTTTCCTCTGCATGGTGTTACTCATAATTAAAAAATGTTGGGTTTTTTTTTAAACACAGTGATACATGTTTAGCACTTTAGTTTAAAGCAAGAATATAGAATTAAATTGTATTTTTACTCTAAGCCTTTTTCTTTTTTATCAATGTTTGGACAGTATCTACAGTATTTGTCTATGATAATACTTTTTGCAAATGTTACCCAAATACATTCTTATGAAATTACTGACAGTTTTGGTTTTTTTAGCTTTGAGACATATCAGATCACTGAAAATCATTAATGTTTGTTTATCTTCTTTAAACTATAGTTTCCTTTATTGATACAGCAGCTGCGTGCAGCTGCCAACTGGGATATGTAAGTAACAATTATTTTATATTTTCAAATACAGGATTATCACTGAATTTTATTAAAGAGTATCTTTAATAGGGTATTTGAGGGGTGTTTTATCTTGTCAGACTGTTATGGTACCTGACTGGCAGTATGATTGTCTATATAACATTGAATTTTTTCAGCATTGAATTAATATTTTGCTATTTCACAGGACCAAAGATTATAGAGTATCTCTAAAATTTTATCTATAAGTTATATAATTTAGTGTATCAAATAGTGTTACTTAAAATCACTGAATAAACTAACCCATACCATAAAAACAGTAAAATTACTATAGTGGTAGCTTCTTCTAAATGCCTGTCAGAAATATTTCAATGTGATAGTGCCCTCTGCTGTTTGTTTCATAAATGTTGATTTCATTATTCCAGTTTTTTCTTAAATGCAACATTTAAAACTGATTTGCTGATACAGATTTAATTTCTGTTTTGTCAGCTATACTGAAAAGTTGAAATGATCTATAGGGGTTTTCAGTGTTATAAGAAAACTGAAGATAAACATGACTGATTAGTAAGACTGTAACAATCTAAAGAATCTTCATTCTTCTGTCCTAAAGGAAAAAGTCTTTATGCATTAATTTATTGCTATATTGAACTGAAATACTGAAATCATTTGATGATACCAAGAAAATAGAAATAAGAAGAAAATGTGAGTTGTAAATAGCACTTCAAGTATTTTCTGCTCTTAGCAATCTGTGTAAAATATAAACAAGACATAATTAGTTTTGTGATGTTTTTGAAATAGTTTTATGTACCTACAAAAAATTTATTTGATATGCAGACGTGCCAAAGTTGCTCGAGTAATTGGTTTACTGGCATTACATACATCTGAACTTGGAGAAAACGTACCTGTTTCTGAGGTAACTGCTTTCCTTCTTTTGGGGGGTGGTGGTGGTGGAAGTTAGTGCTGTTACTACTTACGTAAACTTTCACAGCTTTTGTTTTTTTTGAACGCTGCTTTCTTATTACTCATATGTATAAATGGGAATATAATGAATTCAATTAATTTCATGTATAATTTTCTGGGTTTATTCTATGTGGTTGTGGTTCTGTCCTACTAACCTGTGGCAGAACTACCCACCAATGATAAAACTCTAGCCATTTTCTCTCTTTTTCAGAAAATTTAGTCACTGTCTTACTACTTATGCCTGTGTGTCTGTAACAAGAAAATGTTGACATATGTGGTTATCCTGAAATATAATTATTGTAATTAGTATAAAAATGGTACAATTGATTCCTTAGAAATCCTTTTTCCAAAAAGTAATTGAGATGGGAGTAGGTAAGATTCCTCACAGTTCTAGAAGAATTATGTAATGAAGGGCAAGTAATTTTCTTTGGAGAAGAAAAATCTTTTTAATCTTTTTTTTTTATTTTTCATTCTCAGTAGTTGACTTAAACAGAAGACTGATCAGACAAAGTGACCTTACTCTCTTTTTTTTGCATGTGACATGCACACAAATTTTGTAAACTTGACAGAATCTACTATTTAGTATCTGTTTAAAGTATGGATGTGACATTAATACTACTTCATGAGGTGGTCAGGATTTTAATGTAATGGGTATTAATTTCAATGTGAGAAACTACTGCTAAACACACATAGCAAATATGTCTCCATACTGTGCAGATCTGGCCTGTAGGAACATGTTATTAATTAATAGCTGACTTTTTTTGGTAATGCAGCTAAAGGTTTTTGTGTTGTTCTAGGTCTCTCTGGTTTCTTATTAATGAATATAAGAATGATTATTATTATCTTGCTATGTTGCTTAACACTTCAATTCTGTAGTGAAAGCTGAACTCAAAAAATTATTGTTATTATCTAGGCTTTTTTGTTTGTTTTATAAAATTACAAAGTGGGGAAGGAGTCATTATGGTTAGTCATTGAAGTCCCGTCAAAGGCTTTCAATACTGACAGTTGCATGTCAGCTGACTTCGAGGTCACAATTTAAGTGTGCTCTTGTATGTGGCAGATTTTTCCTGACATTTGATTTTTAAAAGTTCCAGTGAAAATACTCAAAAGTAATTTTGATATGTCCATACAACTTTCGGCTTTAGGTGTTTGAGGTGTTTAGCACTAATACATTAAGCAATAGTTTCCCTAGCTTCCCAGTTTCCATCATAAAAAATACATATCTTCGCCTGCTTTGTGTATGTAAAAGCAATAGATTGAAGTAGTTTTACATTGAGCTATAATATTATTTTATTCAATATATTTCCAATTTTTTCCATATGAACATAAAAGTAATTCACAAATAGAGTTTAGCATTTTTAGAAATATTTGTATACTTCAAAAAACAAGTCTGAGACCAGACATTTAAATGGAAGGACTAGAAAGGAAAAATAATTTTCATTATAACTTTCTGGCCCCATCTTTGTGTGAATTAAAATTAATTCTTATATACATTCATTGGAAAATTAAGGTTTTATTTTTTAAACTATTATTTTAAAATTAAAAAAATCTGAGTTAAAATACTATTCAAAAGGCATCTACTGTGCTTGCTGTAATGATATTCATTCCAAGTTTTTTCTGTCAAAATAATATCACAATATTACAGAAAACTTAGAATAAGGAAAAAAATTGAATCCTAGTATTTTCATGTCTTCAAATTTATTTTTGCTAAGTAATCTAAAGTCAGATAGCTGTAAGCAGTACACAAAACTTGATAGTTCATTTATAGGAAAAGCAGGAAGGAATTTAGGAATTTCTGACCTACAGAGTTGTGTTCCCCTGCGCTTGCCCCAAGGAACTAGATGAACCTGTGAGTTTGTTGAACATTCTTGTGGGCTGTCAGCTATCATATATTGTGTGATGCTTAAAAAAACCAAACAAAAACAACAACAACAACAACAACAACAACAAACAAAAACAAAGAAATAATAAAAAAACCAACAAACCAACCAACCAAAAAACCCAAACCCAAACCTTTAAACCAGTATTATATATTGTATTAAAATATAATACTGTAATTTATCCTCTTATATGAGCCAGCTGATGCTCCAGATGAAGTTTGGTGGCTGCTGTCATTCAGGAAATGTCAAAACCAAGTGGCAGCTAGTCAGAACAACATGATCTAAAATGACTTTCTGTGATTCAGGTCTTACAGACTAAAGATGGGAGTGATCTGTCTGTTGGTAGTTGTTGCTGTTTTTTGTTTACTCCTCCTTTCCTAAACTTCTAATACTGCTTCCTTTTTTGACCCATGTTAGATAGTTCTACAAAGAGATCACCTCTATCTCCCATAGCCCCAAAATTTTGGTCCCAAGTGTGAAAAGTCAGTTTAGAGCTTGTGAAAGGTGCAATTCTGGAATTATTCCCCCCCCCCCCCCCCCCCCCGCGAATGTGTACCATGCTATGTACACCAAGTTTTCTTTCCAGTTTTAATCGCTCAGTCACAGCCCCTTTGCATTTCTTTGTTACCTCATTATGCACTCATCCAGTTGTTTGTGATTTCTTTTGTACTTTAAAGTACCACAGGACCTAGTAGAGACTAGTGCAGGTCAACACTGTTGGCCCTTACTTGTTAAAATCTGGCTTTTAATTTCTACCCCCTATTGTTTTTTACCCAGTTATAGATTTACTTCAGGATAGTTCCTCTATCTTTGAGGTTGCATCTGCACCGTTGACCTTTTTGTTGTTGTTTTAAATGATTTGTTAAATAGTGTACATTAAGTCTTGAAAAAGTAGAAAAACTTTAGGAAAGAAGCCTCATCGTCATTTTACAGGCTAAAGTAAACTTTCACACCACTGTATGCCAAAAGCCTTTAATTTGTTGGGATTTTTTAAAGAATTGATGGTTTTCCTATTTTTTTAAATTTTTTTTTTTTAAGTTCTTAGGTAATCGGTGAACTGCAATTCGTTTCGAATGTAGCCACCAGAGGTCACTAAAACACAAAAATGCAAGTAAACTATTTCACAACTAGACAAAGATGTTAAGTGTGGAACTGTGTACAATCTTTATTCTGCTGATGTATTCTAATATGTAGGTTATATTAGAAAAAAAAAATACCTGTGAATTCACTTGCAGTTGATCTATTTCCGGTAGTATTTTTTTTAGAACAATACTGCATTGATTAGAAAAAATGAGCCTGATCTTAGAATACACAGGGAAATTGATCTCTTGTATGTATTTCTTCAAATCACATTCTTATATTGAAGATGAAGACATTTTGTGCAATATCTTCTATCTGGCAGTTGCAGTAAAAGTTGTTGATAAGTCATGGGTTCTTTTTTTCTGTGGAATTGCCCTTTACCAACCCGAAACATCATTTCTTCTTAATTATTCCTAGTTGTCTTAGGAAAACACCTAAACATTAAAGTTTTACTTTTGTATGTAGATTTGGAAATTGGTTCTTAAGGAAATAGATTCTACAAAAAAAAAAACTGTCTAGGATTCTTGGGAAGAAAAAAACCTGCTTATTCTTTATCTTATAGAACGAAAAATTCTTCCCAAGTTAGGGAAGCTTGCTTCATAAACGTCTAATTTGCCTTATTTATTAAAAGAAGCTATTGTTCTTTCTTCTCTGCGACTAGATTGGGCCTTCTGCCATCCAGGACACAGCCACTCTGATGTGAAATTTCAGACTCAGTCTTTTATTTTAGTAAGAGATGATAGAGCAACTTCACAGAATGCCTCCCTGCTGGGAAGGAGTGTCCTTCTCTGTCTCACGGGAGACCAGCCTCTTCCACCTATTGAGTCATGCTCTGCCTGTCCTTTTGGAGGCAAAAATCTAGGCCTTTTCCTTACCTCTTTTAAATTTGCTAATTAGGAGTATCGCTCTCACACTATGATTTAAGCAGCTGTGCCTGTTTTTTTTTTTACAGACTTGGGCCCATTGCTCTACTAAGTGTTTAAAGGGCTCACAGGACCTACTACAGCCTTCACACTGCAAGTTTCTTTGCAAAGCATTTGGCTTATGAACTTCCACGGTCAAATAAAGAAACTAAATATCCCATAGAGAATGAGATCCTATTAGAATATCTCTGTAATACTGAGTGTAGAATGTGACTCCTTTGTCAAAGCAATGGAATATCATGATTTCTGTTTTCATCCAAATTGAAACTCCATATGATTTGAGCCTTTTTGTTTCTGATATTTTGAAGTGCAATTTGATGGTTGTTTTCTACAGTTGCAAAGCAGCTGCATTGTTACAGGTGCAGTTCTATGACCTGTAAACCCATAGGTAGACTTTAGCTAGTCTGAATATATCTACTTTGGTCCTGGTCTAAGTTTGTTGTCATTCAAATTATTATAGAATGTTACTTCTAAGTCACGTTCCTAGCTGATCTCTATGATAACTCCTGCTCATATTGTAAGGAGATTTAAATAAAAATGGTTTCATTTGGCCATGTATTCCCAACCTATTTAGTTTTAATGTTGTTTTTATTGCAAAATTTTTTTAGTCTGCTGACAAATGGTAATAATTTTAGTGTATCTTTGCTTCCTCCAAGGGCACTTTCCTTGTTTTGCCCCGATACCTCTTATGTGGGGGGGAAAAAAAAAACCACCCCAGTTTTAAAAAAATAAAAATCTGTAGACAGGAGATGGAAGCTGTAGCAGAGTGCGTGCATAAATACTTACACATGTGCACACACATCTACTGTTTTGTAAAATGGTTATTTTAAGACCTTTAAAATTATCTTTCTGGCATAATCAGGATTCTCACTTAATACTTTGGGAACAGTGAGAAGAGATTCCATTTAAGTTTTCTAAGTGACTTCTAGTAAACTCTCAACCTCTATCATAAATTTCTTCAATTTATTTTCAACAACTCAGTCCGCTGCATGTAACTTACATACTTGCCGGGAGCATATGGGAGGAAAACAAACAAATATAAGACCAAAAATTCTCAGGTAAATTAGCCTCTGCTGGCAGAAACTTATGGTGTGTGTGAGAAAAGTTTTTCCAAGTTAATAAACAGAAAATGTAAATATAGTTAAATGAACAACAATGAATCTGTCAAGCATGGCAGTTCTGGATTGCTGGAGAAAATATTAAGATCTTTTATCAGAGCTGTAAGAAGATTCTTTCTTTTTTTTCTCTGTTCAAAAAATGAATTTTATCAATTCAATTAATCGGGCTTGTTTTATGTTTGAAGTCCAAAATAAGTTGGTTGTAGAAAACAAGAAAATTCTCAGCTAGGAAGCTGAAAACTGACATTGGTTGTTGCAGGATTAAATAAATTTTTGCAATTTTCTTAGATAAGTTGCCTCAGCAAAGCAAAAGCTGTACCCTTTTAAAAGACATCTAATTTACACTGTTTTCATAGTCCTTTAAATTTACTGTTTTCTTTGAGAGATGGAATAGTACATTTTTCCATTAAAATTACATCAGTGGTGCTTCCAGTATGTGTCTTTGCAATAGTCTTCAATTTAGAGTAAATTGAAGTAAATTTTTACCCACAGTAAAAATGCTGTGGGTTTTTTTTTCTGCAAGACTTATTTTTGGGATAATGAAGAACTAGGATCCCTTAGGACCCTTCTCTTCAGTGGATAAATATCGATATCTCTGGAAGGTAAAAAGCTATCTGGCAGACTTTTGTCTGTGTTTTCAGTATTTCATTCAGAATTCTAAGCATAATTATATTCCTCCTAAATCGGGGATATGAAACACCAAGTCAATGTTCTCCTCTAGCTACTTCTGTTGTAAATACAATACTGACCAGGACTATTGTAAGCTTCAGAGAGAACCTTCCTAGGGGAGAATTAAGGGTAACATGCACTAGGGGAAAAGACAGACCCTGAATTCACACCCATCTAAAGACTTCAGGAAATCAAAGGGCATCCAGGCACTGATTCAGAGTTAAGAGGGAAAACAGCTTCCCATCAAATGTTTTGATATTTCATTTTCCGCCTTATTTCTGTGAGCTTTCTTGCAAAAAAGAAGTGAACAAACGTGTGTGGACAGTCGGTAGGTGGCTAGATGTGGTGCTTGCTCGAGTTTTGAGAGACTGGTGTGAACCTCTCTGATCTGCCTATCTTTCTGCATCCCACATGTATATCTGAAAGTCACACAGTATTATGCAATGGAGAGAAGTATGTTACTGCATGTACTTACAGCTTTAGAGCAGAAGCACATATTTTGGGCTTCTCGTGTTATATCTGAATATTGGATTATTTGGGTTTTGCATTTGTTTTAATGAGATTGGTTTATTGTGTGGCAGGAATAGGTGTCTTAAAAAAAAACGTCCAAACTGGTGAATTGTTACTATCTGCTGTGGTCTTAAGGTGGATACTCAATAGAGGACTGATCTTGATTAGAAGGAGCTTTTTAGATCAGGCTCATTTTAACTTGCATCTGTTCTGTCATCTAGCTTGATGTGCAAATGCTTGTGCCAGCCCAAAGGAGGAGATAGAGCAAGGTTGATTCTGTTTTTATTGATGGTGACACTAGTTATACTGGCTTAAAATGACCAAAATTGTTATCAAACTCAGAATGAATATCAGCGTAGAGTAAACAAGAATATGGCATGGACTACTGAAGTGTGCATCCTCATCTTTTTCTTACTCGTCTTCCATAGAAGGCAAATTATACATTTTGTCAGTGTGGTCAACATTTTTTTTTTTTTTTCAAAAATCCATAGCCAATAGATCTTCCTGTGTGCATTGCTTTTCTCTGTCATTCATTCACCTGTCCTGCATTTAATTCAATTACTAGGACTAGATGGAGAAGTGAGAGCTCATTCTTCTTTAAAAAATAAATGTGTATGCCTGATAGTGAACTCAGAGTGGTCTTAACTTACACACCACTTCTGAAATTTCAGTGTATTAAAAATATTAGGTTTTTTCTGGGGAAAAAAAAGAATTTGAATTAAAAAAAATTGTGTTCTTATTTTTGGGAACACTGAGGCCTCTTGTTTCCTACTTGGGCAATCAGGTAGCTTTAAAGGTACGAGAGCATCAGACTGAGTATTTTGAATGAAATATTTCTGTAGTTACTGGGTATGACTTTCTATTTCCAATTATAACTTCAAAGTATTTTCTGATTTTTCAATGAAACTGATGTGCAATTTGGGTGTAAGATTGCCATATTTAAGTTACTTATGTATAGAATAACACATTATATCAGAGAACACTTTAAAAGGGTTCTTTGTAATTGGTTATGATGATGGAAGCATTTCATGTCTCACCAGACTGCTTGTAGGACTATTTTCACCATATATGCTTTCCTGTAATCACAGATTTTTGTTGATTCGAACCATTTGATATCTTTGCCCATCTCTACTGTAATAGCTTTCCAACAAATTCTGTGAGACTTCTGTTTAGGGTAACTTTGTTTTCTGGACCTGTGGCCCTTCCCACTATATTTTCATATAAGTATTCTCTGTTTAAAAAGAAATGAGTTTGTACCACAGCCTTTCTGTCAGTTTTATGTTGCTATTTGGTTTCCAGAGGCTTAAAAAACCCAAACAACCAACCAATAATGGTTTCATAGAAATTGGGTAAGAGGTTTGAAATGATTGCAGGGAAGGAGACAATGCTAAAATGGCTGGCTAAATGCTTCTCTTTTCTTTTTATGCTACCCCAGTTTTCCTGAAAATAACACATCATAGTATAGAATTTCGTATGGTTGTGCATCATGGGACAGAGAGATTGATTTGTCATGTGTTGTAGATTTAAATCAGATGTGTTTTTTCGCTAGTATTTTTTGGCATTATGGGTAGACTTTGGTCTTTGCTTGCAGCATCAATTTTTGTTGTTACTTTCATTGGCATACTGTGGGTGAATTATGGAGAATAGAAAATGAAAATTAAGGTAAATGTCAAAATGAATAGTTTGAGAATAGTATGTTTGTCTCATTTCTTAGATTGACAAAAGGTCTTGCACTTGCAAATTAATCAAATCATAGCCTAGTAACGGGAAAAAATTCAGCCTTTTCCTCTAAAGCACATGCTTGATTGACACAATTAGGCTACGACACAGTTTTGTGATAGAAATTGCACACTGGTGGTAGCTGAAAAGCCTGATTTCCTGCTGCCTTCTGATTACAGCGCTAAAAGACACTCAAACCAGGCTCAGTTTTAGGCAAGATCAGTTGTATACTGGTTTTAGTCCTAACTTTTGCTCTGAATACCAGCCCTTCCAGCTATAATCAGGAAAAAATGTGATTTTTAGTCTGAAACACATTTAAAAAGAACTCTGTAGAGAAGAATGAAATTTCTAGCCAGACGTTGTTTGGTCTGGTTTACATCTTCACTGAGCAGAATGAAGGAATATGCAATAATCAATAAAGGGATCTAATTTAAAAGAAAATTTATGGAAAACCCTCAGTCTATAGAATTTTTTAAAATATGATAAATTCCATGTAGAATTTCTCAATCTAAAATATCCTACATGTATATTTTATTGATGGACATTGGTCTTCAAGTATGTTGTCAGCATGGCTTCTAAATCAAGTGGATAACAGGCCCGCTGCCTGGAAGCAGAAGAATATGACTTAGAGTAATTTCACATAGAGTTAGGAAAAGAATAAAAAACCAGAAACATGATGTCCAGAAAAGACAAGGATGAATGGTAGAAACCTTCATATAATGATGATAGTTAAATATAGGGAAACAAAAAGGAAGAGGGGAAAAAAAAAAAAAAAAAGACCTCTTCGAATGCTCCTGCCAAATTTTGTTCTGTGATGACTGGTTTCTAGTTCCAGTTTACACTTTTAGATGTAAACCAGCTCCACCTGACTGCCACTGAAAATGAACTGAAAATTGATTTCCATTCTGCTTGAGGCATAGACAGTTTTTATCATGGTAAGGGTTTGCAGAATTACAAGTATGTTTTAATTTCCACTAATAACTTGCTGGCAGTCATACTAATAGATCAAAGATGGAGTAATACTGTAAATCTATACATTGCCACTTTACATCTTAAGGTTTAAAATACTTTCTCTTCTTGAATATGCTGTAGTTTTCACTTCTGGACTCCTAAAACTGCAGGGACACTTCTAGATATAGTTGAAATGGGTTGAGAATCTGCTACGGGTAATATATCAACTCCACACACTATTGTTAGGTAATGACTGTCTATCCAGATAAGAATCTTTCTTCTTTCTTCTCTTGTTATAACTGTACTATATCCATCCAGTTTGACAGCTAGTGTAAAAGGTGTAGGTAATTTATTGAATTTAAGATGCTTTTACCAGACAGTGTAGGACTTGCAGTTCCTTACTATTTACTTCACTAAAAGGGAAAATGTAGGCAGGTTGAACAGAAAAAAATGTCCTATAGGTAAGAAGGAGACTTTTTGTCAGACTATGTAATTAAAATCTGATTTTTCCAGGTAATGAACTTTCTTTCCCTAAAATTTATACCACTCTCTAACACTGAATCAAAATCTTTGGGCAGATTTTTTCCAAGTCTCATTTTTCCTTATGAAAGGATGAAAGAATATTTTAGGTCTTGTGCAAATCACTACTGTCAAGATTATAAGTAATCTGTGCACATGACAAAGTAGGAAACAGCTTGCCTTCCTCCTTTTAGGACATTTAAAATACATTATTAAAATTATATATTCATAAATACTTTATATTAATTAACAGTAAATGTATTTTCTAAAAATATCTGAATATATAAGATTATGCTTATAATATAGACGATGAGTCACAACTTCCTATTTCATAGCTCCTGTTGCAAAGGACACAGTGAAGACCTTACTTTTGGTTAACAGCCCAGACGCTCTGCCTGTCCAATACGTCACATACTCTGTGAGCTCCCATGTCCTGCACTTCTGTAACATTTGGTTACTTAAATGTGCTCAGGTAGGGTCATAGGGTAAATGTTAAGACTGTATACTCTCTAGAGAAAAAGAAGCCATTACCTGATTATGGTAAACATAGACTTGTGTTTGGGAGACCATAAACATTTAAGAATAGTGAATATCACCTATAATATGTGGTGGTGATCTAATCTAGAGTTTCTTCTGCCATAGTACCCCCATACAGTTCTATTAATCTTTGGATTCTGGTAATTTAATTGTGTTTTTCTTGATATAAATCTGTGTCGTGGTTTAGCCGGCAGCTCAGCCCCACAGAGTCGCTCGCTCACTCCCCCACCGGTAGATGGGGGAGAGAATCCGAAGGGTAACGCTCGTGGGTTGGGATAAGAACAGTTTAATAATTAAAATTAAAAGAAACAACAACAGAAATGCAATGTAAAGGAGAACAACGAGAGGCGCAAAGCCCCGGGGAGAGGGGGAACAAACCGCCGAAACAAACCACACACGACGCGACGCAGCCGCCTGCCGACCCGACGCGGCGCCGCCCCCGAGCCGCAACCTGCCCCTCCCTTAATATTCTGGTCACGGTGTCACGTGGTATGGAATGAACGTGCCATTGGCCAGTCAGGGTCAGCCGCCCCCGCCATGGCCCTGCCCCTCCCAGCCCCCGGCCAGGAAGCTGGAAAGGTAACCGACCCCCCGTGGTGAGGAGAATTAACCCCTTCTCAGCCAAAACCAGCACAATCTGCTTACAGTTAAAAAAATTAACCTTTAGTCAACAAATTTATCATAATATATGAAGATAATCAGTATAAAAATTCATGAAACTCATTCTTTTTACCAAAGATTTAATGATTTTATTGCAAGTCAGTCACTGATCTTGTGGCTCAGATTTCTTCAGGCAGATCTCTCTTGTTTAGAAACCAGGTTTTTTAAATGAAAACTTGAATTTATTGCAGTGTTGACTAGCTTAAAGAAATAACTTTTAGTTTAAATTTGGTTAACTTAGTTTTACCACTTTCATTCAAATATGATGAAAGAGTAGGAATTGGATTATCAGGAAAACAAATTACTTCTTTTATAATTTCTGAATAAAAATAATAACTAGGTCTGCTAGTCCTAAAATCTTGAAGGTGTGAAACAGTAATTTCTGTTCACCAATATCAAATATTGTTCTTTGATTTAATTTTAATTACTTTTAAACCTTAAATTGATGATTTTAATGAACAACCAAAAAACCATAGAAGATGGATAATCTACTCAGTATATTTAAAGATAGTTTTAAAAAACTTAATTGAGTAGTAAGGCAGCCAAACAGATCTTAGTACAAGTTTGTAAAAGAATAATTTACTAAATACACATATGTGTATACACATATTTAGTAGAACATAGGATTCTGAGAATTTTAGGATTGCATACAAAAGTGTATTTAGTTAATAAATTGGTAGGTTTTGATGACATACTAACCATGCTTTGGGAAAATAAATATTACAGGTGCAAAACAAGATTAGCACTGATACTAAATCAGGGTTTTCTGCTAGTTGAGGTATATCATTAAAACTGATAATTTTGAACAGCCTGTCTTGATTCTCTATAGAAGATGTATAATTTGATTTGTATTTTCTTCATCAAGTCCTGGTTGCAAACAAACAAGCAATCTTAACTTGGGTGTCATGATGGCTTAATGTCCCTAGCTAGTCTGCTGGGACTATTATCTGCAGCTCATGTTATCACACAGCTCATGAATTTTGTGTAGTCTAAATACTATTTCATGGTGTATTCACCCTCAGTGTAAAGAGGCAAAGTTGAGAGGTGTTAACTGAATATGGATGATGTCTGTTAATGCCATAGTGCTAAGGTACTTTTAGTGGTTGTGATTCCACAGTGAAAGTTGTTCTCAAAATATGTATTTCATCACAGAAGCAGGAGTAATTCTGTATAGTTATAGAAAGCAAATCTAATAAAGGACAAAATGCTATCATTATGTGTTCATCATTTAGTGCAGAACTGCTACTGAATCAACTTGACTACCGCTTTCTCAAGCTGATATATCAGAAGCTTTAAAATCTATTGATATATTTATTTCTTCACTTAAATATGAAAATGAAGCTCTCTCTGGAATAGCATGCTGTTTCAAGTTCCTTAATATCATCTGAAGAAATGTTCTGAAAGCACTTAAAGAAAACAGTTAATGAACATAGCATTACATAGAAAAGGGGGACAAGGTCAAAGTTTGTTTAGTAGATCTTTTTGCTTTGATTTGAAGACTATACTTCCAGTTTTTATATGATTTCTTTGTACAAAGGTTGGAGTTATGTTATGAAGCTGTTAAGGTCAGAAGGAGAAGGACAATCAAGGAAAGTTGAGGATAAAAACTCTTTAGTGCTCTGAGGAAGAAGTAGTTCTGTACTGCCAAATATATCTGTAAACTATTAAAAAAAAAAAAAAAAGCACCTTTTACAACTTGTAGGACTGCAATTGGTTGTTTCCTGGGACGATTGTTAAACTCTAAACTCCTCATTTTTTAAAAATATTTTTTAATATCTGATTCACCTTTGAGTTCCCTGTGTGCTTTTGTGA
This sequence comes from Phalacrocorax aristotelis, assembly GCF_949628215.1. Lineage (NCBI taxonomy): Eukaryota > Metazoa > Chordata > Aves > Suliformes > Phalacrocoracidae > Phalacrocorax > Phalacrocorax aristotelis. The sequence goes on along the minus strand of NC_134277.1, from coordinate 49,759,136 downwards.
ATGTCAGTGATAGGATTTTCACAGAGTACTTTTTTGCACAGTCTGCTAAAATAAGACTGATTTTCACAGATTATTTTATTTGAGCTTTTGAGACCTTTGTGTCAATATATTGCCTCTTTCTATATAGATGCAAATGACAGTAAGGTTGGACATTAGTTTACATGCAAAAAGTATAATAACTTGCAAAAACATAAATTGCATTTAATATTAGCAAAGGATCTAGGAGACAAGCATGTATTTACTGAGCAACTGATTTTATGCATCTATGGGTTTGTCATCGTAAAAAAAATTTAAACCTTGCCATGAAAGCAGTTCACAATCCAGCAACATCTACAAGTAGTTTTCCGATAAAGACCTGTGGAAGATGATGTCTTGCAATAAATCTGGAGCGACTTATAAGATGCTCAGAAGCATTGAGGCAGTTTCTTATATCAGGATAATATCAAGGTATTCTGATATTCAAAACTGCAAGTCAGGAATGATAATTACTATATCTTTTGTTTTTTCAAGATTATGTATGCTTTTACTGGTCCTCTCACAGAAGATAACAGAATTTTTGTCATCTGCCTAGCATACATCTCAGTTAAACTACTTTCTAAGTTATACTGTTTTGCTATGTGTTTTTTCTTTATGGATTAAAAACTTAAAGTATGTTTTTACTATTTTTTTTATTGGTGGATAGGTAGCATATGTGTATTCCATCAAGGATTTAATAATGTGTTACATATTGTTATCGGGATGTATGCATAATGACAAATTTGCTTTGCAGTGATCAGCAGCCAACATGTGTGTTTTGGCATTTATATGCGTTGCTTTATATAGAATGGGATTTATGTTCAAAATAACAATTTTCTTAAGCTTTCTGAAGAAACCTCAGAAAACTCTCTTTAGCTGCTTCTTGCTTAATGGCTAGATGGGACTACGTTTTGCTAGGCCTTTTGAGGTAGTGGAAGGAAAGAGCATGTTTTGAAAGTAGAGAGCCAGGACTATTTCAGATAACCTTTGCCTTTGGCCAAACACTTCACATGATTTGTGGGAAAACCACAGTGTTGGTGTTGGTGGTTTGTTTGGTGTTGGTGGTTTTTAATTTTTTTTTTTCCTGTGCTACTCGAAGTAAAGAGTGTGTGTCTCTAACTCTGAAACTTTTGTGTTACATCCTTCAGTTACCACGCATCTCTTCAAAGGCATGTCATGTTAAATCCTTCTCAGAGGACGGACTGTAGATTGTTTTGCTCTCCGCTTCAGGAGTAAGAACTGAAGCGGGTTTGGCCCATAGTTTTCTAACAGGAGAAACTAAAATTCCTTGGGAGCTTTATTGTGAATTGTTCATATGGATGACAATATCACCTTTCCATCACTCTAGATCAAACTCCTAAACTTATATGCTTCCCTTAGTCTCCTTCTGCATCCCTGTTGTCCTTTCATCTGCATGTTTCCTCAACTTCAAGCTTCCCATTTCCCAGACTTTTCCTGTGACTACATTTGTAACACACAATCTATATCACTTCCTTGGTTACGTCCAGAAAACGTGTATATCTCAGTTGTTTGCTTCTGAGCTGCATCAGTCCTTTGTCTAGCTAGTAGCTACAGCACTAGAAGAAACTTTTGGAAGCAAGATCTGCTGCTGTAGCTGCAGTGCAGGTATATGAATGTGGCTGTATTTTGTCATCCATCTTTACACTGGTCCTTTTCTTCCACATCAGAAAAATATGCAAAGTGGCATTATGGTCAGGAACAGCATGTGTTCCCTCTCTGTGGCCTCATATTCAACACAGGCTACAGTCTCCCCAGCTCTATCCCTGTCACATAATAGCCCACGTGAACATGAAAGAGCTAGAGAACACATAATGGCAAACAAATCACAGGTTAACCACCACAATTTAACCAGATTTTGTGAACTGCTTTGACTTTTCCAGGTCACCAAGTGAGGCGATTCCAGATTTTAAATATACTGTTGAGTTGGCAGGGTTCATCGAGGGGGCTTTAAACTAGGATCGAAGGGGGGAGGGGATGTAGCCAGGTCCACCAGAGAGGAGCCTAGGGGTGGCGTGCCAGGGTTGGGGGTGAAACCAATAGCCTAGCTCAAGTGCATCAACACCAATGCATGCAGCATAGGCAACAAACAGGAGGAGCTGGAAGCCATTGTGCAGCACGATAGCTATGATTTAGTTGCCATCACAGAGACATGGTGGGATGACTCTTATGACTGGAGTGCTGCAGTGGATGGCTATAAGCTCTTCAGAAGGGATAGGCAAGGAAGGAGAGGTGGTGGGGTGGCTCTGTATGTTAGGGAGTTCTTTGATTGCTTAGAGCTTAGTGACTTTGATGATAAGGTCAAGTGTTTATGGGTAACAATGAGGGGGAAGGCCAACAAGGCAGATATCCTGCTGGGGGGGTCTGTTATAGACCACCCAACCAGGATGAAGAGGTAGATGAAGTGTTCTACAAGCAGCTGGCAGAATATCACAATTGGTTGCCCTTGTTCTTGTGGGGGACTTCAATCTACCAGATGTCTGCTGGAAATACAACACAGCAGAGAAGAAACAGTCTAGGAGGTTCCTGGAGTGTGTGAAAGATAACCTCCTCACACAGCTGGTAAGTGAACCTACCAGGGGAGGTGCCTTGTTTGACCTCCTGCTCACAAACAGAGAAGGTCCGGTGGGAGATGTGGTGGTCAGAGGCCGTCTTGGGCTTAGTAACCATGATATGATTGAGTCCTTGATTCTTGGTGAAGTAAAAAGAGGGGTCAGCAGAACTACTACCATGGACTTCTGGAGGGCAGACTTTGGCCTGTTCAAGGCACTGGCTGGGAGAGTCCCTTGGGAGGAAGTCCTGAAGGGCAAAGGAGTCTAGGAAGGCTGGGCTTTCTTCAAGAAAGAAGTCTTGCAATTGCAGAAGGCGGCTGTCCCCAGGTGCCGCAAGATGAACCTGCGGGGAAGATGACCAGCCTGGCTGAACAGGGAGCTTTTGCTGTCACTCAGGAAAAAAGAGAGTCTACCGCTTTTGGAAGAAGGGGCAGATAACACAAGAAGAGTACGGAGACCTCGTTATTTCTTGCAGGGAGAAAATTAGGCAAGGAAAAGCCCAGCTAGAACTCAACCTGGCCACTGCTGTAAGTGATAGCGAAAATTGTTTTTACAAATACATTAACAACAAAAAAAGAATCAAAGAGAATCTCCATCCTCTATTGGACGTGAAGGGGAACACTGCAACTGAGGATGAGGAAAAGGCTGGGGTACTAAATGCCTTCTTTGCCTCAGTCAGGTAAGACCAGTTTATCCCCAGGGTATTCAGCCCCCTGAGCTGGAAGGCAGGGATGGATCACAGAATAAACTCCCCATAATCCAGGAGGAAGCAGTTTATGATCTGCTGCTTCACCTGGACACTCACAAGTCTAAGGGGCTGGATGGGATCCACCCAAGAGTACTGAGGGGGCTGGCAGAGGAGCTTGCCAAGCCACTCTCCATCATTTACCAGCACTCCTGGTTAACAGGGGAGGTCCCACATGACTGGAGGCTTGCCCATGTGACGCTTATCTGTGAGAAGGACTGGAAGGAGGATCCGGGAAACTACAGGCCTGTCAGCCTGACCTTGGTACCAGGGAAGGTTATGGAATGGTTCATCTTGAGTGAGCTCACCAAGCATGTGCAGGATAACCAGGGGATCAGGCCCAGCCAGCATGGCTTCATGAAAGGCAGGCCCTTCCTGTCCAACCGGATCTCCTTCTATGATAGGGTAACCTGCCTAGTGGATGAGGGAAAGGTGGTGGATGTTGTGTACCTGGATGTTAGTAAAGACTTTGATACTGTCTCCCACAGTATCCTTCTAGAGAAGCTGGCAGCTTATGTCTTGGACAGATGTACTCTTCACTGGGTAAAAAACTGGCTGGATAGCTGAGCCCAGAGAGTTGTGGTGAACGGAGCTGAATACAGTTGGCAGCTGGTCACGAGCAGAGTTCCCCGGGGCTCACTGTTGGGGCCTATCTTGTTTAATATATTTATCAATGATCTGGATGAGGGGATTGAGTGCACCCTCAGTAAGTCAGTAAGTTTGCAGATGACACCAAGCTGGGCAGGAGTGTTGATTTGCTCGAGGGTAGGAAGGCTCTACAGAGGGACCTGGACAGGCTCGATTGATGGGCCAAGGTTGGCTGTATGAGGTTTAACAAGGCCAAGTGCTGGGTCCTGCACTTGGGCCTCAAGAACCCCATGCAATGCTACAGGCTTGGGGAAGGGTTGCTAGAAAACTGCCCGGCAGAGAATGACCTGGGGGTGTTGGTTGCCAGCCAGCTGAACATGAGCCAGCAGTGTGCCCAGGTGGCCAAGAAGACCAACAGCATCCTGGCTTGTATCAGGAATAGTGTGGCCAGCAGGAGCAGGGAAGTGATGGTGCCCCTGTACTCAGCACTGGTGAGGCCAAACCTTGAATATTGTGTGCAGTTTTGGGCCCCCCAGTACAAGAAGGACATCGAGTTGCTGGAGCGTGTCCAGAGAAGGACAACGAAGCTGGTCTAGAGCACAAGTCTTATGAGGAGCGGCTGAGGGAACTGGGGTTGTTTAGCCTGGATAAGAGGAGGCTGAGGGGGGACCTTATTGCTCTCTACAAGTATGTGAAAGGAGGTTGTGGTGAGGTGGGTGTTGATCTCTTCTCCCAGGTCACTAGCGACAGAACAAGAGGAGATGGCTTCAAGCTGCATCAAGAGAGGTTTAGATTGGATGTTAGGAAAAATTTCTATACTGAAAGAGTGGTCAAGCATTGGAACAGGCTGCCCAGAGAGGTGGTGGAGTCACCATCCCTGGAGGTATTTAAAAAACATGCAGATGTGGCACTTCAGGGCATGGTTTAGGAGACATGGTATTGCTGGTTGATGGTTGGACTTGATGATCCTAGAGGTCTTTTCCAACCTTAATGATTCTATGATTCTATGAAATATTAGCTTCTGCTGTACACTAGGCTATAGGAGTATTTCAGCTGTGTTGAAAACTTATGTGAGCTATCTCTCATGGTTCACCTGAAAGGTTCTGTCTGTTGTGAGTAATTTTTCTGTTTAGGGAAAGCTTCTTAACAGAGGCAAAACTATGAAGTTTTTAAGCGTTAGGGTGGTGGGACTCAGTCAGCTGAAGTGAATTCAGTAATTCCTGGAGCATGCAATGAAGCTGATGTTCAAGACAGTTAGACTTGGGTCTTCCACAGAAGGAGAAAGGAGCCCACACTGATGGGCCCATAATCAGAACTGGAAAATTAATCTTTTTGTTGGGTTAATTTGAGACTAGTCTGCAAGATTGGCTATCAGATTCTCCATTTAAACCCAATGCAAAGTGTGAGAATTTATTGGGAAACTGACTGGACAAAGTAAGTGGTTTCCCAGAACTGCTGCTGTTTAAACCTTTTGTGTCTGTGTTGAAGTGCTACTTGTTTGTATTCAAATAGGACTGTAAATGTTGAGTTCCCTGAGATGAGTGGTGCAAGTCTGTGCTCAGTGTGCCCTGTATACAGGTAGCACTTGCTTAACTGGGAAAAACACCAGAGAATGTTTTTCAGCTCATTAAAGCTACTTTTAACATGGTTAAACAATAGGGAAAAGTTAAACTGGAAGAGAACAATAAAAAGCCTATTACAGTGATTCAGTATTTATTTCATCATGATTTGATTAGTTCGATGACCTTTGTAGAAACATTTGTGCTTCTTATCAGGTATTTGTAGCAGCATCAATTTCTAAGACCTGAACTCAATGACTTTGGGGTAGGACTGTCACAGAGTTAGTCCTACTTTAAAATACTTTTGAACTAGTCAATTTTTAAAAAGTCCATTTTTCTCTACTAAAGCATAAATAGAAATCTCACAGTGATACTGTTGATGTTTTTGGTGTTTAAAGGGGAAAGGAAGAGTTCATAAGCAGAAGAATTAAATAGAATTCATGCTCCATTTGTTAGAGTAAAGGAGATCATAATATGACGGTTTCTATTGCCTTTTTTCTGTGTAATAGTGGAATATGCAATAAGTGTTTTTATTTCCATGAACTATTATTTTTTCCTGTTTCTGTAGGCTAAGATACTTTACAGCAATGCTTTCTCTGTTCAATAAAAGTAGTGCAAGCTACTTCACACTTCACATTTAAAGTAATAATGAAAAAGTTGAATGTTTCTAAGGTTTAAAATGGACTAGTATGTGCAATATTACTGTTTATTTAAAATACAAAGTACATAAAAATAACTTCAGATCTCAGAGTATTATGCAAACTATTGGAAAACACTGACTTCACCAACAGTATCTGTTTATGGAGCTTATTTGCTGTAACTCATAAGTACTTTAAAAATATCAGAACTAAATCCTTCTCAACAGTCAAAAGAACTACTTAATGGACATAGGAAGTACTTCCTACTCTTGCAAGGCATTAATGTTTTGGAGCAGAGGGTATATGTATATTCGTCTTTCTTGCAATATAGAAGCCAGTTGTTTCTTTAATTTTTTATGCTTTGTACATATTGGAGCACATTTGAACGGGGAGCACACCCCAGCCAGCAGATAGCATGCTTTTCAATTTAACGTGATAGCTAAATGATCCCTGGCCTCTTAAATGAGTCCAGCATTAAATGTTATGTTGAAATCTGTCCTATATGTGCATGGGAAAGTGATTCCTTAATAGATCACCTGCACAAGGTGAATCAGAATTTTCAATTTCCCTCCACCCCCTCAATATAAATTATATATATATATATATGTATACATATATATATGCGCGCCCTTTTCAAACAGAAGCTCTTGAGGTACAGAGAACTAAAATGAAACTACTAGTTCTCACGCAGTGAGTTGCCAATAAACTCAGAGATCAGGAGGCAAAACATTAAGAGTTCCTATCTCTTGATTTAATATCTACACAAAAGACAGCGCTTCTTATCTTTATTATTTGTTCTTTTTGTAACCTGATAGCGAAGAGAATTTATATATCTTTTGATAAAAACATAGGAACAGCAAATAGACTTCTTTTTTCCTGGCAGATCTGTTGTCCTGAGGGAAAGGAAAGAAGGGATGGCTGACAGTTTGTCACCTAGGCTATTTCCTTATTTCATTTTTCTCCATGTTGTGTATATAATCTGTTTTGGAATTGGGTTTTTTTGTCTTTCCATGCTTACTAAATCCTTTGCAAATGCTCTTTAGCATAAATGAAGAGTCTATCACTAAGATGGCATTTCAGATAACAAGCTTGTTACCTTTAGCAGTACATTTTGCTTGAGAAAAGATTATACATCTTGTTCTATGATTTATTTTTTTCTATTTTAGGCGATTATACTTTTAACTGAACTCATCAGAGAGAACTTCAGGAATAGCAGATTGAAACAATGCCTTTTGCCAGCACTTGGGGAGCTTCTTTACCTCATAGCCAGCAAGGTAGGACTGTCAAGTGATCCTTAAAAATATAGTAAATGTGAAGAAAAAATTCCCATGGAGAAGTAGACAAAAAAACCAAATTACTTCATCATTTGTATCCTCAACAGTTTCATGTCCTTTTATGTTCTGTGATACTTTTTCTGCTTTAAGAAATATGTTGGTCCAAACATGTACTTGATCTGAGATAAATAAAATTGTACAAGTAGAATTGTACAAGTACAATTCAAGTACAGAGTTTCAACTTCATAAAACAATCAATCATCATAATGACTGCTGGCCTCCAAGTGGCAGATCTAAGTGTTAGAACATCTTGGCTAGAGCTTTGATTAAATAGGACGTATCAGTACAGCCTATGATATCAATACATTAATGTATCTAGTCCATATTAGATCTTGTCCTAGCACGGTTGGATTCACAACGTTGCGGAAAAGGAAATGGAGTGATCATGACTCATTTCAAATGGGATTATGGTGATTCCTGCCTAGAACTGATTGAAACCTTCAGTCTAGAAATAGTAGATTAAAATAGTAAATTATTCTATTCTAAAATAGAAAAAAAAATAGATTACAATAAACAGAGGTTATTTGTAGAAGAGAAATGCTATTACTAGTAGGAATTGAAGATGACAGCTCCTCTAAACCCTCACCTTTCTTTTTCTGTTTTCAGAGTAAAATACTTTGTTTTACTTATTAGAAACAAAGGTGACTTCAGACAGAAAAAGCCTAGCCCTAGCTTCTCTGAAGCCTTTGTCTTAACTGCATTGTCTAATTGCTCTGAATGCTATCATATTAGTTATCAGTCTGTCAGGTCACCTGATAAGGCAATGAAAATACCAAATGGATCTGTATTTTGGCTTACTCTAGTTACAGCTTTGTGCTGAACTTCCATGTTCTATTGTCCTCATCCCCTAGCTCCTTGGTGTGTTCCACAAGATTAAATGGTTGCCTTGTTTTTTGTAGGTTAGCAAGTATCGTTCTTTTCTGGTTAGATAATAAATACCTATCAAACACACACAGTCACAGAACTTGTTCTAACACTGAGAAATTATATGATGGAAAATACATCCAGAGTCAGTTTATACGTTTTCATTCTTTCTCAGTTTTCCTTGGGGGAAAAAAATTTGTACTTAACATCATTAGACAGATTGCGAACTATATAATTCTTAACCACTTAAAGCTAAATAAACTTAAAACTGCAACTTGAAAATTATATTTGGCAAGAGTATTTTGCACTGTTTGATTTTATTTTGAAATTAAACTTTAATGATTGAAACAAATATGTTTATGCTGGCTCTATAACAGAAAAATTATTTGCATGAACTCACCTGAATAGATTTTTCTTTTCTTCTGAAAATGTGAACTGACAAATTTTTGAGTATTTATAAACTTCACAATGTTTGAAGCATGATAACTTTTATTTAAATGACAGCTCTCTCATGTTTATGGAAGATCTATAGTAATGGCTTGCATAGCTTTGAGTTATAACTAAGAAATTATTAGAGAACAGGAAGAAATATTTGGAACTAAGCTACACATATGAACTCAAGGCATTGTGTCTCAGTAAAGCTTCAAAAGTATCAGCGTGATTTGTATGCTTGGAGACATTAACGTTTTTTATTATTTTTTAAGAAAAGCCCATTATAAAGCTTTTTGTTCCTCAATACTGTACCTACTTAACCTCAGAATACTGTAGCGTTGTAGGCATTTTGTTGCTCATTAAGCTGCAGAACAGTAGTATTGAAAGACCTTGCCAAGATCATGGATCAAGCCAATGGTGGTATAACAAGATGAAACAAGAATGTTTATTCCCAAGTTATATCTTTAAACAGCAAAGCTTTATGCCTTGACTAATTTAAGGAAAGGATCATAACTGCATCTGATTCATTAGGAACCATACACAAAATATTTTTGTTTTTCTTGTGTTCTTCCATTTTGCTGTTCAGCCTGCTTGATTGTTTTATCAAGCTGCTAGGTATTTATCATTTAAACAGTAATTTTTGGGGGACATGGCTGATTTTATTTATTCCCTCTGGGGTTTTGCGAAGTGTTTCTACGTTTTACCACAATATAAATATGAAATAATGATAAAGGTTACTACTTTTTTTTATATATAGACATTTGGTAAACCATAAATTATCAAACACTTAAAATCGAGTTTAGCTGTCTAGGTGCAGCATAATTCATTAGGCTAAATACAGCATTGCCAGTTGCATTTCTGTGATTTAAGAAATACTGGGGAAAAAGTCCAGATAATCATAATGGTCCTCTGCAATCCTAAACTCTCATGTTATGTGTGTACTTGCAAATGAGATCTCATAACTCAAATCTTATGCTCCATCTCTGCATTTTTCTTCCAAACAGAAGCCAAGAGCAATGCACAGGTAGCATGAGCAGACCCCAGGGAGGATGTTCTGTTACTCCTAAGCAAATTGCCTTGAGGGAAAACTTTCAAGTTCTATGTGATATATCTATTCTTTTAATGCTGTTTGTGTTATTAGGGTGCAGAACCTGAAGTTTAATCAAAATCAACATGGGCTGTGAGCAAAAAGTAGGAAGATCCCCCAGAGTTTAGTGTTTAATGATATATTTAAATTCATTAAATGTCTAATTGTGTAAGTATGTTTAGGTAATTAAGAATGGTGCTAATTTTCAGGCACCTTATGTGTTTTTGTTGGTTTTTTTTTAGTTTATAACTAGAGACTAAACCTTGCAGAAAGTCATTAATCAGTCTGAAGAATGGGAGAACTAGTAATGTTTCAGAACTGCACCATTTCTTAGGGCTTTTTATTTTATACTACATTTAATATGTATGGTTACAGAAAAACTTGACAGGATTTCTGATAAAATTAGATGAATAAAATGAAAAACAAGACCCATTTCAGTTCCAGTGTAGGCTGTCATTTTAACTGTCTTGACTCCTAGCCTTGTCGTGCATTTTCCAAGTGGAGAAGATTCCAGTTTTGACTGTTAGAAAGTAACCTACCATCCTTCTTTGAACATTGGGCGGTATTTTCTTAAACTTACACACTATGCCTTGGAAGGCAAACTATGATTAGATGTCAACATGTTGTTACTCAGATAAGATGAAGGAGGTGGAATGTAGTAAATCTGATGTCTCTGTCAGATGTCAAACCACTTTTTTTATTATTGTCTGTAAATTACTTCTAAGGAAAATTGTTCCATACCTCCTAATACAAAGTTAGCAGAAATAAAGCATAAAAAAAAGGGGGACATTGAATGAACTAATTTTCGCTAATATATGTGGCAAATGAAGTTTTGATGTATTTTCAGTAAAGAAGGAAAATTGCCAACTAAAATTAATTCAGTAACAGTCTTCCCTGCTAATGTGCCATGCTTTAAACAAATGCCTGACATAATCCCATATACCTGATTTGATAAGCGTAGGCCACTCAGAAATCAGGAAATTGAGAAAGTATAATTTCTTTCTGCATCGTTAACCCTCACCTTGCCCATCCTATGCTTTTTATTATAAACTGTTAATTAGAATGCTAAAAATAGCTTACTAATATAATCAAGAGAGTTCAAGAAATGTGTAAGTTCTGAAGGAACTGTTGCTTGTCATCCATTGTCTGCTTATTAAGAGAAACTATGCATTGATTTCATGGCATATCATTTTCATACCATCCGATGCCTATTATTTCTCCCTTTCTTTCCCGAAAGAGGCTATTTTTTTTTTCCACTTGCCAATATCTCTGTTATTAGCTGTTATTGGCCTAGGTATGGAGGTTGTTTTAGTTAAATCTTAATAATATGCAAGTGTCTTCTTTTAAACTTGAGTGGCGGTGGGAAGTGGAGTTCATTAACTTCTAATGGAAAAATCAAACCTCTGATTCAAGTAGCAGTAAATTAGCCTCTCTAGCAGGGTGTTTTCAAGGAAATATACATAAAGATCTTGGAACAATGTTGATATGTACTGAAGGCTATTCTGTCCAGTAAGTTTTGTTGAATAGTTTATATCTATCTGCATGACTTTGAATATTTTTTTTCCAAAGCAAGTTCACATTTTTTTTAGCTGCCAGACAAAATAATTTTGTTTGTTTGGTGTAATTAAATCACACTTAAAGAGAAGTATTACTTTAATAATCAGATGTTTCTTTCTGAAGTGATCAAAATGATTGAGCGGAATGCAAGAATATTTTTGTGTGTATAATTTAGAAGGAATCAATGAAACCCAGAAATATTAGGATAAATTATTTTATGGATTTTGGAGACTATTCAAATAAGCTAATAAAATATCAATTTCTGTGTTGCACATGAAACAACATTGAATAGTAATACTGCCCTGGAATTTAATATTTTTTTCTAGCATCTGTTAATTTGAAAATGTGTATATTATGAACTTTATTAAGAATCTCTTACACATTTTTTATGTGAGCGAGATTTTTTTGGCATTTTTTTTCTATTTAATCATTTGTGCCGTTGGCTTCATTTCAGGAGGGAAAAAGGGAACACCCCAGAGAATGCTGGGCTGTTCCCTCGGCTGCTTACACTGTGCTAATGAGGTGTCTTCGAGAAGGGGTAAGGCTCTTTCGTTGTCCTCAATAGAATTTCTCCACTGTAATAACCCTTTAGGCATTGTGTGAGGATTGTAGCCTGCAGCAGTACAGTTCTTTGTCGACCAGGTATTGCTCTTGAATTTAAATAATCGTGATGAGACCATGACCTAAGCAGGAGATTAATGCAAAAATGCAGTGTTGTTCTCTTTACATTCAACATTTATGTATTGCTGCTTGTTTTATGCAAATAGGATAGTAAATATAGACTACTGTTAATAAATGTGGAATTTATTAATGCTATGGCTTTTTTTTGAGGAATGTTCTGACAATTTGTACTCTTGCAATTTGATTTTCATACAGTGTATCTCTGAGCAAGTTTTACTCTCTGTTTTGAAGTGACCGATGCACAGTTTTTGAAAACTATTATCCTACTGGGTAGTTAGCATTGTTTTGAGGCCGAAAAGTAGTAATTAGTTTTATTCTCGTTCATGTGCTACGCTGTATTCTTCATTTTTCTTGGTGATGACTTAGCTGTGTTAGAAGAAGGGAAGAAAAACATGCATATAGTTCCAATTTGTAAAATGGAAAAGAATTGAGTAGAGGGTTGGCATTTACTGTTTATATGAGATCACTTGACTTTTTTTTTTTTTCCTCAAGGCAGAAAACATGTTGGAGGTTGCTGGAGGGGGGGAAGCAAGAGAAATGCCTTTTTTTTTCCTTTTTTTGAGATATTTATTGCCTACAGATTGTGCTTGATAGAGGAAGAGTCTAGATGCATTTTAACATCTTCACACCTTCAGGTGATCAAGAACACACAACTGTGTGTACATTGTGGAACATTTCCAGCTCATAAATTAGATTAAGATGTCATTCTAAGGCACATTAGTGAGAATCTATTTAATTATAAATTTAGTAATGGAAGATTTGCTATTTTTGAATATTCAGTGTAGAGAAGCTAAATCAAGACATCCATAAGACACTAATGTATTCCTAGAGAACAAAATATCTTCTTAGTCCTGAAACATGTCAAAATTTTCTTAATAATTTATCTTTATATATTTTTCTTGAAAAAATAACACAAAATAGAAATATATTTCCCATGCAATAGTTTGAATTAAATTTAATTAAGTGTAAATTTAAAGCTATGTCTAGGCTAACCAAGCACAGCTGTGTATCTCTACATTTTCTGTTTGTGAAGATACTTGAAGTTTGTAAGGGAGTTTAAGTATTCATGCTTGTTTGTGTGGATACAGTGCAAATATACTAATACAAATCGCTCTGTCTCAGCTGTAGCAGACTCAGCTTTCCAGAACAGCACCATTTGAAGAATCAAAAATATCTAGGAACATGGAAAGTACTTCACAACATATGGAAATGGAGAGAGAAACTTACCACACTCTATTATTAACTTTTACAATTTCTTTTGCTGCCTTTTTCCTCCACTCTTGTAGCAATCCTCTTCTTATCCTCCATAACTTTATCAGCCACCCATCTTTCTTGGGAAATGATGTTGCAGCACCTAAAACTAGATGGTTAAAATCATATTATTGTTAGGCATCTGTTTGCAAGAGGTTTTTTTTTAAGGAAAGAATAGTCAGATATAAAACAAGTTCTTGTGCCAGATGTTTTAGATGCAGGGGTGGAAGAAGAATGCACAAAGATGGAAAAACAGAGGGAGAAAGATTTAAGTATTCAATTTCATTTAGGGTGTCCCTTTTGCATATTTGTTTCAAAACACGTAAGAGTAGGACTACTGAACTAGGTGCATCCAGGATGATAGTATCTCACTCTCTTCAGTCTATCGCATTACTTAGTGAAAAAGTAGATCTCACAATCTTTAGCAGCAAAAGTTACACAAAATTTTACTTCATGAAGTTTTATGAGAGCATCTGTGCAGTGTCATCAGACTGACTTAAAATATAACCAAATGTCTCAGTGATTTCTTTTAAAACATGTTTGCAGCTGGAAGTCTATAGAATACTTTAGGATGGAATGGACCTCTGGAGGTCATCTAATCCAACCTACTGCTCAAAGCAGGTCTAAATAGATCAGATTGCTCAGGGGCATGTCTATTTGACTCTTGAATGTCTCTAGGAATGGTGGTCCCACAATCTCTCTGGGCAATGCCTGGACCACCCTCATAGTAGAAAAGTTTTTCCTTATACATGATTGCAGTTTCCCACGTTATAACTTGTCGCTATTGCCTCTTGTCCTATGGCCGTGCACCTCTGAGAACATCTGTCTCTAACTTCTCTTTATCCTTTGATCAGATAGTTGTAGACAGCAATAACATCTGTGAGCCTTCTTTTCTTAAGGCTGAAGAGCATTCTCAGCCTTTCCTTGTATGTTGTATGATCCAGCCCTCTGACCAACCTGATTCCTTTCTATGATGGGGACGTGACTGGTGCTATGCACAAGGGGAGAACAGTGGATGTTGTATGCCTTGACTTTAGGAAGTCCTTTGGCACACTCTCCGATACTCCCCTTATCACCAAATTAGTGAGATATGGACTGGATAAATGGAGGATAAGGTGGGCAGGAAAATTTGCTCAAGTGATCAGTGATGCAAAGTCCAGCTGGCAGCCAATAACTAGCAGTGTCTCTTGGATCAATACTGTTTAATGTCTTCAGTAATGACCAGAGGAATCAACTGGATTGCATTCTCCAGCTGGATAACACCAGATTGGTGAGAGGAGCAGCATCAATATGCTAGATGTCAGGGGTGCTGGTCAGAAGGACTAGGACGGTCTGGAGGAATGGGCTGATGGGAATCTCATGAAGTTCAACAAAAGTGGGAGCAAGGGCTTTCTTCTGGGATGGAATAACCCCCTGCAACAGTACAAGCTCCCTAGGAAGAAGCTCTGCAGGAAGGGACTTGGGGATATGCAAAAGCATAGCCAGCAGGTTCAAGGAAGTGATTCTTCCCCTTTTGTTCAGCACTAATGAGACCACATTTGGAGTACTGTGTTCAGTTTTGGGCTCCCCAGTACAAGAAAGATGTTGACATTCAAAAGTGAGATCAGCAGGGTGCTACCAAGGTGAAAACTGGAAGAAAAAATCCCTAATGCTCAGAATTGCTTCTTAATTCATTGCCAGATATGTTATGTTATAGCATGTTTAATGTTTTTAGTTATGTTCATATAGCCTTTTCCACAGAGAATAAAACACAACCTATGGTCTCATGTAAAGAAAATCAAGATCAAGTGCCTTTTATCTTTTTGTTTGTAAGGGGAAACAAATAGTAAGAAAAATTTAGTTCGAACCTTTGGAGGCTATGTGGTCCAGCCTCCTGTCAAAACATTGCCAACTTCTAGTTACATTCGACATAAAAGTTATCTTAGGTTGCTCAGGGTACCTTAAGCTTTAAGTAACTCCAAGGGTGATTTTTCTGCAAATTCTGTGCCTGTTTCAGTGTGAAACTGCTATCATGGTGAAAAATAGTTTTCCTTATAGCTAACTGGGATTTCCCTTGCTACAACTTGTCTCCATTTCCTCCTGAAAGGAAGTACCTTTCACTGGTATCTCCAGGAAAAGTCTTGTGCCATCTTCTCTGAAATGATCTGTGAGATGTTGGAAAACACCCTTTATATCCTTAGGTGTCTTTTTCTTTGGGCTGGACAAACTTAACCGTCTTAGCCTGTGCTCCTGGCCCTCAGTCATCTTGGTGGTCCACCTCTGGACTGCCAGATGTCAAAGTCCACCTTATAATGGGGAACTAAACTGGGACACAGTAGGCCAAATATTCTCATATTTCAGAATATAGGTGAAAAAACAGCTTCCTCAGTCAGCTGGCTGCACTGATATGAAATGCAGCCCAGTAATCAGAGTCTCCAGATCCTTCTCTGCCCCACTGCTTTGTGGGAGTTATTCCATCCTGCATGTAAGACTTTGCATTTGACTGTTAGGACTTTCAGGAGGTTTCTAACTTCCCATTTCTCCAACTTAAAATCTCTCTGTTTGGTGGCCTAAACTTCCATTGATTCAACCTCTTGCGCAAAGCTTGTGTCATCAGTGACATTCTATGATTAACAGTATTGGCCCCACTAATGGCCCCCATAATGACCCTTGATAGCCCCAACTACCACAGTTGAACTTGGTACTGCTGACCACAACCCTTTGAGTCAGGTGGTCCAATCAGCTTTCTACTTTCCTTCTAGTCAACTTAAGTCCAAGTCTTTGCTCTTTGGTTAAATATGGGAAACTATCTGGAGAGCCTTGTTAAAGCTGAAATAAATTAAACCCACCAGCCTCTGTTAGTGCACTAAGCCAGTTGTCTTGTAACCAAAGTTTGTCACATTGGTCAGGTAGTTTTTGCTCTTGATAAATCTGTTGTAACTGTTACCAGTTGTCTTGCCCTTCATGTACCTGCAAATAGCTTCCAGGAGAGCTTGATCTGTAATTTTTCCAGGGACAGAGTTAGGGATTCTTCTTCTTGCCCTTTGGAGGGTGGGCCTGCCCTTTGCTTCCCCTTCTGTGCTCCCCCACTCAACAGGCGGATCTCCTGATCACCAATAACTTTTGAAGATGTGTGTTCCCTCACAACAATGTTGACTGACTGCCTCAGCACTTTTTGTTGCGTCCTTTCTGGTTCAATGGACTTAGGCATGTCCAGTTTGCTTAAGTGTCCTCTGCCTCCATCTTCTGGACCTGTAGGTATACTTCACTCCCCCAGATTTTGCTATTTGGCACGTGGGCATGGCATGCCTGAGAGCAGTGAAGATTGAGGCAGAGAAGGCACTGACCTCCTGAGCCTTTTCCATGTCCTTTGGCCCTTCCTTGTTCAACAGTGAACCCACTTTTCCAAAGTCTTATTTTTGTTACTGATGTACCAATAGAAACCCTTCTTGTTGCCTTTCAGACCTCTCCAGTTTTCAAATCAGTGCTCTTTTCTGCTAACCTAACATGCTGGCTCTAATGTGATTGGTTTGTTTGTTTCTTTTTTTAAGTGAGTCAACTTTTTCATTGCTCTGGTAGCCGGCATAGAGCCACTTTGTCTGGGCAGTGAGTGGCTCACAGTGTTTAGTGGCTGATATTCATGTGTGGTAGGGGAGTGTGTGAATTACACCACCCTCACCCCCACCCCCAGCATCCGGCTGTGAAATAGCAGATAACAGAAATAGTTAAAATGAACAGTCTAGAAATTCTTAAGGTCTGACTTAAAACTAAAATGATGTTCTGTGTAAATTTTATTGCTTGCACTAGTAAAGTACTGGATGTGAAAATCCTGAAAATATGTCTAAATTTGCCTTCACTGTGCTTAATGTTCTTGGGCTGCAGCCTAAGATCTTAGCTGCTGTATTTCTTTATTTCATACTTGTAGCCTGTCATCTGTTATTTATTCAATATATTTCCCTGATCTAACAATTTATTACATGTAAGTAAGCTTTGCATTCTTGCATTAGTAATTAAGAAATTATAATTAAATTTAATTGAATTATAAATTTATTTTAAATGTTCTTATTTAATTAAATTTTACATCAGTATGTTTTCTGGAGTGAATACTTGTATATGGTCTCAGCATTTATGAAAATGGCAAAGTAACTTTTTGTAATAAATTCTGAATTACCACAGTGTGTTAAGTATGTGTTAAGAAGCTTTATTTGATGTATTTAATAAGAATTCAAGAAAATAAAACCAATTTATGTCATTCAGTACTATAGTTTATAAACGTTTGTGTTTTGTAAGGTAAATTCACTCTTCTTCAGTTTCATTATGAACTACTATGAAGTGTACTTGGATCTCTGGAGTTCTATAAGATTTGTCATTATCAGAGCAGAATTGCCCTCTGAAACAGAACGGTAGAACAGGAAGGAGTTTGAGATGTATGTGTGTCCCTTTTATTGCCTATAAATGAAGAAAATGTTCAGAAAATGCAGGTAGTGTCATTTCCACATAGCTTATGCCTGAAAATCTTAACAGTGACAAAAAGTGTATGTATAGGTGAAAGGAGTTTTAGGGTGGTGGAATAGAAGATTGGCGAAGTCTTTTATCTGTAGGAGATTACAGGTTCAGATTTCCTGCACTTCAGTGTTGTTAACCTGAAATAGAAGTTGATTTTCAACTCAGGCAAAAACCAGGCATGTTCAGTGATGTGTCAAAATAAGGAAATTGGTATACTCATAAACAAGTAAATAATAAGCCCAATTTGACATGTTTAGTAGTGGTATAATGTTGCCATCTGACAGGAAACATGTAGTAAATATTCCAGTATTTATTTACTAATCTTTTCCAGCAGTTGTTTCCAACATTGATGCAAAGGGCTTGTTCTAGGCATCTATATTTGTGTCTAAGTTCAACTTTTAAAGATTTGTGTGCTGTCTCTAAGATAGCAGGGTCCCTGATTTCTACAGCTAAAATGCTTAGTTCTTACAGTTCCTGTATTATGTAGTCATGAAAGATACTTTCTGTTTCAGAAATGATATTCCTATTTAATATTAAGTAACTAATGCTAATGTGGCTACTCTTTTCCTTTTAGTCTATTTCACTTAGTTTAATCAAAACTTACCCTTGTCTGCTTCACCCAAATGTATCATCCTTCCTCTTATTTGAATCTCCTCATTGACTCTGCATATACTTTTTTGCTTTTCATTACTACATTTAAGGCTCAACCTAATCCTAACTAAGTGAAATTTCAGCTTTAGTTTTTGCTTTACATGTGCTCCTCTTCACACTTATGTTCCAGTCAATCCTCTCACCTTTCTGCTTCCACTGCTTTCTCCCTTACATTTGCCCCTCCCTTCCTTTAGATCCTCCTTTTAAACATTTTAATTTTCGGATAGTCGTCTTAGAACTAATAATCTTTCCCATACCCAAACTACTCTTTGATGTCTCTTATAATTTTTCTTGTCTGATTTAATCTGGATTATGTCACTTTGACGAGGTCCTTCACTAAAACTAGGCAGCAAAGTCAGAAACTGTGTGCAAGCCTCCTTTTAAGTCTTCCTTTGTGGAAGCAGAGAGGAACCGTTGAAAAAGCTTTCAGGTGCTTCGTGGCTGTCCATTTCTGCTTTCAAATGATATGCAAATATAAGGTACACAATTATATCCAATTTTAGTAATTACTTCATAGAATCTGGACAAAAAAAATATATAGGCAAAACACTTGCACAGAGAAATGGATATATACAACTATAGTTAATTAGCTGTATATGGCTTTTAGAATGTGATTAATCCTCTCATTTTAAAGCATGGCACCTGAAGAATTCTTTTAAATCAGAAATAGTGAATGAGGTTACAAAGGATAACTTCCTGTCTCTTGGATGTGCAAGGTACTGTGTAAGCAAGATTTTTAATAAATTAGAGCTTGCCAGTAAGCTATATAGTACACATTTCCCTCTTTCATGTAGTCTTTTTCCTTTATGAGGGAGCAAGATATAGGTCTGAGAGTTTTGTTTCTGAACTGATGAGGAATTTCAATAATAAAATATAACTGTAAAAAATAATTGCCAATATATAATATAAGGTGGTATGCTTTATAATGTACATTCTTAGCCAGAGCAGTTCCTGTAGAGTTAATCTGGAGGAGAAGGGAGAATTTGGAGGACAGGAGAATAAAATCATAACTATTTCCTCAGGAAGTATAGGACAGTCTATAGTATAAAAGTGATAGTCTGAATCATATATGTTCTCACTTGTAGTTCTTCTTTAGGTATCTTTTTTTTAGTTTTCTGACAGAATTGCCTCTAGCATAAAAGTAATGCTCTGAATCATATACATTATCACTTTAATCTCTTCTTTAGACATCAATTCTCTCATTTACTGTCAGAATTTTAAAAAAAGTTCCACAAAAGGTATTTAAAATTTTTATTTCTACATTCTCCTTCTTCTTTGTGAAGGCTTTATATTGCATATTGTTGCCAAATTAAGATTTAATTCTTATAATCAGGAATGCTTTGGATGATAAGTCTTTACTTCATTAAGTTATATTTTTAATTTCTTTTTACAGTGTCTTTTTAGATTAAAGGAAGCAGTGTGTAGATGTTGTTTTAGAATAATGATGGAATACAGTGGTACTTTGTGAAGTTTTCAGTTTTCCCAATGTGCCTTTATCAGCATTATGCTTTTACTCAAGAGTATGTATCTATACACAGCATAATATAAAAAGATCATAAAATATTTTATCTTAACCTTTAAATGAAATTATGCTTTTCTTAGGTAGTATGTTGGTCAGCGTAGTGACTGTATCTTCAGTGCCTCCAAAACTTCTAGTTCACTGTTAAGTTTCTAACAATCAATAAAAATATCCAGTAGATTCAGTTATTTCAAATAATAAAGGTAGATTCTTTGATTTGCATTTTTTCTTTTTCACAGTTGGAAGAGAAAGATGTGATTAAAAGTACTCTTTTAGCAGTTTACATCTATTTACTCTTTCGGTATTTGCTTTCTCACTCAGGGATCATTTTCACTAAGCATCCATGACTTTAACTGGAAAGAGATACAGCTGCCAATGTTCAACATGACTGAAAATTTGGAGCTTTAACTTTAAGTGCATTTTATAAAACTAGTTGAAAACTAAACCCAGTGAAAGTAGAGCAGGTACTTATTTTTGATACAGTTCTGTTCATAGATGTAGATTTGATACAGTTCATGATATGGGCAGAAGCTAACTGTTATATGGAACTGCCTTACTCATATCTTGAAGATCTATTTCTGTTCATTAACATAGCTTATGTCCTGGTAACATGACAAGATGACTCCTTTAGTTACGAGGCCAAACATTAGCTTAGGTCAGGCTTCCCTTTCAGATAGCTAATAAAGCAGAAAATGGTACAAGTCATGTTGCTTAGACAGTGCTCAGGAATAGGTCCCAGAGGAGCTGAGATGGACAGTCTCAGGTGGCAGCAAAGGGAATTACTCTGACAGCCTCATGGAGTTTTTAAAGCACTGTGAAGATACATGGCCTTTTTCTAGCCAAAGTACCAGGACTATCTAGCACAGGGCATAACTCATGTCAGCAGTGGCTGAAAGGAAATGAAGCACATCTTCAGGACCAAATTTTGCGAAGAAAAGCTGTAATTGCATCTGGAAATTTGTTAACATTCATAATAACTATTACTGGTTGTATAACTCTTTGATTATGATTTATCAATGGGATTTCAGTGCACTTAAATGTTTCTGCCTGCTTTTAAAGTAGCAGTGGAGTCCCAATTGGTGTTCCTAGTAATTGCTTCATATATGAGAGATTTAACTTGACTATTAACGTTTCAATTATGTATTGGGTTTTTAATGCATATAGGTAGTTTGATAAATCCATATATTTGTGCCTTAGCTGCACAAAAAAAAACCACAAAACCAACAAACCATAAACCCAGACTGAAATTCACAAGTTTCTAAAAAGTTGTGAGAAACTTAATTTTGGTAAGCATATATGTCTGTTTGTGTATTTAGGTCTTTATATATTGAAATGATACAATATATTGCAGTAATAAAACCTGTAAAAATAGAGAAGCCTAAATCCTCTTTGGTTTCATGGCTGTAAACCACCAGGAAGACCACAGAAGTCAGTAGATATTTTTATAAGAGTATAACAGGTTTAGATGGGAACTGGCTTTGGTATTTCTTTTAAGTATTTTGAGTAGAGCTGCAGTTCTTTGGGAGAACAGGAAGAATTAGCATGAAAATGATGAATACAAGTTTGGGGGTTTTTTGGTGTAGTTTTTTTTTAATTTAAAACAGCATTATACTGAAGTTTCCAAATATTTCTACATCAGTGTCTATATTTTAGAATACCTAAGTCAGTAGGAGGAAGAGTGGATATTGAATATATTTTTAATGAAGTATAAGTTCTCTCCTTCTGGAAGGCTTTTGTGAAAGGTTTCATTATCATTGCTCACAGTTGTTGGTGGTTCCGATTGTGAAGCTAAATGTCAGAAACCCAAAGGTTAGTAGGATAATTTGGAGATCAGTTTAAGAAAGAAATCAATTAGATATTATGATGAATTATTTGTGAAGCCAGGCTATGAGGTAGACTTGACAAATTAAATTGCTTGTCATTCTTATATTAAAATTCACCTTTAATGAACTCAAGAATGCCATTTAAGACATTGTTGAAAGAGTTCACTTATTCATAGTTAAAGATTGAGATAAGGTGAGGCAACGCACTGCTAAAAAAACCAGCATCAATAGATTTTCCAGTTCTGTTAAGGTAAAACTCTACTTTCAAGTGAAAGCGGAGTGGGGAAAAGAAGATACTAAAGAAAGGAGGTGAGGGAGAGAAGAGAGAAAGCACAGACTCTGCTTTTAAGCAATCTGTGTTAAGTTAAGCTTCCAATGCAGTCAGCAACAGTTTTCTTTAAAGAACTGCTGCCATGTGGTGTTCAGGATTTGCTGATGTTTTGTGATTATTCTAACATGATGGTTTTTTAGTCCATCGAGACATTGTAGTATGAACAGTCTTAGGTAGCTGTTAAAGCTACATGTACAGTGGCTTTCCACAGATGATTTTGCAGCTAAAATTATTTGATTAGTATTAAAAATATGAAGGATTCAGAATCCCTAATGGAAATTTAGGTTGGTATAGTACCTGGGACCTAATGGTTTATCTTAAACATTAGTCAGGGTTGTCTGTTTCAGAAGAGGAAGAGAAGGGAGTTATTTTATAACTTGACTTGCAAAAAGGATTTTTCTTTGTCCCAGGGGGTTGTTGGCTTTTCTGAATAAAGAGTGTTTAATGTAATTAATTTTATTTTTCCTAATGTAACTGTATATTTCAATCTTGCTATTCAGAGCCTGTTGTAGTGATGAGTTTTGATACATTGACACTCATCCATAAAGCACTGATCACAGAAGACCTCTAACAACAAAACCTTCTAATTTTTCAGTGACTGCATTTAATTAGGGTGATCATTTGGAATGGAAAGATTTTTATTAAATTATACTGGTATTAAATTTTCTTTGCAGTAGAAGAGAAAGTGGGGGGAAGTAGGATCTGTAAACATAACTTTGACACAAGTTGAGGTTTCCTATGACACGACTTTGGCAAGTATCAAAATTGGAAACCACACTAAGATAATATAAATGGCATAAAGCATGGGCATAGGCAGTAGTTTAAAAAGAAATCAGAAACATTTGCATATGAGTTTTCCTTTCCTCTCCTTCCTATAGGAAGACCGGGTAGTGAACCATTTAGCAGCAAAGATCATCGAAAATGTTTGCACTACTCTCTCTTGCCATGCACAAGGATTTATTACAGGAGAAATTGGACCTGTCTTGTGGTACCTTTTCACACATTCTACAATAGATTCTTTGAAGATAACTGCTGTTTCGGTAAGGAATTTCCTTTTGTGATATAGAAACATTTAGGGGTTTATTTCAAAAAGCATTCTGAATCAAAACTGCAATATTTTTGTGCATGTTTTCTCTATATATGTGTATTTATAGTTCCGATTACATAAAAATATATTTACAAACTTTCTGAAATTGAAAAGTGCACATATTACAGTCCAATGCTTATGAAAATTCCTTATGATTCATTATTTTCTGGAATATGTGTTTTCTTATGCTGGTGATAAATTATGTTTGAAAAGATTAATATTTCAAAGAATCAATTAAATTATTGCAAAATTGATTTTTTTTAATATTATGTTTTACATGAAAAATGTTTATTCTTCTTACCCCAGTCTTGCTTAGGAAACATACTTGAAATTATCATGTTACTTTCTATAAAATTGTCAGGGCTAGTCTGTGCCTTGAATTTATAAGTTAATAAGAATGATAATAAGACAGAGTTCATACATGCAAGCAGAAGGTTTGGAACAAGAGGATTTGTGAGGTAGAAAATACTTAGCAGGGTTGTGAGTTTAACCATATCTCTTGTTCACAAACAAAATCCTTCCCACCAATACAGGTAATATTTTAGAAGTGAACAATAAGTTGACTTATTTTAAATGAAGTGTGATAACTGGACGGTCATTTCCTGTCTAGAGCTCAGGCTCATTAATGAGTTGGCTTCCCAGATGGAAAATGGTAATGTTACTGCAGCAGTATACAGTCAGACACATCTAGCATTGAAGTAATAAAAGACAGAATTAAAAATGTATCTGAAGTGTAGCTGAAGAGATAAATGGTAATTTAATTAGAAATAAAACTATAAACTATAAAAAATATATGTATTAAACCTTTACCTCAGTGTGGATTTGTGGCAGAATCTTGCCTGGGAAATAAACTGGTCAAAAACTGGGAAAAGGGTTGGCTTTTTATAACAGTAAACTTATTTAGTAAAATACATGTTACAGAAGCCTTTGTTCTGTGGCACCTGAAATTCTTTGTAAAAACTTAGTCTTAGAAAATTTATGGGTAGTGGTTTGTTAGTCTCTAAAAATGTAAAATATGTGTAACTTATGCAGAGCATTTATAGCTTAAGCCTGCTTGTGAGTCTGGCTGGTAGGTTGCTTTTTGAGAAAGGCTATTTTGGAGATTTTACCATTTTATGCATACATCATGACTGTGTATGTGGTGAAAGACTGGAGATTAGAGTTATGATTTCCTTTACTTACTGACTATTTAGATAAGTCCCCTCAATCTTCTCTCCTACCACTAGTTCTGCTGTACTGGATGTTTTGTATCTTGTCCTTTCAGTTCTTGTCAATCATTAGACTGGGCAGTTGTTATTTTTTTGCTACTAGATCATAGCTATTTAATTTTGTCTCTTTCAACTTGTCCTGAAGTTTTCTTCCTGTTTCTCTGCTATCCACTTGTGAGAACTTTTCTTCAGTATTTACTATTCCCTTGACTCCTACACCAGGCTTCCAGAGCTGCCGCACTTGTAGCAGCCAGTTGGACGGTTACACTTGTTTTGTGTGCCACAGTGAGCAACATATCCCAGAGGAACAGTCTGTCTGAACTACATTCAGACACTGAGCAAAGAAAGATCACCAGAGGAAATGTCAGTGGGCTTTTTAGGTTTTTTTTAATCCTCTTAGTCAGTTTCTTCTTGGACAATACTACGCTTGAGGTAGGCAAGAGCTTTTTTCCTGCTCAGTGAGATGCAGAAGTTATGTTTCTGATTCTCAAGAATACACTTGTCATCAGTGCAGACTCACTACACCTTTTTGTAGCAGCGGGCTCAGAGGTCAGTATCATCAGTGCTATATGGTTTGCACACTTCACCCTTAGGTTAGGTTTCCAGTGACTATGAGAAGAGGGGGTTGTGTTTTGTCCCTCTCTATCCTCAGCCTGTTTTGAGATCCTGGATCATTTGATCCTTCCAAGGCTGTAAGGTTGAGGTGAACTACTGAGAAATATTTTCTTTGTCATAATACTTATGCTATGGGTAGCCAGCCTCTCTTAAGTACTACTGGAGTTGCCTTTTTTCCATAGCATCTAATGAGAAGAAAATCTTCACGCATCTTATCTGAAAGGTAGGAAAAAATGTTTTAAGAGGAAGCTAAAACCTGAAGAGCTTATTGTCACCTAGTTTACTCCTTCCCCTCCCTTTTTCTTTCTGTGTCCATTGATGGCTACCACTACTCACTAGTCAATGGGGCTTTTTAAATTGCTTAGTTCAGTCGAACAGTGCTGGCATTTGTCTGGTCTCTTCCAAGTTAGAGAGATTGAAAATATCATAGGTTTTGAGTTCCTCAGTTCCTTCAGGTCTTGTCACTGCAGCTGTGATAGAGCAACCTGCTCTCTATGGGCTTCTTGCTCACCCAGCAATTTAAATGTGGTGACATGTATAGTAAGTTATCATACTTATACTGTAGTTCAAAACTGAATCATCCGGCACTCCTGGGTTTGCACTCATAAGATTTGCAGTGATATTGTTTTTCCCAAGCCCTTACCTCTTGAGTTGTTTTTTTTCTTCCCTTTATAATGCAAATTCAAAGACTTAGTTGTCAAAGCTTATCAGTCCTCAAGAGCTACTTTTATAGATGACATATGTTAGGACAAAGCAGTGTGTTTTAGGAGGTCATGATAGCTGCAATTACCAGGATTCCCTAGAGAAACTTAGCTGATTTGTGGGACATCCTTTCAATGACGGTTGTCAATCTAATTAAGATAAATGCCTTTTTATCATTTTATTAACTTTCTCTGTCAAAGTTCCTTAGCAGTGCATGCTTTGGTGTTGAGGCCAGCGTTATAAAAAGACAACCAGGTTGTATGTGCACTCTGCGGTCTGCGGACGCAAAAATTTCTTCAACATATTGTGCAAATCTGTGGTATAAATGTACCTACGGACAATATAAGCCAAAAAAAAACCCCAAAGCAACCTGTTCCCAACTAACATTTTTTTCCTGTGAAGACAGTAGGCTTACTGGAGGTCATACTTTTCCCTTGTGTAATTACTGAGGTTTTAGTCATGCTGGAGGTAGGGCTTGCACCAGACTAACATACTGGAATGCTTTGAGTGAAAGGAGCAGTGGAGGAGACTGCAAGAATAAGAAACATTCACTCTTCTACATTCTTGGTCCGACTGCTTTGTTTCTTGTTTTTCTCATCTTTATGGAAATTATTGCTCTCCATGTAGCTGATTCCATCTCCTTCCTCCAGACAGACCACTTCACAAAAGCGTGCTGGCATCTGGATGTACTCCTGGATTTTTCCCCTCCACTGTTTTGGGGATTGTGTTCTTTATCAAAAGAACCAAATATGTAGTGAATTGGATAAGGAAGCCTCTAAAGCAGGATACACTAAGGTGTATCTAATTCTTTTGCTGCTTTGTAGTGAAACACTAAAGTAATAAGAGGGTGAACTTATTTGTTGGATTTATTACCTAGCGCCTGATATAAACCATGGTAATGTATTAATACTGCTGGGGTATTTGGATATATAATCTTAACTTTAGAAAAAAAAAATCAATATTGAAATCTAATGCACGCAGATCTTTTACCAACTGTAGTTTAAAGGCATTTCAGTAACATACTAATTTTTAAAGTAAAATACTTATGTATTCTCCAGCTATATTGTACTGTACAGTTTCTACTTTCATTAAATTGTTGCTCTAGATATGGAGGCATTTTTATTCTGCAAGAACACATAAATTGAGATCATCAGTGTCCTGTTTATTATGCAGTCATTCCTGCCTTGTTTGAATGTATCCTGAAGAATTTATTCTTGAGTGACATCTATATTCACATGTAAAAATAAATTTCTGTTAAGAAATACATGTGTCATATCTTTACCTAGAGCTACCAGGCTGTCTCCAAAGTATATCAGCAGTAAGGCACTATGGAATTTTACTTATTATTATTTCAATCACTAATAAAAATTTATCAAGAAGATTCTCTGCCTTCAGCCTCTGGAGTCAAGAAATTACACTTTACCTTGTCCTGCCTTTCAGAGGTGGCATACGGGGACTGCGTCTCAGTATGTTTGCTCACTTAGGAGTCCAACATGCCCCAAGTAAATATCAGAGATTTTGCCTGTAGGAAAGCTATATCTTTTTATCATTTTGCTAGTCTCAGAGAAGAAATAATTCTATAAGATGTCAGAGTGACATTCTGACAAGTTCAGCAGCAGGAATAATATTTTATTTCCAGTATACTGGAAGTTTTTAGTTTTTTTAAAAAAATAATTTATAATTTTGATTTTAAGAGATCAGTATTTCTGCTGGAGGAGGAGTAACAAAGCATAAGCTACATAAGTGGAAACTAATTTGGGAAAGCTTGATACAATGTTTTGGGACTTTTTGGGTTTTTTTGTATGGTTTTGTTTTTCTTTTTTTTCCTTAAATAACTGGTGCTGAATAGTTTCTTTCAGAGTCTTGGGTATTGCAGATGCATTAATGCATTAATTCTCAAACCTGAGATAGTCATGGAGTACGTCCTGAAAGGGTGAATGTTACTGAGCCACCATATGGCATGTAAGACTGGAAAGGAATCCGTAGGGCACAGATGATCATAGAAGCATATAATATCTCAAGTTGGAAGGGATCGATAGGATCGTGGTGCTGGAGCTAGAGCTGTTGGGGGAAAAGGTTCTGGTTAAGGCTGTGCAGAGAAGCAAGGACAGAGAAGCCAATTCCAGGAGAGGCTCTGCCAGTGCCTTACTCTCACTGCGATCATTGCCTGTTCCAAGACCGCTGCTGAGAGATGACGGTGGGAGCTCTGTTCTTACCTCTTCCCATCATTGGTTCCCAATTCCTGCTCCTACCACCTTTTGACCTATCTCCATCTGTTCATTCCAGATACTGGATCTACTGAGGTGATGTATGATACTGTTTTCTATCCCCCATTAAACTCTGTCTTCTGCTTTTCTGCTGAAGTGTTGGTTTCACTCATACAGCAGAGCACTCTGTGATATGCAAGCTAATGGGAGGTTAAAGCTTCTCCCCTTGGGTATTGGTGGGCTGGAGCTTTCCTGCTGTCTCCAAAGCTGCAGTATGATCCTAGAAGACAGCCATGTCTTTCCTACCAGATTTGCCTAGATGTTCTCTGGTGGCCTGTGGCTATGGCCCCCCTTGTTTAAAGAGGTCTGTAGCAGACAGCTAAGGCACTAGGAAATCTGCATGCACGGCATCACACAGTGAGTTAGCTCCATGTTGCTTTGACACAGTCTGTCCCTAGGTCCCAGCAGTTCACTGGTAATACGACCCTTGAGGATATGTTTAGTGAATGCGCATACCTCCTGCCCACTCATTTTGAGAACTCAGACTAGAGGTGAAGGGCTGGATTGTATCCTTGGGGAAATGGAGCATGCTGTACTGAGAAACTGAGATTGAGTGTCTGTGTTTTAAAAGAGGTGAGGGGAAAAAAAAAACAGAAGAAAAATAAAAGGCTGCAATCGATATGGTTCCTGGAGCAGAAAGGACAAGGAAGAACAGGAACAGAGTAGATGAATGGCATCAATAAAATGTCTCTTTAAAAATCATAAGTTCTTGATTTATTGTCTTTTGTGCCTTCCTATTTTTATGGTTTTTAGTGTGTTTTGAGTAACGTTTCAAAGGGCACTGGTGACATGGGCAGTTTCTGAGGCGCTTACAAGGAAAGCTTTTCTCTGATGATAGTATTCTGTGGGTGTAATTGACTATAGTTTCTCTTAAATTAGACCTCACTATTGAATGCACACCAAGTAAGCAACAATTTCTTAATATAGCTGGTCTGAAAAGAACAAAGAAATGGTAATATTGTCTACTTTTCACAGAAGAAAGTCACCTTCAAAGTTTTTCACCTAAAACCAATTCAGATTTTCACATGAATCAAATAATTGACATGATCTCTTTTTCTATCCTAACACTACATGACAGCCAAAGAAAATGAAATTTTAAATGTCTAAAGAGTCTTATTTTCTTTATCTGAATAGAATTACAGTATCTTGAAGGTCGCATTTGCAGAGGTATCAAAAGGAAAAGTTGTATTGGCTTGGAGATTAATCCACCCTGGAGTCATTTGGTCATGTTTGTTATGAAGTAATAAGTTAGTATACATTGAACAGATTTGTGCTCACTTCACTAGAGAACAGGGAGTGTCTGCATTTTCTGTTAAATTCTTTTAATCACTCATATTTGTAAATCAACCGTTTGGAGAATAGTTTGTATGTTTACTATATAAACACCCTTCCTTAACAAGTCTCTAGATCTAAAATAGTACCTAGATCTAAAGATAGACCTTAGA
The DNA here is from genome assembly GCF_949628215.1 of Phalacrocorax aristotelis. Taxonomy (NCBI): domain Eukaryota; kingdom Metazoa; phylum Chordata; class Aves; order Suliformes; family Phalacrocoracidae; genus Phalacrocorax; species Phalacrocorax aristotelis. The sequence goes on along the minus strand of NC_134277.1, from coordinate 49,729,682 downwards.
TAGTGAACTTCTACGTATCAGATTATGGTTCATGAGCAGAGAGAGAGAAGAAAGATGCCCACCTTTATGGGTGACCAGAATTTCTGTGGTGTGTGCCACCTCTGCATTTTCTGCTCTCTGTGCTCCTTTTCTAGTACAGTAATATCTAATGCTACCTATATTCTGTGCTGATAAAAGACTCAAGCATGGTCTATGCTGCTCCATCATTGTTCTTCTCTAAAGGGAAAGAGTAATGTGACTGTGTTTGATGTTGATGTACCAAATATTTCGGTTTCAACTGCATGGAGTGTATGGCAATACATTTAGAAGAATTCCAGGTCTCTAATAAGTAGCCTTTTCCCCTAATATTTGTGTTATGGATGGGACTGTATGAATTCTCTGTATTCCTAAACTATTGGAAAAGTCACCACCTGTTTTTATTCTCCATTATTTTTCTTGAGGAGGCAATCCCATTAAATAACAATGTGGGGTTTTTTTTCCACTTTTGTAGGCTTTATGCAGAATCACTCGTTATTCACCTAATGCTTTCCAGAGTGTTATTGAAAAAGTGGGATTAACAGCTGTACTAAATTCCTTGGCAAATGGAATATGCAAAATTCAGCAGTACATGCTCACCATGTTTTCAGCAATGTTGTCATGTGGGATTCATCTACAGAGGCTGATTCAAGAAAAGGTTTGATTTCAGATTATTATTATTCACTGGCGTGAATAATGGAAAGTTAAAGTTAGCTCTGGTAGTGTTTTCAAAATGCTTAGCTTAGTGACGTGTATCTGAATAGCAGGAAACAAAGAATGTGTTTATTTTATGTTTTTATTTGCTTAAGATCTAAATAACGTGTATAGTTTTTCTTTCTCACAGATCTTCAAGAGCTGGTACTAATAGGTATATAAATTGCTACTGCAGCTAGAATTCCATCAATTCAGAAAACTCTAGCCTGGCCATAACTGATAATGGCCCTAAGGAAAAACAATAAGGAATGCATGAGGACAACTATTTGACATAGCTCTCATATACATTTAAAAGAGAAAACAATGAGTGTCCTGATTGAATCTATAGCTGTAATTTATGCTCTCCTTAAAGGACCTTAGGCAAATTTGTAAGTGAGATGTCTTGCAGAAATTAGCATTTTAATAACTTAGGGTTTTCTTTTTATTGTCACTGAATAAAACTACTCGTTCTGATTTATGTCTAATATAGTTTTTGGAAGAGATGATTAAAAGATCTATATTTTGACCATCAAATAATTCTGTGTTTAGACAAGTAGTGTTTCTGGTTTTTGGCACTAAGTCTGCAAAATTCATAAACAAAAGTAGTCCCCCTTTGCTTGGAAAGAATAAAAATCACAAAGAAAATAGGAACTCTAGCTCATGTTTTCATCAAATACTCTGTTGTAATGTATAATACTGTTGTGGATGTTGGGTGGGAGTGTCAATCTGCTCAAGGGTAGGAAGGCTGTGCAGAGGGACCTGGACAGGCTGGATTGATGGGCCAAGGTTGGCTGTATGAGGTTTAACAAGGCCAAGTGCTGGGTCCTGCACCTGGGCCTCAAGAACCCCATGCAATGCTACAGGCTTGGGGAAGGGTTGCTAGAAAACTGCCCGGCAGAGAATGACCTGGGGGTGTTGGTTGCCAGCCAGCTGAACATGAGCCAGCAGTGTGCCCAGGTGGCCAAGAAGACCAACAGCATCCTGGCTTGTATCAGGAATAGTGTGGCCAGCAGGAGTAGGGAAGTGATGGTGCCCCTGTACTCAGCACTGGTGAGGCCACACCTTGAATATTGTGTGCAGTTTTGGGCCCCCCAGTACAAGAAGGACATCGAGTTGCTGGAGCGTGTCCAGAGAAGGACAACGAAGCTGGTGAAGGGTCTAGAGCACAAGTCTTATGAGGAGCGGCTGAGGGAACTGGGGTTGTTTAGCCTGGATAAGAGGAGGCTGAGGGGGGACCTTATTGCTCTCTACAGGTGGGTGTTGGTCTTTTCTCACAAGTTACTAGCGATAGGATGAGAGCAAATGGCCTCAAGTTGTGTCAGAGGAGGTTTAGATTGCATATTAGGGGAAACTTGTTTACAGATAGAGTGGTCAAGCATTGGAACAGGCTGCCCAGAGAGGTGGTGGAGTCACCATCCCTGGAGGTGTTCAGAAAATGAGTAGACATGGCACTTTGGGACATAGCTTAGGAGGCCTGATGGTGTCGGGTTAACGTTTGGATTTGATGATCTTGGAGGTCTTTTCCAACCTTAATGATTCTATGGTTCTATGCTGTATCCTGACAGTCGTCTTGATGATAACAATCTATTAGACTTTGTCCGAGAGAGATTAACTTGGTTGCTATACTCATTGCTTTAACAACAATGTTTAAATTAAAAAATAATCTACTGTTTTCTACCCATCTCTTCTTGCAGCCTGAAATCACTCATTCTTTTCCTTAAAGTGATTTCTGTGCCTTGTCAGAATTGCTAATGTGTTTTTGTAAATGTGTGTCAGCTGGCCTTAAGCTTTCCACAGATTCCACTACAACAGCACTAACAGGTGGCAAACCATCCTGTAATGTCGCAGTTTCTAATAATGCACTTTACTGTGCGATGGTGGTGTAGTCAGAGAAGCATGTTAAAAAAATATCCTCTTGAACATTCAGCGAAGGAATGCAATGTGTAACAAGCATATGGCTACAGCATGGTGATTTCTGTGAAGAATTTCTTGTTTATAGAGAATTTACATTGCTAAAAGGACTCTCTTTCTGATACTGTAGTTCTTATGAACTATTTTAATCAAAGTTCTGATGTTATAAAAATAGTCGACTCTGAAATTCTCCAACTAGTTATAGGAAAATAGAAAGTATTTTGTTGGCATGCAGTACAGCAATGGCGGAAGCTTTGTGGGTTTAAAATTGCTGCTTAATTGTTAATGAATTGTCATAGGTATTTTGTGAGCAAGTGTTGTAATTTTGCAGATTAGAAAACTGAAATGTAGACAAATATAGCCATTCTTTTAACAGCATATATCAAACTAATGGTAGAAGTAGGAATAGTGCCCACAGCTGTAACTGAAAAAACATTGTACTTTAAAAACTGGTAAAGAGGGTCTAGTTCTATGGCATGTGCCCACATTTGGTAACTGTATTTGCCTTATGGCTCAGATAAATCTATATATATCTCATGGAATGTCTATTTTGCTCAAATCAGATTGTAGGATTTTGGAAACAAACTTTTTTTTAATAGGATCTAAAAGTATAGTCCTCCTCCAAAATTGATCTGCCAGGTACTATCGCATTACATGGAGTAATAAGATTTTATTATTGAAAACTGAATTTAATAATCCATGCACTTTTTAATATTCCATGAGCATGACACACAAGTCCACCCTAATGAGAGAAAGGAAAAAAAAAAACAAGTGGGTAGTGTTGGCCTACAGATATTTTGCCTTCCTTAGAATTCTTGTAGCTTAAGAGGCAGAACCTCCTCAGTGTTACAAGAAGGTTGTGACAAAGTTGTGACTCTTCTTAATACAGCTGCTAACCAACATACTAAAAGATGCTTAAAGATATAAGTTCAAGAAGGATTTCATTTAGCTTTATGTATGTTATCTGGAAACTCCCTTACCTTACAAGACTTAAGGCTGCCCTTCTCTTCTACTCCCTTCAAGAACAGCGGTGAAACCAGTTACAAAATAAAAACTAGAAGACAAAGGAGAAATGCAGTTCTGTTGTCATCTATGCTAGTATAAATTTTTGGAGAACTACAATAGCTAAAAGGGACTGATTTTTGTCCCTGTCTGTTAGAGAGCCTTTCTATTTTAGTTTCTTGCCTTGGAATAAAAAAAAGCTGAAATTATATTTTTAAGATTAAGTGTGGAAAAAGAACTCAAAATCAAAGATCTTTGACATACTACAGCAGTAGATTAAAAAAAAATTGCTAATTACTTTCACCTGGCTGTCAAGATTCACCTTTGCATTGTTTCTTTGCTTCCCTGCACCACTGGCCATGGTCTCTTTTCACCTTGGTCATATCCAATCATGGCACTGAAAAAAAGCAGTATAAATGTGTTATAAATGTTGTCCTCATGTTTCAGTTATTTTTTAAAAATTCATTGTCTTTTACCTGAATGTGAACAGCTACCTCTGATGTTCATGTTTTTGTCAGTATCACTATGAATTAATAAAAAGATATAAATGTCTTTAACAAAACCTTTGTACCACTTAACTTATAATATTATGGAGGCATTTGCAATGCATAGAAAGGGAATTTGAAAATACACAACAATACAACATATGATTGCTATCGCAACTTCAGTTCTTGTATAGTAAAACAGTGGTCTAACTGTTTTCCCCTTGTGTAGCCAATTCGAAAGCATCGTTGCTTTTTGTAATTTGTTTTAAACTTGCTTTGCAGTATTACTAAGAGTATCCAATATAAAATCATTATCTTGTTGAAGTCGACAGTGCACTCACTTGTAATGAAAAGTGTCCTTACCCTGCAGAGTCTCCATGGATACATCAAACAGTTGCAGGGGAGGGAAGAAAAATATAATAGTGAAACGATTAATAATTAATGTATGAGATGGTATTTCAGCAGTTTTTGGCTTTTCTGACATATTGAGTTCTGCAGGTCAGCAAAGATGTACTTCAGATTTTCTGTGGATAAACTGTTGCTGTTTTGCAGTCCTTAGACCAGCCAGAAAAGCAAATTTCAAAATGTCACATCTATTTCTTAAGCCAGAACATTCCCAGATAAGTCTGATGTAACTGATTTTAATTGACAATGTTGTCTTAACCCATGGTAACCATCACATGTAACATTGAAATATTCTTGTTTTCCAGAGCATGAGGACTGAAAATAGTTTTAACTTGTAGATGCATGTGTCTTTGTCATGGTGTCCTTCCTCTTGGTCTATGAAGTCCTTTTATGTTAGTGGGCAGTGTTGCATTATATATACTCTTTCACTAAGTCTGAGGCCTTATGGCATTTCTTAATGTAAAACTTTTTTTTTGTTCTTTTGAGTAATTTCATTTAAAAAAACCCAAACCCCACAAAACACTTTATTAAAAGCAAAGGTTGAAATTTTAATAGGCTGTAATTTAAGAACTTTACCGCTGCAGGTTCATACTGGAGGAGCTACAAGTCATGCTTCATGAGCTCTTGAAGTGTTTAAAACAGTAAACTTTACACAGTTTATGCTTGTTAACCACAGGATTGAGGAACTCTTCAGTTTATGAAGTAAATTACAGAAAGACAACAAAATAGTTATTGAATAGTTAATAATGGTTGTTTTTCTGGGATTTCTATAGTTACTTTCTATGCTCACTACTTTTAAAGACAGTGTTAAAATGGTATCGGAGTAAAATCTGATGGTTTGTTGGCCATCTCTTACACTCCTGATATTTTCCAGAACTGTCTCTGTGAAGAGGTATAGTTAATTGTTGCAAAGTCTGTCTCTAATAAATTATATTCAGCACTGATTTTCAGTTTAATGACAATGAGGTTGCCTTTCAGTTATTCTGTCAGTAAAAGAGGGAATTTGAATAACAGTTGGTATGTTAAATGTGTCACATAGATTTTTAAACTTTGTGCACAACGTGCAGGCACACACTATGAACCCCTTTATAGTATCACTCCCTTGAGAATCCAGCTGAAATGTTTAAAGGTAGTTTTTGTTGGTGAGGCCATTTGTGCTCAGTCTAATTCTTGGATAGAGCCAGTTGACTCCGTTTGTAAATTCTGGCTCATGTTTTTTTATTCTGATTTTTTTTATTTTGAGAGAGAGAGATTTGAAGTAGGGTTTGTGTCTTTAGAACAAGGCATTCTGATCAAGAGCTGTTCCAAAAACACCGCTGCTGCTGCTGCCAGCAAGGTCATCTTTTAAGATGGACTTTTTTTTTAACCAAATAGTGCAATTGGTCCTCATAGAAAAGTAGTAGATATTTTCATTCCTCAGAGATAGAGGATACTCTATATGTTGTTTGGTGGGGTTTTTTTGTGGTTTTTTTTGTTTTATTTTTCCTTTGGTTCTTTAGGAGTTAGAACATATCGTTGGACAGAACATAAATGATCTGCATCTGACGCTTTTTACAACTCATAATACCTAATTCTGTTATTCATAATGAGAGCTCTCTTTTCCTTCCATTAATTATCGGCCTTATTCCCTTGGAAGCTGAGGCAGTGCACACGAATTGCACACCTTTCCACATGTCAGGCCACATTCCAGAAGCTAGAGCAGAAAACCCTTTCAGTATAGAGAGCAAAGCAGAGAGAGAAAGGAAAAGATGCTGTGATTTCAGAATCCAGTCAGTTAACCATTGTTAAACTTGTGAAGGGAATTTTTTTGTGGTTATTCTTTATTTCTTACTATCCTTGTTAAACTTCTAAAATTATTCTTTTGCTTGGATTTACAGGAAGGAAGGAGTTAACAAGGATCTTAGCATCTTATTTATACATTGACTTTATCATAGGAATGGAGAATGGTCAGTAGATTAGGAAAGCCATGGCTCCTTAGTGCTTGCAGTTTATCCTTTTTCTTTCTTCCTAAGTCCTAATTTGTGTTTTCCTTGAAAAATTGTTCTTCGCTTCATGAACCCAAAATAATATTAGTTTGGATAAGTGCAGTCAGAGAAAGTAGAAACAGTTTTGACATCTATTTGGAACATGTGTTTTATAATCTAGGGTCTGATGTAGACAAGATTGTATCCAACAATGATGGTGTTCCTAACCTTCATGCGTAAATGGGAATTAATATGTAAATGTTTAATTGTATTTGTGCTGAAATATTTACGTATTCTGAAAATCCTTCAGTCTTCTTTTAAAATAAATATGTTAAAAATATCCTATGTTTATCCTTAAGGTAAGACATTTTAAAATATAAGTTCTATCATTTTTTGTAGTTAATTTTGTACCATTTTGGACGTAGTTCATTAGGTAGTGTTGACTTGTTGCAGCTCTTGAGAAGATGTACAAAGTAGCTTTGCACTGGGTCAGTCTGTCTTGGACACAATTTATTTAGTAGTGTTTTATGGATTTTATTTCCTATGAGTGACATGAAAAGTAACCTACTAATACAGAATGCGCATGAAAATGAGCAAATTTTAAATGTATACCATGTTGAAAATAAAGTGCAAGTAACCTTTTTGCATAAAATAATATTAATGTATTTGTGTTTATTTCCACCAAGGATTTTGTGACTACAATTGCTCGTTTACTTGAAAGTCCTTCAACTTTTATTCGAGCAAAAGCCTTTCTGGTCCTGCTACAAGTTATAATTAATAATAGGGAGATGTTGCTTCTCAGTTGTCAAGCAAGGTAAGGTGATAATGGAAGATAATTAGAGATGTAATGTTTATTTTCAAAGTTGTAGCTGAAATACTTTTAAAAGTGTGGTGTTTCTGCGCCAGTATTTTAGGAGTGAACTATTTTCTGTGTAATATGAATAATGAGAATATGAATTCATGAGAATATCAAGAAAAATGTGTTTTCTTTTGTCTGGTGTCTTCAGGTGATGATTACTCACAAGGGAAAACCACTATCTTACCGGGAGGGTCTGTCTTTTAAAGTAACTTCTGGTCCCAGTGACCATTAGCAAGGAGCTGATTTTGCTTTGGGTGAAACAAATACTGCAACAGTCAGTTAACTGCTATGGTGGGAACGCAAAATAAAAAGGTCTGTCATGTACTTTCCTAATCTTGGGGTGTGGTATAATCCGTAGTCTTTTCAGTATGGCACATTCAAGGTAAAATTATATTTCTTGGCTATATGTGGTGTTGGAGTGAGTTATACAATGACCACTGAGTTCCTGTGACTTTTACATGAAATGTTTTATTTTTTCTATGTTTTAAAATAATTTGCAAGAAATAACTTCTCTAAAATCATATTTGACTCACAGTGGAATAGTTATTTGAATTTTTGTCTCTTCTGATGGCACCAAAACATTCTCACATCAGACGAGGAAATTAGACTCTGTTAGAATGTAAATTGTCACCATGTTTCAAGGGTGATTGGAGAAGTAAGATGGAAGAAATTTTATGTGGGATTTATATCTACTACTGTTCAGTAGAACAACAGCAAAATGTAGTATAAAACCAGTTTTTTTGGTATTGGAATAAAGCAGGTTTGGAACTGAAAGTAAAAAAGGATGAAGCTTGTGGGTAGCTGTAAGTCTAACTACATTTGCAGCAAATATAACTTTATATCTTACACTGATATTTGAGAAGAATTAAGATGCATGAATTGGAGCTAAAAGGCTGGGTTGGAGTGAGCAGGTGAGTTATACGATGAATCCATTGTGAGAGGGCATCTTGTGGGGTGCTGTCATTATATACCCCTTCACTCACATACAGATCTCTAGATATCCCAATTTTTGTAGATCGTAGAGAATAAGTACTGAATCCAAGTTTCTTTTTTATGTGTATCTTTTTATACTTCCAGAAATTATTTATCATGTGATATATTCTGGTTAGTGAAAGATATCTCTCATGATTTGTAAGTGACTTTTTGAATGGTTACATTTTTAATGACTGCTGCAGTTCATATGTGTGTTATAGCCCACAGGACTGAGCTGTGTGTTTGGAAAAATGTCTGATAGAAGTTCTGTCTTGACAGTTACTATTTGTTTCTTTATGCCAAAGGTATTATGTGAAGGAGAAGAACTTTAATAATTTTTAGCAACAATTTAATCTCTTTATAATGCTTTCCAATGAGCAGCCTTTCTGAAGAGAATGTATTGTGAATTTGGGATGTTATTTGTATTGTGAATTTTGGTTTTATCCTTCTGTTGTATTGTGATGCTCCAGACAGAGCTGATTAGAGGCCAATACATACTATAACACATTAGGTAAAACAATAGGCAAGCCTTATATCAGCTTTACTGAACTGATAAACTGTTTTTTCTTAATTTGTTGTGTTTTCTTCATAATTGTTCTTCAGTGAACAGTATATTTCTTGACACGATAGATCATCTAGACTAAAACCTTTTTCTTACAGCGAGTAAGAAAGATGGCTATAGTAGGTTAAAACAGGAGAAATGACCCATAATTTGTGGAGACAGCTACTTTCATAAAATCCTGAACTCTGGAAGAATTTTATTAAGCCCTGTAGAGATAATGGATATTCTTTGACTTGCACTGTTCAATTTTTATTGGTGTATTTTAGTTAAATGTCTCCACTTCCATGACAAAAATGTTACTTCAAAATTAAGACTAATAAATTCAAAATTGCTAGTACAGTAAGCAGTAATCAGTTGGATAACTTTTGGATATGTTTGGTATACTCGAATCTCTTTATGAAGCTGTTTGATTTGAGAAATATAGAGTGTGTAGTAAAATGTGCATAATTTCTACTTATTGGTTTGTCCTTAGCAGTTGCAGTTAATGCCTGTAGCACGAATTATATTGCTTTAGATTATAAAATCTGTTTATGATAAAGATAATCAATATAAGGCAATTTTTCAGTGTGCACCAGTTAAAGGATATGCAGATGATAAAACAGTCTGGAATAACTCTTTCATGGCAATACTGCATATATTTCTACAGTTTCAATTAAATGTTGTTCAGTTTGGCATTGGAAAATGCTTTTGTTTAGTTTAGTAATCAAAATTATACATACCTTTGCGGAGATTTTTGTGATTTTTTTTAACAAAATAATTCTCTGGGTCTCTTGTAGCTTATTTTTACATTATGTAGTTAGTTGTGGTGGGAGTGTGTAATTCAAGAGCTTGACAATGGATGTCACTGAGGAAATTCCATTAGGACTTTCCAAAATACTTTGAGATTTCGGGATCTGTGGAAGAAAAGCATTCATATATAACATCAAATATAATTTTGAAGTGAATTTTTTCTCTCACAACATGGATACAGTTCACCTGTTATTCTTTTTTTCTACCTGTCTCATGGTAGTCCATTACATACCTTTTTTCTTCCACATGTGATACAGCTAGAGAACCTTTTAGTCTGAAACAGCACTTGTTTGCTTACAGTTTTCAAAATAATTTCTGTTGCTAATCACCCTGAGTTTTCTAGTCTCCTTGTTTTCTCCATGATTTGCAAAGGCAGGCTACCTGTAATGGAGGGGAGGGATACAACCTGAAGTTTTGCTGAGACTTATAATTTCACCATTCTCTGAACCAGTAGTAACTTCTGATTAGTCACACTGAATTGTTCTTTCTTGGTCTAAATGGTTTCAGAGAATTTTCTGGGTGAATAGAGACTTCCCAGGGAATTGAACTTCCTCCTTAAAGAATTTATTTAAACCTCTTTTTCTACTGTCTGCAGAGATGGACCCATGTGGAAAGGTAGGCTCGTATTCCTGACAGACTTCTACAGTTTGCAGAAGCCTAACTATGCACAAAAGCATAACTTTCGAGCAAAATCTTTCTGTTATCTGTTCCCACCCCTCATATCTTTTAAATCTTCGGATCTTGTATATGCCCTCAAAGGACAAGCTTTACCTGGAGACCTATTACAATCTCACATCTAGCAGAGCCTGTTGCCCTTATATGTCTAAAGCTGGCCTAGAAAAATAGTGAGAAAAAGAATAGAAAAGTTTGGTATTCAGTTAAATGGGAAATCATGGAAATAGAAGGCAAGAGGGAACAATTACACAAGTCACTGATTTCAGGCGGGGGGGAGGGAGGGCCAAAACCAAACCACAAACCAAAACTGAACCACCAAACCAGCAAGCTGGTACCAAACAAACAAAAGGTACATAGGCAGGGAGAAAGGGGAGAAATAGGGACTGACCCTTCTTACTAGCATGATCTGCCATCCATGTTGCATCTCTGTAAAATAAACAATGTATCTATAGTAAATATTCTTTAAAAATCTTCATAATTTTCTGTTAGCAGAGGTTGCCTAAAAATGGGTCCTTGGATTTTCAGGGTAAATGGACTGTATATGTCCTCATGCAAGACATTCTCTAGTTTTCTGGAGGTCTGTCATGCTCTGTGAACTTAGTGAATTGAAGGGAGAAGCAGGGAGAAGATTGCCAGTGAGAGACCTGCCTTTAGGTTCAGTCATCTGGTGGCCACATGCATTTTCCCCCCTGTTGAGATGCCGGTAAAGTTGTAGCTGAACCTTATTGATATCAAAAGCTGATTTTAAGGATGTTGAGCGTAAATGTCACTGATAGAAAGGAATGAATTAATTTTAGAAAACAGTTCTAAGAGACCTTCAGGTGTTGCAGGGTCTACCCGTCTGATCCAGGTCAAGGTCTGTTATGTTTGAGAAATATTTTTTAACGATGGGTCAAAACTGGTAGCTATTTCATGACCTGTTTTTGAGAGCTGTTCTAATTGTTAGCTATTCCCAACACTCAAAAATTCTAATTATTTTCTTACTGAAATTTCAATTCTACAGATTAAGCATAGCAAACACAGAAAACATTTTACAGTGACTTCTGTATATTTGAAGACCCTGTCTTACCACGTCTCTGCTCAGTCTTCTGAATTTTGACTAGATCTTCTCTTTTCTTTCATGTTGGTCCTCTTCATAAGTGAACAGTTTTTACACTTTTTTAGTAGACCTCATTCCCATTCCTGTTACTCAGGACTGTGGATTCTCTGCAGTTCTCCTTTTTGTTCCATGCTTCACATCTTTTCTCAGAAAACTTGGGTTGTTTTGCTTTTTTTGTGCAAAAGCTCATTGATGGCCCTATAATGCAATAGAGGTACTTGAAGAAATGTTTCTAAAATCAAACCTGGCTTCATAGACAGTGATTTATTCCTCATCATATTTAACTTATTTGTAGTAACGCCTACGTATTTTTTCATGTATTGTTGAGTGCGAGACAAATATGTGCATAATATGAATTGAATAAATGTATTTCCATAGGCCTAGTTTCGCCCATTAGGCAGAACACTGAGATTCTTCAGGGAATGAAAGTAACTGATGAATTGTTCTACATATGGCTGGGGAATTTGTCAAAGGAAAACAGAGATGCTAATGCTTTCCTGTCTATATATGGATCTGTAAAATTTTCTCAAGACAATGTTTAGTTGAATAGTACTATCAGGGAAAAAATAGTTGTGCATATTTTTAGAAAATATTTATGTAAAAGACAATTTTCTGATGAGAAGGACAACACAAAAAGAGCTCATGAGTTTACATAAGCTCTGTATCTTTCCTCTCTCAGAATAAATGAACACACTTCGTATGCTTCTCAAATGTGATAAACAACTAGAGAATGCTTTTAAAAAATGAACCCCATACCCCCGCCCCACAATAAAACCACTCATGTCGAAGTCGGTTGAGCCTATTCTAAGTAAAACTTAAACAGGTCTAAACACATTTCCATATAGAATCAGATGATTGTGAAATCATGAAAGTATTTTCTTAAAGAAAAAAATACATGCAAACTCTGATCTTCTGTCATGTTTTTCTTCAAAGTTAATCAGTTCTTCAGTAAAAATTACTTGGTGGTCTGAAAGACTAGAGGGCTTTATACTGTTTTAATTAAAAACTATCATATTTTTTTAATATTATAAAAACTTAAACCTTTTTAAAGAAAAATTTATTTGAAGCCTAATATCAGATTTTTAAGTTCTCTTCTACCAGGAAATCAAAATTCCTTGTAATTTAATGCAATTTCCAGATATTGCAGGAAAAATAAAAGGTATCCCAATAGTCTCTGGGAAGCGTTGCGTCTGGGCAATTGCAGAGGTGGTAGGTAGTTACTGAATAGGTCTTTTGATTTATCTCTGTTTTTGTCTCTGTAGCATGGTTCAGAATGGATAAGGTGAGTTGTAGTATTCCTTAACAATCATGCATTGTTTAGAGGCCTAATTCTGCAAAATGCATTCTTAGGTAGTTTTCATTTCATTGAGTAAATTGGCTCTTTGATGGAAACACACACCTCCTAGGATAACATTTTGTGTGTGTGAGTCCCACAGTTTTGTTGCATACACTTGAGGCAGTTTAAATAAGTTATTTTCATACTTCTGTGGAAGAGCATTGATTATAAGCAGGGTAGTAAAAAAAATACTGAAGCACATTCTTAAAATCCAAGCATGGATTTCACTCACCAGTGGCTGATGGTTTTTGCACAGGACCCCCTGGGAGTTTGAATGTGAAACAAAGATGTCAATATTATAGCCCTAAAGGGGAGCCTGGCCCTTCTGTCTATTCAGATTAGCATTATAAAATATTGCCTGAAGCATCCTGTTACAATTGTATTATTAAAGCAACCTCTTGTAAGTTAGCCAATGGCTAACAAATCAGTTACCGTAGTTTACTATGAAAAATGTTAGTCTACAGAATGACATGGCTACACAGCACTTATCAGTTAGAATATAAGTATTGAGTTTGTCTTTAGAAATCTTGAAGACCAGATTTCTAGAGAAAGGATATAAGGCTACTTTGGACATTTATCTCTTTCAATATGGCCATTCTAACTAGTGCTAACATTTTGATAGGTTGTAGTATGATTTATGTAGTGTGATTTTTCTTGACTGAAAAATTGATCTCTTACTACATTGACTTAAATTGTTCTTGCTTTAACCATTCTTACATGTTGAAAATGAATGTCTTTAGTCTTTTGCTCATATTGCACATATTGGTTATATATTTCAAAATAAAGGAGATTTAAAAATTAGTCTCTGTAAGTCTGCAGAGGGTTTCACTCTTTATGTTAGCATCATATATTAAACTAATAGAGCTGCACTTAGAGTAGCTTAAGTGTGTGTTTCCTCTTCTTCCTTGACACAGTTATTTTGTGTTATTTTAAAAATTGATTTATTTGAAAGGGAAAGTCTAAAAGTTCAACAATATTACAGAGCCAAAACTAATGTACTGTCTTGGTTGTAACCACAGATACTAGAAATGTCTGGTTCAGTAGTATTTTTGAGATATAGGGTCATTATTTTGTTATGAGAGGTAAAGTTTTGCGCTTGCTTACATGTAGACTCGTGATGTATATTGAAAGAGACAGCAGAAAGATCACGCCAGCAAAAGAGCAGCAAGGTGGCAGTGAATACCTGTCAAAATGCCTGGATCTTCTCATCTATCATATTGTGCGGGAGCTGCCAGGAATTCTAGGTAAATCCAGTTGGTTAACTGAACAAATCTTAGGTTTGTTATTCCATCAAGAAACAAATATCTCCTTACATATACGGGTGGAAAGACTGTATTGTTTGATTAGATGAAGTTTGCATGATATCAGCTTCATGAAATTTTTTAGTTACGTCATTATCAGATATTTTGTATTGGAATGCATTATCTCCTATATTAATGTTTTGTGTTTGTTGAATGGTAAGCCCCATCAACTCAGTCAAGAATGAGGCCCAAATGTACAAGAAGTTTTATCAATGTTCTAAAGATATTCCAAACATTGAAAAACCTAAGAGCAAATTTGCCTCATAAAACACAGATCTAGGAGAGATGCGGTAGACCATATCTATGAGGACATGTTAATCACTTACACTGAAACTTATGTGTTGAGTATTTGCTTCAGGCAGTTTTTCTGGAAAGCTTCAGCCTAGATACTTTAGTTGTTCTAGATGTCTGAAACTGTTTTGCTCATGCATAAAAAAGATGGAAAGATTTTCTCTGAGAGAACATCGGTGCTACTTCAGCCCATCCCTTATACTTAGGCATAAGGACTTGAAGTTTCAGCAAAGTAGCTTTTGTGCCAAGGGTATGTGTTTGGACAATTTTGTGAACATCTGCTGAAATTTCCCTAGTATTTGAGCCTTTGGAGTGAGGAAAAGCTACTTTGAACTTCGAGCTGTTCATGTATGTTCAAACAGAAATTTGCTTGGGTGTAGCAGCCGAAGTCCTGTCATTGAATATGCTCAAATTTGTCATAGTGGGATGAGGTACTGGGGAAGAGAGGACTTGCAGAAGGAACAGTGAAAGGCATGCATGCAAATAGGACAGAACCTGCAAATGGCAGGGTATTCTTTGGACTCATTGGTCAAACTGAAGAATTGAGGATGGCAAGATTTGAACATAGGGTTGATAGTGAATAGAAGAAATGTCACAGAAATTACTCTAGATGTGTAAGAACAGTGGGTTTGTCCTTCTTGGAAAAAGCTGTGCTATATGTTACATGAAAAAAGATGAGGTTTTCATTTGAATAAGTTAATTAGGAGTTAGTGAAGGAAGAAAGGAAAGAAGGGAAGGAAGGGACTTAGGGAGGAAAGGGACAAAGGAGGAAGGGAAGTGGGAGGAGAGGGGAGAGAAGGAGGGTAAGAAGAAAAGGACAGACAAAGGAGGGAGGAGGAGGAGAAGGGAAGGAACTGAATGGAGGAAAGTGTGGAGGGGGAGAAGGGATGGAGAAAGAGAGAGAACGGGAAGGATGGAGGGAAGAAAAGAGGGAGAAGGGAGGAGGGAGGAGACAAGAAGGAAGGAGAAAATAAGAGATTGCTGTTGCCAGTCTAAATCATCATTAAAATTCATATTAAAACTTCTGGTGGGTGAGATCTCCCACAGAATATAGAGTAAGAAGGCTAGATAGGAGGACAAGGAAGGAAATGCTGTGAGTATTCAAGGAAAGAAAGGGAGCAAAACCAACCCTGATTGTGTATGTTTTGTCATTAAATGATAAAACATTTTTTCATAAAATTATTTTCTGAGGAGATACCTGATTTATTTTTTGTCTTCTCTACATTATTGCGAGAATATTGAAAATTAAATGGTAGCACTGCAAAGGTCAGTAGACCTAAATGTCATGCTGCTATTTTAAAAGGAACTTTACTTCCTATGACAATGCAAATTTTTGCCTTGCTGCAAATACCTGATCCCTTTTTTCTAAATAAATATCAGGTTTGCATATTGGCTGTATTTCAGGATTTTGAAGTCTCAGAGTGTAAATGTTTGAGGCAGAAATTCACCTCCTACTGTGTGTATGTACTATATGCAACTAATATAGTAGATCCTGATATTTCCTCAGAACCTGAAAGTACTGTACATCAAATATATAGTTACTATCATTATAATACCTAGTACATCAGTTGCGTTAACATGTATTCTGTTGGATTTTTTTTACTACTGATTTATAATTTCAATGCATTGTTGACAACTGATACATCAAGCATAATTTTTGCACTTTGTTTTCCTTTCCAAGCCAGATCTGTGTGTTGGTTGTTTTTAGTAAGATAAAGCTATCTATCTGTATTTGCCCAAATTTATCAGAAGGCTTTCTAATTGCTGCAAGTATGACAAAGGAACATGTTCTGCTTGAGGAGGTAAAAGCTATGGGCTCCTAAGAAAAATAACCAGATTTGCAAAGTGGAACAGTTAAAAGCAGTTTAACTGTTGATTTAGAATTAATCCTAGCTGGTTTTTTTTTTAATATGCATTTATGTAAGCTCCTTCCTAATCCCCTCATCTTCCACCAGGTGTAGCTGTAAACCAAATAGATTAACAAATTGTAGAAATTGGCCTTAAAGATACATTTAAACAAATGAAATAAATTGTTCAGCTTGTGGATAATTTTAAGTTTTCAGTTGTTGTACGTGAAAAACGAAATTTAATTTTGCATTTATAGTATTTAATGTGTTTCTAGGAAGTAGATACAAATTGCTTAGATCATGCTAAAAATTAAAGTAACCATCTCTTTATCAGCTGCAAAATTAGCAAATGTGATGATTATATAGGCCTTAAAACATAGAAAGATAATAGATTGTTCAGTAAATTATTTGTTGCTAACCACAAAGAGGACTTGTTGAATTATAATATTGTGAGTAATTCAAAACAAAAATGTATTGATGAAAAAACAATACTTTGGTTTATGTGTTTGCAGAGTTTCAGGCAATGCTTTCTTTTTCTTGAGCAGTATATTACAGAACCAGTCACATCTTTAAGGCTATGTATTTTTACAGCCTAATTTGGTGCCAAGCTCTGTCATTTCTGCCTGTGTTGAAAATTGAACTCCATGGGAGCAGAAGGAAAGCATTGCTATTATTCAACATGAATAAACTCTGTGACTTACTCTGAAAGGAAGGGCCTTATCTGGCATGGAAATCATATAAAATACCGAATCCTGTGCTATATTTGTTTAATGTCTGTGTGATGTCCCTTTTACAGTTTTGTGCAGCCCTCTCATTGGGGGGGGGGGGGGGGGAAATATAAGTGTTCTTTCAAGAAAGGATTTGGCTTTCAATATTTTCAGGCTATAGAGACAGGATTTTCCTTCTTTGCATATAAGCTGTGACTTTTCTCCTGCTGCTCTGTTCTTTATGCCAGGCAGAAGGGGTCTTGCTTTTCTGAGACAATAGTTAATGTGACACAAATTTAGCATAATGTTCTTTGATTTTTTTTTTCATGTCTTTTCTGAAGTTTTGAAGTATAATTTTTCGCTATTGCAGTTAAAATTTTATTCCCTCATTATTGTATCTGAGATTTATTATGGAGGCAACTAAGTTCTCTCACTGACCTGCTCCACCTCTTTTATGAGAGTGTGAGAATTCCTGTTGCCTTAGGTCACTTGCATCATTGTTAAACTTGTGTATGAGAATGTATGTGTGTGTGGCTAGTGGAGGGATCTTTTGGAAGGCAGGAGGAAGGATGTTTTTTTTCTTTCTTCCAGTGGTACTATGCTGCAGGAAAAACATACTGCTTGAGCATTATGTCACCTACTAATCATGGTGAATTCAGCTCTTGGTCAGCTGGAAATCATGAGAATTTTGCTTTTTATTTCACTGGAAATAGAATTGCATCCATGGAATTTCAAGAGTATAATTCCATCCGTATGTAGCCACCTAAAGCCAGTGTGAGTGCACCCTGCCAAGAGGGGTAATTTCATCTTTGCTTCTTTACCTGCCTTATATTTCTATCCTCACTGTTTTACCAGAGGTCATATTTGCGTGCCTACCCCTGTAGCCAGAGCAGGAAGTTGGCCTGGCCAAACACTGAACTAGGAAAGGAAAATGCTGCATCACCACGCAGTCACGTGAACACTACCCTCAGCAGGAGAGAGAAGGCAGGATTGAACAGAGGATACTGGAACAGAGATGTTTGATATGTCACTTGCTGTTGTTTAGTAAAGCAATCATGTTAGATCAGTCTGAAATGTTGTTTTCTGTAGGTGACATTCTCACTGCCTTAACCAATGTCTCCGGACGTAAACACCCATCAACGGTTCAGGCCAAACAGCTGAAGATGTGCCTTCCTATGACGCCTGTAGTGCTTCATCTTGTGACATCCCCGGTAGTTTTGTTGTTGTTGATGTGTTGGGTTTTTTGGGGAAAAAAATAAACCATAATAAACAAAGGGCAAACTCTTGCAGTTGCCCAAAATCTGATTTCTGCTGATCATGGTCAGAATGGATAAAGTAGAACTTTTATTAATGTGTAGATAGGTTGATGAGTGTTCCAGCTATGTAACAGCATTAAAGATGTAAGCCTTATTTTTGCACCTTGTAAGACAACTCTAATAATAGCAGCAAATACATATTTTGTCCTCCCTTTTTTAACATGGCTGTGAAATACATACTTTACTTTTTCTGGCCATAAGATATGCATTTAATGTATTTTTTTCAACTTTTGCTAAATTCAAATAGGTATTTCGTCCCCAGATAGTCACAGAGGAGTTTCTTTTCAACTATGGGACCTTACTAGTGAGTATAACCACCTAAGTTAAGTCTTGTTTACAAAATATACATATGCATACAATTTTCGGAATTATTTTAATGTAATCAAATGACATTAAATTTATAAATTGGAGAGAGAATTTTATTCTGAATATAAAATATAAGCTTTGATTATATTCAAGACTATATATATTATTAGAAGGTATTTTCTGAAGTAGTCTATTGGGTCAAAGGGAAAATATGCTATCCTGTGTTCAAGTGTAGAGAAACTCTGCATGTGTTGCATAAACTGAGAATTTCCTGCGTGCTTTATTTTAGAGTAGAAAAATTTAGTTCTAAATTACACAGAAAATTCTTTCTAGAATTTTACGCTAGTATTTTATGAGTAGAAATGAAAGATCATATATATTTTATATATTAAATAGAACCTAAACTGTATTTAAGGTATTTATTCCTTTTGTCATCTTTTTCTTCATACCAGTACTTCTACACTGTATTTAGTTGATGAAAAGCTTACTATTGTAAGCTACAGAGCTAAGGTATTTATCTCATGTTAAAATCTACAACCTATTTATGACATTAGAAACAGAAAGTGAACTTTTAAACTGTGCTGTAGAATAGTATAGCAGAAATGAAGTAGTACTGTTGTAATGTAGTTTCCTCATATGAAAACAGTTGTTTCTGCTACATGAGAGAAAAAATATTCTGAAATTGTATATCAGAGTTAGGCAAATACTTTTAAGTCAATGGGTTCATAAGTTAGGTATTTACTTCCACAACGGCATGAAGAAATGCTAGATTAAAGTTTACTGTTCAGGGTCCCTTATCTTTGTTCTTTGACTCTTGATTCAAAAAAAATGTGGGTTTAATTTAGCTCTACTAAAATATTTGTATAAAAATTAGCATTAGAATGAAGAAAAAAATTTGAAACTGTAGATATTGAATTACAAAGCCTTTTATCTTTTAGAAGCATTCGTAACTAGGCAGTAGATTTATTAATGGTTTTGGATCAACCTTCTAGAAGGCGAAATCCTTCTGTCAACGATATAGGTACAGCAGACCAGGCACAATGTAAGTTTTCTTTTGATGTTGCTCCAGCTTGCTTGAACTACTGACTGAGGAAGTCAGGCTAGTTATACTAGCACAGCTTGCCTCTCAGATCAAGGATGAGAAGATTACTTTACAGAGTATTTCCTGCATGTTGTCCTTCTGTCTCCATCAAACAAAGCGGTTCAGGGACTTACATATACTATTTCAATTTACACATTAAAAATGGAGAGCAAGCAGTATATCTGAGAAATGCATATCAAATTTTAATCTATTTTATAGAACCATGTTATGATATGACTAATGTAATTACTTCTGGAAGAGTAACTATCCATTCTACCAAGCAACTCTACTCTGGAATTTTCCTTTCAGGCACATTCCCACTGACATCTATAAAGGGACATTCGATCATCAGCGTGTACTTTGAAAAAGTACTCTGCTATAATTGAGGGCTCTAGGACTTTAGCAAGACAGTCTTTCAGGTTTTTTGCTTTGTTTTTGTTTTGGTTGGTTTTTTCCTGATTTATTCAAAAATCCTACTCTTAAAAATAAGAAATGATTAGAAGTGGAAAGATGAGTGCTTGGTATCTGGAAGGAAAAGAGTAGTTATTTTCCTGTAACTGTTGTTCATTGAGAATTTTTTTTCCTTGCTGCTTTGAAGTTATTTCCATCATCACTGTAATTTTCAGTACTGTTGTGCAAAGAAATTGAGAGGGAGTCAGGACAGGCCTTTCATGTTTTCAGCTGTGAATAGAAATACATGGAAGACATGCTTTGCCCCAAAGGCAGAGATAATAGTAGGCTTCTAGCGGAGTGCATAGGGCACAGACTCACCTGTAGCAGAATACACACACCATTCCTCTCTGTTGCTTAAAAAAACCCAGATAGTTGTTTTCTTGTGTAAACGCATCTCCTTGTGTTTCTAATGTAAAATTAAGGAAATAAGCGTTAGTAGCCAGAACAATTTTTATATCAACTATACTGATTTTTCCCAATTGTTTCTGAGACTGTGATTAGGTGTGAAACTGTCTTAAATGAGCAAATAAAATAATACTCTCTTCCAAAACAAGTTAATTAGATAATAACTAGTAATTTTCTTCAAATGATCAGGAAGATAAAATAACTGGGGTTTTTTATAGAGGCTTGTTTTTTATGACTGTCTCTGAGATGCATTTGAATTATGAAATATATAATTAGTTTCTAACTGTATTTTTAATTAGAGAAGAATCCTTCAGATGTTTCTTACATACTGAGAAAAAGATAACCTATGTAGACACTTCTGCCAATTTAATATATAATAACAAAATTTTAATTAATAGTGAAATATAAAACAAGCATCATTTTTTTAATGGTTTAGATCATATAAATAAATAGGTATGTGTGCAAATTTTCAGTGAGAAAGGTGCTTATCCTTGGTAAATTCTCTGTGTATTAAATACTGCATTAGTTAAAAAGAACATACTATAAATTCTGCTGAGAATTTTCCCTTCTTCAGCAGACGTTAATAACTTGTCTTTTGCATTCCCTATGAAATAAACAACTATGCATAGAGGCAAAAGCAGAGTAAAATCAAGATTAAAAGGCAAAAGAATAATGGGTCGAATTGTACAATATTTCTTAATCCAGATTGTTAATATTTCATTGTCACTGTTCCTCAAAATGATAACTAATTTAGGTGATTTTTAATAGAAGGTTATGCATTTTTATATGTTCTCATGTGTGTAACTGTTTCCATAGTCTGTAGTGTGCATGGAGATCAAAAAGATGGTACAAATAACAGAAAATTGCATTTTCTAGAGGGTCTGTGGTCTTTTTAGTGAGTTATTTTAACATAGCCATGTCCAAGGTAGTTCAAAGTCTTCTTAGAAATTACTGTTTTCTGTTAACAATAAAGACATTTAATTACAGTCTATTTAGCTGAAAGTGTTATCATTCTTGACATTAGAGTAATAGTCCTTGCTGTACTCTACATTTAAGTGTCCAGCAGCATTACAGACTTGCAAAATTGTAACAGCTAGATCAAGAATGCTTTCAGTCTTTCATATCTTAATTATTATGACAGTGTTTCCTAGTGTAGGTGAATTAACATTTTGTATTTACACAGTCCCATAAAGAATTTAATGTTGTAATTATTCAGTGACTATGCTTCTTAATTTTTGTTTATAAAGTGTTGTAACATAAATGCCTTTTCTTCTATAGAATTTTATCAGATCGATAGATTCAGGAGAAACAAACTTGGACGGAGCAATAGGTAAGGTAACCTATGTTATTGATGTACTTTTTTTATAAGCAGGCATTATAACTGTTGGATTTTATAAATAAATACAATGATTTTTACTAATAGGGCAAGCTGCATCTGAAGAATTGATTAAGACTACTTTATCAATCTTTGAAGCAGTAACACAGCATCCTGTCTTGTTGACAATCCATCACTTGACCGTAAGTCTGACAGCAAATTAAATAGTTGCGGCTAATTTGCCTAAATCTATTGATAATAGAATGTTTTGAAGATTTAGAAACAGTTTAAATTATGGCTTAAAATATATTGTGGTTCTATTTGACAGGAGAAATCCTTATTGTTTATAGACAGATTTAATTTTCAAAGAAGCAGCAAGGCATTCAGACTCAGTTTACTATATTTAGTTGAGAAGTTAGAGGAAGAATAAAGGAGGGCTTAAGTTTTGAAATGGCAGTTCTTAAAATGATTTTCATGTAAATATAACACTTGATTATATAAATCTTTCTTCAGCCTCAACTTATTTCACTATGTATTAGTGAAAATTTCACACTTGATTTGTCATTATGCTTTTAATATTGCTTGGAAAGACCACCTCTGAAGGCTGAAGATCCCATTTTGTCAATAACTCTTCCTGATGAGATCAAGAGTAACAGTTTATAGCAGTTATGATGGGATTTTTTTGTTTACGTTTAACAGGATGCTTACTGAAAATTGCATTACAATTAGCAAACCCACATACTGTTAAGCTTCTTACATCACTAAAGATTTGTTTTCTTGGAAGTTTTTCATTAAATGATTTAATTTGAGCTAAGCTAGCTGAAGGCAGAACAGTTATGTTGCGAAATACTTGTCAGCAAATCGGTAGACTGGAATCCTTGAATCAGTGATTGACTAATAATTGTAACCTGTACCAGTGCATTTTTGTGCCTGAATTCCTACCAAAAGTGTAACCACCACACTTACTGGGGTGACCATTTAATTAAAACTGACACTGATGTGATTGTATTGGAATTAGGGTAAGGGCACACTCAATATAGCACTTAAGACAGGCATTAGCAAATTGATAAGTTCATAAGAATGAGTGATTTTAGGGATCGGGCTAGATAAGAATGGGTGGTCTTAGAAATTAAGTGGTTTTTTAGAAGCTGAATCCTATTTGGTGGGTGTGTTGGCTGAGTATTTAGATTATAAAGCCTTAATAAGTAAAAATACTAAAATTAATAAGAACACAAATAGGAATTTAAATAAGTTTAATGTTTATTTTCATTAATGCTCACAGGAGTGGTGATCAAGAAAATGGTCCTTATACACAAAAATCTAACCAATTAATAGTCAGAGGGGAAATAGTACAGAACTAAACAGAACAATTTAATATGGCAAAGGATGTTCTAGGAAAGAGATGTAAATGTAGGTGAGGTATGAATACCTATTGGTATCTTCTTACATGCCTGTCAGACTGCAAGTCACTGTATTATGACTGTATCATTCTAGAATCACCTCAATTTTTTAAAATAACTGTCTTGCTTCTGTGGGTTATCAGTATGTCTTATATTGACAGAAATATCTACCATTTTTTATGGAGGTCCATTAACATTTACTGAAATTGCAATACCTTGTGTCAGCACATTAAATAAAATTCCCCTAGCTGTTTAAACTTTAATGGTCTGAGGGTGGTTTTTTTTTTCCCCTGAAAAAATAGCACCTAGGAGACAGCTGCCCTTTACAACCCTTCTTCCCTTGCTCCCATCCCCACATTCAGCAGAACACTGTATTGAAGCCAGGGAATGATTATCCTCTCTCTTTTAAGTAAGCCCGGGCTACCAGTAGGTGAGTTTTATTTAAGTACCTGAATTTCTGGGGAACAGTTTACTTCATCACACATTTTGAAAGTTTTAGGTGTCTATTTAAAGTCCGTATGAACACATCGGTTAACCTTATGTAGCTAGAGAAAAAACTTCCTGCCTGTCCAGCACTTGTAAATTTATGACACACAGCATGTCTGTAGAATAGTTTCCCTGATTTAGAATAGGTGTATATTGAAATTTGTTAACTAAAAATAATGATATCCTTGTCAAAGAACAGCTTTTTTTGTGTTTGTGAAAATAAAATCCATTATTTCACTTGCTCATTTTCATAAGTAACAGTTCTTCCTAATTTAAAAGAGCCCTCCTGACACTCAGCAAATAGCCATTCAGGCAAAAAAGAAAGTGGAAAAATTGCCATGTATTTGGTATGTTAAATTCAAGAAATTGTCCACTGTAATTAATAATCTCTAACCACATCTGCCACTAGTGGTGCAAACAGTAATTAGTTTAATACTATTTACGAAGTCTAGTGTGCTAATTATACTTGAATGTACAGCATACATTACTTTAGCAGAGAGTGGTACTTCATCTTCTATGATGCATACAGAATATTTTTAGAATAGCTGTTACTCAAGGGATATCTTCTAATTGCTGCTTGCTGAGCATGACTAGAATCTATGAATATAAATGCCAGCACCCAGTGGAACTTGGTGCTTTTTTAAAAAAGTTGAAGCAAGACATGTTCGAGCTTCCAGATCAATATTTAAGTATAGCAGTGGTTAATAGGAAACTCTTTTACTGGAGAGAAATGTGTATCCTAGGCTGATTTCTGAAGCGTGGATTGCTCATTTAGACAAAGCTGGTTAAAAACAGCATTTTATGGAGGGCAGGGGGAAAGCCAAAACCTTCTTCAGGGAATGCATTTTTTTCCGCTGCAACTGTGACATTTCTTTAAAGTTTTAATCAGAAATTAAATGCATTTATAATGAAGTTTAATGAATTTAAGTAAAAGTGAGGTTATATTAAGCAAGCAGAATCAGTAAGTTTTTCAGTTGAGTTCTGGTTTTAGTTTGGCTGCAATGGAAATGTGGAAGTTAATAAGAATTTAAGAGCAACATCTCAGGTTCTTTTCCACTTTGAGATGAAAGGAATTGCTTGTTCTGGGTTTTAGTTCATGTTTTATTTGCCTTTGTTTTTGTACCTTGAACAAAGAAAATGAAATAAATTGATTTTTTTTTTTTTTGTGATCAAATTTTTGATTATCATCAACGTGAAGTCAGTTATTGAGGAGATTCATTTCTGTGGGGACTGGCTGTATTATATACTGCGAAGTGTGATAAAGTCAGGGAAAATTAATTGAAAGTGCTCAAATGAAAGCCAGTATTAAGCAGTAATTTCATTTTGCATGCAGTTGTGTGCATTTTTACAAGATACGAAGTAAAGACTAACACTAAATGTGACTCAGCAAGTTTTGACAAAACTGTAGATTTCCAGGTATGCAAATATGATGGTGAAGAAAAGTCTCTATAGACTGGAGTGAAATATAAAGCCTGATTTCTTAAACTGACACAAGTCCAACTGCCTGTTCCCTCCATGGACCTAAAATGGAAAAAATACACGTTACATTCAGATAATAAGTGTTATATCTATTTACTTTCAAATTTTGTTAAAGGTTTAGGTATAATTAACTGGAAGAATTCTGAGCTGACTGTATCATTTGCATTTTTCTCTTCTCTGTTAAGTATATTTATTTGCCTGAAAAAAGGTTGTATGGTAATTCAGAGCACCTTGAGCAGTGATGAGGTTCATGATGGCAGGCAGTTCCTGTGGGAGTCCTTTCTGTACTCTAACTAGCTCCCAAAAATGATCTGTATACTGCACAGATGATCTTTTACCTGAAGCATTGAAGTGCTCTGGTTGAGGCAAAAGTTGTCAGCAGTGATTCTCCTCTTCAAGGTTTTAAAACTTATTTTTAAAAATCAGGCTAAAATAAAAGCACTCTGAACATGATGAGTTGCTTGATGGGAAGTCAAGGGAAAAGCAGTATGACATGGAAGTATACTGGTTGACAATATAAGAGCAGTTATTTTCACCAAAGATGACAACACAAGGGTTAGGAACTTCTGCAAGTGCTTTTTTCTGCTCATCTTTTCCTTATTCAGCATCAGTGGTGTTCTTCATCCAAAGGCTGTTCTGGTCTAACCACTGACACCTTAATTTTGTCAGTGTAGGTTATGACTATATGAATGTACTGTACAGCATTTCTTCAATGACTTTCCCTTTTCAAGTAGATGAAAATTCTACACCCCATGTGGCTTTCTGTCCATTAAGCTAATCTACATGACATGAGACTTTTTTGTGAAACCAGTTCTTTACTAATTGACATGTTGAGTCGGTCAGTCAGTCAGTGTTATCTCTTCCTAGAAGTAAGAAAAAAAAAGAAACACCTCAATGAAGATTCTGAAGTTCTGAAGACTCTTAAAAAAAAATTAATGTCATCCTTCTCATTTTAACATGCATTAGATTATTTTTTTCTATTACATTCTGAGATTACTGGCAAAGTTAAAACATTGAGGAGCATGCTGTGCCTCCAGCAAATGCTTGAAGAAATTTGAAGGCAGCATGATCTTAATTCCATGGTCACTTTCAGCAATAACTTTGTGTGTAGAATCTTAATGAGAATAAATGTCAAGGTGATGTTGGACCTTGTGGATCTTACATGGGACTGGAAAAAAAAGGGCTTGGGAGCTGATGGTCTTTGCTTTGGTATGTTCTGCTTTGAACAGCAGATCAGGAGAAGATATTTGTCAGTAGTTTTAAGTTAAATGTATGCACACTGAAAAGAACCAGATACCTCTAGAAAAATCTCTGGAAGTAAAGTAATGGGCTTAGTCACTTGCGGGTTTGGATACAATAGGTACATGTAATGGATAGCTTAGTTTCTTTATGTAAATTTAATTCCTGGGTCTGATTTTCACTTGAGAGCAGCATGGTTCACAAATGCTACTGGACCAGGCTTTAAGCTTGCTTGCTTTTTCTGTCTGCCCAGTGTAACACCAAATGTCAAGACTTGGGCATTAAGCACTGATATGAAGAGCTCTGAAACTTGGTTTTAATCAAGGGAGAGATTTTTTAAATCTGTAATGTTAACCATATTAAGTTCTGTGGCATTGAGAAGAGGGTTAAGTTATCCATCTAAACATAGCCGAAGTTGTAGGGGATAGCAGGTAAGATTGGTTATATGCTAGTTCATTAATACATGATGGTTGTATGTGTATGTTGAATAGTTGAATGCATCCTTGCTGACTAGCACAAGTGAATGGAAATGCAGTTCTCCATCATCATTCTTAGTGGGGTACTTCCCGCTAAACAGGGATGTAGTGTGTTGGATCCTTCCACTGTGAGACCTTGCAGTGTTCTAGCTGCTTTTTAGTGGGTGCTTGTGGAGCTTGGACTTTGCTTGGTGAGGTTAAGTAAAGCTGAGGCAGTGGTTGTTTCTAACAAAGCAGGCACATATATTTAGGCTGCAGGCCTTGTATCTAACATCTTCTGAACAGTGGAGTGGAGACAATCAGAGAAGGACTGAAATTAGTTTTCCCTTTCAAGCCCCTCCTAGTAGCTGGTGAATACTTAACTACTCTGAAACTGTGGCCTGTCCCTCTCTCTTTTGAGGGTTAAAGTAACACACAGACTTCGCAGAAGAATTTCTATAAAAATTATGCCTTGTTTTCAAAAGGTCTGATTTTTGTAAGTAATAAAATACTGTAGAAAAGTTAGTACAGCTTTTGCTTGGTGCTCATACTTCACTAGTATTTTCCTTGCAGAAATCAGTGAATGTTATGGAGACAGATGTTCTGGGTTTGGATAATATATTTGGATTTCCAAAATGTTTTTGACAAAGTCATGTACCAAAGACTCTTCAAATCCATCAGTGGCCCTTCCATCTTGCCCTCTGACAGATCAACTTCTAACCAGTTAAAATTTACTAAATAGAGAATAGAGACTAGTTTTTAAAAATTTAGGTATTTTTAGAATGGTGTCTTACAAAAATCTGTGTTGCAACATGTGCTATTTATTACTAATCCAGAAAAGGGAATGAACAGGGAGGTGACAGAACTGACTGATGACACTAAATTATTCACGGTAGTGAAAATTAAAGCTGACAGAAGAGATGCAGAAGGTTTCAAGATATTGAGTGAAAGGACAATAAAATGACATGCAATTCAATAGTGATGAATGTCAAGCAGCACACATGGGGAAAATCATTCCAACTATGCATATGCAGTGTCAGCCTCTAAACTGCTTGTAATTGTTCTTGAGATCTTTTAGTGTCATTTTGCTATGAAAATGATAGCTGTATACTCAGCAGTAATCAGAAAGACAACGAGATTATTAGAAATGATTGGTAAAAGATCAGATGAAAAAGCAAAAAAAACCATCACTATGCCATGGTAAGTCCATGTTGCCCTCAAGCCTTGAATACTGAATGCAGTTGTGGTCATTTGCTCTCAAAGGGAATGAAACTTAACAAGAAAAAGTACAGCTCAATGATGTGAGGAGGAACTGAGTAGATGAGAAATTCAGCTTTGAAATGTAAGTCTGAGAGTAAATTTATGAATGGCATGGGAAAGATGAATTGGAAATAATTATTCATGGTTTTCATAAAATAAGAATAAGTAGGTATCAAGTTAGATGCTTTAAAATAAACAAGGAAGTGCCGTTTCATAAGGCATAATTGAAGTGAGGAATTCAGTGCCATAGGTATTGTACATGCTAAAAATATAAATACGTTTAAGATAGGACTGGATAAATATATAGGAGAAAAGGCCAGTAAGCATTATTAAATGCAAAAATGCAGATACAACCTCAGCTTAGGAAGTTTCTTAAGAGTTACTTTACTAGAAACTGAAGTTGTGCTTTATGCTTGGTCTATTTCTCCTACTCTTTCTCTACTCCTTTCCAGTTGTCAGAAATAGGATTACCAGGCTTGAGCTACTTTTTGGTTTTTGTTTTTTGTTGGTCCTGTACATATGTGTTATAGCTGGGGTATGTGAATGTAGTGTGTATGGAAGTTTCTAGTATTTCGTTGCTATTTTGGGTAGTAGTAACAGCACAGTTGTGGCAGCATAGCATTTGAATGCCATCGTTACAGAATTATACAATGGTGGCTTTGTGCAGTTAGGGATTCATCATGAACTGGATATCAGGCTATTTAGAAGATGGTAGAAACCCAAATATAGCTATGATCATGTTTAAATTCTCTGGTCTGTTTAGGCTTAAAGAAGAATATTTCTCACTTTTTTTTTAAAGTAATCTTAGTGATAAAGACTGAAACAAGAAAAATATCTGACTACCTTCATGGATATATGGAGATTTGATTCCATGTAGATGTCAGCAGTCATTTAAAAGAAGAAAAAATGAATCCTTGTTTGAGTATTCTTCTATTCGTTTCAATCCCTCTAGAAAATGCCATAATACTTATTCCATGCTTCTGTATACATAAGTTACAGAAGCGTGTGCAATTCACTGGGGAATTTATTAAAAATATTTTATGTACTGTTACACTTGAGTTTATTTCACCTCAATCAGTACTTGCTTAGTTCATATCTTGTTTACAATTTTGTGTACACATTAGTGAAAAAAGTGACCCAAATGGCATGGAGATCAGATGAGGGTTGCAGAGTTAGAAAGTATCTGATTTAAGGCTCGTGTACAATTTAATACGTGCCTCTCCCTTCAGTATGTGCATTGTAATATGCTCTTGCATCACAAAATAATTTTCCATAGGATTAGTGCTTCATTTAGTTGATCTCCTCACCATGCCAAACTGACATGAGGCAAACACCTGCTATGGAGAATTCCATTCTAAACAGTTTGTTTGCCAGAATTGAGGTTCGTGTTGGAAAAAGGCTAGAAAAAGCTACTACAATTATTTGAGACCTAAACAATCTTCTTTACAATGACAGTTTAAAATATATTTATCTTAGAAAAGGCTTAAGGCTGGCTTAACTACATTAACTAATGTAGAAAGACTACTGTTAATACTAGATGAAAGTGAAAAAAGATTTGAAGTTTTAGAAATTCAAGTTGCATCATGCTGTTATATACTGCCATCTTAATCAGTGTCAGAGTCAATGCTGCTGCTGCTGCTCAGTGATTCATACTAGTCTGACTACCTACATTGCTTCAGACAATCAAGAGCTGCTTGTTTGCCTCTTTTCTGTCTCATACCTTTAATTTACCACTTAAATGTGCCCCTTCATTTGAGAAGCATTGCAGTAGGATGGACTGGGTTTTTTGGTCTGAAAGACCTTAAGTACATACTTTTTTTTTTTTTTTTTTTAATCCTGCCTCAGAGGTATGTTGTAACTGATAAATTACCATTTGTAGAACAGTTTAGAAACCTGCACTAATGGAGCTGTTGGAGTGCAATGTAGCTTTATTATTTATCTTACTGAATATTAACTGATAAGACCATGAAATATTTCCAAATTATGAAGTGTTACAAAAGTCACTACATCTATGCTCAATAGCATTATATAGGCGTAATAGCTATTTGTACTTGCAAGAGTGGTTTGATTTCCATACCTTGAGCAGTGTCCTTTACCTCTTTACTGAAAGAATGTAACAAAGGCATCTTTTGGTAGCTTTTTTCAGAAGTGAAAAAAAGCTAGACTAAATTAATCTATTAATGGTCAGAGATTCATTTAACAGAGACCACCAACCAACAGTGAAATAGTTGCTAGTTGTAGCTACTGCCAACTAGAGGCTAACTTCATTTAGTGACCCCTTGTCACTTATACTTTCAGCTTCTATAGAAGTTTCCTAATAGTAGCTGCATAAATCTAGAGAAATTCTATCTTCTAGTATTAATCAGTAAAAGAAAATGCATGGAAGATTACAACACAGTCTTGTTACACCAAATCCTGTCCACAGTGTAGTGAGAACCTACACAGTAATTTTACTTGTACAAATAAATCCACAGACAAGCTATCTATCCATGATGCATATTTAAATATTGCAGGGCTGTCCATCCATCCTCTCCCCAAAACCAAAGCATGTCCTGTCTAAATAAATTCTATTTTACCAATGACTTAAGACTTGGCAATTCATTCTCTTACAGAGAATACTACTAATAAACTATTTTGGTAATATTGGATATATAAAAGTGAATTATTGCCTAGTTTCCCTTAAGCTGATTTCCAATGGAACTGAGCTGACTAGCCCTGTGACAGGTGATTAATTTGTAACAGTGGACTCATGGACAAGAAAGAGTTGACTGGATATTTTTTTTTTTCATATTTCAAATCTTA
Organism: Phalacrocorax aristotelis; assembly: GCF_949628215.1. Classification (NCBI taxonomy): domain Eukaryota; kingdom Metazoa; phylum Chordata; class Aves; order Suliformes; family Phalacrocoracidae; genus Phalacrocorax; species Phalacrocorax aristotelis. Next base: position 49,698,772 of record NC_134277.1, on the reverse strand, counting down.
ACTATGTATATTTAAATTTTAATGGAAGACTGTGTATTACCAGAATGGAAGAAGTTAAAATTTTATCAAGACTCTCTACTAAGCTTAAGGATATTTCATTAGAGGTAGTACATCTTTCCTGATATATTTTAATTCTATGCAGGTTTGTTTTAGAAGGACATTTCTTCTGATCACTATTCAATGATTAATGTATGGATTAAAGCATCAGGATTAACTGATATTTTAATAATCTTTTTTCTTAATATCTTACATCTGCACTGAATGCTGTATTTTAAATTAAGAGTCACTCTTAATGAATTATACTAAAGTTACGGTTGTTTTCTATGTAAAAGTACATTACTGTCTGTAACTTTGACAGCTTACCAGAGAAAAGTGAACTGGGTGGCTTTATAAGTGTGATTATGGATGCATTTCCATGATTATTCATCTCTTTGATTAAGGGCTCTAGCAGTAGAATAAACAAAGATGATAGTGTATCTATGTTCTATTTTTTCCCCTGTGAATAATCTAAGCCAGATCTTTCTAATTCTCTGTTTTAGGTTGAAGACTGTATCCTCCCTCCACTAGTTTCTTTGGTCCACAGTCAGAATGGTAAGTATATGGCCACATCAACTACAGTTTCCATGAATTCCACATTCTGGTTTAATTAGACTTCAGTGTGGTCACATTCTTGGCACCTTTATTTTCAAGTGGAATGGAGACTCTTCAGCTTGCGGTTGCTCTCAGAAACCACATCACTGCTTTTAAGCCACGAGGTCATGGCTGAGGAGAAAGAGGAGAGCCTCGACTCAAACAGCAAGCTTCTGTCTCTCATTAGAGATTCATTGTTGCCTCAGTAAGTATAATATTGCTCCTGTAATGGGGATTAACTTGATACTCAATCCATTTTGACAGTGTATTTGTTTTAACTACTCTTTTAATGTTTACATGGCAAAATGAAACGAGGAATAGCAATTAACTGCTGCCAGAGTTCTCTGCTCAACATCTTTCCCCTAGGTTTATTTAGTACTTTGTCATATACAACACAAACTACTTCTGTATGACACTCATTTCTGATACTGTGCCTCTGGATGCTCTTGGAGTGAAACAAGTTTCCCTTAGCTTTTGGGCTGTGATTTAAATATTCCTCTTTGTTCCACTCATAAAGTTAGAACATTCTAACAGCAACATCTTTTTGTCTATTTTGGATACTGTGCCCTCACGTAAGATGTTCTGAAATCATATGGAATGGCATATACCTTTTTTAAAAAGGAATAGTACAGGATGGATTAGTCCTCCATGATCCACCCAGGGGATACTGCCTCTAAATTGCTGTCCTTCCCTGCTGCCCCAAGCTGCAGAGTAGATGGAAGTACAGCCTGTGGGCCATATGTGGCCTGGAACTTCATTAATATGGTGAATGGTCAAATGAAGCCTGTTATTTCAAAATGACTGCAGGTGAGCATAAAGACAGCTCTCTGTTATGCACATGCATACTGTGAATAGGGGGAAGGAAAGCACGAATACAGGATGAGTAATTGTTTATTTTTCATGTTATTCTAGTAATGTTGCACTGTATTTTAATGTGTGGTCCTCAAAAGTTAATAATTGTAAATACTTAGCTGCGCTGAGTGAGGAAATTGTTCCCCACCCTTAAATTAAATAAGTGGCAGAAGGGTGGAGGAATGGATGCTGGATTATGATCAGAAACAGTGCCTTCCCCCAAAATGAGACTGTCTCTTGCTAATTGACTAATGTTCTTACAATTCGAAGACCAAAATTCTGTCCATGCAAGATGTGTAATCTTTTTTATGTGAGAGAGAATGGGAAGGAAATCTTAAAGCTCTGTAGAAAAGCTTATTTTCACACCTTTCTTCACTTTTTTTTTCCACTGGGAAATATAGAATTTATTATTATGAATTAAAATGGAAACTGAAAATATTATTTCAAAAATAGAGTATATGCATTGTTAAAAGCTGCCAGATACTTGTCTTCAGATAGGGGAAGAGACCTGGAGTCAAGTGAGACCAACTTCTGTCCTTGCTTGAACCTTTGCAGACATGCACATCTTATAAAAAGTTTCTCATTGAACACTGGGGTGGGGGAAAGTGTCATGCTAATTCCAGACTAAAAGGAAAACAGCCAGTATACTCCTGTCTCCAAGATAAATATGATCCTACTTTGGGGACTTCTGCTGCACTATCTTTGCATGTGTTGCATTGTAGATGTATAAAAAAGGATCTTGCAGTAGCTCATAATCTTGGTTCCAAGCTTTGAGTATTTCCTGAATCCGTTCATTTAATTCACCAGTAGAGATGATGATACTTGCATTTAGAGGCACTTTGAGATTATCTCAAGAACATAATTATTGATGTTTATGATATTTGGAATATATTAGAACTTTGTATGAATAAGTTTTACTCTGGCTTAGGAGCATAGTAAAGCAGTATGTAAATCTTCCAGTCATTCAGAAAGAGTTAACTGGTCTCTGCATATTTAATACCTGAACCTGTAGTTTGAGCCAGCCTCTAGTAAATATGTTCACCTGAGGGGAGCAGGTAATCAGTGCAAGAAGGCATAGAGGAAACAAAAAGTGGAGGAGGGATTGAGGATTTTCTGCAGAAAAGAAAACTCAAACTCAATTTTGACTTGAAAGCATCAAAACTCAGTTTGGAGAAGACTCAAAAAGAAACTAAGACCTGACCAAAGCCAGCTGCTTTGGATGTCAAAAAAGACACAATAGGTAAGTTTTGTTCGTCAATGTTCTAGGTATGGGTAGGAAAATACTGATGGGAGGCAGGAATGAATCTTCATACACTCTCTACAGTTCTCAAAAGAAGCTTTTCTGAATGCAGATGGGTCTGGTCTAAGTCTAGAGAGAAGGGAGGTCTAAGATTCAGTGTAACCGACTTGTGAAGATAACATAAAGCCCTATCCCAAGAAGAAGAGTTATTTGAAAACTCTTGAGATAAAAAGCAAAGAGACAACTAGCCTTTGTTTGGAGGCTGAAGAGGTGTTTGCTGATGTTTAGTCTTTCTGTTCTGGACAAAGGAATAGGACAGAGTGTGACTCAGCTGGAGGACAGTCAAAAGAGGAGAGGATGGATGCATGGCTGTTTGATCATGGGCAGTCTGTGTGAGAAAATGGGAATTTCTACCCCTTTTAATTCTGCTTTTTAAGAACAGAGCTCCTGAGTATGGAAGAGGGGGACCTCTGGGTTTGACGTGTGATGTTCTTTTTAAAGGTTATAATGGTATTCATTTGTGTATATATTTCATTCCTATAAATATCTTCTACAAGTTGGTTTGTTTAAATGTAAACCTGACCCAGGAGTAGAATTTTGGTCACTATGCATGGAATATAAATGGTCTTTATTTTAAGATAAAGGGAGGAATGCAGTGGCTACCACTTTTTTATTCTCTTCTGCATCATCAGTAAAATGGTAATTCTTTTAAATATTTGTGCATTTGTAGATCAGAAAGTTAACTTCCTCACAGGATTTTGATAGAATTGAATGAAGTTGTGTCATTTAATTTCAGTTCACTGGAAAGGTTATTCTCATGAACATTTCATAAACAAAATGAAACTTTCAGCTATAGAAAATGAATACAAGGCAAGTGCTTTCTGTTACATATCCAGACCTTCTTTTTAATCAGAAATTGAAACATCAACTCTTTTTTATTTCATTCTTAATATCCTAATTATATATCATAATTTGAAATTTGAGCCAGAACCAGCAAAAGGAGAGGAACGTGTAAATTTTTATTTCATTTGAAAGATTAAGTGGCTTGGCAGTCTACTAAGAACAAGCTAGTTTAGTAAGTACAAAGTCTAGGGTACTTGAGATAATCTGTTGATAAAATGTTTTCTCTTTTATAAGAGCGTAAGAGAATCCGTATCCCCAAATCTCGAGGTCCACTTGTCACTGTTAGTTATAGAAAAGATTGACAAAATAACTCTGTGCAGTGTAGTACCTAGAGTTTACAGAACCCTTTTAAAATGTTCTCTAAAACTGTTGTAACTAAATTGGTTTGTGTTTGAAGTGGCAGGTAAATCATTGGATGAATTCATTCATTTAACAAGTGTCTCAAGCATGGAATATTTTTCCCTTTGCAGAAGGTTCATGTATTCATAGTTTCTAATGGCCTTTATTCAGGCAATGTGTTTATATTCATCACCAACACATTCATTTTAGTAATCTGCATTTTCTCACATGGTATTTAGTTTGATGGATCACTGCACCTTCCCTTAGAAATATCCTCTACTGATGTTATCTTTGAGGGGGAGCGGAAATAGATTTTCAAGTAAGAGGAAATAAAGTGAGACTGGTTTTTATTGAAATCTGAGGAATTAGGATGCTAAGTGTACAGAATAGTAATAGGCTCAAATGTAATACATAAAAGGCTTAAAATCATTTAAAGTGGGCCTCATTTACGGAAGGTATCGATGTGTTTATAATAAAACAAGTGTATTACCAAATGTCAGATTTTTAAGCTAGAATGGCTGATTCATTCATTAGTACTATTAGGAATTACCATTCTGGAGACCTAAATCCATGTCTTGTGCCATGAGCAGATGACTTCTGGCACTTAAGTCACCTGACAGCATCTTTGCTAGCCTCAAAAGATTTAGTAATGGATTTTGCAAAAAAAAAATGGAAATAGTTCCAATATGTTTGGTAGGAATACATGTTGCTCTCATGTAGGGCTTTCAGGATCAATGTCTACTAATGCATTATAGTATTTTCTTCTTTTATGAAGAAAGAGATTTTTTAATCACCAATGAGAAACAGTTTTCTTTCAGGAGCTGGAATCTGTTATTTGTAAAGGAGAGATTTTAATCACTGAAGACAAGAAGCCAACACTGACTTCTAATTGCTTTATTGTGTAGATTCTCCCATGTGGTTTGCAACTCTACAGCAGCACATTCAAGCTATGATGTAGTAGCCATGACACATTGCCCATAGGCTGTGTACTTGTGTGGGAATGTAAGCCCCTGTGAAGGAGCTCCCGGAGGCTACATCAAGAACACACAGCTGGTGTGCTTCACTCTTGTTGTCTTAGAGATGTCCAGATCAGAGTCTTTGCCAGAAAGTGCCACACCTCTCTTTCCTTCCTGTGTAAATCAGAGTGCTGAGGCGTGGTGCCTGGGGAGAGGGAATCTTCGCTCAAGTGAAGAGCTAGCACACAGCAGGGTACATGCCAACACCCAGGTGGTAGGAAATGATCCATGTGCCTCAGTTCAGGCTGCGCTAGGGACCTCAAGATGTGAAGTAAAATTCTTGGTGATTTGCTTGATTCCACCCCCTTCCCCCCATCAGAATCCAAAAAGAAAAAAATGTAGTGGAAGCATTTTGTTGCACAAAACATGGTAACCTACCATATTTTCCTACAAATCATCCTTTCATTTGTGCTTGTTTAATTCCCTGTGGTTTTTCTTTTACAAATGAAGAGATTTATGCTTCTAATTCTATCACTTCCACATGTTTAGAGTAGCACTATTTGTAGTCAAAGACAGTGTTTTAACATGACTGAGTTTGTGTGGTTTTTATGCTCACATCTTTCTCTCTTCCATCATTGTATCCTACTACCCTCCAGATAAATTTTGATTGAAACAAAATAAAAATAGCCCTGTTTGGGTGGGCTTTACTGGAATGTTAGCAGCAACAGTAAGGTCTGTTTTGGTTTTCAGCAGCCTGTTTTCCCTTACCAAGATTTCCACGAGGTGATATTTGGAAATGTTTCTTATATGTTTTTCTTGTAGTTTATCTTCACTGCCATAGCTCTCAATGAACATTGTTTTGAAGTATTTTTGTATTGTTCTGTTCCATATTACTTGGAGAATGGAAGTATGCTGTAGTTAAAGCAATGTTTTTTTCAATTTTGAAATGAAATAAAGATAAAGCTCAATGCAAGTGTTCTTAAGTAAAATACTTCATTTTGAGAAAATCACTGTGTAAAAAAATACAGAGCTTAATCATACGTAAGTTGCTTGATGGTCTTCCTGAGCACTCAATATATCTTTTGCCTAATATTTTGAGGCTCGGTTTCTACTTGCCTCTTGAAGATTAGGGTTTTTTAATATATAAAAATAGGTAATATATATCAATAAATAAATCATATGCATATAGATGAAATGCTTTTCATCAATATCTATTTTAGTATGATATTTATAAAATATGTGTATATGTTTTATAAGTATATTAGTATATATTCTATAATTGCCTATCTCTGAAAAATAATGCGTTATTTTATTAATGCTGCTTTTAAAGTTAGTCTGATGCTGGTTTTAAAATACTGTTTCTAAGTAAGTCTTGTTTATTGCTTTGTACAGTTTCAAACAGCATTGTGCTTCCATTGTGGTTAATATAAAGTTTGGAAATGGAAATGATGTATTTTTAATATCAACTTTTTAACATGCATCTCTTGACCTTTTTCCCCCCCTTGCCTGCCCACCCCCTCTCCTCCCTGTTTCTACTCCTCTTCCCTCTCAGGTATGAGCACATTCTGATGGCTCCAGACCCAGTACCAATGTATGCTCTGAAACTGTTGGTGGCCCTGACTGAACACAGCCCTGCTTCTGTGAGGTGGTATAACTGTGCGGTCTCTGTTGTTCTGGGTTCTTTCTCTTCCAATTAATTTTTTTTCCATTAGGAGTTAGCAATAACTTAGATCTCATTATCGTACTACTTTGACTAGCACTTAAGAGATTTAGAAAATCTTTGGCAAGTATTTGTTATAGAACACAGTCTTATATCTTTTGTGCCAATTTTATATGATCCTGGTTATTTAAATATGGATTTAGCCAATGAAACTAGAGACAAAATCATAAGAATTTTAACATTAAAATTATAATTAAAAAACTTTAAAAAACCCCAAACAACCCAAAATGTGATAAAAAGTATTGTCCAGCTAAGCATATTTGTATAGGACAAAGGTGATGTGTTTGTAAAGGGTTTAGAAGAGTCAATTCACTTTAAAGCTGAGTGCTTCTGCAAATATAGGTATCCTTTTAAGTTCCTAAATACAGATTTTAATGTATAGGTACACTCAGTATGTTTAAAAGCATCTTAATGTCTCTTTCTTGTTCCAAAGTTTAGGCTGTGAAGGAGAAAAAACAAAAAAAAAAAGTGGTGTAGGACTTCAGCTGCATTTGTTGATAATAATAAAGAAGCATCTCCTGTAACAGTGCACACATGCAGCTTATTCCCCTTCTCAGATCAGCCCAGAAAAATCAGGTTGTCCTTGTACTCATTGTCTCTTCTTGGTGTCTGATAGTGTTATGGCTAAGAAGTCACTGCATACTATACTGTCTTGCCTTGGCTGAAACGAGCACAAGATAAAAACAAAACGCATAAGGAAATTTAATTTGTTTTCCCACTGTTTTCATTACAAAAGATGGAAACATCGTCTTTTAATCTTTTATGATGCTACTATGGACAGTGCTTTAATATACTAAGTAGACTAAAAATTAACTAGGAAATAGAGTGGCTTGAGATTTTAAATGGTTTGAATACAGTAAATGTGCTTAATTTTATTTTTATTATATAGAAGCTGTTTAGGCTACTGCAGGATTTTATCTATTATATAAACAAATAGTGCAGCTTTCTATTTTTAGAATTAATCTATAGGTATTCTAATACTTTGAGTTATAAAAAATAATTCTATAACTAGAATGCTGGATACTATAGAAGCACTTTTCCTCTGCCTAATGAATTATCTGGATTTGAATAATCAGGTGTATTTGCCCTTATACTCAGTGTAGGTAGATTGTGGATGCACACTCACCCTCTTGGTTGTCTTACAGCACACAGCAATTTTTTTCTTCTTCTTATTAAAGAACAGCTGTGGATATCCAATGAACTATTAATAATTTTAAATACCAACATATCCAGTGCTGTTATTTAAGGACAGGCTACTAGATTCCTGATACTAACACATCTCTAATTGTTCTGTTTCTCACATGTCTTACTGGCCCTCTTCTTTTACTTTCGCTAAATAATTTCTTTGGCTAGATTTCTGAAGGAGTGGAGTTTACGCAGTTCTTTTGGTATGTCATCTTCCTGATTCTTTGATTCCCAAATAACTTTAGCTGGAAGTAGACAATGCATCAAAAGCGTGACAGAGGTGAATAATATATTCATATTTGCACAAACGGCTAGTGAACAAAATGGGAACCAAGGACATGCTATAGTGAACATAGCTCACAGATATAGATCACAGTTGACTGTGTTTTGGTTTACTGGCTAATTAATCAGTACGTGTGGAGCTCAGAATTCCTCAAGGCATTTGCTCTCTTTTTCAGCAGTGGCAAATTCTAGTGATGTCCCATTAATGTGCTGCAGAATTAGAACTCTCACAAACATAAGCTCCAGCACATGTAAGATGGTAGCTGTAAAAAAACTTTAATGTGTTTCTATGAGCACATTAAGTATTTGGACATAAGTATTTGGATCATATGAGCATCCACAGGAGGGAAATCCAGTTCTAGAGAAGAATGAATGTTTTCTTGTTTGTTTTCACCTTCATGGGTTAGAGTATAAGAGAGTCAGGTGTTTCCCTTGGGTATCCACCTGTTTTCCCTTTTATATCCACCTGTTTTCCCATCACGCAACAACTGCTGTCTGATACAACCTCACCTGCTGTTTTCTTAGTAATCAATCTCTAAGTATTGGAAGGATGAGCTTTGAACAGAATTTGTCCATCAGTTTCCTATTTTATACTTGGCTCAAAGCTAACAGTCTGGTGTTAAGAGTGTTAATAGTATTCTGTTGTGGCTCTCCTAAATACCTATTGCCTTGTTTTCTTCAAGAGTTTTTAATGTTTTTTGATTACAAAAAATGTGGACACTAAAACTGGTATAAGAATTAATAGCAGAGTTTGTCTTTAGCTATTTTGAGACTCATGATTTTTCAAATAAATCACTGATATTAAGGAAACATGGGGGGGGGTGTTTCCCTTTGTTAACTTCTTTCCCTTTGTTAATTACTCTTGGTGGTTTGTACTTGTGTAGGGAGCTGTTGGAGGAACTGAACTTCTCACAGTGGGAGCAAATGTCTGCAGCAGAGTGAGATCTAATTTAGCTATGCAAAGTCTGTATTCAGAATGAACAGTATAGTAAGATATCTTGGCATCTGTGTGTTTATCAGCTTAATATATAGGTTATATGTACGGATAGAAAGTCAGACATAATCTATTTGTTAAGGGTTGGGGGTTTTTTTGATCCCTGCTTTGAGTCTTGTACAGTATTTTGTTGTGGTCTGTAACGATCAGATGGCTAGATTTTTCTAGTAATAAGGAGGGGTTGATGTGAATTTCTTAGCTTCTGTTAATATGGTCTATCGATTAGCTCTTCTTAGATGTTTTGACTATTGCAAGGTATTTTATACTGTGCCTACTCCAGGATACTTGTACTGAAATTTATAATGATTTTTAACTTGGCTTTAAGCCTTATAGATAAGGTTATGAAATTTAGCTATATATTTTGCTGTGCACTCTTCTATGCAGCTACTTGACTTACCTTTAGTCAGAAATTATAGCATTTGATAACATTAGTATATCTGAAAGCTAAACACTTGAAACTATGGAGTCTGATTTTTACGGGTTGCTAAAATAGACATTTTTGGTTGGAAGGAAGGGAGACAGTAAAGGAAATAGGGTAGAGGTGAGAGGAATGTCAGATATTGCATCAGATAATAATCATGAGAGTGGGACACATTCCAGTATTGTGTTATTAAGGTCATTTCCTGAGGGAGAAAAAAATAATAATCTAAAACCTCATGGTATGATCCTTCTTAGATTTATGGTGGATCGAAGGACAGGGGAACAAATTAAGGAACATTCCCTACCTCCTGTCCTGCCTGTAAATTTCCCAGTCAGACATTAGGCACTGCCCTAGAAAAGGGGAAGATGTTGCAGAAAACAAAATAGGAGGGTGCTGAAGAGCAACATAAAAATCTAAATGCTGCTTCTAAATGCCACAGATCTAGTACATGTGAGGATGAGAGATAGACCTTGTACACTGTAGCAGATTGTCTCGACTAATTAAAGTAACTCTTTAACACAATGTCTTTGGAATCATCTAAGAATGGTCTGATTTTCAAACTTCATTTATGCCACTGTTTTTACCCATGCGTTACCTATTAAAGACCTTTAGGGCATGTTTTAGAGTCAGTGCTAGTAATGGATTGATCCTCTTGTCATACGTCATGATGTTATACGTTGGCATTTGTTTACATTTCAGTATATTCCAAAATGATCTGTCTAATATCCATGCCTTCTATTTAAAAAAAAAAAAAAACAAACAGTAAAAAAAAACCAACCCCAAACTCTTTGGAGCTCAGTGTGGTGCTTTTAATTTATTTGTGTTGTTAGAATCGTGGTTTGGTTCACGAGCACTTGTTAGCGTTGTGCATAGCTTATCTTTGAGTTTCTTTACTGTTATACTAGAGGGCTAGCACTTCAGTGCTTTCCTTTCCTGGTGAATTGATTAATCTCGGCTTATTTTAAATGCTTTAAAATAATTTTGTTCTTCTCATTAGTCATTTTAATTTTCTAGTTTAAGGTTGAAGTGCTCACTTTGAAAAGTAGATCTATTTGCTTCTAAATTATTTCTGGTTTTATGTGTTTTCTTGTTTTCTGTACTGAATACAAATAAAATAATATGGAGTAGTTCTGATAGCAGGTAAGCCTATAGGGCATAGTCCAGCTGAACTGAACAGTAGAATTAGATGTTAGAGGTGTACATTATTAGTGAGAATATCACTATGCAGGTGGATTGAGAGACATTGTCAGAAGATGATACAGTTTTATTAGAACTTTGGGGAATATTTATGTAGATTTTGAACCTGATTCTGATTACACTAGTTTGACATCTGTGAAAACTGAGTTGTAAAACCCCTGATTTTCTTGTTAGAGAAATAATGCTAATATAAAACAGCAAAGAATTTGTATGATCTTTGCTATTCCTATTATTTGGTATAACATTTGCATACATGCTGCTTTATTCCATAACACCAGGCAGGAAGAGGATCTTGAAATATTAAGTTGTGTGTCAGCTAATAACACTGTTGTCACGTTGCACATCATTGTAATTCATATCAAAGGCAGCGGTCAGAGTTCATTGCTGCAAGTGAGTTCTCGTAGTCTAGTCATGTACTGACTGTAATACTAATCACCATTTTTAGTGTAATACATAACTCCTTAGTGTTACATTTTATAAAAGTTCCCCTTTAGTAAAGAAATTAGCTATTAACCTTATACCTGTAATTTTGTTTCTGCTCTTGTATTGCTGATTAATTGCTGAATGTCTAAGTTTTAAAAACGCAAGGCTACTATTTGATGTTATTGTTAAGTCAGTTATTCAAAAACGTCATATTGTAAGGTTCACATATTTACTCTTATATAAAGCATTAAACAGAAGGAGAAAATACCATTCATTCTTGGTTATTTTTACTTTCAATAGTGAATTTTTGCTATTGTGAATATAAATAGAAAATAAAAAAGCAGCAGGTAATGAGGAAGGATCAGTTGGTTAGGGTACAATAGTTGGAGTTGCAGAATTGAATTAATTCCGTTCTGCCACAAAACCTCTGCTCAGCATGAAAACCACCATCCAATCCATTGTTTTGTGTTCAGCTGTAGGTGCCTAGAGAAGACGACTATAGGAGGAAGGCAAGTGAGTGTCAATACTTTCTTCAGGCTTTCTCAGACCCCTCTGAGTTGTTTTTTCAGAAGCCATATGAGCAGATGTAGTGTTCTGTAGTAGTAGCTTTTGATCAGTAGTTTTTATTTCATTTATGTGGGTTCAAAAAGGTATTTGACAAACATCTTTCAGCATTACAGTATTCCATAGCATAATTACCTGCATGTGAAGATGTATCATCTTCAGGGTTTTGGGTGTTTTTTTGATGTTTCTGTTTACTCTAGCACCTGCCACTTGATTTGATGCCATCAGGTTCTTACAGTGAAAAAGAAGTACATACACAACTTCATAAACTTCTGGCATATTGCCTCCTTTAGCTGTACCTTCTGCAATCTGAACAGTCCTGGCTATTTTTTAAGAGTAGGGGTCCTTATAAAATACATTTTGAAAGCTCAAGAATACTGTATCAACCAGCTCTCCTTTGTCCACTTGCTGACTGACTTCTTTGAAGATCTCTTGTGGATTTGAAACTTCATCCCTTTAAAATTAATGTCTTGGTTCTTGCTCTGCGCGTGCCCACCAGTTCTGTTCTTCAGAATAGCTTCTACTCATTTGTTCAGCTTGGCATGCCTGTAATACCTAGATTTTCACCCCCCCATCTGACTTTTCTCAAAAGTTAGTATTCAATAACATTACATTTTCTGTGTTTTAAATCTCTCCTAAGAAAGCAGAAAGTTTTAAACAAGGTACACACTTTGATGTCAATTTGCCAGATGATGAAGTAAAAAAATAGGTGACAAAGTAATTTTCTCCTTCTGTCGTCTAATAAACCTCTAATTGTTGTTGGTTTTGGTAGGACAGCTTCACAAAGAGAGGTTGGAGCATAAACCTCTGTAGAGTGAACGTAGCCTACTGACTAGTTAAATTTCCCTGAAGAGAGAAGGCTGGGGTTGAAGAGGAGGTTTGAAACCTGGGTCTCTATTACACTTCTAAGGAAGACATTTGGTAACCGTTAAAACACAACAAAACCCCAGAACTACCCTTTTTAAAAAGAAAACAAGTGAGTAATGCATAAGACTGTGAATCCAAAGACAGGAGAATTTTAAGCCTTCATATTGGCTAGATCAGCCAGATTCCTGCTCAGTGTTCTGAATATTGCAAATCTGACTTTAGGCCCATATTCTCCGCACATATAAAGACAGATTTTTTTTACTTTTTATGACTGGAAATTCTAGGACCATGGGGACACCTAAATCCACATGCAGATCCAACTCAGAAATACTCCTATTCCCAAATGTTTCCTCATTATTTTATTTTAAAATAGATAAGTCATATATTTTAGATAGTTTGTTTGTGGGTTTGGTTTTTTTTTTAATGGAGGAGATATTCAGAGGACTGAAAGACAGCCATGTTGTCATAACAGTTAGTAGTTGTATTCTACCTCCTTACAGTTTTATTAACATTCATAAAGTTGTTTTTTACCTATATAGTGTTTACCTATATAGTTTATTAAAACTGATTTTTAAAAGCTTCAGTTTTAGCTTATTTTTTTCAGCTCTGAATGGGTTTCCCCTTATGTCCTCTTTCTTTTGGTAACAGAAAATGAGCTTAGATTTTTAGCAAGTTCCAAAATATCTCCCAGTCTCTCCCTTAGAGACTCTGCATAGAAAGAACAGTTAGAGGTAATCACACATGTAAGAACTACAGTCTTTTGCACAAATTAAAATCTGAAACATTGATCTTAATTTTCAATTCAGATTTTAATCGCATTGTTGAATGGATGGTTTAAGTTCGCTTTAATGGCTTTTTTCTCCTTTATATATTCCTTAGTTATTTTTAAAATATCTAAGATATGCTTGGTTACAAGTGCTTCTGTGAAGGAAAGGTCTCGCTTTGTGGAAGGCTTGCCAGCCTTCCGTTGTATCTCCCTTTCAAACTTCTGCCATTCTTCAGACATTATGACAGCCCTTTTGTCATGTAATAGAATGAAATTTTGTAGGAATTGAGAACACTTGAAATCAGTGTTAGCTGATTGCCTGAAGAAGTGATCTCTGGTGTGTGAACTGGGACCTTTGCTTTTATCTCACCCACTCTCTTCCATTTGTCCCCTGTCAGCCATCTCTCTATCAATGCAAAGCTGTGTGTGGTTTGGGTTTATTGTTGTGTTTTTTTTAAATTCAGTGAGAATTTTCTTGGGGGGTAGAAATATGTAGAAGAATTTACAATACTGTAGACTGTATTTTAGAACAGGCCCCCAAAACACATAATGTCCTTTATGCTGCTTCATTGCTTCTCGCTGTGTGATTATTGGCAGGAAATGTAAAGAGAGAGGAGCCTCAGATGGGTTATGTTGAAGGTGTAAGGCCTTCCTTATTTAGTGCATTGAAAACATGGGTCAGTAATATAGCAGATGAGTGTGTTTATATTTACGCCTTATAGATCACCTCTCAAAAATCTGTATGGGTTCAGAAGCTTTCAGTAACGTTATCTGACTAACAAAGTGTTGGATGCCTGAGGTGTAAAGTGAATGCTTTGCTGTCTTGGAAATGTTCTGAGGTTACTGGTAGAGTGTTGATTTTGTTGGTGAAGGAAGTACTTTCTCAGCCTCATTCTTTCTTTTAACAGATTGATTATAATGTAGGGATAAGCATAATAACCTAAGATCTTGATTGATGTAAAAGACTAATTGCAGTTCTTGTTTGTGCAAATAGTTCTGCATAAACACTCTTGGGCTTGAGAGCACTTAGCTAAGGCCAGAAGCAAGAAGTTGTTGCCTGTCATACTACTGTGGTTTTCATATCATGGAATCATCAAATATCTCAAGTTGGAAGGGACCTGTAAGGATCATCAAGTCCAACTCTCTGCTCCTCACAGGACTTCCTAAAACTAAATCATAGGACTAAGAGCATATGACTACAAGTTTTTTTCAGAATTGTCTGAAGCTTTTTAATATATCAAATCAGTTAAAATTATTTGGCAAATGATGATTTTGTGTTTAAGGAATTGTATCTGCTTAGGGCTGAAAGCTCAGCCAGGCTTGACTTTAAAGTTATAAATACACAGCAGCTTAAAAATGTTTAAAAAAAGGCTTTGTAAAAAGTATCTGAGCTATGGTTGCAATAACTTGTCTAACCAGCTAGATTATTCTAGCCAATATTATAATTTTGTGAAGCATCAAGACTTATTTTATGTTAAATAAAAATCTGAAAATCAACTTAGAAAAACTGTAATGCAATTTTTATTTAATATAATGTTAAAAAGTGCAGAGCTGGAGAAAGGACTAACATTGTGCTTTCGTGTCTTCAAACAAGTCTTTAAAACTTAAGGAAGTACAGAATTGTTTTTCTTATTTTCTAGTTGGATGCAATAACAGTCTAAAATATGCGATCATAACTTGGCAAAAACTTCAGAAAATATTAGTCTTCAAGCTTTAACAGCAGCATCACCAAAAAAACTCTGCTTAAAAAAAAGGTTTAGGATCCTTAAAGGAAGTAGGTTTTATTAGACTTTCATCAGTTCTGTTTGTGATGATTAGTGAACTTCATCCTGAAACCAAAAGATTTCTTGAGGCATAATACTTCTTAAAGTCAGTTTTCAGAGTAAGATACCATGATTGTAAATAAAAGGTTTTCAACTGCAGCATTTCTGATTCTTCAGGAGGGTCACTGGGTTTATCAAAATTATCATGATTGCTTGACCATTCATTGGGTTTTAATTAATCTGATATTAAAAGTTCATGAAGAAATATGGTTGTTTTTCTAAACATCCCAAGAGCCTGATTGAGAGATGTGTATTTTTAAAGTAAGGTTTGCATTTCTTTTCCAGCTGTGAAGTCCTCATTGCTCTCCATTCTGACAACATGAACTCCTAACAAAATTTCACTGGGGTATGTTATTTTGTCTGAACTAATACACAGATATACGTCAGTGAAATAGCAAAATTTGGAATGGATGATTGACATGCTTTGATTCAGTTAAGTCTTGTAACTGGGGTACTTAGTAGATCACTTTGAATCAAATTAATCAGGGACTTGGAAATGAGTCTCCTAAGTCAGTCTTCAGCAGAAACAAAAATCATCCAGTTATTTAGTCTAAGACTGGACACATCAGTACAGTCCAGTTTTCCTGAAAATATTTTCTTTCAGAGTGAAATAAAACTAATGTTAAAATGTGTTAAGGCAGTTTGAATAGAATAATTTTGAGTGTATTTGCAAATTGTGGTATAGATTCACCTTAAATTTTGAAAATTGTCCCTATTGTTTTGTTCTGTAGTAAATTCTAATTTCTAGCAACAGTCATGTAGAGCCTGGAATAGTTTTGATTGTTATGCACAGTGAGAGGGAAAAAAATCTGTAAAATGATCATGGAAAATTGAATTAATCAAAACTACAGTTAGTGTCAGTTTATGGCTTTGTAAATCAGTTTCTGTCATTTTCTGCAAGTTTGTATAATACATAAATCAATGCATAGCTTTCCTGGTTTCTTAGAGGTAAGCAGAATAACAAAATTATCAACCATGTATCCTTATTGAAACATGTCACTGAACAAACTGAAATAAACTGTGGTGTGTAGGTATTATCACTGACAATATCAGAGTATTTTTGTGGCCCACAATGGAACCAGCTAAATCTATTATCTACAGAAAAATAGGCTCTGTATTTTTAAAAAAAAAAAAGTACATATGTAATCTCAGAAGTAATGTTGCTTTTTTTTTCATTGTCATGGTACTGGCCAACTAGAAATAGCCTGGCATATTACTTTACATTATAGATCCTAGCACTTCACAGCTAGTGCATTCAGAGGAGTAATTTGTCCTTTCTACAGTACCATCAACAATGTCAATTGGAACACTGTGGGCTTAAATATAAAATCCTTGATATCATAATGAATAAAGACGTTTTATAATCTCAGCAAGAAAGAAAATAGGACACTGTTAAAAATGGCTTGACTGTGTATTTTTAATGTTTTAGACTAAATCAATTCCTTTTCAAAGCTAGGACAGTACATAGCTGTCAAGAGACTATGAAGATAACACATAATGGAAATATATTAGTATAAATTTTTTAAGCAAAATATCCCTCAAGACTTAGTATTCAAGGGAAGAATTACAATTTTTTAGATCAGATGTTTTAAAGTAGGCAAACTTAGTGTGGTTTCTTTTAAAAAGTGAAACAAAGATTATATTTACTAAAAAGCAGGAAATGTATATAATTCCAGTAAGGCATGAGTTCTGTGTTGCCACTGAATGTGCAGAGCACAGTTGCAGAGGCTGCAACTTTGTTAGAGAGCTTCAAGTCCTAGTGTTCTCTTGTTTTATACCATGTTGTAGGTCTGTAATGTTTCGGGTTGATATCACATACACTTAATTTCTGACTTTTTAAAAAATTTAATTTTATTTTCACGCCCTCTTGTAATTTCTGCTTTGCTGACTGGGAATGTTTTTGTGTTGTGATTTTTATATAAAAGAAGGGGGACACTTTGTTTTAGGATTGTTACATAGGTATTCTAGGCTACTTGTGAGTAGGCAAGGGTGAAATTGTAGGAAATAATGGGGACATTGATAAACACAATATGTTGTGTTTTAGACACATCAAAAGATAAAAATTTCTATAAGAATATTAATTTTGTGGCTGGAAACTGAACAGGAATTGAAAATACAAACTTTTCTTCTTCAGTAAGCTTGCTGAGACTGCTGGCAAAATGACTGGGATTGCATTGATGTTCTTCTAATAAATGTGTGCAACAGACAGTTTTTGAGCTTATGCTGGGACTGAAAGTAAGCCCCTTTCATTTCACCACGTAATTACTGGAAATTATTAACAATTCACCTGCTGATACTGCTATGGATCAATACATTTAATACAAATTTTCATATTATATTTAGTGAAAAACATTTTCCATGAATTTCACATAGTCTGACAGTTGTAGCAAATACTAAAGATATTTGAAAGGAGAAATATCGTACTTCAGATATTTTTCTTACAGGGGAGTTGTAAGTTTATTTTAATTCTCAAATTTGTTCCTTTGTGTTTATGAATAGCAGTCAGCCTTTCCTTGTTATGTTTCCCATGTTCATTATTAATTATACACTGTGCAAGATCTTTAAAATATAATAATCAAATAATGGTGATGCATATCCCTTTTACATACAGATCTTCATTGTTGTGTTTATCTTCCTTTTCCGTCTACTACAAAAAGTAAAGCATTAAATAAAAATCTAATTATTCTATATCCAACATAATTTTCTGCCTGCAGAAAGGCCAAAAGTCCTCTCTTCCTCCTTGATCCTGGGTCATTTGAAATATAAACTACAGTAGCTGAGGAAGCTTAGGAACTGGAATTGAAGAATAACACTTTCCAAGAAAATTGACTTTAAAATAATTGGACCCCTAAAGACAAGTTTGATAAATCTTCTCACCAATGTATTTTATGGTAGATACCGTTGTAAATTGTGCCTTGGTATAATATTTCTTAAAATCAATGGTAAGATCACTGTCTTTGCCTTTGAACAGCTACTGAAGGGCATGGTATGAAGTGTGTCAGTAAGAAGACCTTGAAACTTTCCAGTTCAGTGGTGGGTCTTTATTATGTGGGATTCACCCTGAAAGAATAAATTTATGTGAACTCTTCTCTAATTTATTCAAAGTACAAATGGCCCTGAGAGGCTATTCCAACTTAAAAACTCATATCCCTGAGTTTACTTGCTGTTTGAGAGTGAGATTGAGGAGTTTCCAGTTGACCGTCTCCACCAACTTTCTTTCTGTGATGCTAAAGTGACATGAGGTTGTGGATGTGTTGGCCATTCTGTGTTTTTTTTTCCTCTAGCTTTTATTGCAGATTTTCAGTTTGATAATACAACCATTTGCACATTTGTGGGTTTGAGTTTTTTTGTGAACTATCCAGACCAAAAATATAGACATGAACAGCACCAGGCTGCAGTGCATCATGCTGTAAAGAGCGTGAATTCTTAAGTCAGTTGTTAGGCATCAAAATCAAATTCTGTTAATATATAAACTCCTGGTATTTATTGTGACATGTGTCTTATTTGTTGCACTGCTGTCCTTCTAGAAAAGGTATTTATTATTCTGTATAATGAGAAGTGAAGGACTAATTAGTAGTGTTTACTCCAAGTGTAGCAATCTATGACTTTTCATTAAAAAAAAAACTTATGACAATACTAAAATATACTGATTTTTGAAAATGAGGTAACTGAAGAGCACAAATCTCAGTGTTTTGGAGAAATCGCTGCTCTGTATTTTTACAGAAGAATTTTGCCCTTCTTCCTTTATTTAGGGACCAGCTGCCACTGTAGGTATAGCCTACGTGCAGGCAAATCCTACCTATAATGGAGGTAAACAGTGATCTGGACATGTAGAATGTATGATTCTGTATTTGAGCAGAGAATTTACTAAAAAAGTTTAGTTGTAAAAAGAAAAAAAGGTAAATAAGAATATTTGTCAGACTATTTTAATTAGGGGAATAAAATAGTTACATTATTAAATTGCTTTGCAAGTGACACAAGATCAGAAGTTTTATTGATTTCACTATAGGGTTTTTTTTGTTTTGGTTTTCCCCTAACTTGGTATAATACCCAGCTTGAACACATACAACTGAAATATACCATTGCATTTTCATCAGACAAGGAATTCTGTATAGGGAGCTAGTACAGATATTCTTGATGCCCAATAAGAAAGGAGTTAGTCTTATGCTCTGTCCTCAAGATTTCCTTCGTTAGTGTGTACCAGAATTATTCCTGTGAGAAGTGAACACAAGGCAGTGTAAATTAACATCCTGGTATTTGGTACTTCCTTTTGCATGCAAGTGCTGAGACAGAAAGCTTAAACTCTAAACCCGAAGAAGTCCTGTTGTAAGGCTTTTACTTCAAAGTAGATGACTGGGATTGTTAAGGAATCACACATGTAACAAATAGCCTTTGTTCTGTGTTCGGTGTCTTACAGTAGGTTGTATTTTGCAAGAAGGCAATTTAGGATGTCTTAGAAAAAACAGATTTTGCACGTTTTTTGAAAGCAAAATTGGAGACAATCTCATTCTGAAAATTGTTTAAAAATTCAGACTGTACTGATGGCAAGTCTTATAAAACCAGACGACCACTTTAAGCCATTGTTGTTTATTTGGGAGTAGACTTAAATGAGAAGAAAATGTGAGTACTCGATATTTAGAATTATAATTTGCATATATGTATGATTTGTATGTTTTCCAAGCAGTATAGGACCTGATCTAATACAAATTTTTAAAAAATTCTACAAAGAACCAAACTGCTTTTGATTTAGAATATGGCTATTCTGTGAAATAAATTCCATAGCTAAACTCCTGTAACCTGATTCATAACATTTCCTTTGTAAGACAGCAATGAAGAATGTGATGTCTCTTTCTCTCTCCTTCGTACACATATATACAAAGTTGGGATTAACCAGACTTAAGCTTTGTCTTAATACATTGCTTGATGTGGCTTTATGCTTTAGCTAAGTTATGTGTATAATTTTCTTTAAAAGCTGCAGCTATGTCTTGTTTGAATGATAAAGGTTTGCAGGTGACCTTTAAGAATAGCCGTAGTGGCTATAGTTTCATCTTAGCTTATCTGAGCAGAAAGTATAGCTGACTTTTTAACAGTCGGGACTGCTTACAGCTTTTGAAACCAATTGTTTCAGAATTTACTCTTTACCACAGAAGAGTTTTTCTAGATTTTACCTGAACTAGGATTGCTTAGCTCTTCTTGGTATTTGACTGTATTTTACTGCCAATGTGTTCTCAGTTTAAACCTGCTTATGTAGCAAAATAAGCAGCTTTTGGTGGGGTTATAATTCCAATATGCTGTAAGAATAAGAAGGTTTTTGCTGGCAAAATTTTTTTTTTTTTTTTTGTCAATATGACTGCTGTTACATTAGTTGCTCTTTTTGGGAGTGTCTGGTGTTTAAATTACCTTTTTTACGTCCAGGATTGTGATACCCACATCAGCAAAATTCTGTTTTACAGGCATGGTGTAAGCTTTTAATTTAACTAGTAGATTTGGCCCTGGAAAATGAACTTCAAATATAATGACTTCTCTTACCTGCAATCATGGGACTCTGTTATCACCTGGCTGTGTCCAAGATGCCATAACTGTCTATTTTAAGAGTTATTAGATGGCACAGGGGAGAACTGCTTTCACGTTCTCCTGACCTATGTAGGGAATTTGTTGGGATTTCCTTTGCATATGTATATTTTTTCCATCAAATTAATAAGAACAGGAAGTGTCCCTAAATTCAGGCTTCTTAGCTTAGAAATAATGAGTTTCTTTCCTTACATAAACTCTTCTTTCTCTCTCAAAATATATTATGTTATCTGTTGGGTGTAACTTGTGCTTTTACGCATTTCCACATGCAGGAAAAGGGAACACATTTGGTTCAAAAAGGTTGTTACTTAGCTACATTGGACATGTTAATATAGGTGCATACATTTATATTGTTTTGTTATGTTTTGACCAATTTAGTGGATGTATTTTACTTGTCTCTAGGTCTGGATGCCAGTGCTGTACAATGTAATAAATAATCTCATGCAAAGCCCCTGCTCCCACCCCCACCCCAACTTCGTATAGATTTTGTATTATCATCATTATTACATTTAGGTAAATGCAAGGATCAGAGAAATAGGAAACCATTATTTATACTTAATGCGCATATATGACTTCTAAGTAATTTTCAGTTCTTCATAAATATGGTTGTTCTGTTAGCATGCCTTTCACTCCTTATTACTGTGTTATATTTCATTTACATAACATGATTTACCAAATACGAATGACCAGGTGACATTAATCTAAATGAAGCATTTTATTATTTTATGACCCTTGGATGTTTGTTTTTGCCCCCTTTCAATTTTCTCGTTAAGTTCATAGATCAGAACGTGCAATTCCTTTTAGTTGCTTCAGTTCACAGTCTAGTGCTTTAGCTTACTCGATCCATAAGAATAATACCTTCTCCTCTTTCTTACTGGACATGAATTAAAACTCTTAAATTGAAACATGTAATTTTAGGAATGTATGGATTCTTTTTAACAAATAGTTTACCAAACAGAATGAATCTGATTATCGTTGTACCAGAAGCCAGTATAGGGTACTACACAGTAAAACTTCAAACATGAAACTGAATGCTTATTTTAGTTGAATACAATTCCTGTTTATTCGTAGAAAACTTTATAATTTGTGTTGTTAACTGACATACTACTTACCAGATAACTTTGTAGTATGTTCTATGCTGAGTTCCCTGAATATGTGTGCAAAAGCATCTGCCTCATGTTGAGCATACAGTCATAGTGGACGTCTTCAACACTTTCAGACATGCTCTCCGTGCTTGAGTTGTGCATTTGTTACATGGACTTCATAATACAATTTTGTCTTATAGCTGCATCACAAGGCTAAAACCTACCTAATGTTTATGAATCACTTCAGTAATGTTATAAAGACACAAGAGAAAATCTTTGAAAGACACAATTTGGCATTCCTAGTAGTGTTTGGTGAATAGGCATCTAGTACAGTGTGTAAAGAAAAGGGAGAATCATTCTTCAAATTAGACAATATGAGAAAGAGTATGTAATTATGTAATTCAAAAGTCTTTATAGTGTTTGTGAGAGAAACACATGCTTTACTAATAAATAAAAGTGTTTTGGGTTCTAAGAACAGCAACACTGCATTAATGTAAAGTATTAATGTTTTTTGAGAATATTCTTCTTATAAATATATATATATGCGTGCTGTTTTTTATCTGATTTTGAAATTCAGGAGAATATAGCTAAGTTATTTTGGGTAACTTCTCAGTATTGTCAAGAGAAGTGGCTGACAAATGTATCATATTAATATGTTAAACCCAAGAAGTTAGTTAATGTAGCATGCTTTAAGAAACACAGTATATATATAGTTTCACTATGTGCACTGAGTCTGCTAATTCAAATTACTTAATGGTGCACGCTGACTGCTTCATAGTATGTATAGTACTATATTTCTGAATTTTGATTAATTTCTGCCATTTAAAAATACTAATTTAATTACTGTTCCACTCACTTGAATTGCGTCAGTGAAGCAG
Organism: Phalacrocorax aristotelis; assembly: GCF_949628215.1. NCBI lineage: Eukaryota > Metazoa > Chordata > Aves > Suliformes > Phalacrocoracidae > Phalacrocorax > Phalacrocorax aristotelis. The sequence continues at coordinate 49,676,076 of NC_134277.1, read as the reverse complement.
ACCTAGAAGTAATTTCCAAAACAGTATAACGTTGCTGTTTCTATTTAATAGCTGACATGGAGCTCATTTTTGTTGAAAGCTAGTCAAAGGCTGGGGTTCTGGGTCATGGATTTTGGCAACGGCTGTTCTACTACTCTGCTCCTTTTGTGAGTTTAGTGTGTTAAATAAGATTTCACTTCCTCTCTTTTTAAATAAATCTTAAAACATGTTTTTACAGACTTGTGGAAGAAATCCATCTTTTTCCAGTTCTTTTCCAAGTCATCTTGGTAAGAATAATTTTTATATATATATATATATGTAAATAGATAGGTATTGTATTTTCCCAAATAAGGTCAAGCTAGTAAGTTTAATAGGGCATGTTGATAAAATAACAAAATGTTGATAAAATGATTTGAATAGTTTATTAATACAAAAAAAAATCTGGCATAAGCAGATGTCTGTGATTCTCACCATCTACTGTATAAAAAATTTAAGATAAATATTTCTTTCTTTTCTGAACCAAATAAAAATCTGAAAAAGAGAGTTAATGATCTTGATCCTTAATTAGAACTATGTATTTGCCCAGCCCAAGCAACTAATGCTGAGGAACTTGTATTTTAACTCAAATTTGCATCAAACCCAAGTTTGACTACGATAATTCCCACTACTTGCTTTTAGAATTTCTTTCAATATAAAGTATTGAGAATGTGATTTTGGATAGTCACATGCTGAATTTCCATCCCTAAGTAGGATCTGCCAGTTTTGAAGACCATGGAAAAAAAACAGTGACGGTTTTGTCTCTGGAGTGTTGCAAAACAAATACGTTAATGAAGAAAAAAGATCTGTAGGCTAGTTTGGAAGCTGGGTACTGTGCTATCCACTAGCCTTGTCAGGGCTAAATTCCACAATCTCTTGTTTATTTTTTCAATCTTTTTGTTCATGAAGTTGTATCAGGTAAGTGTCCTGTCATGTAAGCATGCTCTTAATGAATACTAAATACACATTATAAATAAATATGCGTAATTTATGCAGTGCAGGAAGTTGTATACTTGCTTTTGTATCAGTCTTGAAATTGTCTTACTCAGGGTAGATGTTCCTAAATGTGATTCTGAATCAACTTTGATTTTTACTTTCTTAGATTTAAGTATTTTAATCTCTCTTGCTTTGCAGTGATTTATTTCACTGCCTATCATTTTAAATCTCTTTAATACCACATACCCAGATAAGCCCATTTTTATTAAAGTAACGTCTTTAGTGATGGTAGATTTTTCCAGTAGCATACAGAACACAGGCTTTATGTCATTTTATGTACATATATTTACAAATACTTGTAATCAGTATTAAGAAGAAAAGCAACATTTTACAGTGTTTCATAAATAGTTTTGACCTTGTATAAGTAATGCTTTTAGATAGTAACAAAAGAGGAACACAGTAAAATATGGAAGTCAAATGTTTCATGTTAATATCCACAAATATGAAATTAATGTTTGAAACATCTCCAGGTGTTGGAATCTTGAAGTTTAACTGTCAATATATACACACACACATAGATACATGTGTATTAGTATATAGCTATGAATATTTAAGCATGGTTATGATTTCAAGAAATATTCCCAGATCTTAAAAAACTTTTTATAACATATCTATAGTCATGGTATTTAAAATGTTTGTCTGTCGTGCCAAGTAAGTAGGGTAAGTTAGAGTCAGTCATAAATGCTCCCTCTTGACATCCTTGCACACGGCTTGAGCTCATGAGTTCTAGAAATAGTTTATTAGAGAGTAAAAAACAGCTAAGCTCAAAATAGTCTTCATGACTGGTGGCGTGTGAAGATTTCATAGCTCTCTTAAACCTCTATAGCTATCTTGCCACTTATGGTTAGAGTTGTGAGGGGGAAAAGCTTATAGCTTTTAGGGAGGAAAAAAAAAAAAGAAATCCCCTTTCAACACACTTTGTTCAGGGAGAACATCTGTAGTGGCTTCAGTTGCCATACATAGCAGTCAAGCTTTAACAGCGCACTGGCTGTCAGCTGCGGTCTTGGTTGGCTTCAAGCAATGTGAGACCCTAAATAGGATGCTACCCTCCTTACTGTTCCCGTTTTCCCTACAGAAGAGTGAATTCAGCAAAGGAATGTTAGACAATTGGGAAGGCTCAGGAGCCAGGACTAATCAGACTGGAAGAATTAACTTTTAGGCTGTTTTTCCTTGTGAACAGAACAAATTAGCACACTCCTTCATTATAAGTTTCCGAAATAATTTTCATGGTTGTATGAGTGAAGGGAGCTGCGTGTTATTTGCTTCCCATTACTGTCCATAAACTAGGCTTTAGCTAGGTTTATACTTTTATTGGTTTCAAGAAACAGCACATATCGGTAACATTGAGCCCTGTGTTGTTGTACCTAGAATTTTACCAGACCCTGAACTATTGAATTTGAATTATGCTTCAGTCAATACACTATTTTCTACTGTCAGTAAGTTGATGTAGACCTATTACTATCCAGTTCAAGGAATGTCACTAGCACTTGATAATTTTCTATGCTGAGACCAAATGTCCAATATATTTTCTGTGTATCATTAAATGTAGCTCATGTTATTTCCAGCAATACCACTGACAGGACATTGACTCTTTTAGGCTCTGAAGGGAAATAATGTGGGCTGGGAATTGGAAAGTATGTCCAGGAGCAGTCTTCATTTCGAGACTGTGCTACAATCAAAGTGGGATTGAGTGTACTAGCTTTAATCTAGCTATCACAGCAGTGAGGACATGATGGCTTGCAGATATTGGGCAATTCACAAGAAATAGGTTTTAATGTGACTGCTTCACTGTTCATAGATGTGGACTTGCACGGCCTCATAGATTGCATACTACCCTCTGTTGTGGTCTAAGCAATAACACTGAGATTTGGCAATTTCTTACCCTCTATCATGTATCGGGACCAGTTAGACCTCTGAACTCAGGTTAATCATACCAAATGTATCCTTTCATGTCATTTATGACTGTGATTCTGTAAATGTTACAGTTGCCAAACAAAAGGAGCTGGATCAGTGAAAAAGGCTGTTACTGTCTACCTGAAAAGTTGTTCTAAGAGAATAGCTATCAGTTTTATTCACCAGAGCTAGGTTTTCATTACTGATTTATTAGTAAGAGGCTTTAAATACAGTTGCTGTTCCCTTGAAAGCCCTCAACACTCATTTATTGCTCAACACTTAGTTATGTTTAGAAAATATAAATTAATAGTGTACTTTTGAATACATGAAAGACCTGGATACAGTACTTCATTGCAAAACTTCAAAAGGGAATTTCATGTTACACCTGAATACAAATTAATTTCATCAGTACTCTGATGCCAGATCCCAGTGCTAGCAGTCACATAGGTTATAAGTAGTTCTACAAAGCAATATGAAGGTATGACTGCAGTATGAGTAGGCATTTATCTTGCTATAGTGTCTAATGAGATCAATGAACATGTAGTGATGTGTATCTGTGGAAAACGGGAGGCATATTGACAATACATGAGTATATTCAGGACAGTAAGTGGTTGAAAAACAGAAGGAAAGCTGGCATCATAACGTGCATAATTTAAAAGGTCAAACTCCCATTGGTAACGAGATTAAAGATAATGAGCCAAATTCCATGATGATGTAAATGATGCCAAAAGTTGCATTGATGTAAGATGTAAATATGAAATGCTGCTGTTGATGCAGTAGAAGGGATTGTATCAGGAAAAGTTGCTGTGGGGTATGTTTCATGTTTTGCTTTCTTGCTGCCTTTTTCTGCTACATCCTTAGTATTCTGTTTCTAATATATTTTACTGTGTCAAACCTGTGATCTATCTGAAATATCACTATATTATATACAAAATATTATTTTTGAATATTGTGTTGTTATGCTGGAGTGGGGCTGATAAAGGAATTGGAAGTGTTTTACTCTCATATTTATAAATTATAGCTATTTGTATTTTAGATTGCTACCAAGATTTTGCGGAGTAGCTAGCTATGAAGTTGGCATATATGTTATTTCCTGTGCTATGTTACTTTTTAGAGCGGATAGGGTGAGGACCCTCCACACATCATAAATATTACCTGGTCTTCCTTTAGAGTTATCTGAATCTAAGCTATTGCATAGAAAAGAAATTGTGTAGTTGGTGAAATTCTGTTTTTCTGCAAATAAATTTTAAAACTAAAGCTAATGATGCCTGTGATTAGGAGCTCAGTGCTATCCTCTTTTTTTAAAGCTCAGTAGTCAATTGTGTGCTTATCCTATTAAAAACTGTAGTGTAACTTTTAATCACACCAGCATCTCAGTCTTCAGTTTTTGCTGTCAATCTTTTTTTTTTTTGCAACATTCTGTATTTTAATAGTTAGTGATCTCATGAAAAATGTAGCAACATGGATTTAAAAGCATATCATTTTGATAAAAATGAGTTTATAGTAAGATTGAAAGGTATTGTATTTATAAATTATATCTTACTATTAAATATCATCAACCAATGGCATATAATGTCTTAACGTATAAACTGTACAATCTAATTTAAAGGTAAAAATATAATGATTATTTTATTTATACTATTGATCTATCCTTAGCACAAGCAAGTCCACATCTTTTCTTCACATTTTTGAAATAATTCAAAATTAATTTTAAAATTAAAAATTTTAATTTGTTTTCCTTTAAATACAGTGGAAAGCTGTCACTATGAAAATACAAAATACATTTCTTTTTGTAGTCATATTCATATATATTTGCTTATATTTCCTAGCTGTGTCTAGGTTTGAGGTTTTATACTGTTCCTGGGTATTTTGGGACTGCTGTATGAGTCTATGTTAAAAAGTTTCATTACAGGATTGGTCATCTTGAAGTAAAGGATCATATATTCTCTTCATGTTTTTGATAGGCTGCAGTAAACTTGTGCTTGAATGCTCAAAAATGCTTCAAAATCATTGTCATGCTGGCAGACACTGATCCCCTTGGAAGCTGTGCTTTGCTCACTTTGTTGCAATTGCAGTTGAAAATCTAGTTTGTTATTCCGTTGAGCACTAAGGAAGAGAGTATGAGCTAGGCGTGATTATAAGAAGCAATGTAACAGTTACATCAAAATTAGTTAAAAGTATTTATGCTTTAAAAGAAGAAACAAAACACTCCAGTTTTGTTTGGGTAGCACCTTCTTTTCAAGAAAGCTGAAGAAAGCTTGTAATTTTGTGGAATTTTTGTCTAAATAGGGGATATACATAGCCATGTGTAACTGGATTGCTTGGTTTTGTTGTTTGGCTATTTTTTTTAATTAAAAAAAATTTAACCAAAGCTCTTCAGTTAAAAAAATATTGTGAGAAAGAAGTTGCATAGCAGCCAAGTGGATTCAGTGGTTGGATTTTATATTTCATTTTGAATTTTAATTGGAGGAAAAAATACAAGCTACAGGAAATGGTTACTGTCAGAGATTCAACTCCTTGTGATCCAGTTAAAGCAATGAAGCCACCCACTTAGAACCATTTAAAAATAATACTTGTTTTCTGGCAAGATTTTCTGTGAAAATACTAATTAAAAAAAAAAGAAAAAACATTGGAGAGGAAAAGTAGGAGCTTCATAATTTGTATTTTACTTGGTTTCTGTTTTCTACTGAGAGACTGCAGTCAAATATCATTTGAGGGAAGAGGTAGAGGTGTTTTTCTGTTTAGCAGCCACATGGATGGTAGGTATAGAAGAACTTGTATCGGAGGTTACTGCAACAGTTGAAGGATTAGGTTATTTCTGTCTGTTAAACTAAGTACCTTTTAGTCCAGTGTGGTGCACGCTTTGTTGGTTATCTAGAAGACTGGGGAGCATGTTTCTAACTCTTGCAAGTACTTGTAGATCATCCAGGATGGCAACTTTAAAAAGCAGAGTAGGAGACTCTTGTTGTACTCTGTAGAGCATACAAGTTTATGCTGCCAATCTCATTTGCTGGAGAAAATTAGGATAGCAAATATGGCAAATGATACAAGCTCTAATGCTTAGTGCGAACAGGCAGTTGTTCCTCAATGCTGTAAATGAGCTTTGAGCTAAAGGCCCTCTTTAAGCTCTATGCTTGCAAGAGAAGATTGATACTGGTAGTAACTGATAGCTATTGACATTTCACTCCAGTCTGCTGGCATACTCAATCCTTAATTTAGCCTTAGCTCTCCATTAAAAAAATCAACACAAAGATATCTGGGAATGGTTAGGCAGCATATGTTTTAAAGAACAGGAAATAGTATTTATTTTAAAAGCTTTGTGTGTGGTATTCCTGTTCCGGGCTGTGTAGTCTATGCTGTAATAAAAAAGTTAAATGCAATGGCTCATTTTGGTGTGTTTCATCTGCTCATTACTGCTTATAAGGAAAATCAACATTTGTAAGGTATCTGAAATTAGATTCTTAGAGTGATTTTTGTGGCTTCTACAGGATGGGCATTAGTTATGGTTAGGAGCCTTAAATTTACCCATAATGAATATTTTTTTTTCCTGTTTGTGAAGTATGTATATTTCCTAAAATCTAGTAGATCTAATAGCCAAATTCTATGCTGTGGCAGTATATGTAAAACTGATATGGCAGATTAAGAATGTAATCTATGAGGATTTCCGAAAATGAAAATGCCAAAATCGTATTTTAACTGGTTGTTTATAAAGCTAAATAATTTTTTGAAAGAGATTTAATATCCAGAGATGGATTAAGGTGAAACCAGTGAAAAAATGTTAAGACTATCTTAGAATGTATGTGGTTGGAATGATAAAAAATTATGAGATAGTTTAAAGAAGACGAATGCAACGCAAATATAACAATGACTGTGAGTTAGAAGAACAGTTTAACAAGGAGTATGGTCTAAATCTTTTCCAAACTGACAAATTTGTTACCAGTGTGTTGAAGTCTTATGTCAACATTCAGTAAGGTGTTAGTTTCTTTTTAATGCTAAATCAAATTCATAGGAGTGTTTCTAAAGTGTTTCTGAAGAAGATATTGGAAAAGACAGTAGCTACAGTATGTTGATTTCCAGTTTTCAAGGAATAAAATATGGCTTCTGTGATAGAAATTTTGGGTTTTTTCCTAACTCTGTTAACTTGCTTGAACTCTTCAGTTTAGGGATGAGATGCCTGAGACTACTTATCTCTCTTAAATTGCTGACTGAAAATAGTGTATACTTAGAAGGGATAAGCCTGCATATCAGAATGTGTTCTCTTGGAAATAAACATGTAAGTGTAACTTCCTGCAAATTTTTTAGCAGGGAGTAGAATCTTACTAGAAGAAAGTTTTTTCAGAAACAGATTTTATTTTATTGGTCACTAATCTTTCAGTCAGGAGTTTCTGGGGAAGTGTTTATATAATCTATACAGCTGTAAATGTTTGATTAATGTTGAATCAGGTTGTTAATCTGTTATGGTCAATTGTTCTGTGCAAGTATTTACACTGTACACAGAATGAACTCTTAACAGTTTTATTGATGTGTAACAACCATCATCTTAACTGAAGACAACGGAACTATTAGAAGCCAAAATGCATGGTATAAAAGCCATTTCTGATTGTGGTTAATAATAAGAACCCATGGTATATGATTTGTTTCCCTGAATAGTTTTAGATTATGTGCAGTAGTTTTCCATATGGATAAAGCAATCATAGGATCATAGAATATCTCAAGTTGAAAGGGACCCATAAGGATCACCAAGTCCAACTCCTGGTTCCTCACAGGACTACCTAAAACGAAATCATATAAGAGCATTGTCCAGACGTTCCTTGAACTCTGTGCTTGATGCTGTGACCACTTCCCTGGGAAGCCTGTTCCAGTGACAAGTCACCCTCCAAGTGAAGAACCTTTTCCTAATGTCCAATCTGAACTTCCCCTGATGCAGCTTCATTCCGTTTCCCATGTCTTATCGCTGGTCACCAGAGAGAGGAGATCGGCAGCTCTACCTCCACTGCCCACCTTGAGGAAGTTGTAGACTGAAATGAGGTCACTGCTCAGCTTTTTCTTCTTTAAGCTGAGCAAACCAACTGACCTCAACTGCTCCTTGTAAGTCTTGCCCTTGAGACATTTAACCATCTTGGTCATCCTCCTCTGGACACACTCTAATAGTTTGATGTTGTTATATTGATGCACCCAAAACTGCACACAGTACTCAAGGTGGGACTGCACCAGTACAGTGTAGAGTGGGACAATCACCTCCCTCAACCGGCTAGCTATGCTGTGCTTGATGCACCCCAGGACACGGTTGGCCCTTTTGGCTACCAGGACACACTGTTGACTCATATTCAACTTGCCATCAACCCAAACCCCCAGCTCTCTTTCTGTGGGGATGCTCTCCAGCCTCTTGTCCCCCAAGGAAAAGGTCGACAAAAGTTTCCTTTGCATAGGCATTTTACTAGAAACATTAATAGGAAAAAGATTTTACTTTTTCAATATCATTATAACACGTGCTAGACTTTCAACATGTTTGCTATAACAGAAAGCTTTAAGTTGTGACTGTGCTGCAGTCAGTATGTGGCAGCAATTCATGAAGACAACTCCGCCTAGCTTTGAGCTAGTAGCTTAGCTCACGTTAGTAATGTGGGTGGAGCAACAGAGGGCCTAGAAAGTGCAAAGCCTTCTATGAAGCTTAATAAATACTTGGGCAGTTTGCTGCATCCATCCTGCCATGGGCCCCCTAGCAAGTTCAAAGTCGAGGATGTGTTCCCAGTTAATGTATGGATGTCCTCCCATACTTGCAAAAGACCAGTGTAGTTTGAAGAAATCTTATGGAAAGGACCGGAACTGTGTCAGAAGTGATGGGAACATATTCTGGGGACTTAGGTACCATGTGGCAACCACATGTTACTTGTTTGGAGGGGTGCTGTATGCCTCTGAGGTGAAGTGTGCCACTTTTGTGTTCTTTTTATGAGTATCATGAGCTTGGGATAATGAAGGAAATACTGTATAATTAAAACTTTTGCATGTACAAGGATGAAAACTTTCTAAAAAGTTCCTCTTAACAGCTGTTAGCTTTAAACAGAGCTGGATTGATTTACTTTCCCTCCATAACCTTGAGAAAATTGTTTGGGGGTTTTGTGTTGTTTTTCTGAGTGGTATTATTAGCCGATTTTCAGCTGTTCTTGTAGAGTTGCTTGAGTCAAATTTTCACTGCTTTTAATTCAACTTTCTAATATTGAGAGGTCATAATAGTAGTAGTTAAATATGTATTTGTTACAAATGGTAGAGTTTGAGAACAGGGTTTCAGGTTTTTTCATTATCTGAAGTACATGATTTGTGGGATGAAGAGTGGGCCTGTTGGCAGAGTACTGAGAGCATTGAAAGTGCTGCTTCCTATTTCTGCTGCTGATCCATATTTCCTCTTGACCCTGGGCAAATTGTATAAGCCTTCTTTTTCAGATGTGCTTAGTGTGCTTCTATCCTTCGTGTGTCCAATGAACATACTTACTCTTACAAAACTATCAGAAATTGGTGCTCATCATTCTGAAACTAGGCCTGTTTAAGGTCCCAGCTGGATGTTATTCAAGCATAATCCTTTAATGAATTTTCCTTATGGTAAGGTAATGTCTAAACTATAAATGTACATCACAGGAATGTAGGGATGATAAATTCATTAGGATTTAGAAGGTATTCAGATTCTGTTATAAGAAGCACTGTACAAATTCTAAATAAATATGAGCAGCTTATTTTATGACTGTATGTCTTCGCAGATCTATCACCAGTAGGATTGCTGGTGGGAAAAGACAAATATGTGAGGGAAAGCAGAGCCATCCTTTAAATAATTTTTATATTATAAATTGATATTGTGCATAATAAAATGGCTTTTAAAAAGGAAAAAATACTACTAAAGCATATACTTCTATCCATCTTTTTCTTCTTTGGAAAATTATTTTGAACCAGTGCTCCTGTTAGGGGAGGGAATACGGTTATTTACAAAATCACCTGAAGCTCCACTTCGGAGAAAAATTGAGTCCACAGCATTCATGGCAGCGTTATGTTCTTTTATAGGAAGGAAATTTAGCTATTTGCATCTTAAAGGAATTGCTTTCTATTGCTAGACACTAGTATTTTAGTGTGTATGCTACGTAACTATTTTATTTTATGTTCAGTGCTAAGGGATCTAAGAAAACTCATGTATAAACAATATTCTTATGTATTTCTTGGTAGCTTTTTTTATCCTGTCCCAGAAGTTGAAAATTTTATGGATAATAAACATGAGTCTAAGAGACTTTAATAAGGTTATAAAGCTAGCTATAACATACTGGGAAAGGAAATCACAAACAAGTAGTAAAGGGTGTAGGTCTGCTTTGCAGGAATAGTGACCATGATTACTGCTGACACTAGAGCACATATCTAAATTTTATATGTTGTGACTGTTCTCCATCTCTTTGACCTCACTGTTAGTGTTTTATTTTACTGGTCTTCAATAAGCAAGCAAGCATACTTTCTTGTGGAGGCTTTTTTAAATAAAACATTTCTAAATGACTCAGAAGTAGATGGTTGTTTTGTGTAGAATGTCTTACAAGTTGTCTTTTGAAAGAAAATCTTTTTTACAATGCATTTCAAAGGAAAAGTTGTCGCAGAGTAGCAATCAGGGTTGCGCCTTGCATGGGCAGATCTCTGTCTTTATCACTTTGTTGCTCTGACTGTCCCAAGAACATTTCACAGTGTTGCTTCAAAACAACTTCATAGAATCATAGAATGGTTTGTGTTGGAAGGGACCTTTAGAGGTCATTTAGTCCAACTCCCCTGCAGTGAGCAGAGACATCTTCAACTAGATTAAGTTGCTCAGAGCCCCGTCCAACGTGACCTTGAATGTTTCTAGGGATGGGGCCTCCACAACCTCTCTGGGCAACCTGTTCCAGTGTTTCACCACCCTCATTGTAAAAAATTTTTTTCCTTATATCTAGTCTAAATCTACCCTCCTTTAGTTTAAAACCATTCCCCCTTGTCCTGTCCCAACAGGTCTTGCTAAAGAGGTTGACCCCATCTTTCCTATAGTCCCCTTGAAGTACTGAAAGGCCACAATAAGGTCTCCCTGCAGCTTTCTTTTCTCCAGGCTGAACAACCCCAACTCTCTCAGCCTGTCCTTGCAGGAAAGGTGTTTCATCGCTCTGATCATTCTTGTGTCCCTCCCCTGGACCTGCTGCAACAGGTCTGTGTCCTTCCTGTGCTGAGGGCTCCAGAGCTGGACACAGCACTCCAGGTGGGGTCTCATTAGAGTGGAGCAGAGGGTCAGAATCACTTCACTCGACCTGCTGGCCATGCTGCTTTTGATGGAGCCCAGGATATGCTTGGCTTTCTGGGATGCAAGTGCACATCGTTGGCTCATGTCCAGCTTTTCATTCATCAGTACCCCCAAGTCCTCCTCCTCAGGGCTGCTCTCTGGACTTACATCCCAGCTAAGGTCTCTGTTCTTTTTGCTGCTTCTGTTGGCTGGGAAAAACAGCCCGGTGTTACAGGGATGCATGGTGATGACACAGTTCAAACTCTCCTCAAAACAGTTAATGAATAACTATAACCCTAATATTTGTTTAGTGTTATGGTATGGAATAAGAACTCCTGTGATCCCTTCGAGGATCGAAATGGGATCCAACACAACAGCTGCTTAAAAGTCCCCACAAAGGGTGGAGTATCCACATACTACTGCACGCTGGCCCTTGGCTCTTGCTCAAAATCCACAAGGTTCCTACTACATCTGGAGGATTGCCTGTTGTCCTTTGGACCTTGCTGGACTCCAGTAGTTGGCACTTCCCTCTAATCCCCTCCAATTACAAAAGCTTTAATAGTACTTATTCTCAACAACTTTTAAAAGTTAGCTTTTCTGGGAAGGCTAAACGGGTAAGGAATACCTAGTTTGTTCAAATACCATCTTCAGAGAAAAATTTTGAATATATCATAAAAGTCTATAACAGTGCTTACCCTGAACCTTTGACATCTTGGAGCAAGCCCAGTGAATATACACCCTGATGATCAGGGGGCATGGAGCACATGGCAGACATGGGAAGGCTGAGAGAACAGGTTTCATACAACCTTTGCAAAGAAGGTTTGGGGTTGGATCTTATTCCTGTCTGTAGCTACCTCCTTGGGCAGTACCGAGAAGATGAAGCCCAATTTGTCGCAGCAGTGCACAATGGAAAGACAATGGAATGCAAGTTAGAAGATGGGAAATTCCAGCTTGATATAGGAAAGAAACTTTGCTGTGGGGAGGATGGTCAAACTCTGAAACAAGGGCCCAGAAAGGATGTAGCATCTCCATCCTTGGAGACTCTTAAAACTCAGCTAGATGAAGCCGTGAGTCAGCTTGCTTTGACAGGACTGCTTTGAGCAGGGGATTAGACTAGAGAGCTCCAAAGGTGCCTTCAGTGATATTTGTTGATATGGTTGATGCCCATATGCCAAACAACTTTTGTGATGTGATTGGCCTAATCCAGTTCACCTTCCTAAAAAACAACCAACCAACCAAAAACTACCCCTCAGGTTATCTCCTAGCATGGTAGCCACCATTCACTGTGATCTACCTACAGTTAGATATGTTAACTCCTCTAGATTAGGTTCCAAGTCAGTAGGCTCCCAGGTGAGTTTGGGTTTCTGAGCTCTCCACCTATTTCCTGCTACCTAATTCATTGTATGCTTTGACCTTTAAATAATCAGGGTGGATGGACTAAAGTGGCAATGCTTATTCAGCTGGCTTGGCTCCACTCCTCTTTCACCCTTATCTGACCTATCTACATTTTATACTGCATGAGGGTGTTCTTTTATGAACCAAATGGAAGACAGACTGTAGGTCTGGATGGATGGATGTATCAAGTCAGTGAGTGTTTCTGCCAACTTGTTTTGTCTGGCAATACTCTTGGACATTATGCAATGTACTTACAGTATGAGTCTTACTTTTGTGGTTTTTAAACAGTGTTCTGAACAAATTTTTTAATTAAGTGGTATATATGAGACTTTAGTGATTGGGCAGTTTGAATATAGCTGTAGAGAATTTAGGTCAAAGGAAGTAATATTTTCCAAATGTTTACATTTTTACTTAAAAACAGTGCAGCTCTGACCTTTAAGGGAACGTGCTAACTTCAACTCTGTATCTGACAGCTAAAATGGATGCTGTTAGATTTTTCTTTTGAAAAAATTTAAGGGTTTCCTCTAAAACTAAATGAAAAAGAAGCGTACTTAGATGTTAGCCAACACGTTTCTTTTTAACTCTGTCTCCTTTGGCACAGTTAAGATTTGTAGAATATTTGAAATGTGTATTGAGAAAGAAAATTTTTGTAGTGCTTAGAAGAAGAATTATATGTGTAAAAAAAAAAAAAAGGGGGGGCAAAATTAAGAACTGATTAATGAGTCCTCTACTGTAGTTTAAACTATGGTGTTAAGTATTTTCCTTGTTGTTCTCGGCAATTCAGACATCCTATAAAAACCTGTTGTTCTGTCATGCTAAGTAAGGATGGCTTGAATCCATGCATAGTTCAAAAGACTTCTAAAAAGTATGGAAATGCATGAATTTTTGCCCTGAAAGGGAAATCATATTTCTTTTGTAATTTTATATTGATGTGTAGCTTTAAATAATAGTCTCAAGTACTTCATTTTATAGTGCATTCTTCTGTCTAGCCCATTCTGCCAGGAATAATTCTTAATGTTGCCTCAGTTTAGTCTAAATGAGAGTAGTCTATGACCTTTTTCTGTGGTCACTGAACATTGTACCAGGAATTTCATTTCAGTCATTGGATCAGTCTATCAGCCATGGGAACTTAAGGCGGAAGGGTCTTGAGCTTATGTTCCTTTGTGATGGATGTCACCAGCATCAGGAGTGAGAGAGCAGGACTGACCATCACCGCTAGATGGCCCTAAGACTTGGATAGGCATGCAATTGGTGCTCAGGTTCTCTCCCCTCTAAGTTTTTCTTCAAACACAAAGTGTTTGAAGATCTTATAAAGTTTGCAGTGCAAACTTTCTGGATTAAGGTTTCCCCCCCCTCTTTAGCAGTTTTGGGTTGGGGTTTTTTGCTAGTCATAAAGCTGTTTAGCATTCACATATTCTTTCATCACACTTGATTTTGAGCCTTTTTTGATAGAAGTGTTTTACATAACCTTCAGGATCTTGTGAGTATCCATGTAATTAAAATCCTCACAAGTTTTTTTGACACCTAATATTATGCACTTTCAGTTTAATTTGCACTCCTTTTCAAAGCAACTGTGAAACCTGTATGTGTTCTGAAGTATTGCACAATGTGTCTGCTGGCAATGGTTTCGACTCTACATATGCAGCGATGCAAGATGTGTAACCATTAGCACTCAAAAATGACATATCATGGTTTGATAAAAATGCAGTCCAATAAAAACATCTGCTTAATCCTTAGTCCTGGTCAGAAAAGCCAACCATGTTATTGATTGTAAGAGGAAGTATTACAATGGTAAGCAGAACGACATTGTGCCACATTAATCCACGTGTGGATTTTGGGTTTCCCAACTCAAAAAGGTTATAGTAGAACTGCAAAAGTGCAAAGAAAAGAGACACAGATGATCAGAGGTCTGGAATTGCCACTGTAGAAGAGATTACTCTTCTGTATGCTTTAATTTGGAAGGTGATGATTGAGGGGGAAGTATGATAGCATACACTCGTGAGTGGCTCATACGAGGTGAATAGGGAACAGTATTGCTGTTCACTGCATCTTCTAGTGTAAGAACTAAAGAAAACTTGCAGTTTTAAAAAGATGATACTGCTTCCTGTAGGGTTAAGCTCAGCTGTGCCTTAGGGTCCTGGGTTTACTTGAATTAGACTGGACAAATTAATGGCAGAAAAATCCACTGAGAGCTATTATGTTCAAAAGATCTGCTTCTGTCTCAAAGTCCTTGGGCTGCAAATTCCTTTAGGTTGGGGAAAGTGTTCTGTGTACCTAGCTTGTACTTGCAGGGCTTCTTCTGTTGTCAAGCGCTTTAGCTGGGTGGTTGGGGTAGGTAGACTTTTGGTTTGAACTGAGTCAGGTTCTGCTTTATATACTGAAAACACGTGCATGCGAACCTTTCTGTATTGTAAGTTTTTTAGTTATTAGTGGTTGAAGTTTGTCTTACCGCTCCTTTTGTATGAGAAACGAGATTGTTTTTTATGATTTAAACAGAATTACTTCTTTTCTGAAACAACAGTTATTTCTGTGAGAAATCAGCAGTTTAAAAGTACACAGTAATAGTTTTGAGTTATGAGGTTAATATTTAGTCAGTGCTGTTTATTTGGTTGGATGTGAATATGTTGGTATTAATGAGTACATGAATTAAACAGTAATTTCAAAAATTCAGAAACAAATTTGGGCATAAAGTTCTTATTTAAGCTCTTATTTTTAGTTTTATGGATTACAAAATGTCGAGTATTTAATGTCAAGCTCTGCTTCAGTCCTTTAACTCCAGTAGGAATTACTTGTGTTGAGTGTAGGTGTCTGTATCTCTAATTGTACCTGACTTAAGAAACATTCTGGAAATTTCTCCCTGATTAAGGAAGGTAATAATAATAATTTTTAAAAAATCCTATTTTTAAGTTGTATCCTGCTCTTCTCAGTGTGAGTTATTCAGTAGTCATATCCTGAACTTTTATCATCATTTCCTAACATAAGTTTTATCCTGGTATTTCTAATTGTGATTTATGTTGTCATGTTTAAATGTTATGAAATATGTATCCTTAAGCAGATGGCATACGCAAAAAGGTATTTTTCACTTACTCAAAAATACTTTTTTATTTTAGACTACCAAAAGTAATTAGGTTCTGTAATTTGGTGTAATATTGGGTGGTTTTTTTGTGTGTGTGTATGTGTGAGCGTATGTGTGTTTTACTATAGAGAAACTTGCTGGAAACTGTGGCCACAAAATGGAATATGTACTCTTAGGAGTTTTCATGCTAAAAATTGCCTATGATTTTTTTTCCTCATTTTTAGTTCAAGAATTATTGACAAGTTATAACACTTTTAAGTCCTTTTACATTTTTAATTGAATAATTAACATCTGTGATAAAATTATGGGGTTAACGGTGCTGGTATGCTATTAATTTATTATGCTAAAATGATTCTGAAGGCTGGTATGTTTCAAATAATCTGTCATTAGAAATGTCCTTTATAAAAAGTCAAATATTTATCTAAATTACAATTGGAGATTGAGTATTTATGTGTGTAAATATGTATCTATCTTGCCATGTACTCTGGTCATTGCAGTTATATGTAAAATCAGGTGGTACCTCGTCTACTTTCCATGTTAATTCATGTTTATTTCAGTGGGAGTTTGATTCACATAAGGGCACTTGTTTGCATGAAAAACACTGGAAACTATTCTGTTTGAATAGACTTCTTTGAGGGTTTTTTATGCTTTCTTTGTCTATGGTACATTACTTGGAGTTGGTATGAAATCTGGTTTTTGTCATACCTTACTTCCTTTGGGTCTTTTTTTGAAGTATAGTGGTGATCACATTACTTTTTGTACAGGCAACTCAAGGGAGCATAAAGACTGGAACAGGTCAGATCAAGGGTCTTGACTAGCCTGCTGGTTTTGTATCTCACAGTGGCCACAAGTGTATGTCTAAAAAACAAAAAGATCAGAAAGGGTAAGCCTATCTGACATGTCCACCAAGTACTTTCTCTACAAGCAACTGAAGACCTTTCTGAGCTGGCCGTAGCTAACTGTGTGTTTAGGATTCACAATAGACGTCTTTTTCATGGCCTTGTCCAACCACCCTTGTAGGCCTGTTTAAACTGCTCGAGTTCCCAGCACTGTGGCAAGGTGCTGCACAGCCTGACGTTGCATAGCATGAAGAAACAGCTCCTTTTGTCTGTTTTGAACAGGGCTCCTATCAGATTAATTGATTATTTCTTGTTTCTATATTCTAGAAATCAGCAAACAGTGGCTCTTCATCCACTTATGACACCCTTGACTTTATAAATCTCAATGTTCCCCCTCAGTTTGCTAAAACAGTTTTCTGGACTACAAAGCCATCGTTACTTTGGTTTTTTTAAATGGAAGCTGTTCCACACTTTTGATCATTCTTGTCGCTTTCTCAGAATATTTTCAATTTTCATACATTATTTTTGAGATGCAGGACCACAGTGGAGGGTTCAAAGGGTGGATGAGCTGTGGATACCATACAGTGGTGTAGTAGTGATGTTAGGGGTTTTTTGGTGTTTGTTTTTGGATGTTGTTTTATTTTTTTTTTTTTATTCTTCCTTCTTTTCCTTTAACATTTCACTTTGGGTTTTTTGACTGCTATCATTGAGCTGTCATTTGTGTGAAACTCTTTCCTAATCTGAGATTATTAGTTCATATATGAAGTTAGGACTTTTCCCCCACCATGTGCATTACTTTATGTACATTAAATTTCAGATGCAACTTGAGATGCAGTCTTTCTCCCTCTGTTTACACAGATTCCCTTTCTGTGAACACAGAGATCTCAATGTTTAACATAGAACATTTCCACAGGATTTGTGTTAGATTAAAGCTCTTTTTACTCAGCCATTATAATTGGACAATTGTCACACTTATTAGAAAAAAACATGTTTGGGAGGTGCTTGGGGATGGGTAAAGGGATAATTGCACTCCCTTTTAATTAGAGATTTAACTGGTGGTATCATCTTCAGAAACCACATGACTTCTGTCACACCCCTTTCCTCCAAATGTTCCTTAGCGTTTGCTGACTTTTCCCTACATTTTAATTTAAATAGTGCAGCAAAAGTAGCTAATCTTCTGGACTGGTAGCTGGTTCTGCTGTGAATAATATTAAACAAATTAAATTATCTTTTACCCTCCATCCTCCTCTGCTTTTATCAGTAACTGGTAAATCTCACCTCCTGTTCTTTAGGCTTTTTTTCTCTCATTCTGTCTTGCAATGCCCACACCTTGGCTACGTTTCATTTTATTTAATTCTTTCCTATAATCACTTTGTAATTTTGTAGTATTCATACATATATATACACGCACACAAACACACACATACAGATATATACACATATATATAGTATATGAGTGTGTGTATATATATAAAACATACATATATACATATATGTGACATTATTTACGTTAGAAATCTCAATGTCATTTTGACCTGATAAGTGTTCTTCATACTGGATTGTGTGACATAAAAAAAAAGAATAAATGTGCGTAGTCCCAGGAGTTACGTGCCAGTTGATCATGAGCAGGGGAGAAGGGAGCATGGGGGACAACAGCTTTGGGAAGCTGACAGGGCTGCTTTTGTCTGTCAGTGCTGCCTGCCCCAGGGCTGGCTGGAGCGCAGCCCTGCAGCCTTCTCTCACTCCCACCCCAACCTGGCCAGTCACTGAATCACAGATCAAGTCAAAGGGCACACGGAGACCTGGTGAGGAGGAGCAAATATGCAAATGCAAGTGCTGGGAAAAAGCGTGACTGTCAATTCTTCCTAACGTGAGACTTCACAAGCCTAGTACCAAGTTATGTCCTTTATGGATTAGAAGTTATGGTGAGAAATCCTGACCTTACCATAGTACGTCTGAATTTTATGAGAAATTCTAAAAGGGTCATATAGAAACAAATCACCATCAATGAAAATGTTCCCCCAAAGTGGTTAATTTCTGCACTTAAATATTTATTTATTTTTGCTGTAGAAGCAATATTAAAGCAAAATCTTATTCCTCCCAAAGTTTCTGTTTGAAAGGCTGATTAAGACCGGTCTGCCAATTTACTGTTTCTGCAAATGCAAATATCAAGACAGAGAAAGCATTTAAGGAAAAAATACATACTGAACTAAAGCTGAGACGCATGCTTTTCAGAACAGTTACTGATCTTGTGACCAGAATTTTACTGTGACATTATCTCTGTTCTGTCAAACGACTGAGGTATATCTCCTGATCTCATCTAAATAAATATTGGTGTAGGAATGTGGCAGTTGCACACTGTACATTTATTGACCAGCTGCATTCTCATCACTAAGGTAGTAAGCTATTGTGTCCTTCACAGTAGAGCTTGTAAAAGAATATTGAATGTCCGCAAATGGTTTCTGGCTGGCAGAGGTTCCACATTATGCTTCTGAACATTGATCATCTATCTAGAAGTTTATCTGGTTTGGCTTCAGGCATGTATAATACATTCCTTATGTTAATGTCTTCCTGAAGAGTTCCTATTGTGGGATGATAATTAGATTTTAGAATGTCAGTCTTTGGCAAAGCAAAACAATTTAAAACTTAATATTCTGCTTTTGACTTTCTGTTTTAAACTGTATTCATTTACTCATTGTCTTATATGCTTAGTTCCTAAATGTTTTGTTTTATAAAATGTTTCTATAGGCAAAGCTTTAAAATAATTGCTTTGCTAAAATAGATTTATAGACAAATATGTGCAAAAAGATTAAGCCTACCATGATCCAATCTTAATTTACTCACTGTAACTTTCTAATTATAACAGTAGCAACATCTTGGAGTCAGCTGAAATTTTAGTAGTGTCTTTTTTTTTTTCCTCTTAGGTTTGTTTTTCAAGTTCCCTGTTTGTATTACAAGGTTCAGTTTCTGCCCCTTGCTTGCTTTGAGCAAGTAGTTCTTTACTATTCATGTGGGTACAGGAAGCAAAATTGTGCACTAGAACTGTATTCTTTCTCTTTCATTTGCTTGGTCCCTTTCAAACTCCTGCCCACCAAATATAATAATAATAACCTGTTCAAATGTCTTGGTGCTACATAGGGTCACTGACAGTTTTCACTCTGCAGTTTAAGTGGTAGTCATAGATCGATCCCTATGGCAGATACCTAAGCACTGTTTGGTGGGTGACATGATATGGCAATGGGAAATTGAAAGTAGTGTGATTTGATAGAGAGTTTGGCAATAAATTAGATTGCGTACAAGGACAAAACAGGTTTCGTTGAGTTACTTTCCTCGAATAAAGTGTGCACCAAGCAGAAAGGATGCGTGCAGAGGTTGATAGCTCCTTTCACTACTGTAGAGAGCCAAGGATTATTCTGCAAATGGCCCAACTCGTTTGTTGCTGTACTTTGTGAAGTTCCACATTTGCTTGCCCTGTAACAAGTTCTGGAGCAGGATTTAAATTCACTGCATGTAGCTATCTTTAGGGCTCACATCTGGATGGCACTGCAGGAGCATATTGCTGAAAGCAAACAGACTAGCAGTTTTGGTGGTAACAATGGAGTCTGAGAAAACACTGGATGCCTGAATAAGATTCCATTAAAAAAGGGGGAGCGAGAGGGATGTCTAATGCAGTCCATTTAATGCAGAACTCTCCAGAGAGTGAAGTGGAGATTATGCCTGCTGCCCTTTTTATTGAAGATTGGTATAGAAGATGCTTGTTGGGTGAATGGTATCTCCATAACAGACTCTCTATTGCTCATGAATACGTTTCTAATTATATCTTAATGATCTCAGCCGCAAATAGGAAAACAAAAATCTTTGTCTCCCTGAGTGGTTACCTCAGTGGCTGCAGGATTGGCAAGGTTTAGATTATCCATCTCCTCTCACTAATCCCAGGAGACTTCATTGTGAGAAATGAGACTTGTTTATGATGGTGAATTAAATTGCTGTAAAAGGTTATTTCAACAGACATTTGGGAAATCATAATAAAATAATTTAGTAAAAATGGGAGCTAGAGTATGCTTAATGAAACATGATTAGATTTAATTTTCTTGCTATTTCAGTCATTAAAGGTACATTATCCTGCCTCAGACCTCATTTGGGCTCTTTGCCATGGACCCACTCTTGGTAGCAGCCTGAAACTTGCACGTTCCATTAGGATATGAAAATGGCTAATGATACCCTACTCTCCTCTCCCTGGCTTTTGTAAAATTCCTGTTACCAGCTTTTCAGATGTATTTTGGCTGTTTTTCTCTTTCATCCTTTTATTCCTTCTCACATCTATTGTCCACGTTTTTCACTATGAATAACTCTTCAGGGAGGATAGGTTGAATGAAATGAAGTAAAATACTATAGTTACCTTAATAACTGTAAAATGGCTTATTACGAGTAATTAAAAACTTAACTCCATTAGTTATTACTAGAACCCTGTGTTCTAACAAAGTTAATATTTAAATCAGTTCATATAAAACATGTTTCTATACTGTCTTAATCCAGTGGTCCAATGTGGGTTTTTTTGGGGGTGGGGGTGGTGTTGGTGGTTTTTCTTTTTCTCCTTTATTCTTTCCTTTTACAGTGCAGTGACACATTGTGTGACATTGTATATTGGCTAAGATTTCTGTCTGGCCTCTAGTGATAATAAATGTAGTTCTCAATGACATTTTATGCCTCTCAGCATCAGAATGCTACTTGGATCTAAAATTATCCAGCTCCTTTTCAGGCTATGACTTCATATGAGAATAAAACTACTCTTTGTTGGTAGACAACTTGGGCAGAGCAGCAGTATCTTGCTAATAGGAGCTGGTCATGGCTCCGTGGTTTTCAGGACTCCACTATGTTGTTTGAGGGAGGAGATATTGGGTTATTTCAGTGTTTCATGGTATTATTCCAATTTGGGAGTATTCCACTGAGAAAGGCTTCTTGTGTTCAGGGTGAAATTTCTGCACAAATTGGCATAGGAGGCAGAGAAGGGAGGCAGATCTCAGGGTAGCCAGTAGCCTATTTATCAGGAATGCCTTAGGGGAAGGGGCCAAGCTGAGATCCCAAGTTCAGAATCACCCAGAGGGAATGGCTGATACTGGGTTTCTGAAGCGCAAAATAAGTATTTTGACTACTAAGCTAGATGTTTTACTAGCATCTCTCACCATCTCCTACTGAAGTTGCTTCAGTTCGTGTATATTAAATTTTTGCCATAGCAGGGGTCTAGGGAAAGGAAAATCTAGCTCTGTTTTGAAACAATGTAGAGTCTCAAGTCATTAATTTTTCAGTGTTAGAATAGTTTAATTTGACTTTTGTATGTCATAGTTAAAATAATTTACGAGAAAATGTGTGTGTGCATATATGTATATACTCAATGTATCCTGTCTTCCTTTCAAAGCAATAGACATGAATTCTCATATAATCACTTAGTGTCTGTTTACTACTGAAATGAGCTACTGGGGGGTGGGGGGTGAGGAGGGGGCAGGAAATGGTCACTTTCTTGGGGGTTGAAGGCACTGTGTTTCCAGTGCCTTCATAGTGTATCTCCTATGTTGCCAGGAGATAACTTCCTTAATAGTCATGAAAAGCAGGAAGGTTTGAATTGAACCTGAGCTCAGAAGAAAACACGAATTGATGACTGGAATATATCTCCTGTAATTTACTAGAATTTATTTTTGTAACCTATACGAATTTTCAAAACTGTATTCCTAAAGTTCATTTCTTGAATCAATATGTAGGCACCTAAATAGAAATTACTTAGGTGAAAGAGGTGGGGCAAGACTATGAAGAAAACTATAATAAATCATTTGGAGATTACCCTGGAAAGATGTGAAAATTAAAATATAGTGTTCAATATATAGCTAGTAATAATAAAATGCAGAACAACTTATCTGACTTTGAGAAAGAAGTAGGACTTGTTTAGAAGAGCTCCCTATTTTGCTGATGTTAGTCATTCTTGATTCTGTCTGATCCATCTGTTAATCTCTAAAAATTGGAATAAATTATGGGTGATATCATACACAGCAGCAAGAGGTATATTTTGTTTTAAGTCATGGCATCTAATACTGCTTTGCAAATACTTACAAGAAGCAGAATTACTGTCCTTTTGTTGTATTCTTGTAGATCTGAGTTAAGACCAGCTTTTAAACCCAAAGTTGTGCCCTTACTCTTCTTTGAAATGTAGGAGTGGGCTTCAGAACAACTGAGCGTGAGAGTTTTCAGAAGTGGTGCTTGGCTTGTGCTGGGCAAGTGCACAAAGAGGGCCTCAGGGAGTACCAGTGGGGTACCAGCAGGCCCTGTACTACTGAGTATATCTGTACCATGTATATTTCAAACTGTCTACTGCCTGGCACTATTGACATTGCCACTATGGGAGCAAGACTCAGGCCATTCCAAAATTGATTGTGCTATAGTTTATACACTCAGTGAAGTAATTTCTGTTTTCTGTCTTTGCTTCCTAGTTTGATATTTTGGGTGATGAGAACTGTCATGCTTTATGTCTATGCCTTTTATTTAATAGCAGCCGCTATGTGAAAGCATGGATGTTGTCACTCAAGTGACTAGATTATAGAATCATAGTGGTCTGGGTTGGAAGGGGCTTTTAAAGATCACCTAGTTCCAAGCCCCTTACCTTGAGCAGAGACATCTTTCACTAGATCAGACTGCTCAAAGCCCTCTCCAGCCTGACCTTGAATATTTCCAGGGATGGGACATCCACAACTTCTCTGGGCAACCAGTACCAGTGCCTCGCCACTCTCATAGTGAAGAATTTCTTCCTTATATGTAATCTAAATATACCCTCTTTTAGTTTAGGTACCATCTTAAATTCGCAAGAATAGTAATCTATTAGCATGTACAAATTTATATTATTATGTTGCAAGTATATTTCTAATAATAATTATTATTATTAATTCCATTCTTGTTAGCTGTCATTTCTTTCTCCATTTTACTTCCTTCTCATCAGTTCTGGTTCTGCTTCGTAGTCTAGCATTACTGGCAGCCTACTGCCGGCTAAGGAGACAGTTGTCTTCCAATATCGGTGAAATCCAGTGGCTGGAGGATAAAATTCCTGTGACTGATGTTGCATTCATGCTGTCAGTATTTTATAGAGCTAAAAGGGGGCTGCCACTTCATAAGTATTTTGCTGAAATACATACCTGAAATATGACCTACTAAAGTGAACTTCATCATGTTCACTTTTTCTAGGGTCACAGGCAGAGATAGAGTAAGTATTAAATGCAAAACAGGAATAAAACAAATACAGGAAAAAAGATGGTGACGAAAGGAAAAAAATGTTATTTCTGTCTCAGACCAACGTGCCCAAGATATGTATGCTGTCTTTCATTCTGCCGCCGCAGGCAGAACTAGTTTAAAAACAAATTCTGTGGAGTCTGGAAACTGCAGCAATATCCTGAAGAATTTAAGCAAGGAGAAGGTACTGTCATTTGACTTTGAAGTTCTGTCTTTTTAGTCCCTAGATTTATTTATTATTTTTAATTTTTCATCCTAACTACATGCCATGCCTGCCAGTAAACAGTAATAAAGGAAAATCATGTTAACCTTGGACAGAATTTGATTAAAGAATAGGTTTGTTGGCTTATTTTTTAGACACCAAGTTAGGCTGATGGGTGGATCGGATCTTTGTGGGAGATTTTTTGGGTACCAGTAAGCTTCCTTCCTGTTGTGTCTACAAGAGAAAGTGTGATTTAAGTATTTGCATAGAAGAAGACGCTGTACTTCCTTTTAAATTTTTTTCATTTGTTCCAATTCAGAAGTCTGGCTGTGAATCCAAACTGCTCCTTCCAAATATTCTGCAATGTGGCTCTTAGTACCAGACTTGTTTGTCTGAAAGCAGTGAGATCTTCAGTGGCAATGAACACTACAGTTTTTTTAGGCCTGGATTTCACAAATACTTATTTTCTAAACTGACATTAAGAGAGGTAGCAAATACTTCAAGTCTTATCTAGTTTAAATATGTGTATCAGATTCACTGAGGAGAGTTTTAATTGCTGTGGCATGGACACAGTTAGGACTACTATGAATTGTAATCTTGCCTTCAAATTCTGAACCTTTTCCCCAGTATCATAGTTCGATTCTGTTCAGACCATTGATTTTCACTTTCACCCCAGCCTTTCTTATTCTTGGACTTCGTATACACAGCTTGGCATAAGAAGAAAACTCATTCATCCTTGAGTTCTTGAATCGGTGCCAAGATAACACTGTGATATGTGTGGTGTGAAAGTGTGTTTGTGTAATACACATCCTGTTTATCAGGGAACATTAACTAGAGATAGAGTTGAGAGTAGAGATTATGTACCACTAATTCATAGAAGAAACTTTACAGAGATGTTTCACCAATAAAACCTATTCCTATATTTCATAGAGATACTGTAATATACCTAAAATATTTTTCATTCCTAGATTTGTAAGTATTTAATAATTTTGTTACAGTAAATGTTTGCTAATGTTCATGGTCCTTAATGAAACGATTAAAAAAAAAAAAACAAACCAAAACGCAAAACTAACTAAACAAACATGTATTTGAGTCTACCATCCATTATATTTTTTTCAGTGTTCAGGTGTCTGGAAACAGTAAAATGGAGGAGACACCCAATTCTGTAACCTTCTGCAACATCAGAAGGAAGGGAGGAGGCTGGTGATGTGAAAGGCATTTTTATAATTTAAGTGTTGGGCCAATTGTGGATTGTCTTGTCTTGACGATGAATATTAAGCAAAGAAAAATAATGCCAAGTAAAATCTCCCTACAGTATTTCTTTAGAGTATATATAAATTTCATTCTTAAGCAAACAGCTTTAGTGTTGAGCATTAATGTTTATTAACACCACAAAAGAAGTACTGTGATAAGTAGAGTTATTTAATGATTTTTTTTTAATTTACACTTAATAAACAGAGTGTTTTGCTAGATAGAGTTTTCACTTCTAGCAATCAGTTCATAATTTCTCTTGCCTTGTTTGCCTAGTGTCATAGGAGGAATAGAGTTTGATTAGACCATAATTGCTTGTCTATCGAAGCCCAGGATGGGAACATGAAAGAGATGCACTCTCTCTCATGGGATAATAATGCTGGCTGTATTACTCCTCAGTACTTCTGCCAGTCTGTTCATTGAGGAATATTGTTAGCACTCCCCTGCTTCCTGCCTTGTAGCTTGGTGCTTTGGTATAAACTAACAGAAGATGTAGCTTGCTGCTATAGGAATAACTTAAGTGAGGAAAGACTGGGAGATTAATTTGCTAGAACATCCATACACAGTTGTATGTGTGTTTTGAGCTGAGTGAAAAGTGTTGATAGCTGATAGTCTGATTGTTGAGTATATTTGTTTTCTAAATGCATATCTCGCTGGGAAAATGCAAAAGCCCTATGAACAGGTGTCCAAGATTGAGATTAACAGGCTGCCTTTAAAAAAACAAAACAAAAAAAAACAAACAAAAAAAAAAAAAAAACAAAACAAAAAAAAAAAAAACCACAAAACCAAACAAACCAACCACCATAAAAAAGTGAGAATTTCCTAATGTTTTTCAGGCTAGTAATTAACTACTTAAATCATCCCTAAAAACCCTAATAATAGAAAATAAGAAATAATAAAATTACTTAGAAGATGCCAGATATGAGACTATACCATGAATATAGTAACAGAAGATACAGCAGATGCTTCCTTTTGACATAACAGCCCTTCATTGTTTTCAACTTTAATGTAATTTGAATAAACTAATTATTAACATTCTCTGTTGCATTACAGATTGAGTAAAGGTGTATGTGTGAAAAAACAATGTCTTTTGAACTAAATAGTATTTTGGGTATAGACGGTATAGAGCAAAGGGTAAAAAACAAAAATTAAATACGCAAATTCATTTTTCCTGCCACTTTGAGCAGCATGAATGTGGTGGGTTGACCCTGGCTGGACACCAGGAGCCCACTGAAGCTGCTCTATCACTCCCTCCTCAGCTGGACAGGGGAGAGAAAATATAACAAAAAGCTCATGGGGCAAGATGAGGGCAGGGAGAGATCACTCAGCAATTACCGCCATGGGCAAAACAGACTTGACTTGGGGAAATTAGTTTAATTTATTACCAATCAAATCAGAGTAGGATAATGAGAAACAAAACCAAATCTTAAAAACACCTGCCCTCCCCCCACTTCTTTCCAGGCTTAACTTTACTCTGGATTTCTCTACCTCCTCCCCATCAGTGACACAAGGGGATGGAGAATGGGGGCTGCGGTCAGTTCATCACCTGCTCCAGCATGGGGTCCCTGCCATGGGAGACAGTCCTCCATGAACTTCTCCAACATGGGTCCTTCCCTTGGGCAATAGTTCTTCACAAATTGCTTCAGTGTGGGTCCCCCATGGGGTCACAGCTCCTACCAGAAAACCTGCTCCTGCATGGGCTTCTCTCAACACAAGCCACAGCTTCTATCAGGAGCAGGCTCTCCACAGGCTGCAGCTTCATTCAGGGTGCATCCATCTGCTCTGGCATGGGGTCATCCATGGACTGCAGGTGGATATCTGCTCCACTATGGACCTGCGTGGGCTGCAGGTGGACAGCCTGCCTCACCATGGTCTTTGCCACAGGCTGCAGGGGAATCTCTGCTCTGGCACCAGGAGCACCTCCTCCCTTTCCATCTGCAGTCTCCTTGGTGACTGTAGAGTTGTTTCTTTCTTATATTCCCACTCTTCTCTCTGGCTGCAATTGCACAGGTTTTTTTGTTCCCCCTTCTTAAGTATATTATTGCAGAGGTGCTACCACCATCACTGATTGGCTCAGCCTTGCATGGCAGCGGGTCGGTCTTGGAGCCAGCTGTCACTGGCTCTATTGGACATAGGGGTAGCTTCTAGCATCGTCTGACAGAAGCCACCCCCATAGCCGCACCACTACCAAAGCCTTGACACACAAACCCAATACAATGACTATCTGACCCTCAGCCCAACTTAATTATGGTAGGGAAAAAGCATTTTTTCCTTGTTCAAACAGGTTCCATTTCTCTGTGTTTCTTTGTCAGCCCATGGCTTCTAATTCCACACCTTTTTTTCCAGCACCACTGAGTTTAAATCTGTGAGTATGAAGAATAAAACATTCAATTTGAGATTAAGAGGGAACCTTTTTCCCATCCTGTTCTACTTCCTCAGGAAAGTCTTGTCTTTTCTCAGGTGTTTTTTTTTTAAGTTGTTAGGGAAAATGTCAGGAAAGGTATTTCCATCTGGATCTTGCACACCTCAGTAGGTAGTATAATCACTGAGTCAGTCTCAGTTTTTGCTTTTAACTACTAATTTAGCAACTAGTTAGCTATCGAGAAGGGAGAAGAGACAGAGACCCTTTTCCTAACAATTGATGATGCATCTGGGAATGCAGAGTTAAGGAGACCAACGTTCAGATTCTTGCACAGCCCAATTCCAAAAGAGACTTGAAACCAAATTTTCAGTATCCTAGGTGAGTGCCCTAACTTAGTACCCGATTCAGCATAAGGCTCTTTTTATGATTTAAAGCAGAAATTCCATTCTGAATTCTTCAAACCTTGTCCAGTCAAAAATTTTAATATGATTCTTTGGATAAGTCTAATGAATCTATGTTCTCTAAATTAAAAATGTCACCAGCAAATTCCCCAAGCTCATCTAAACTTCTTTCCCTGTTAGTGGCAAAGTGTCTTTTACATCAAAGCAATATCCCCGTGGAAAAAAAGATGTCAGTTGATTGGTATCTGTCATCCTGAAGTCGTTGAAGAACCAGCTTTTAATTAATGCTGAAAATGCAATTCTGAGAAATGAATATTTTGGTATGGAAATTTCTTGGTGTAATGGTTGATTTCAGCTCCCAAGTGACTTTGCAGTTCAAACGCCTCACCAATACTTGAGTCTTTCCAAGGCATCTACAGGTCTTTGATACTAAATATGAAGTTATTGCTGTGGTGGTAACAATTACTTCTAGAGCTTCATTGCTTCAGAACATACCAGCATGAATGCTTCTAGGGTGCTGGGATCTTCTTGATACAAGGAAGTTTAATTCTCCAGAGTAAGATATGTATATAGGTGCTTTTCCATACTGTCTCTTCAGTCTTGAGCAAATTTTTTCTTTTAAGGGAGTTTGAGTGTTATTCACAATGAATAGCTGTAATAGTCAGGAAGCTGACTGCTTGGATACTGCTTTCTAGGTAATGGGGAAAATTATGTTTTTACAGGAAATTGCTTCAGAGTGTCTTCCCTGTGAAGAAGCCTGACTCCACTTGAGAGAGGAGCCTTCTCAGGTTCCCCCTGTTGACAGTAAAGAAAATTTCCCTTGAGAATGGGTTCTTTCCCTAAGGTTTTTAGGAGCAAAAAGAGAAGCTTTGAGATTTCATTGGTGCCAGAAATTTAGATGGAATTCTGTAGAAAGAATAAATGGCATTGCATTTAGAGATTTGCTCCTGAGTTACTTTGTGCTTCGTCTGTAACAGTGAATGTAAGATTGTGTGGCTGGTTATTGTTTTCTTTGTTGTGCTCAACAAAATTAATTCTGTCTTTGTCCAAAAACTAGGCAAAAAATGGTACATGAATTTTACTGAATTGGACCATTAGTTTCCTGTTGTTTGTTAGCTGGGGTTCCCCACCCACCCACCCAGATGGCTGACTGATTCAGTGAAAATTGACTAACACAAGCTTTCATGCCAGTAATTGGGGTTTTGGGGTCAGATAAATACAAAGTGAAAGCAAGGACAAAAAGGAAGTCTTGCTCAAGGTTTGGGACTTTGGTAGTTTACACTATAAAAGTTATTTGTTAATTTTAAAATTGTATCAATATCTTAGCATCTTTCTCTTTTTGTGGTGTATAAAGTAGTATTCTTTTTTCATCATGTATAAAGTAGTATAGGTGACAAGCCTTCATACAGTTTCCCTTTTAATAACCTTGAAGATTGTCTACCTCTAATTCTGAACAGATTTAAGTATTCTCTTTATATAGTTTATAAATCTCATGACTGCTGACATAGGACAGTTTTGTAATCCTTAGCTCGCTACTTAAATTTTCCTTCTTGGATTAGCATGGTTTATTCAGTTTCCACAAGTTTGAAACATGAAGTGGTCCTCTTAAAGGAGGAAAGGTAGTTAAGCGATTAATAGGTGGTGTTAAAAATGCTATGCTTGTTCACATGTCCATTCTTTGAAGTTGTAGTCTCACAGGATTTGAGAATAAAATGAGATGAGGAAGGTCACTGGCCTTATTTGTATTTTCAGTTCTTAATGTTTGTTGTACAAAAAAAGTACTTGTATGATCTTGACATAAGCTGGTTTTCTAAAAGTAACAAATCTCACCTTTTCGTTCTACAGAGACAACGTTCTGTGGAGTTCTGTTGTAAATGTCACCTTTCCTCCTTACACCTCCTGAGATTCTGACCATTAACTCCGATAAAATTGTATGCTTGTCTCCAAGATAACAAGGAATTTGGGGAAATGAAAAGAATGTAACAAATGAGTTCCAGAATAAAAAGAAAGATTGTTAGGTCTCTGAAAATTTGAACTTAGGTATGGCAAGAGAACACACTTGTAAATTGATATACTTCTCAAAAATGGCTATACATCTCAAAAAGTATCTTATGAAGTTTTGCTTTGCCTGCTGCAGTGGGTAGGAGAACAAAATCTAAGACTAACGCTACTGCTTTCTGTTGGTTGGTACTTGCCATCCTAGGTTTTTATTAATGGTATCCTTTATCCTTCATCAGTCCTTCAAAATTACTACTGTTTCGCTGTCCTTGATTGACTTTGGCTAAGCACTTGGCAACTAAGACTATAGATTGTCTCTTTTTTTCCCTCTCTTTTTTTCTTTTTTCAATATTCTGTGAAAGTTGCAAGACTTCTGATCTTTGTGTGTGGATTGGCTATATCACTGGTTTGGTACATCTGAGAAGCATGATTATTGCAGGAACTGGTTGCCAGATTAGTAGTTGCTCCTTATTGTATGACCATACCCAGAGGAAAATATTTGGAAATATTAGCTCTGTTAGAACTGTGCTTTTGAAAAAGGCTGACTTTGAAAAGCAGAGTAGCAAGAGACATGGCTGTGCTTACTTCTGACTTAAATCATCAATAAGGAGAATAGTATTACCTTAATGTTAGAGATCCATATTTATAAGCTTTCAGTTTATGCATAACTGGTCTTACGCATCAAAAGCCACATGTTAAAGACCAGATTAGCCAACTATGTACAAAGCTGGATTAAATTTCTTTCTCAGTGGGCTTCCTCTTGTGATTGAAGAACGGTATGTGTGCTGTTGTGAATGTCCGTTGTAGGCTGCACGCTAATAACACTGTTTCATGCAGAAGGGTTCTACTGTTATGTCCAGAAAAGCTTCTGATCTTCTATTTCATATATACAAAATAATACATTATATAAAAATAAGCTAGGTTGAATGCAATATTAAACTGTGCTTTTGTTAGAGGTCCTTGTTAGCATCAATGCCTTGGTTTATCTCAACTACACTGTGCCAAAGAAACATCATATGAAAATGACATCATTTAGGAAATATAATTTGGATATGGTTCATTTCTATAATTTTCTTCTTTAACTGGATTTAATGTATGAAAAATCAAGTCTCCATCTTGTTACATCCCTTGATTTACCTAACTTGCGTCCATAGGGTCACATATAAGACTGAGAAGGAGAGCTCTTTTATAGTTAAGTTTAATCACACTGATTATTTTGAATGAGTGGTAGTACTGTGGTGTATAGTGGTCCTTAGATTTAATTACAGCATTTCTGTAAACGTAGCATTTAGTGCATTTTCTTCTGGGTTCTTAGATACATGAGTAGGAGGCATGTATGTGAGGTCTTCCAAATTGGTAACTTCTCACCACAATTGCTATCTCTTTTGTTATCTAAAATGTAATTAAGCTACTGTATTTTGCCTGTGCTGTTCTAAGTTCTAATC
This sequence comes from Phalacrocorax aristotelis, assembly GCF_949628215.1. NCBI lineage: Eukaryota > Metazoa > Chordata > Aves > Suliformes > Phalacrocoracidae > Phalacrocorax > Phalacrocorax aristotelis. The sequence goes on along the minus strand of NC_134277.1, from coordinate 49,644,665 downwards.
CACTTAAAGGAAGAGAAATGGCAGCTTTAGCCATAGCATTTTGCCAAGATTCATACTCCCACTTTGCTAATTCACACTCTCTTACCTAACTGGCTTTAAAAAAATACTTCAACTGATTTCTTTTGTTAACGTACAACCCTTCAAAATTAGAATGAAAAGTTTAATGGCCTAAATACAGTGCCTGATTTATCTTCAGTGGTTCCTTTTTTTTATACTAGTATTTCCTTGTTATGCCCTTGGTATTTCATAGCTGTCCTTTTTAAGCACTGAAGCAATTAGTTTTGAGAAGGCTGATTCTTCAGGGTCCAGTGCGTTCCTGCCTTTCATTCGTCGAAGCTGTACATTTTAATGAAGTTGTTTCATCTGTGTTGCCAAACACTAGAATTTTGCTGCTTCAATTCTAATTATCTCTGCTGGCAAATGCTATGTTTTATTAAAGCTGTCAAGTGCGCTGTTCATTAAATATCCACAGTCTGTGGTGCTGTGCACACAAATTAGATCAGCTTTGCTCCTTGATAGATTATGAAGAAGTTAAATATTTTTATATAAACCTCTAAAATTGAGTCTAACAGCAATCAGTGATGACTTATCTAAGTAAAGCATACCTGTAGCTTCTTGAAACCTAGTATCTAGTCAAAAACCATCTGATACATAGGTTAAAACTCTAGTAGTACAGCTAAGGATACAGTTTGTAAGATTATTTTATTCATTAAGAGACCATTTTCCTTCCTCAAGATAGATATCTTGAATTCTAGTTTATATGTTTTTAGGGTAAGATAAGTTTTATTACGTATGCTTTGATATAAGTAAAAGCATCAGTGCTAGTCCTTCAGTAGAGGGTTGTATAGTGCAATTGATCTCCGTTAAAAACAAAGACTGCTTCATTTTAATGTTACTAACCTGGTTAATGCAAACGATAGCTATTGTAAGAAACTACCAGCTTCTCTTCTAATTGCATATCTCAAAAGGGAATTTTACTAGAAAATGTTTACTTCACATATATGGGGCAGTGATAGAAATAATTGTACTTGCAAAGAAAATGTTTGAGTCAGCTCTCATTTTGGCACTTATGGAATTTTTTCTTTTATTACTTTTATATTTTCATTGTATGTATCATTATCTTTAGTAACACAAATAGGCATTCTTACTATTTAATGTATTGTTTTCTAAATGTTCTTTAGGAGAATTAATAAGGCATTGTGATGATAGACTACCAGATAAACACGTTGTTGATCTTTTGAAAAAAAATGGGGTTTTTACCCTTCAGCTATCTGAAGGAAATAACTTCAAATTTAATTTTAGTATTGTGGCTTTATGGTATCTCTCTTCTGTATTGGTTACCTTATCTTTTGAAGAATGTAGTGTTTATACTTTCCGACATTGCTTTTAAATTTATCAGGTTCTATTTTAAACCTTCAGAGGAACAGATACTTATTGTAGTCTTTACAGAAATCCTAAATGACATCTCAGAATGCTATGTAAAGTGAACAGAACTTTGGGGCTCTTGGATATATTTTTTTTTTTTTAGGGTTTGTTAGAAAACTACAATCCTTCAAAGGTTGTGAGCCACTCTTCCTTGTCTCTTCTCCTTATGATCCAGTTTAAAGTGCTCTAGTATGAATAGAAAATTCATACAGCCTGAAGTTGAATAGGAGGCTGTGTATGTTAATGTATTTCTTCATCTGTTAATATATTATGCCTTATCATGTATATTTCATGGTATTTACAGGGAATAATAGCATTTAATTTTAGGTTTTGAGTGCAGAAACAGAAATTAATGCTCTCAAAGCAACCATATGAGCCTTTGCCTGTCAAAACCTTCCTTTCAGTAGTTGAATGTTTAAAGGAAAAAATTTGTTCTTCACATAGCGTGACCCTTTATACTACTGCGACAGAGGACTTTCCAAAGTGGCATTGAAGATGCATTTCACAGTATCCTGAATTTTATCAGACTAGTCAAGAAATAAAAATCAGGAGTTGTCTCACTTCAGAATTTCTTGCAACCGGTTATATGAGGTTTCCAGGCAGGGATTCAAATAGTGTGGCTTATCCGAAATGTGGTGCTGATGACTTAGTCCTGGCCAAACCCAAAAAGCAGCTTATAAACTAGAGATATCACTCTGAATGCCATTCATAGGTTGACTTGAAGTGAATTCTTGGAAGAATAGTAAAATATGTTTTTTGAGGTTGCTGCTGACTAACAGTTAGGCAGCCTAATTCTGCACTAGCTATGGTATTTAGATGGTCAGTAAGATTATCCCAGAGGAGGATAGATTGCTGCTGTTGTTTTCAAGCGTACATCTGAGACAGAAGGTCATAAAGACCTGAGCAAAGAGATGTAGAAAATAAACTGTTCTTGGCTGCTGGTGCTCATCTCCTAAAGAAACTCTCAGGGACAGCAGTCTTTTGTGTTTATTCACAGACTCACATTCACATACTCACATTCTAATTTGGACCAATAATCTTTTGTCTTGTTCAATTTAAAATTAACTTTTTTTCAAAAAATGAAGTACAGACAGGAGATGGATCAGAATAAATGGCATATTCTGTGGAGTATCTTCTTCAGAAGATAAGGTAACCAGCAAAGTAGTGGAGTGATATCAGTATATTGAGAGATTTGATGGGAAAGAGAAGCATGGAAGTCATCTAGGTGTGTGTGAAAAGTCTACAATAAAGGAAATGCAACAGTTTTTTCTTAATGTTGTTATTTTCACTTTGGATATATGTTTCTACTTTGTTTTGAGTCTGAAAAATTGGACAAAATATTTCCTGAACCTTCTAGAGTGATTTGAAATTTATTCAGGCTTATATTTTTATCTAGCCTCAGATTTGGAAAAGCTTCTCATATTTTGGCTTCTTGGAAGTTACCTGAGTTACTACTGTCACTAGCATGAATGAATAAACAAATATTTTGGTTGCACTGCCTTATCCACCCTTTTCAGGTTGAGTGTGCAAGTGTGTTAACTACAACAGAGGAAAATAAAATTCTTTATAAACCCTGATGACTTCCTCTTATCAGCATAGTCTCAGAAAGTTGTGAAAAATCACTGAAGCAATCATCAAGCATAAGAAAGACATCATAAGTGATGCAATTCGATACAGAAATAGGTCTTTAACATGCATGTGAAATTAATTTTATACTTGTGAAAGTATACAAACAAAAACAACAAATAGCTTTTACAACTTACTCTGGGTTATCAAGCTGAAACTGAAAAAAGTAAAATTAGTACCTTTAATAAAAGAAACACTACGCAAAGGGGAATGTTCCTGGTTCTGTATATATGGAGATTAGGTTGATAAAACTCTATGCCATTTCTGAAAGTCCTAAAATTTTAGACCTAACTAGGAACTCTTTCAGTTCAAAATAACATAGGAGAAGTTTTGGTCCAAGATTTTAGATTTGGCTTCCTGAAATTGATATTCTCAACTCAGATATTTGGCTGGTTTTACAGTGTTTTAAATGTTGAACTTTAAGGGATTGAGAGAACATTTTGTTGTTGTTGTTTTTACAGGACCACCAAGACAGTATACTTGGCAATACAATGCAAACTGTGATCGCCTTACTGAATAACATAGTTGCTAATAAAAGCACGAACCTGATGTTACTCTTTGAAGAAGGTATGTTGTTTTTATCTTTAGTTATTCTCCTTACTGTAGATGTTTCCCAGTCTGTTGTAATATCTGGCACTGTATGGAACTCTAGACTTGTATGTATTTATATTCCATAGTGGTTGTTAGAAATCGCGTTGTAACTGACTGGTATGCCTCATCACTTCATCTACCTCCCCTACTGATTTGATTATAAATTTAAATTTTAGAAAGCTGTTCCTCCAAGAAAATATGGTTACAAAAGAATTACTGACTGAAAGTTACATTATGCCCATGAAGAATGGCTTCAGAAAGGAGTGGGCTAGAGCTCTGACCATAACAGTGCGGAGTGCAGGCAGAGAGCCTCTGCAGGTTCTTCCTTTTCTCACTGCTCAAACCTGTGAAAGGACAAGTTGTACAATATTTCTGCACTTTTAAAAAAACTAGCTTCTGTTCTGGTCCAGTGATGTAGACTAATGAAGTCTTAGTCTACAAATCATTCCATGTCTTCATTTCACTATGTGTTATCATTGAAGCTCCTTTTATTTAGAAATCAGTTCTGATTTACAAAATGAAGAGAAAGTTTCTGCTGTTGTAAGTCTATATAAATTTTAGAACTTGTTTAGAAATATACACATTGGTAACATTACTTTTGCTTATCGTTAAGTGAGTGACATCCAGCAATACAGATCTACACTGCTGTTTTTGCTATTTGTATGGAATAAATCAAAAACCTAGACTACTGGCATAGCAGTATATAGCATACTCCAGAGGGAAAAGGAAGAAATTTGCATAGAGAGACAGTGAAGAGACAGCTAAATCTCTTGTGAAGCCAAGAGTTGAAAGAAAACCTTTTAAAAGTCTCTAGGAAAGGATTGGGTGTGGTGTGAGAGGGAAACTTCATCAGAGTGTAGCTTTTCTATAGTCATCACGTCAGAGAAGAAACCAAATGAGACTTGGTATGATTAATGGTTTAAGTGTAAACACTGATGGTGATGATCAGATTTGAAGAATTGGATCTGCCTTAGATACATGATTAAAAAAAAAAATCAGAACTCATACCAGCCTAAAACTCCATCAAGATTGGTAGTAGCGGTCATGCCCTCATTTTTGTAATTACCTTAGTGGTTAAAGCACTCACCCAGAAAGCGGGAGAGCTGAATTCCTGTCAGTTTACTCTGAAGGGATTGGATAGACAACGCCATCATTCAGGAGACAAACTGGAACTTGACATTATAGCTCATAACATGCTTCTCTCCTCTGTTTCAAACAGATCTGAAGTTAGTGGTGTGAGAATAGGGCCAGAAGAAAAGAAGGAGGAGGAAAATATGACTGAATTGGAGAGGGAGGGTTCATGGGATTCTGAATCTTCGGTTCTCTCTTAGCAAACTGCCTATCATACTTAGAACTGCTAGGGGCTTCTTGGGGTTTTGATATATGTGCTGCTTTTACTATCTTTGGGCGCATCTGCTTTATGTCAGGTAAAATCCTAAGCTAGCACCAACCTGAGCTGCAACAGGATAATTTATTAAAACTACACAATGATATGCAAAGAAGTTAGCTTAAGTCCCACAAGCCCTGTAACCATGTACTTGGCATGCCTTACTCGAAGTAATATGCTCTGCCTTTCTGCATGGCAAATCAGGTGCAAAACTATTGAACAACATGGCAAAACTGCATTAATTCCATAAATATCTCCTCTTTATAGTCTCACAAAGCAAAATTCCGTGTACTTTTTATGCTGCTGGTAGTATATCAGTGCTCTTTCACTTTTCATTTGCTCCAAAAATAAAATGCATCTCTTCCATCATGCTAGTTTCCAAATTAGGGAAGTGGGATGGAAACATTATTAGTCTTTTATCTTTTTCTTGTGCTATGTCATATATGACTCCAGTAATATTTTCAGACTATTAGTGACTGGATAACACTAACTTGGGCTCACTGACGTTTAGCATCCTGATTAGGAAAAATAGCACAGCAGCCAAAAGCAATTTACCTCAAGTAAAATATCCACATCTTCTCCCTTTTCCCCATTGGCTAATCTTCAGAGTACTGAAAACCTGTATTTTGGTCAGTGCTTTACTTATTAAGGGCCTAACATTCAAGAGAAGGACTTCTGAAATTTGGTTTTCAAGAATGTTATGAAGGTATTGATATTGTAATTGTAGACTGTATGATTTTATTTGAATAAAAAAGGGAGGATAATCTGGGGATCTACAGGCCTGGCAGTCTGACCTTGGTGCCGGGGAAGGTTATGGAGCAGATCATTGTGAGTGCCATCATGCAGCATATACAGGACAACTAGGTGCTCAGGCCCAGTCACAACAGGTTTATGAAAGGCAGGTCTTCCTTCACTAACCTGATCACCTTCTGTGACAAGGTGACCTGCTTAGTAGATGAGAGAAAGCCTGTGGATGTTGTCTACCTGGGCTGTAGTAAAGCCTTTGACACCCTTTCCCACAGTATTCTCCGGAAAAAAATGGCTTCCCATGTCTTGGACAGGTGTACTCTTTGCTGGGTAAAAAACTGTCTGGATGGCCAGGCCCAAAGAGTTGTTGTGGATGGCATTAAATCCAGTTGGCGGCCAGTCACAAGTGATGTTCTCCAGGGCTCAGTGCTGGGGCCCGTTCTGTTTAATATCTTTATCAGTAATCTGAATGAGGGGATCAAGTGCACCCTCAGTAAGCTTGCAGGTGACACCAAGTTGTGTGGAAGTATTGATGTGCTTGATGGGAGGAAGGCTTTGCAAAGGGATCTGGACAGGCTGGATCAATGGGCCGAGGCCAATTGTATGAGGTTCAACAAGGCTCAGCGTCGCGTCCAGCACGTGGTCCACAGCAACCCCATGCAACACCACAGGCTTGGGGAAGAGTGGTTGGAAGGCTGCCCGGGGGGAAAGGACCTGGGGGTGCTGGTCAAGGGCTGGCTGAACATGAGCCAGCAGTTTGCCCAGGTGGCCAACAAGACCAACAGCATCCTGGCTTGTGTCAGGAATAGTGTGGCGATCAGGAGTAGGGAAGTGATGGTGCCTCTGAACTCAGCACTGGTGAGGCTGCACCTCAAATGCTGTGTTGACATTTGGTCCCCTCACTACAAGAAGGGAATTGAGGTGCTGGAATGTTTTCAAAGGAGAGCAACGAAGATGGTGAAGGGTCTAGAGCACAGGTCTTGTGAGGAGCAGCTGAGGGAACTGGTGTTGTTTAGCCTGGAGAAAAGGAGGCTGAGGGGAGACCTTATTGCTCTGCACAGCTACCTGAAAGGAGGTTTTAGCGAGGTGGCTGTTGGTCTCTTCTCCCACGTAATGATTGATAGGACAAGAGGAAATGGCTTCAAGTTACATCAGGGGAGGTTTAGACTGGATATTAGGGAACAATACGTCACTGAAAGGGTTGTCAAGCATTGGAACAGTCTGCCCAGGGAGGTGGTTGAGTCACCTTCCCTGGAGGTATTTAAAAGACATTTGGATGTGGTGCTTAGGCACATGGCTCAGTGGTGCACTGGCCATGTTATGTTAATGGTTGGACTCGATGATCTTGGAGGTCTTTTCCAACCTAATTCTATGATTCTGTGGTTGTTTGAAAACTTATTCCATGTAAACTGTAGGGCTTTTTGTATTTTTCATTAGAAGTTGTAAGTGTAATGTTCAGTACAGGAAAATACCTTAAACTTCCTCTGACACTGTGTGTGATATTAAACCTGTACTTTTTTAATGATTTTGTGTGATGGAGAAGAACATGGTCTAGTAAAATGGAAACTAAGCTCCCATTTGCAGAAAAGGATCCTGGAGTCCAAACAGAAAAGTTGAACATGAGGCACCCATTTGCTCTTGCAGCAATAAAGGCTAAAGAGGGCTGCGATAAGAAGGAATAACTGGAAGGTTGAGGAAAGTGATTATTGTCCACTATTAGGCACTCGTGATATTTTATCTAGAACAGTGACCAGTTTTGAGCTCCAACCTAAAAGAAAGACATTGACAAGAGAGGTGCAAGTCCAGAGAAGGGCAACAAAGATGTTTAGGAGGGTGGACCACATGCTGTTTGTATTTCCAGCCTCTGCCTGTACTATTACATGAATTTATTCCTTCCCAAGTGCAGAAATTTGTATTTGCCTTTGTTAAACTTTAAGAGGTTTCTGGCAACCCATTTTTTCAGCTATTCAGCTTCTAGAGCTCCTTCTGTATGTTAGCTTAGCCCTTCATCACATCAACTGCTTGTCTCACTGCAAAATCATCTGCAAACTTGCTGAAGGTGCATCTTATTCCATCCTATTAACGTGCTATGTCCATGCTGTTAATGAAGGCATTCAACATTCATGAGCTATTTTGCTGTCTGAAAAAAAAAAAAGGCTGAAGACAAGAGTATTATGGGTCATCAATTTCCCTTATTTCCCCATTACAGTATGATAATAATTCATGTATATATGGAGCTTTAGAAATTAAAACCCCTAAATACTTGTTAAACATTATAAGGAATTCAGGTTAGGGGGTCAGTCCTGTCAAGTTTTTTTGTTTCCAGGAGTCCAGACATTAGCAATGAGGATTTCTTTCTGATTTTGTGTATGCCTCTCTTCAGCTGTCAAAAAGCAGTATTTTTGCAGGCTGATCATTCAGAGACCCTCGTCACTGTTTCCTTTCATGCCTCGTAGCCTTCAGAACTCTGTCCTGCTCAGTGGAGTTGTGTTATGTGATAGAGATTTTTTTTTAAACGGTTGCAGTTTACATGTTGAACTTTCCCCTTTCTCAAGGAAATTTTGCATGATGGCACTTGCTTCATTACTGCTTCTGTGATTTCATATTAGTAATAATGATACTGTTGTGCATTTCAGCAACTTGCTTACAGGGTGGATTGCCTAACATTAATTTTTCTCTCCCCTGAACTGTGTCCTTTTGCGTAACAGTACATCAGACATAATGATAACCACTTGTAATGTTTAAAAGTGAAATGGAGAATAACAGGCAACTGAAGTCACAGAGGGAATTTAATATAGCCTGTACTTGTGTTATCAGCTATTATACGTTTGTTCTTTTAACATTAATGACAATTTCCACTTAATAATTAGAGGGGAATAATATGATTCAGTTTAATTACTGAGGCTGGAATTTAGTAGGGAGAATGGGATTAATATAGGGTCTCTTGGGAATAGTTAAAGTGAGATGCTAAAAAGCTGAGACAATAGTGGTCATTTTTAGCATGGTCTTCTAAGAATGTGAGACTTACCCTTTTTCCCCTCTGTCTTGGCTTCTATCTGCCAGTCTCTTTCTTTCCTCCCATTCCCCATCTTTTGAAATATTTTGGACAATTTTAAGTTAACCGTAGAGAGCAGAGAGGTCCAAATATACGAAGTTTGTATTCATTCTATAATAACATCTGAGGAAAGGAGAAAGACCCAAGTTAGTGCCATAGCTTAGGGAAAGGCAATATAGTATGGGCTGATCAATTAAATGTTCCTGGCTTAATGTACAGCAAATGGAGTGGTGCAATACATGAGATGCACTATATATTTATATGTGTGTGTGTATATGTACTTACATGTTTACCAGAAGAAAGGAATTTTAATAACTAAAATTTCCAAATTACAAAATTTTAAAACATTAAGTTTGCTACCTATAATCTTGGACCATTTCTTGCACTAGTTCTTGCTGATGGAGGTGAAAACTTCCCATCTGTGAATTCTATTTCCATTAGCATTTATTAAATTAAATTATAAAGCATAAAACTTATACTCTTATATAGTATTCTGAGATCTACCAGTAGGCCTGCAAAGATCTATTAATTAGTATATCCCCCTGGTCTTTTCAGTATTCACTTCCTGTTTGCTTTTTCCTAAAATATCTGCAGTCTTCTCTTTTAGATTTGTAATCACTGAGTTCAACGGTGTGTTGGTCAATGCCTGAGGAGGGTACCTATGTAATGATCCCACAGGATCAGTCACTGCATGGGAAGAACTCCCACTATATCACATGCTTATAGTTCAGTGACACAGGATGAAGCAGTGCCAAGGTTTCAGAAACCGGGGAAAGGAGTCACCAGTGACAAGAATGGCAACTTATTACCATGGAGGTAGGCAGGGATATAGGATACAAATCTGTAAGAAATGGGCTATCGTTAGTTCTACTGGCCATGAAACGACCAGCTATCTATTACTTTGAGCTTGTCATATTAAAAGGGTTAACATTTGTCAACTATAAAATGAACACCCAGTTCTACATGCTAGAATCATCAGCTCTTAAGCTGATGTTCTAGGAGTACAGTAGATGCTAATCTGTTCCTATAGTCATTAGGGCAGTCTACTGAAAGGACATATTGTCTGTAATAGACATATTGTGTCTATTGACAAGCATTGACATAATGACAAATTTAGGCATAAGATGAACCACAAAGTCAGGTTTGGCTGCCTGATAAGTGAGTGGTGTTAGTGTGCAAGACTGCTTAATTATGTTGAAAGTGATAGCTAATAAACAGCCAAGTGTATCACAGTACTTAATAAAGTAAAACAGTACTCTAGTACAACTCAGAGATATATTTGCCTTCAATTCAGTCTTTTTGTCACCTCTTTCTTTTCTTGTGTTTCTGGATTTGTTTATTCATTTTACAGATATTTTGTACAAATTAAAAACAGAAAATGTTAAATCATCTTAATCGTCTGTAGTTAGTAGGGCTTTCAGACTTTGAGTCCTGTTTGTCATATTCAAAGGCAAAGTAATTCTTCATTCTAACTGTTGCATCAAGTGCATTTTGCTTATAGGAAGAGTTTGGACCTAGTATGTTAGATTGTAGAGAAATGTGTTTCAAAGGCTTTAGCTGCTTCATCAGGATCCTCATTCTGAAGAGCTGGACAAAGCAGGGTAGAAAATAAATCTTACAGGCTGCAATGCATAAATTCTGATAGTCTGACTGCAGCTATTTATTCCTGATAATGCCTCAAATTTTTTAGATTTATATAAGCAACTATTTACAGAATGTATAAAAAGTAATTCCAAGTAATTCTGTCTTTAGGAAAGGTTTCCACTGTAATTCAAAGCTGATCTAGTAAATTGTTTGCAGCTTAATATTACTTACTAATAAGTTTACATTTTTAGCTTTTTTGGAATCTCATTATGCTCCATAAATGGCTTATAAAATCTTTTTCATGGTGGTCTTACAAGGAGACAATGTGTATATATAAAGTTCAATCCAGTCATGCTGAATTGAATGACCTTTTCCAGACTCTACTGCTGTGATCCTGTGTTTGGCTACTATCCTGAAGTAACCACCACTAGTAACTACCACTAGAAGTGTAAGCAGAGATGTTTGTCTCGATGTTTAAAACCAGTTTCCATTATATAGTACAGAAAATCCTAAACTTATTCCTTACAAGTTAATGCTGTTGAATATCGGGAACTAAAGTAAAGGTGAGGTTATGGGTTTTAACACTTAGAACAATAAAACTACTCTCCAAGTTCTTCTTTAAAAACGTAATAGCTATTAGTAGTACATGGTACTTCAAGCAGTTTGTGGAAAAACTGAAGTTCCTAAGGAAGGACCTTTAGTGGAAATGCAGAATGTCAGCTACAGCAGTTGTTATATCCAATATCATATTAAGTAAGCATGGTAGGTGCTTAAAGCAGGGACAATTATTAAAAAGGAAGAGATCTGCAATAAACTTTGTAGTCAGATCATCATAACTTGTTTGCACCTCATGAAAGAAAGATCAACCTTCATGGGTGAGGTATCCTTATTCATCTTGTGGTCCACTGCTTTGACTCTTAGTCAAATGTCAAGAGATTAATTAAATTTCAAATGTCTTCACGTGTCATGTTGTTAAAGTCTGTTAAATATTGCATATCCAAAAAGTGGCACTCATGAGGCCAACATCCAACTTTAACCTTTTTCTTTTTTTTTTTTTTAAAGTGTATCAGTCTTTTACATACACAGAGCTTTAACATAATGATAGGTAAATGAAAATGAATTCTGAGCTCTCTAGATAGACCCCAAAGGTTTCTAGCTTACTTAAATCTTTGGAGGATATTCTTCTATCTTTTACTTCCTCACAGATAATTGTATTTCAGCTTCAGTCTCCAAAAGACATTTGATTATGCTTCCCATAGCACACTTTTAAAGAATAGCTTCTAGCTTCCAAGCCAGCTCGCTCTCACCTGCTAAATCATCCGTGTTCATTAAATTAAGAAGTAGACTTCACTAACTTGACAACTAAGATCTTCCTCCCTACCACACCCACCTATGCAGTAGTCTGAACTACTGTACGACACTGAGAAGGCATTGATGTGACATTGCATGGGACTTTCATTTTAGGAATACAGGTGAGTTGTTGGGGTAGCTGGCTTCAAAGTTGCAGGATTTTCTTCCAAGATGGGAGAAACTAACTCTAAGACAGCAATCAAGAGGATGACCATGGATTAGTCATACAGGAGAAGTTTACTTGTAAGGGAAAGGCAGTCGTTATGAAACCCTGTAAGATACGTTACTTAAATTTATATGCCCTTAAAAAAAAAAACCAAACCAAAACAAGCAAAAAACAGTTTGTGAAGAAGTCAGGCACACATTCAAACTGGTTTTGAAGCCATTTGTTCATTCCTTATTAGCCCCTATTTATTCCTAGGAGGCAGGAGTTTTCTGCAAAACTTTTATAGGATACAATATAGGAATATTTGTTCAGTGACTGAAGATAGAAAATGTGTTGTTTCATGGCAGTACTTTATACCTTCTTCTTGTACATCACGCTAAGCAAACACAAAGCTTAGTTCATATGCAGCATATTGGGATTCTGGATTAAAAGATTGGCAGGGAGAATAAGTTAGGGAAAGCAATATAAGTAAGAAACTAAAAAATTTTTTCTGTATTTAATCAATGTTTTGAAACAAAATGCTCTCAGTTAAATAAATGTCAAGTATGAAATTATTTTAAAATACAGAAAATAAACTCAGACTTATATCAACCTGTCTGAGGACTTGCAAATGTTGTTTCTATATCATTTGGATGTGACAGGGAAAATCCCTCATTAGGAGGTGTACACCTTACAGCCTCTGCTGCATAAGACCTAAGCTTTTCACAGCTCTCTGCTGGTAATGTAGTAGTTAGTTCAGCTCTTGAGTACAGAAACGTCTCTATGAACATCTAAAGATAATAGTCGTGTGTCACTATGTTCATTTGAGTTACAGCTTATATAAGAAGTCAGTGGTGGTTGAGCCTGAAGAAATCTCTTCTATGATGTTATGAAGTTCAGAATGGTTTTTAACAGTATTAAGCCATGTTTTTCTGACCTAAAATGCCAGTCACTCAGGTGGAAGGGTATAACATCACATGGGTAAACTTAGAAGTCTGGTATCATAAAAGATAAGTGGGAATCATGTCAAAATAGCATGGTAGTAGTGAAGTCTTTGAGGAAAATATAACCTGTGTCATCCTGTGATATTCAACATTACAGCCATCTGAAAAGGATGAAAATAGAAACGGTAATTGCTGTAAGAAACAGTTATGCCATTCAAGTAGAACCAAGCCTGTTGTTGTTGAGAGCCATACCCATAAGGTGCAAAATGTCACAGCATGCTTGCTAAGACTTCAAAGGATAACATAAGTTAATAAAGGCTCAACAGGTTATTAAGCTTGTCTCGCTAGTGCTGTACTGTAAAAGAGGGCTGGCCTTTTGTGTGGCTGGAGTGGGCTTCCTGATGCTATCCCTGTGGCCAGTCAAGCAGATCATCTTGCAACATAGCTGCCTGATTAAACTACCTAAGGTACCTCAGTTTAACACCTAATTGATGGAAGAGAAAGGAGTAATAACAAAAAATGTTCAAAACCCTTTCATTCCATGATATTCTAGTCTGAGGGGCCCTATGCAGAAAGCTAATGGTATAACTGATCAGTTTAGTTTAACGGTGGGAAGTTAGTTCAATAAATATAGCAATTCCAAAACTAAGGCTGTCTTTATATTTCTAATATGCCAAACATCATAGATACTTTTTTATGCCTGTCCAATTCCTAGGCAAGACTAAGACTTAAGGTTTTGGCTGAGCAATTGCATGGACTGATAATGTTTGGAAGCAGAAAACTCATTTGAAAAATGAGATTTTTATGTTAAAATATGAGGCAATAACTTTGTATCTGAGGATGTGCATATCTGAAAGTTTTCTAATGATAGACTCAGGACTGCGAAAAAGAAAGGAATCTGCAAAGTCTCATGTTCCTTTTCACCCACTTATCGATGAAAACAATAGCTTTTCCTCTCCTCTAGAGACTGTCGTCCTTGCATCCATTCTAGATGCTGCTTTTCTTGCTAATTTAAGCATTGTTGTTAGACATGATGCTGAAAGGAGGTTGTAGCGAGGTGGTTGTTGGTCTCTTCTCCCACGTAATGATTGATAGGACAAGAGGAAATGGCTTCAAGTTACATCAGGGGAGGTTTAGACTGGATATTAGGGAACAATACGTCACTGAAAGGGTTGTCAAGCATTGGAACAGTCTGCCCAGGGAGGTGGTTGAGTCACCTTCCCTGGAGGTATTTAAAAGACATTTGGATGTGGTGCTTAGGCACATGGCTCAGTGGTGCACTGGCCATGTTATGTTAATGGTTGGACTCGATGATCTTGGAGGTGTTTTTCAACCTAGTACATTTCTGTGTGTATATTTTATCAGCTAGCTGTTCCTTTTTTCTTGATTGAGGAAAAAGATATGTGTTTCCCTCTGAATTTTTAATATGAATGGGGGTAAGAAATAGGATATCTTTGTAAAGTCTAAAGCTCTTCTTTGTCTTTTAGGAGATTGTAAAAACTGGGAAGACTTTTTTTTTTTCCGTTACCACCGACCTTTTTAAAAGATAAGGAATAATAAGGGTGGAAACTTGTTCACCTGCATCCATTTAGTTTCAACTTGTCTTATCATTCTTGAGGGCCATTCTTTCTTTGCTTACCACATTGCAGTTTGCTTACTCAAAAACCTCTCACCCCTATTCCTGTGAGACTTGGCAAAAGTCTGGTAAAGTGTAGTTAATGGATTTATTCACACTTTTAAAAGACTGTATTTACTAGCTTACATGCCCAGATTGTGACATACAGCTTTTTAGCCAATACAGCCATGAAATATTACTTGTTTTGCTGGATGGCAACAAAAGTACTGCTACTGTATGTATTATATAAAGAATCAAAAAAACAGTAGAATTATCCGTGATGGCTCAACAGTATTTCCAATACACATTTTTGCCAAATAAACTAGCTGTATCCTTTTCAAACACGGATATTGTATATTTTGATCCCATCACCCAACCCAGAATGACGTGAAGCGTGGGTTTATGCCATTATTTATCTTACAAGAAAAGCATGCTTGAACTGTTACTTACTATGCATATTCTTCAAAAATTACATTGAATGTTGCTGAGTTCAGAGAGCATGTGGTTCTAACAACAACACAAGAAGCTGAATTTAGCAGCAGTATTTTGTCTATAGTGCGAGGAAAAGTCATAAGCAAGATAAGGAAAAGACAGATACAATACCCAAGGGAACAGATTATCAAGGAAGGTTTAGGGGTTTTGACAGAAGTTATGGAAAGAACAGCATTGCTTACAAGATTTTGCCTGCCTAGGCTATGGGTCAAACAGTCACTCAGACTGAATCTGTGCCTTACGGGATCAGCCTGAATATAGAGATACTGTCAGTGCAAGAACTGACTGGGGGCTCTACCTAGCCCTCTGGAAGACGACCTGTGTTCATGAAAGGTGTGCATACAGTCATGCTAGTAACCAGTGACAGTAACACATCCAGAAGGCAGTAGATGACCACTCTTGGCAGTAACTTCCTAATTCAGTTCCATCAAGCTGGCCAGTGTTGGTGCTGCCTGTGATGCCCAGTCTCCCTGGCTGAGTTGTAGCCCACTATCCCAGTTCATTGCAGTGTTCTGGCCGGCCAAGTTGTGCAAAATGTTCCACCTCTACTTGCCATGAAATTACTTCTCTTGAAAACTTAATTGCTTCTCTTAAAACTTCTCATCTTTGGTGTCTAGTTATTGCATAATTTGTTGATAGTCCAGTTTCACAGATCTTAATTCTTCCAGTTTTCCCTGGAAGAATGAGCTGCTTTTACTTGGCATAGATCCACACTCCTCTTTTTATAACCTACTTCCGAAGTTCCTCTCCCTTAAAGCGCAATCTTCATTAATCCTAGTCAGCGCTCTCTTTCTAAAAATGTTGATGAACAAGGGCAAAGGACAAGCCTAGTTCAAACAAAGCAAAACCAGTATTTTGAGTAGATCTCAGCTATTTACAGGTAGCAGCAGCACGTTGGTTCCGTCTGGAAAAGTGTGCGCTCCTGTACTGAAACTCATTGGGCATTCTGAAAGCCATTTGACATACTAGCTTCCTCTCTGAACCAGAAAAAGTGTTTCTTCACATACACTGAGAGAAGCCTTATCAAATATGCCGTCATGCCACCATTCTGTAGGATAGCTATTGCAATCCTGAATCCTAGACGGAAGCGGTGACCTGTGTTGAATCTGTTGTAGAGCATATTATTTTAGAAAATGCTGGGGGTATTACTTCATTGTTTCAAGCTACTATTAAATTTTATCATCCTTGATGTTTGTCCCTTCACTTGAGATAGCATGAAGGAGGAACAAAGGAACATGAGCCTTTCATTGCAAGCTCCCCCTTTCCCGTGATTGAAACTAAATTAGTTTAATAATTAAAAAGAGATTATAATAAGAATAATTTTTTTAAAATGTAAGGAAAAATAGGAAAAAACAAACAGAGAGGAAAATAAACCCCAAAAAGCCAAGTGATGCAAATTAAAAGAATTGCTCACCACCAACCGACTGATGCTCAGTCAGTCTGGGAGTAGCAGCCCCCACCCCACAACATCCCCTCCAGGTTTATTGCTGAGCATGACATCATAAGGTATGGAATATCCCTTTGGCCTGTGGGGGTCAGCTGTCCTAGCTGTGTCCCCTCCCAAATTTTCGTGCACTCCAACATATTCACTGGCAGGGTAGTGTCAGGAGTAGAAAAGGCCTTGATGGTGTGTAAGCACTGCTCAGCAGTAATTAAAACATCAACACTATTTTCAGCACAAATCCAAAACAGCCCCATACAAGATACTGTGAAGAAAATTAACTGTCCCCGCCAAAACTAGTACAGGTACTAAAACAGGGCTTGCATACCAAGTTTCTTTGGCTGTCTGTTACACATCTTCACAGGGTACCCACTTAACATAAAAATCCTGGCTCTCGAAATCCTTCTTTTCTGTTCTGTGGTGGCCATATCTCTCACTGTCGTCACTGTAGTTAAATCAGTGTTCTTAACTTTTTTTTCACCTCTGAAGAAACTATTGCCCTTGAGCAAAACAGAGTCCAGATTCTCAGTTAAAGCATCAGATCCGCAGCAGGATCCAGTTCAGCTTGTTATTGGGGAGGGTGGTAGAGTTCACTGTTTTTTGTTTCAAAACTGGGTGGATTGGGCCAAGACAGATGTAGTAGACAACCGTTCCCTGTGATCTCCCTCCAGTGCTTACACAGAAGTTTCCCCAAGAGTCTGAGCCAGTCTATTATCCTATACACAGGCTACGCTACGCTCAGCTACGGGTACCTGCATAGAAAATGTACAGGCTGTCTGCAGCCCAGTGTCAGTAGACCCATGCTCCCTGTTGAGATAGGGGAGACATGGTATGGAATGCATATTCAAACACAAAAAGGTTTTTACAGTACTTTGAGATCCAAGACTGCCCCTTGATTAAATAAGCTGAGCTGTAGCACTGTCTTAGCTCAGCGCAGCCATTTGAAGCCAAGATAGTTGGGGTCAAGTAGCTGCACTGACAGAAAATGGAGGCTCTGTTGGTCTAGGTTGTACTAATGATGAGTATCAGGTTAAGGCATTTTTGGTACAGCTAAGATGACAGTTTCATCACAGTGTGATGGATTCCAGCTCAAAAATCCCAGTGGTAAGGTTGAAAATCATGGATAGGTCAAAGTATCACAAGCATCCGTGCAAACAAAACAAGATGTGTGCCTAATCTACTCTTAATAAGAAGGATAATAACATCTGAGGTAAAAAGTCTGTGGTTAAATTTTAGAGATTTAATCAGCTGTGGCATTATTAGTATGGCCAGATGATAGCAAATTAGAAGAGAGCCTGCTGGTCAAAGTTATCCTAACACTTTTTCAGAAAACAGTTGACTTAGCAGAGTAGGTTTAAGGCTACAGAATTTGGTCATAGCTGCAAAACCGGATTTACTGTCGTGTAACATCCTGACCTCTGTTTGAGCCCTTTGATCATGTAAATGTAAATACACCAAGGCCACCTTGGACAGTTGCAATTACTAGTTGTCAGCTTTCATTTCTGTTGTAAACTTAATTGATGAATAATGCAGGATGTTACAGGAAACTGGCATAGATTCAGTTTTGTTGTAATAAACAGCAGCAAATTCCACTTAGTGGATACTCTAGACTTTGCTTTTGTGCTTTGGTCGAGTTGTAACAATTGTAAAAGACTGCCACTTGAAAATCCAAGTATTTCTACTCTGTAAATTTTCATCCTATGGAAGACTGATGTAAATAGACCAAGAGGAGTAGGAATAAATATTTAAAATCTTTTCTTACAAAGCATGACTTTTCAGTAGGGAAATGTATAGAGTTTTTACCCTTAACCTTTGCCGAATATATGTGGTAACAGCGGTCAACTGTGTTTTATTTCTGAATTTAAAACTCTGAAAACTTAAGAGAGTTTTCTGAAGCCAGGGTTTGTCGGTCCTTATCACTCTCAATCCAGGGACTCTTAAAGGCTTAGCTAGAGCAATTAGTGTGGTAACGTTGTTCAAAGCCGTTGAATGCTGTCAATTTGTGACAAGAGTTTAGGGCTGTATCTGCATTCTGAGGCTGTTCGTATCTGGTCTGTACAGATTTTTTCAAAAAGGCAGCTCTCAAAGTTTGAATGTGATCTCTCAAGGATTTTGGTAGAAGGGAAAGTTGATGTCAAAGAAGCAGCACGTTAAGATATTTGAAGTAGATAAACAGAGTTTAATCTTGTGTGACAGGAAGTCTATTATTAAAATGCCAATCTCTTTAAAATTTCTAGTTCTAAATTAAGCCCAGGATATAAACTCCCCCTCTGTTTTATCACATGGTAATTGTTGCAGGCTTGATCTTTTTGAGCTGTAAGTCAAAAGTCTTTACTGAATCTTTACTGACTCTGAAGCTTGCTGAATGCAAAGAATTCCTAATCTAACCAAAATAACAGGTTTTAATCTAGTGAAGAACATTTTCTCTAGTTTTTGCTGTTAATTTGAGGACTTCATGCAACCTTTGTTTTTCTAAAAAGCATACACTATATATTAATTCACAACATGCACACAGAATTTTTTCCATGTAGCTGTGAAGTAACAACCACGAATATCTCAGGCTAGTTTTAAAGGAGGTTTTAAAGACACTTGCCTCTCAGAGAGTAAGGTGTCCTGTTAGATATTCTTATTCCTCATGCAGATAGTTAAAAACTGCTTTTTGGAAAATCTCCTAAGCATCACCTAACTTCTGTCGGAAAAAGTC